>NC_142640.1:48242604-48915604 GCF_053813885.1 Theobroma cacao | reverse complement strand
GGAGTGGAGAAGGGTCAATGATTAGGAGTCATTTCTTGTGGGAAAAATCCTAGTACGTGTTCACCTTTTTTCTCAGCAAGGAAAAAAAGGGCATTTGTTTCCATACGATGCAAAAACAAAATGCTTAAAATTTTCTTTTAATCATCTAACAAGATAATAATATAGTTAGAAGCACTCTCGACTTCGTTTACTACAAAAAAATATTTGAGGATAAGTTACATCAATGAATTCGTAATAATATAAGATAAGATTTTACGGATATTTCCTTTACTACGAAATTATGCATGGGTAGTATAAGAAAAGAATTTACACATTGAAATACAAAGTTGAAAATATTGGAGAACATGCAAAATTCCCCTCAATTATACCATCCTCACTCTCTCCAATAACTTTGGCTTGATCAACTTTGTTATGTTTAAGAACTTTTCAGGAAGTTATTCAAGCATGGTTTACAAACACCTTTTTCTTTTCCCTTTAGATGCACACAGTCAGAAAGTTTTTCTTATTGGTTTTCAACCTTATGCTTGATGTGTTAAAGCAAACTTTACTCATCAATTTGATGACATAAAATCTAGCTGTCAAAATTTGGACAGTTAGGGGCAGATCAAAAGTGGTGTCGGAGATGGTGGTCGTCACTCTTAAATTTATGTTATAATTTAATTTAATTTTAATAATGATTATTTTTTATTTCAAATTAAATCATTGACCTAATTTATAATGTTATATGATTACGTTTTAACCACCTTTCATACAAAATTTTAAACCTCTCGTTGTGGACAAGGGAAATTCAAAACTTCATAAGGTAGCTTAGTTCGAGGCATAGTGCGTAGGGGCCAGCCACTTCTGCACTACATAAAGTTTTGAACGCAGACCCTATAAAATCAGCCTAATATGCTTTAAAAGCATGGTTTGATTTGATGATAGGTTTGGTTGGTATGCCATTATTTTGGATCTCTCCCTCCCTGGCAAGAATAAGGAGAAGGGAATTGACAAAATCCAGCAAAGCCACTGTTGTCCCCCTACCCATAGGAGGAATCCCAAGAGTTCTAAACTTCCCATATCCAATCCTTTTTGGGGTTCTTTTTTTGACATGCATTCAAAATCTCAAAGAACATGTGGGTACATGAAAAGTTAAACAAAACCCAAAAAAAAAAAAAAGGAAGGGGGTGGGGGGGGGGCGGGTAGGGAAAAGACTTATTGTTGCCATTAAGACTAACAGCATCCTCTCTCAAGATCCAACATTTGCTTTCAATTCCTTTTTCCACTGATGTATGTGGTGAAAATAGACATATTCCTCTGGGATTTTTTTTATCAGAAATTTAAGATCTAAGTTTTTATGTTTGGTGAATAAGAACAATGTTTCAAGGTTGAAATATCTATACATCTTGCTTTAAAAAAATAATAATAACAATGTTTCAAAGGTTTCCTGATTAGGGTGTCCATCATTACATGAGATAAGCTTTATGCTTTGGTTCTTTTGGGGGAAAAAGAAGAGTATCCCTTGACCATATATAACCACAAATTTGTTTCCTATACATACACACACACACACACACCCACGAGGAACCTTAGTTTGAAGAATAATCATGTGTATATTTAGCTTTATTGGGTCACATTCAACATTAAAGATAGAAGGTAATCCTGCTTTTGACAAAATGCTTACGTTGCCTTCACAAGAAAGGGATCTTTTTGCAATGCCTCTCGTTTAAATCCAGCAATCAAAAACAAGCGATTAATTCTGTTAAATCGATCAAAAAAAATTATTGTTTGATTTAATCGATTTTTATATAAATATTAATCGAATTAATTGATTAATTGATTTTAGTAGGTTAATTTGATTTTAACAGATTTAACTGATTTTTTTTTTACCTTTTAAAATTTTTAACTTTTCAATCCACTTAATTGATTATTTTGAGAAATTATTAGCATTATATTTGTTTTATGATTAATGTAAGCTTATTTTGGGAAAAAAATAAAAAAATTGCTTTGATATCACTAATAAATTAGATTAGGAGAGGAAGGATCTAAAAGAACTTAAGGGTTTATATTTTATAATATAAAGTTCATATTACAAATTATGTGATTAATTAATTATGTAATTGAAATTTAATACTTAAGAACTAAAGGGTGCTTGATTAATTAATCCCCAAGATGGTGATTGGTGAGTGATAGTTTGACACACTTGATTAATTTGATTAATTGATCAAAAAAATTTTTATCCGAACTGATTTGACTTAATCGATTTAGCTAACCCCTTAACCAAATTAATCTATTTTTATTGGTTAAGTCAATTTTAACCGACTTTTACTCAATCCTACTCCAAATCTCTAGTCAAATATACCAAAACCATAGATGTTCTTGGCGAGGGGCCTTAGTTTCAGGCATATTTATTTGTGGTAGTTAATTAATTAGCTTTATTGCACATCGCCTTCATCATTAAAGATCGAAGGCAATCCTACTTCATACCAAAGGCTTAGGTTGCCTTCAGAAGAAAGGGATATTTTTGCAATGCCTTGTGTTTAAATCAAGACCTTTCTACTCCAAATCTCCAGTCAAATATTCTCACTCATATAGAGCCGAGATTCACAATTTGAAAGGGACCAATTAACATTCATTTGGGTTAAGAAAGATTGATATAGCATTTTATGTTTATAAAAAAATTATTTTTCGAATTTTTATGTAATTAATTCCCTTATAACATGCATAATTATGATTTAAAATACGAATCATTAGAAATTAAAAGCTCAATTATAAACACATACTATTTTTTGCCGATGTTAGCAATGAGATTAATCTATGTAAATTATATGTTTATATAAGAATTATGTACTAACTTGGTGTAGACTTACATTGTGTGTTGGTATAGATTATGTGGCCTTAATTAATTTGGGCCATGATTATAATTACAATAGTGATGTATGATCCTGAAAAGACAACTCATCAAAGATAACTCAGTATTAACAACTTAGATTTAAGTCGAGGAAAAAAAAACTTAGATTTAAATTCGTAAGGTTATTAGCTAGCTAGATAAGTTAGTGGTACTTAGACTCAAGGCCAACTCAATACTTTTAAAGGTCTAAAGCGCTTAAATATTTAAATGAGACTCTTTTTATTGAAAGTAAAAAAAATTACAGTTAGTTGGAAATCATTAAAAACATGTTACGTTCATGGAGAATTATTGGCATTATGGGAATTAGAAAATGATAGAAAATATAAATTTATTAGGCACATAATTGAGAAAGTAAGAGAATATGTAATTTTATTAATTATTTTGACTTTTACATAAGTAAGGAAGTGAGATAAATAGTTGAGAATTAATAAGAGGTAGGAAGTGAGAGAAAATAAATATATAATAGATACTTAATTTAAAAAATATTATATTAATTATTTTAATTTTTATATATATTTAATATAATTAATTATATTATATAAAATTATGGGGCTTATAAAATTGTAAGACCTAAAACAAGGGCTTTAGTGACTTTATGCTAAGGCTGGCCATGCTGGCCATGCTTATACCTATAGAATGTGTTACAAAAACTATTGGAAAAAAATAAAAATAAATAATTTTTTTTTCAACTTTCTTCCTTTACTATTTTATCCCTACCTCAAATCTAGAAGTGAGGAAGGTATTCAATTGTTTATCCCAAACTAGTAAATTTCCGAGGAAGAACAAAGGAAAATAAATTTATGTAACAATGAAAAGGTTAGGTTATGTTAGAAAAAATAAATTGTACACTCGTTTCTTTAAAACAACATGTTAATAGTGTATTTTCTTTTAAGAACATAATAAATAATTAATATATTTTATATGTAAGCATTTGATTAATCAACAACAAATAAATGTAAGGTAAAGCAAATACTTAGTTCGGTTTTGGATATCCAATAACCGAATTAATCAAACTTATATTTAAAAATAATCGAAACTGAACGAATTTAATAAATAATCAAATTAATAAAAACTGAATTACTTCGGTTAGTTTTGTTCAATTTCTGAAAACAGAACTTGTGAAATTTCTTTTTTTTGTTTGTATATATTTATTTATGCTATATTTTTTTTATAAATCAATACTATAAAATATTAAAAATGATGATAAAAAATTATAATAAATAAGATGGATACTCATACAAACAACAACAAATAATTAAAAAATATGAATAAAAATAACAACTAACAATTTTTGATTTAGTTTTCATACAGAAATCTTATTATACCCTTATTAAAGTTCAATTAGAAATTTTTCTAACTAAAACTAAACCGAATTAACTCTAATAATCAAACTTATTGAAAAATCAAATTAACTGAATCGAAAAAATTGAACTCATTTTAATTCAGTTTGGTTTGTATTTGCACACCTCTATATACATATATTTCCAACAATTGTATCGTGATTGGTAATGTAATTTTTTTTCCTATACTTAGCAATATTGTTAAAAAAATAAATGAAAAAAGAAAAGAACGAAAAAGAATGTCATGAACCTAAGCTGGGATCATACATGAGGAGTCGACACGTGCATGTACTCACAGGAGTGAAAGTTGTGAAAACAGTTGTGTCGATTCCTGCCCTGTAAAGCGAGCCCAGAACCCACGAAGGAAAAATGAGAAGTTCGATCGAGAGTACTGAGCTCCCAGAGCTCGACACGTTTTCTGGGACCGTGTACGGCTGTCTCCTTTGATTATGACCTGCATGCTTTTCGTTTTTCCAGTTCAACGTTGGGTATATATCTCTTTGAAGCTGTGATAACCCCATCTTTCCTGTTGAGGTGTCAATAGGGGAATCTTCCTGATGACATTATTTTGAACTATTGTTGTTATTATTATTATTTTGGGTTCAACTTTCTTTCCTTTTTCTCTTTTGCGTCGTGGGTATTGACTAGAGACAGGTTGTGACTTCCATTATCACCTCTGCTACCCAAAAGAAAAGGCTGATGCCATGATCTTGCTATCAAAATGCAAGTCCCCCTGTCCTTGTGCAGCGTTCAATGGGCGAAATCTGTCCGGGTGGTTTTGGCAAATCTTGGGGGACCGCCCTGATTCGTCATTTTAGTATTTTCGATGTCCTCCATATTTTTATATATTACAGTAAATAATATAATCATCAATCAAACACGATTTAATTGAATTCAGACTCTCCACATCCGGATATCGTAAGGAGAATATATGCAAAAAAAAAAAAAAAAACAAAAGAAGAACTATATGCTTAAGATTGGGATGAGAAACATCTTGGCCAAAGAAATCTAGAGACGACTTTGGTTTGCAAAGCAATTCATCACGATCGTATCATATGGATAAGATCCTAGTAAGATTTTGGAACTGTAGGCAGAGAGGCACTGGGATGCATGTATGGCAGTTGGCCAACGAGCATGAAGCATCTTCGATTATGGCCTAACTTGACGTACCTTTACAAACGTTAGACACTGTAATTGTTAAGAGGAACCTTTTCTTTTTCTTTTTGGGTGATTGTCTTTGGAATTTGCATCAGGTATTATTTTATTTTTTTTTATTTTCATGATTTTTTTTAAAAAGTGTTAGATTTTGATTTTTTTTTAAAAATCCATTTTTAATGCATTTTTATATTAAAAAAGTAAAAAATAAAAATAAAAATAATTTAAAATAAAAAATTAAATAATCAAAATGATGACGATACAATTTTTAGATATCTTATGGAAATATAACCGCTAGCTATAGCTGGGGTGAAAGTTTGCTTATATTTCTATGCATCACATCTCATTATTTTTTAAGTAAGATTGGAATAAGTGATAGAGTCAGAATTTTACTAAGATGTGGTTGAAGAGTTATCATATAAGATTATGAATTTATATATTTCACAATTTATACATATAATAATAAAAAATTAAAAATTGAAGAATGACGACTGCTACGTTTGTCATCACCAGCTGGTTCCGTCACTGTATATAATTAATGATTTAATTTGGTGGATTTGGGTTTTTTTTTTTCTTCCATCACTCATTATTCATTAGTTGCCTTACATAACGTGGGGTTGCTTAAATTCCTTTTCCTACACCATAGAAAAAATAAAAAGAAATTCACCATGTCATAAAAGTCATCCATGCTACATCACACGCTAAATAGTAATTGCCTACCAATTTACCATAAAACTACATAGATTGAGATTATTCAAGCAATTAGGAAAAAAATTATTTTTCTTTTTTTTTGGTAAAATAAAAATTCTATATCTTTTAAAGGCGGGAATAAATTACACCTATCGTCCTCAAATTTTGTTCAAATATTTCATTTTTTGTTTATATATATATATATATATAGAGAGAGAGAGAGAGAGAGAGAGAGAAAAGAAATGCTATATTGCCTAGCCTGGTGCTGATTCCTTTGGGATGTTTATAAATTTTGGGATTCTTTTTTGTGTATTTATCTTGGTCGTCTTTGATGCTCTGTTTTTCTTGTTAGCTAGTAGCTTGTTTCAGCTAGGTGTTTTGGTTTTTTATGTAGCTTGGTCAAGCTACTAGCTCTTAGGTTTTGCCCATGGGTAGCTTGTGTTGTGACCATTAACTTTTCTTATTATTATTGACATTTTAGGATTGACTGATTTTTTTTTATAAAATTATATTTACAAGTAAAAATTATAATATGATAACGGTATTATACTTAAATTAAATACACAACATTACGATTTAATTAATCACATTTAAAAAGAAATCAATATACAAATTAAATAAATTAATCAACAAACCAATAATTGAATGAAATTGGATACAACGAGTTTGAATTAATTAAAATTTCATTATTATCATGTTGGCTATTGAGAAAAGAAAAATTTAAACATCATAGTTTTATTCTTGAACTTTTATTAATATAACCGCTAATCGAACTATGAATTTATATACGGATAATTATATATATATATATACACCTATCAAATGGTGAGTTAATAATGTGATATTTTAAAGTATAAGGTAATATGATATTGGATTAAATTTCATGCAATAAACATAATTTACTTGTAAACTGAAATTTTAACAATCTTGTCTTTAGAATATACTTTTTAGATGTCTTGAAATTTAGTTAACATTTAGTATTTTTTATTATTTTATTTTATTTTTTTGATATTAAAAAACTTGAAACATGAATTTTATAAAAATAATTACAAACAACATGAGATATAATTGAATAGATAAAATGTGGATCAGATACGATTATGCCAATGAGCACCATTGGCTACCTTGCTTTTTTGTGCAATTCCCAGTTTTTATTTTTTATTTTTTTTGGTTTTGTCTCTTTTGACATGATCTGGTGATCCCTTCCGCAAGTCCTAATACACTCAAGGACCAGTTTAGAACGGATTCCTGGTTGTCCACTCGAGTTTACTCTCTAACCCCTACACCCTTTAACCCTTTCAAACAAATGCAAGCTCTGGTAATTGAAGCATCTTCAAAGGGATACAATGGTCAGTCGATGTCCAAACGGGGGCCACTGTGCTAATGCTCCCACGGTGTTGTTTCGACACGTAGAAACACTTAAAGTCAGGAATGTTAAGATTGATGTTGACGTCAGGGAGTCAACTCAGTCTAAAATTGAAAAAGAAAATGGTAGAAAAAAAAAAAGGTTGTTTTTGTGATCAAGTATAATTTTATTATCATGTTAATAATAACCAGGAAATCTCTATAAATATCAAAGGAAAGACAAAGTGAGGCCAAGAAGAGAAGCTTGACCATATATTGCAACTTGCAAGGAGAAAAACAGAGCAAGAAATAAATAGAAACAACTGTAGCAGGTGATAGTACGATGGAGTTTTTATTCTTTATCTAAGCAAAGCTAGCAAAACCCTGGAAGAAGATAAATGCTAGTGCCCCACTTTGTTTTCCCACACTCTCTCTCTCTTTCTTTCTTTTTCTCTTTGTCCTTTGTTTCAGCAGGACTGAAAACCTAATAGCTAAAGAATTACCTACTCATAAAAAGAGGAACAGCTTCTTACCCTAAAGAACAAGGATGGGAGAAGAGAAACGAAGAAAAAAGGGTTTCTGAAAACACCATAGATTTTGTAGTTTTCCAAAAAAGAAAAGAGATAAATATAGATTATAATATTATTTTTTTTTTCTGTTTTTGGTATAATTAATAGTATTAAAAAAAGGTAGTAATGGGGAGAGGAAGAGTGGAGTTGAAGAGGATCGAGAACAAGATAAACCGACAGGTGACATTTGCAAAGAGAAGGAATGGTTTGCTAAAGAAGGCTTATGAGCTCTCAATTCTTTGTGATGCTGAGGTTGCGCTCATCATTTTCTCTAACCGTGGCAAGCTCTATGAGTTTTGCAGCACTTCTAGGTAATTATAATAATGCTCTTTATGTTTATTTCATGCTTTGAAAGATTTGAATCTGGGTGATCTACTTTCTTTGCTTCTTCTGTCTTCATTTTGTTTTTTCTTGTGCTGGATTGGTTGAATTTGAGTGATGGGTTTGAATCTGTTTAGTGCTACATCTTTTCTTTTTTCATGGATATGTTTGATGTAGCTGTTCTTGTTCTTGGAACTTTAGAAGCCTCTTGTCTTGATCTGGGGGATCTAAGTTGCTTTTTGATTCTTAGACCAGAATATGTTATCTGGAATGTGTTAGATGTGTTGGGTTCTGTTCAATGTCTCTTTCTGATTGCTCCAACATTTGTTTCATACTTATCTGTGATTTATTTGGCAAATTTTATGAACCGCTGTATTAAGATATTACTGTTTCTGAAAACTTTGGTTTGATTATCAAAAATAAATATTATTGGGAGTTAAATCAGCAGTAGTTTGTATTTTTTTTTCCTATCATTGAACTTATTTTCTCGTTAATGAGTTCAGATTAGGTTTCATAGGAAAAAGTCTGCCTTTCTGGCTTTAAATGTTGAACTTTTTCTTTTACCCTCAAAGGGTTATAGTAAAAAGTTTAATGATCATTTGAAAACGATAATTATGGTCCATGGGAAATGTTTGTTGGCTGGATGTATTAGTAAGATATAGTGTAAGCGAAGGGCTTATGGCTTATGAATTAAATAAAATTAAAAGCTGATACTTAATCATCAAACTATAATTGCGACAAATCAAGTCAGAAGCTGTCAATCTTTCCTGTAATTCAACTTTTAGAGGCCATAAGATAGGTTAACTTCTCCCGTCTGAGGAATCTAGCTGCCACTGTCAACGTTTTTAGCCCAAGATGCAAAAAGAAATAAAGGATCAAACATTAATGGTGGTTTTTATGCTGGTCTGCTGCTTGGTCTAGCATGCTGTTGCTGTTTTTAGATACATCTATAAATTTTCTTTTGGAGATATTTTTCTTAATTAAAGGAAAAGAATAAAAAGCTTTCATTCTAAACCTTACCATCAGCAATTATGTAATACACTCCCCTGTTGTTTCGATTTTTTTAAATTATCCATATGTTTTGATACTTGTAACACTTGAAATATGTTGCAATTTCTTTACTTGCTTTCATATAGAAAATAATTAAAATTCGTTTCACCTTTTCGAAAGAAAAAAACAGTTAATCTTTGCCCCAAATGTATTGATTTCAAGTGTTCAGTTGATTTTCTTGAACCCTATTAAAGTTATGCATTCCTAATTAATTTGGTCAAATTGCAGTTGAATCAACAGGTTTTATAACAATGGAAATCTTCAATCATAGTGAATTTGTACATTCCTAATTTCTAAAAGCACTGTCATGAATTTTTCTTCTTGGATTTAGCCTAATAGATATTTGAACTAATGAAAATGGTTTCTTTTCCTTTTCTAAATTTGAAGCAGTGCTGCTTTCAGGTACCTTATCTTATCATTTAGTTTTCAGGATTTACAATTTGGTGCAGATTTATAACATGCATGGACCAACCTTTAACCAAAAGATATACTGTATATATGTGAACATCAATGAAGTAATGCACAGTATCTTTAACTGTAGATATGATACATTGTCTACATATAACACATTGTTCTCTTATGGTTGCAATGATTAGTATCTATTTAAACCCCATAGTTCAGCATTCTTTTAAAAGCTTACAGCAAATTTTGTCGTTTTACTAGCTAGCGCAGCCTCTTAGGCCCCCCCTCTCATAATCTCTCTTTCCCCGTTCTTCTTTCAACCATTCATGAGAAAGATAAGATACAGCTGATATTCTATCCTTATTTGTTGAAAGTAGCATTTAAGCCTTGCTTTAACCATATAATCCATGTCAACTTGGGGAACAAACAAAAATAAATTTATAAAATTTAATTATTTGGGTTCTTTTCCCCCTTTTCCTTTTCTTTTTTTCAACTTTTTTTATTTCTCTTCCCTCCCACCTGCCCTCTTGCATGTTTTTGAAACATCAAAGCGGTCAAAAGTATGTTTTTGACAGTTTTTGGCAACTGATTTACTATCAAACATCATTCACCTAAGAGTAGAATATGGGATTTCAATTCTTTGATGTAAGTTTAGAAGCAAGCTAGGATAAAATTTGATGTTACAATTTAAGTTTATAATACTGTTAGAATACACGTGCGCGTGCGCGCACACACACACACACACACATATATATATAAGAACCTACTTCAAAAGATTATATATTTTCATCATAATTGATCAAATTATTGGTAGTAAGCTTTTTTGTTTCTGAAGTGCTTCAACCCTTGAGGTCTTGACATTGATGTTGTAGCTCAATAGTGTTTCCTCCTTTTGTGACTGAGGTGGTCATCGAGCTCTAGAATAATAGTATGCATACTTCAAATTGTGAGTTGTTCTGAGCCAAAAAAAAAAATCTATGATTTGCACTATGATTATTGGCTTCTTTGATATCATAACATAAAAATGCCCAATTACAGAAGAATTTTCTTATCTTCTTTGAAAATTTAGTAGAATTAAGATGTTTCCATGCACTTTTCCAAAAACTTGACTAAGTTAATTTATCATAACATTTTCTTCTGCTATAGTATGTACATAAATGTGTCAAATAACACATTATAGCTATATGATATTATCATATAATTAACGCTAAGGCACTAACAAGTCTTGATTAATTGCATAAATATATAGCATCAACATTGTATTTTTTCCCCCATGTACAAGTCTTTGTGTTGTTGGGTTGTTTTCTAGTTTTTCTTCCATTTTCTTGGACTCTTGTTAGACTTAATATTAGTTTCCTTATGTGAGATTTTTCCAACTCTCTTCTTTATCAATAAAACCTACCTTGCCTTTGAAAAAATAATATATAAAAGAACAATTTTATTAAGAACAAAGTAGCCAAAAATTGGCCAGAAAAGGGTAGCCTTTAAAAGCAAAAGATTTAGTACTAAAAGCAAAAAGCTTGCAAAGACAAGAGAATTACCCCATAGTAACGAGACTTAGACCAACAAACATAATTACTCCTCAACTAAGACATAAAACAGAACAGAATCATTACAATCACACTCATCCACCAAAGTATAGGACCCTGTTAACACCAATATATAAATTGACAATTAAGCATGAAAAGAAAAACTCATTTTAACTTGAAGCTTTTTATTTTTAATATTTTCCTCTTTGAAATTTAAAACGATTAATAAAAAAAAAATCACATGCAAAGGCAAGGGATCATGGAAACTTGTATTAATAAGAAAAGAAAAGGAATCACAAAAAAACAACCATCACAGCTCACACTTGATTTATTTATTTATTTTGGATTGAAGGAAAGGGAGGGAAAGGAAAAGGATTGGAAGGGGAGTGACATCCTTTCTCTTCTTTGGAAAATATTGTAATAAAGAGGGAACGGTTCGAAAAATGGGAGGATTTAGGAATGGATTTCTCAATCATGTTTAGTACGGGAGATTATCCAAAAATCCGAGATGATTTCTATATGATGATTAAATTATCGTTATGATAAAAATTCAGTAATTTTATGTGTTGGTGATCTTAGATCACTGAAAATAATTAGATCATTATTTTGTTGTGTGATCTAATTCTCCTGGTCAAAAGGGTGAGGATTTTTTTTTTATTTTACCAAGTTAAGTGAGCTATAAAATGAATTACAGAAATATTATTTTTTAACATTTTAATAAAAATTTTTCCTCCCAAAACTATAATCATTTTAATATAGTAAATTCCTTTGCCTTTTGAAAATATTTCTTGTACCATACTCAAAAGTACATCAGATGCATGCTTCTCTTTAATATTTTTTTTTGTGATATTTAGCAAATTCATTATCATTCTAATGGATTTAATTTATTTTCTCATTTAAAGGTTTTTCAATGTAATTTTTATGTTAATAATTAGTTTACCTATTGATAAATACGTTTTTTATATTTGTTTATTGAATAGTAAATCTTATCTACAAAATAAAATATTAAAAAATTTCAAATTGTTATCTTAATAGTATATTGATATTATTAATTGTTTTGACTATATAATATTGTTATTTGATATTTAATATAAAATAAGAAATATTTGAATATGATATCAAATATGTTGATCTCTAATTCTCAATGTATAATTACTAATTGCTAACCAACTTGGTGATCTATAATCATCATAATAATTAGATCATCCTCTTGATAAATAGTATTAAATGCTACTTAAAGATTTTAAAATTTCATTATAATATATAAGCATCAAATAATAATATAAACTAATATGATGTTTTTTAATTTCTTTTCCTTTCACTCTTCAAATAAATAATATTACTGTTTGACGACTCTTTTCTATACATATTATGTTTTTAAAGCAATAAAGATAAGTATTTGAATATTTAACTTAATAATTAATGTGCAATTCTTTATTTTTTATATTATGAATTCCTCCTTTCCGGCATTTAAAAAAGAAAAAAATTTCAAACAAGGAAAACATTGCCTTCTCTTCCCATTTTGTTTTGTTTCTCTTCATTTTCTCTTCTTTGCCTACCCTAGAGGGTAAAACCCAAGCACATGGGAAAGAACACCGACTTCACGCCTCAGATAAGGACAAATTAGCAGCAATCCAAATAAAGCATCAATCCATCAGTCATGGAAGCAAATCCGAGGAGACATAAGAAATAAACCATCTGTCCTTTGTTTGCTAGAGCCTGCTTTAGGCACCTTTAGACCTACCATACAACTTTGTCCTTTCGTTTTTCCCTGTAAGAGAGGATTCTGGCTGTTTAACTGGTAGTTTACCTCTGTACTATATCCACTCAAATTTTGATTAATTAGTAATCAGGGCACAGGCACGCTACTTGATAAAATCATAAAATCTATTTAAAAGTTTCTTTATAATTCTTGTATACCATTATATTAAGGTGATCATCTCATTAAGTAGGGTAACTTTTGGATGGGAAGACTCATACTCAAAAGACAGCTTCATGGCTAAAAATAGCCTGACTGTTCCTATCAGAAACTGCCCTCTTTAGCATCTTCTCACCAGTAGCCGTTGTATAGTGCTGGCTGCTGAGTTTGTGAGATCAAAATCATATATTAGACTCATAATTTTAGTTTCCTAGCAATTTGTTTTGAATGAAGTGCTGCCTTGAATATTTAGATTTGTCATCCTAACTTTCTATCCTGGCCTTTTGATCAAGCAGCATGGCTAAGACACTTGAGAGGTACCATAGGTGCACCTATGGAACATTGGAACCTGGTCAAACAGAAAGTGACACACAGGTGAATTAATCTCTTCTATTTCAGCCTTAGCTTCTTGGACTCGTTGTTTATTCATTGGCAGAATATAGGAAAAATACTCTATTTTAGTGCATTGAATGCTCAGATTCTGCAGAAAAGAAAAAGCAAAATAGAAGAAGAAGAAGAAGAAAAACATTTTTCTCCAATGTGACTGTTTTCCCACTTTGTAGTCCTTTCATTTTTCCACCAATCATTTAGCAACATGGGCGATCTCTTCTTATCTTCGGTTGTCTACAATTTGTTCATTGTTATACAAATTAAATTTGACAAAATTTAAAATTGCTGCCATGGATATCAAGCAGAGCAGCTATCAGGAATATTTGAAGCTCAAAGCAAAAGTTGAGGTCCTTCAACGTTCACAGAGGTAACCCACCAAGCCACACAGTTTTAAACTATGTCTCAACCATTTTGTTCATAAAATAGGTTGCTTGTTCAAGTGTGGACTGTTGTCTGCATTTCATGGAGCCTATATAGAGAGAGTAGACTTTAGTTTTATGAACATATAACTTGTCCTCTGTAGACATTTTCTTGGGGAAGATTTAGGAGACTTGGGCAGTACGGAACTGGAGCAGCTAGAGCATCAGCTGGACTTCTCATTGAAGCAACTCAGGTCAACCAAGGTATTCGATATCAACTTCCTTTTGCTTTCAATCAGATGATTTAGGTCACGAAATTAAATTCAGGCAATGAACTTTCTGAGAAGCTAAAACTTTAAATTTACAATAAGTTTTATGATTAAACTCATAAAAGCTTGGCTTTAAATTTGTTAGATTTCTATCAAATATTTGAATCATCTCAATGAGAGTGAATCCCAAATTTATTCTATAGCAATATCTTCTTAAATCCATAGACATGTTGAGGCTTTGAGTAATTTGCATCTATTATCCACCATAATTCTCACAATTTGTGCAAGGAACTAGATCCAAATTTACCATTTCAAATCATGTTTCTAAATGGAGCATTAGGCTAGGGATTGGAAATTCATGGCCATTCCTTTTAAACCATGAGAGACAAGACTTGTCAATAAGGCAGCCGTGAAATAAGGTGTCATAAATTTGGCATTGTTGTCAGTTTGCATCTCATTTTTAATGTGGAATAACAACAGGCAACATTTTGGCAAAGGTAAGTGGAACTTGGGGTCACATAATGAATTCGGTCTCAAGGAGAAACGGTATTTGGGTTTCATACTTCCTAAATGATCAAAGAACTTTCTTTTGGCATTTATTACCAAATGTAAGAGCACTGTCTCATGCTTGTTCACTTATGCACCAGCATACAGAAAACATGTTTCCATGGTTCCAAACTTCGAGGAAACAAAAATTTATTATTTCTAGCAGTTTTGTGAATTTTGCTTTTGGTTTTTCAAAAACAGGATAGCACTCTACCAAATAGAATCTTTGTTGTAGCTATGAAAATAGTGAAACAGAAGACAGAAGTGTTACCAAATCCAACCCATGTCTTCAGCTTCAGATTTCTAGCCTTTTTTTTTTTACAAGCAGCTGCTCAATGGTCGTACAGACAAATAAAGAACCCAACAACCCAAACAAATAATTTAACCTTAAATTATACAAAAATAACGTGTCTTGTCCCCAGAAAAAGAAATTGCCTGAGCATAAATGTTCTAACTTATAAGTGTTTGTTCTTTAACTTTAATCAATCAGTTGTGATTTTTATAAGAAAATCTTTCCACATAGAAATTGCATGAGAAAAAATCCAGGAATTGCCTTTTCTGGTATTATTAGAGTGTTTCTGGATAGCCCTAGAACATATTTTATTTCATAAGATTTGATATTAGATAATGCATTTTAAATGCTGTTCATGTTAAGTTCTAGCTCTACATCTATGGTGTAACTGTGGTCATTTCATGAATTCATTAGCTGAACCGCAATTTTCCTGTACCTGATTGCTGAAGGTAAATTTGTTCATGTGAAAAACCATAGGGATCAAAGTATGAAGTAGTCCATTTTCATAAGACAACCAAAATATGTTTCGAGTATTCAATCTATCCCATGCTGAAATGGACTATTTTATTGTATTTCAAGAACAGTGTTCTTTTTTTTTTTGCTAAGCCAAAAGGAGTTTTTCCAGTAAATAACCAAAGGTTTAAGGAATCCATGCTAACCACACGGTTAGTAGAACACATTTGATAGCGAATACATCACCTAAACAAATCAGAGAAACTACCAAAAAACAAATATACAGTTGGAGATGTAAATGTGAAGTGTTCTTAATTTGTTTTTCAATGAATGCAGATGCATTCTATGCTTGATCAACTCGCTGAACTTCAAAGAAAGGTATATAATACAGTTGGGGATTCATTTTACTGTCATTAGCTGTAGTTATTATTGTACTTTCTATTATCCATATGTCACCATCATTGTATTTATTGTACAGGAAGAAATCCTACTGGAAACCAACAGAAACCTGAGAAGGAAGGTGAAAGCCTGCTTAATTTTTGAGTGTTTGTTTTACTGAATTAAAAGATTGTGACAAAAATTAGATACAAGGTTTGATCCAGCAATATTTCTTAGATTTTGAACATCCATAACATATTTTGGATTGGGCCTGGAAAAACCTTAAATCAGTAGTTCTGACTATATGCAATGTACTTGCTTTCCTTTTACTGTAGCTTCAATTATTTATTCATGGTTGATTAGTGTAAGCCTAGAATCAGCATACACATAGATTCCAACTTGGGTTTGCTTGGTTAAATTCTTTGACTTTCAATCTAAATTTTTTTGAGGTGTTCATTGAAATTTAATGTCTGGGGTTATAATGGGCTGTATTGGTGTTTCTCATACCCCCACATGCATGCATTTTTCTGAAGAAAATTTTGTGTCGCTGAGAAAAGGAAATGTGATTCTTATCCTTGTTGTTCTGCTTTGACAGTTGGAGGAAAGCACTTCAACGCTACGATCATCATGGGAAACCGGGGAGCAAAGCAATCCATACAACCACCACCCGCCTCCTCAGCCAGAGGGATTTTTTGAGCCTTTACAGTGCAGCAGTTCCATGCAGATAGGGTAACTTGTCCTAAACCCAATTCCTTAGTTTCGTGCTGGCAGCTGATGGGGTCGATAGTTGATAGACTATTGTTTCCTACTAATCTCATTTTTCTTTTCCTTCAACCACTTTTCTTGGTACAGTTACAATCCTACTGCAGCAGATCAGGATGCCGCTGCAGCCTCTGCACCAAATGGATTCATCCCTGGTTGGATGCTTTGATTGTTTTTAACTTAGAAGAATTCATATATTTTCTCATATAACTGAGTAAGAACAGACAATAAGCCAATTCCAACATATATTTTGCTGTATTAATCAATGATGGCTGGCATTGTGGGGGGCGAAGCTCCAATGTAATAATATTTAACTTGGAGAACATGCTGATTATTAAGAATTAATATTCCTAAGTTTACTCATAATATGTCAACTCCTAGCTCCTTTATGTTCTTGAATTCTTAACATTATTATTCCTATAAATCTTTTGCTTGATTTCGTGAATTCGGGTTAATATATTTATACATATATCATCAATTAGGAATTGAAGAAAATGCTCTCGAGAAATGTATGTGGTCCTAGATCAAAGAGTGGGAAGAGATCAGGGAGCGCAAGGACCTCCATAGAAGCTACCAAACTTGCTCTGGACTTGATTGTCAAAAGTTGCTAAAGTCACCCTGTAAAAATCAATATAGCCAAGCGTTTCTTTCGGTACAAAATGCACATAACTAGTTACCCATAAAGCAAAAAACAAAGGCATTTCTATGTGTTGTCCTAGTCACTGGGAAGCTACTGCTGCATTGCATTTAGTAGTGGGGCTAACTGGGAATTTATAGGTTGGAGAGTATGCACAGATGACTTCGAGAGGGCTAGGCAATGTCTTTTCCTGCTAATCTGCTATATCTAAGAAGAGAGAATCTAAGTCAAAGGCGGGGGATAAAGTTTGATGGGGCCATAGGGGTGGATCAATATGCTCTCACTCATTCATAAATAGCATTAATATATCTGGCAAACTAATTAAAATACTCTAACTCTGAGCTTTGGTTTCCTAAAAGTATGAATTAATTCCAAAATTTTGTAGAATAATTATTCCTTATTTCATCTACTAAAAAGAATATACTAATACCCATCTGACTTGTATATTTTCCATTTGGATTTTGCTAATTGCGGTTTCCTATTTATAATAATAATAACAATCAACAGTTGATGCGATACTTTTTAATGTCTATGTTAAGTGAAAATAGTATTTAATATTATACAAATAGAAGCTTAGTAATATGGGCAAAAGCCCCAATTGTAAAGGTGGGGAGCAGGACCTGACCAGTTAAGCCTAAGCTCATAGCTCAATTAATTGCTTAACCAGATAAATTGATGCTATGATAAATGGCTGACGCCAGATTCATTCACCCCCAATAAAACCCTACCATCCGGGATCTAATAAACCACCTTCAACCTGTTTTGAAATTTTATTATTACATCTTATTTTAGTATATATTCTTTCTAAAATTATAGATTGAGGAATTAATGTTGCCTCAAGTTTTTTATTTCCCTTGTTTTAGTTTCTCTTCTTTTTTGTTTTTAAATTTTAAAAAGTAAACTGCATTAAAGAGTTGGAAAGAAATGCTACGATGGACTCTGAGCTTTTCAATAAAATTGTTGGATATATATATGACTCGATATTTGCTCATTGCCTCACTTGCAAATTTGGGAGTAGAGAGATCTCTTTTTTTTTTTTTTGCTCAACCAATCAAAAGATTTTCATTAATTTGCTAGAAGTTACAAGAGTGTCAGTCCAGTGGTCCTAGGAACAAGCAACTACAGGCAACAGTATAGAAGATATGTTGTTGTCACAAAAAATCATGAGAAGCCTCCAAAGAGAACAGAGCGGAGACGATGCACAGGCAAATTAGAAGCCAAAAGCCAAAAAGACATATAACAAGTCACAGGCACATAGCAGAACACAAGCCCCCAAGGATACAAAGCAACAACAAATTCAAAATCCAGCAACAAAGCATATAACAGCTCAAGTCACAACCTATTCCAACATATTGCACTAGGTAACAGGCAAAAACTCAAGAAGGTAACAAGGGCATAATAAAACATGCTTATGCGATACAAAAGTCACCACCAAGCAGAAAATGAAGAGGGTTTGTCAGCACGATACTTGGCCAAGGAGTCAGCAAAGCCATTTCCTTCTTTGAATACCTAGAGAAAGGATAGAGAGTCCAACTCATTAAAAATATGCCATTTGTCCCAAGGGCGTTGTTCAAGGGATTTCACCCACAAAAGAGCTACTTTTGAGTCAGACTCAATGGTTATGGGGCAATTTGCGTAAAGGGAGGCAACAAAGAGATGTATAGCTTTTAGAATAGCCATCAATTCAGCAAAGTTTGAGTCACATAGTCTAAGTGGACTGAAAAAAATACCAACAACGAGCCCATCGGAGTTGTGAAGAACACCCCCACAACTAGCTGGTCCCTGTTTACCTTTAACGGAGCCGTCGACATTGAACTTAAGCTCCCTTGAAGGTGGTGGTTGCCATGAGATTTCGACTCGATGATGGAGGGGTGAGCGCCTCGCCAGAGAATTGCTAGGTTCAGTCCACCAACCCAAATCGTCAACGGCATCATCTCTCTCACATGCACGGATCTAAAACATAGATCGCAATTTTGTAAGATATAAGATTTGGAGGTTGTCTCATACCTTAGAGTTCAAGATCGTGTCGTTACATGCTAACCATAGAGATCATAAAGTTGCACCACACACAATCAACCATCTCTTGTGAAAAATACCCCAAAATGGACAGCCTACCTAAACTTGCAAAAATGAGGAAACTGAGAAAGGTGAACACCAAGAAATGCCCCACCATTTAAGAACAAGGCCCTAGACAAGCCAGCTGAATTTGTAAGTGAGGAGTATATGAGAGCAACTCTCTTCGTCAATGCCACACCATGAGCAATGAAGTTGGTCCGGGCTAAAATGAACCCCACGGGTAGAGAGGACAACCTTAGTGGGAATGGAATTTAGAGCTGCCATCCACAAGAAACATTGGACTTTGGGTGGCATTGGCATCTTCCAAATTGATTGCAGCCATGGGGTTTGTCTTCCAGTTAGGGTGTCTAAAAAGGATCTTTTAAGGTCATGCTTCCACACTAATCTATCTTCCCTACTTGGGATGAAGGTGATGGAAGAGAGGGCGTTTAAGATCTCATCATAAATAGATTTTTCCCAGTGATAAAGAACGCGTTTAAAAGTGATGGTCCACTCACCAGTCACCCAAGCTTTTTGGACTTTCAAATCTTTCTCTGTTGCAAGGGATAAAAGTTGAGGGTACTTAGAAGAGAGAGGAATGTCCTCTAGCCATTTATCTCGCCAAAAAAGAATGGAAGCACCATTCCCCACAATCCAGTGACAAGCATGAAAGCCAATAAGGTTGAAAACTCCCTTGTTGGAAGGGAGCTTAACAATGTTCCTCCAAATGGAAGACGTTCTCGTAATGTGAGACGATGAAGGAACCCAAGAAGTTTCGCCTAAACCATATTTATCCACTATGAGCTTTTTCCATAGAGCTTTTTCATCTATTCCATACCTCCACCACCATTTTGCAAGCAAAGCTAAATTTTTATGGAAAAGGCTTGAGATACCTAAACCACTATACCTCTTAGGCTTGCAGACTAAGCTCCATTTCACTTGGAGATTTTGCGTTTGTCAAGTGAACCGCTCCATAAGAAAGAGTGACTCCATTGTTCCAGCTTGCATAGAACCCCCTTCGGAGCTTGAAATACCGACAAATAAAAAAGAGGTAAGGAGTTAAGAACTAAATTAAGAGGAAATTATGAAGAATAGTCTTTCTTGATAAAGATATTTTAAAAATAACTATTAAAATAAATTTAATTATTTTTAGTCATATTTAGCAATGACTTTACAAAAATACCCTTAAAACTATTTCAAATAAATTAAACCATTCATCAAAATTTCTGCTCATTTGTGTTTTTAATTTATCTCTATCACCATCCCAGTCTCTCAAATTTTATCGATTTCACTATTCGACATTCGTCTGCTATGCTTTCGATTTCTCTCTCCCTCACTTTCAGATTTCTTTTTCTTACACTTTCAAGATACTAAGCAATGGTTTTGATGTGCTTGGGTGGGTGGCTATTTGGAAAATTTGATTTTTAGGTATTTTGGGTAAAATTAAAATGGTAGAAATGATTACAGATGTTTGAAATAACTTTTCATTGAATCAATTCGGAACCTAGACACCAATAAACTCAAGAAATTGAAATTTATAAACTTTTTAAAGGAATTTTTTTTATTTTTAGTTGAAATAGGTGTTTTAGATAAGAAAATTTATGTTTTGATTTATGAAAATATGTTAGAAACACTTTAATCGGTGCCAAATTGTTAAAAAAAAAAACAAAAAGAAATGAAAAGAGTTGAGAGGATTTGAAGTTTTAGTTCGTAAGTAAGAACAATATTTTAGACATTAAAGTGTAATAAAATGTTTTTGAATATGGCGTGTAACAATAATATTTTTTCAATATGACGTGTAACAACAGTTTTTTTTTGTTTAACATGGTGTGTAACAACTTTTTTTAACTATGACGTGTAACATGTTTTTATACATAGCGTGTAACAACAATATTTTTTCAACATGGCGTGTAACAACCTAACTTGGTTAAAAATAGTTAAAATTATAAAGAGGACTATTTTTGAAAATATATTATCTTTAAGGGTTATTTTTAAAAATTCCCCCTAAATTAATGAGAGTCACTTGTCCACCAAGAGATAGGTACTTTCTCTACCATAAAGCCAGCCTTTTTTTGACAAGGCCATGAAAATGGTAGTCCTAAACTTTTAGCATGAATTGGGTTTGTCAAGAAAAGTGCCTGAAATTCTTCATGTGAATGCTATACATGCACATGGCTTCCCCACCACTGCCTGAATTAGTTCTATTTTCACCTACTAAGGGAAACCTGCCTTTTCGCTTTTGACCAGTTGATATCTGGTTGGTTCTGCTCCCAAACTTAACTCTCCTAGTTTCCATATAAAGGTGAAGGAAAAATGAAAGAAGAAAATTTCGTGGTGCAATATGCAATAGCTTTACTCATTTGACAAACACAAGAAATGTCCTTTGGCACTAAATATGGTTTGACACACGGAATGAAGGAGAGATAGAGAGTTTCACGAGCTTAAGGCCCCCAACAAAGAATGGAAAGGAGCCACTTCTGTATTGGTTAAGTATGAATGGTGACAAAAAATGACAAATGAATTAGAAGGATATGGCAATAATTGAACCATTTTAACTTCCAGAATATATCTTCCAATAGACAAGGGCTTTTTCCCATGGATTACTAATTAATTACCTCAGATTCTTTATATGTTTCAAATGTAACATATTTGTTACATTTAAGAATAAATTAATAAACGAATTAACAAATCAATATAAATTAAAATCGGACAAAACTCATCATTCCATATCGTGGTACTTGAACTTGAAATCTTTACATTTGAGGACTATCGAACTGACTATATTTTTCAAACTCTTTTATCATTTCTCTTCTTTTATGCTAACTATATGAGGCACCCTCTAATTGATTTCATTTCAAAATGTGCTCATTTGACAGCTAACTTTTCAATGTAGTGACTTATCAATGGGACCTTTGTCCAAGAATAAAAGGTTCAAGAGTCTAATCTTTAGATTTAATATCCTTATCCATGGTTGCTCGAGTCTTAAGAAATGAAAGTGGGGACGCCCTCATTATTTTCTCTAAGTCAATTGGACTGTCAGATTTTTGAATGACTAAGCAGCTTGCGGTTAAAGAAGTAGTGATTATGTTCGCTGCATCCAAGTGGTGTACTCACTCTCTTCTCCTTGAATGTGACAAGTATAATGTTGTTAAATGGATAACCAACCCTCAAGAGGTACCTTGGGGATTGAGAAAATTGATCATTCAAACCTATACAGTTCTTGGCAAAATTAATAAGTGGGGAATGGCACACATGCCCCAGTCTGCTAACGAGGAGGCAGGTCTACTAGCGAAAGAAGATGTCCTCAGAACTAGTGATCTATTTTTGGTTAATCACGCAGCATGGCTGATTTTTAATTCTGATCCACTTGCGGTTCATTGCTTGTTTGTTTTTCATTGATTGCTTCCGTCTGAATGATCTGCTTAGAGCAGCGCAATGGTTCATGTGTTGTTTAGTGTATAGTGAAATCTTGCATTTGGTGATTCTCTGCAGCAATTTTAAATGGCAGCAAATCTGAATTTTTGTACGGGGATATACTTACTTATCCCCCTTGTTTCATGTAGTAATATAATCACATTTCAGTAAACGAAATGTCCTTAACCAAGGATTCATAACAGTGTACGCCTTATATTTCAAAAGCAAAAAAAAAAAAAAAAAAAACTATGGTTATAACTTGAATCAAGAACCAATTTATTGGGTGACACAATTAATCCACTTTCGGTTTGAACCCTAAGGTAATAATAAAGGCTGGCATGCAATTGGAATATCTACCATGTATGTATACATATATATGTAACAAAAGGCAACGGCTTTTTCCAATGGTTAATGGTTTGGATTTGCTTCACAACACATTGGCTTCTGTTTCCGAATATTTGTCACACAGAAGGATGCTTTGATCAATCAATTAATTAACAGCCACTGCCCTTTACCTTATTGTAGTAATTCGACACCTCAATTTGAAGCAAAAGACAAAAGACTACCCAAAGGTACTAAACGACTCTTTAGAAATCGAAATTTCTGGTAAAACTTGGGTTTCTATTTTGTTTTTAGTTAAGAATTGACTAATGCAAACAAATAAAGAACAAATGTTTTCAAAGTTATCTAAGGGTCATGAGGAGGGGGGTAGCTAGGGGGAAAGCTGCCCTTTCGGATGCGACATGGCATCATTTATAACTTCAGATGATAATATGTCTAACTTTAATGAATTAAATTTGTTCACTGTAAAGTCTATGGAAGCAGTTATTGCTCATAAATAAAAGTATCCAAAATTCTTTCTATTCTCGTTTATTTGTCATTTTTTTTACATTTTTTTATCATAAGATCCACCAATTTTTTTTTGGAGGCTTCTCATGATTTTTTACGGCAACAGGATATCTTCTGTACTGTTGCTTGTAGTTTTTTGTTGAGAAAATTGTGAGAAATAAACTTTCTCATAAGTCAATTCAAAAATATTATTTTTTATAATTTTAACTATTTTTGATCAATTTTTGGTATGACTTGACAATAATACCTTTTAAACAATTTCAGACAAATTGAAATGATTTCAATTTTCTCTCTCCTGCCATCCAGATAAAAATTTTAAAATTAAATCTCGATTTCTCTCTCTACTCAAATATGTATATCTCGCCATCTAATTCACAGAGATGACATCAAGCTCTTTCTTATTTTATTTTATTTTTTTGTATGGTGGATCTTGGGGTTCTTAAGGGTGATGAACAACGACTTTGCTCTTTGCAGGCAGCGATTTTGCTCTTTACAGGCAGTGATTTTGCTCAAGAAGAAAGATAGCTAAAGCATGTTTGATGGGTTTTATGGTGGTTCACGGTTTTGTTGTGTCTGTGATTAGGATGATTGTTAAGCATATTTGCTAGGGATTTTGATTTTTTTAATGAGATTTTGAGTTGAAATTGTTCAGAAAATATTTTGTAAAGAGGGTATATTTTGTTTTTGTATAAGGGGAGTGAGCAAGCCCTCTTGATGGGGATATATTTTCTCTTGCTTTGAAGGGTTATGGAGTTTTGTAACCTATCTTTTATGAAATGCACAATTTCATGACTTAGCAAAAAAAAATAATATGTGTTTTAGATTCTTGAATTTATTGATTTATTCATAGAATCCCAAAATTGAGAAGTTGAAATTGATTAGACTGGTTTTTAAGTATTGCGAGACTAGTTTTTAGGTATTGCGTGATTTAATCACTGTATGACTAGTTTTTAGGCATTATATGATTGATTTTAGGCATTACATGACTGATTTTTAGACATTGTGTGACTGATTTTTAAGCAATGCCTAAGTCACGCAATGCCTTACTAACTAGTCACGCAATGTCTTACTAACAAGTCACGCAATGCCTTACTAATAAGTCACGCAATGCCTTACTAATAAGTCACGCAATACCTATCAACTAGTCACGCAATGCCTTATCAGAAATTAATTACGCAATACATTATCAAAAACTAGTCACGCAATGCCTGAAGTTAGTCACGCAATGCCTATTAATTAGTCACGTAATACTTTATTAGAAACTAGTCACGCAATACCTTATCAGAAACTATTCACGCAATGCCTTATCAGAAACTATTTACGCAATACTCAAAGTCAGTTACGCAATGTCTATCAACTAGTCACGCAATGCCTTATAAAAAACTAATCACGCAATGTCCAAAGTCAGTCACACAATATCCAAAGTCAGTCACGCAATACTTAAAAATTAGTCACGTAATTTTCAAAAATCACCAAAATTACTGAATTCCATTTAGTAAGATCAACAATTTCAAACGATATACCATATTCCATTTAACAACATAATTAATGAATATGAATGCTTAAAATGTTCAAAAGTTTTTCTTCATATATCAAAAATCACTCTAAAATACTTAAAAATGCTCAAAACGCTCACAAGTTTTCTTTGTATATCAAAAATTACTTCAAAATGATCAAAATGCTTAAATGTTTTTCTTTCTAGTAAGGAACACTCCAGATATGAATAGTCTGGTGAGGAAATATCAAAAAATATGAGTTAGTTTAAGGCGTAAACCTAAACATACTTGACCCGTTAATAGGTTTCAGGTTGAGACGCGGAATCAAATAAATGGGTCGATTTTATTAAGGGTAATTTTGTCTAAATTTTAATTCTCTTAACTAAAAATAGTTAAAATTATGAGGAAATCTATTGTAAAAAACACGTTATGCATATGGCCCATTTAAAAAAAAAAAAACTCAATTTTCTTTATGTACAAAATAAGGACGACAAAAACATATGCTTAAGGTATACTATAAGTGTAGATGTTGGACCATCTTAATTACTTTCCCTAACTCCCAAGTCTCCGAATACAAAGATCCATCCAAATCCAATGGCCGAGAATGGTATAACATTAATTTCACACCAATTTCCATTTTTCCATTTTCCATAACCATATTTCTTTTCAATTGTTAGTTTCCTTCATTGAAGAACCATTAATTGTTGGAACCAAAAACAGTGAGTCCCGTCTTGCAAACTCTAGTAAAAGGTTAGGCTTTTGCCTTTTTCCTCATGTGTAGTGGTAAAGTTAGAATTTTACGTTTGGGAGGGTGAAGTGAGCTGATTGTGAGGTCTTGGGGCAGTGGGGTTTAGGGAATAATTTTACTGTAATAAGTTTTATTTTAATTGCTAAATTTATTAAAATTAGTTGTTCACTAATTATTGTGTGGACATTTCATCTAACAAAAAAATTGTTCTAAGGGTAAAATCATAATTTTTTTTTAAATAAGAATATATTATAAAATTTTAAAATTTTTGATAGATGCTCACATGTAAAGTACAATGACGAAAGCCAAAAAGAAAGAAAAAATCCCTTGCAAAAAGAAGAAAACGAATTATTGGCATCAAAATTTTTCAACCCACGAGCGTGAGATTCTCTTGTTTTCACTTTTTTTATCATCTATTGCCAATAATATGAAGCTTGTGCAGCTTCAACAGGTAAAAAGAAAAGAAAATGCCACAACTAAAATAATAAAAAAAAAGGAATAAAAAAGATATATTGTCATCATCTTTGGAGGGCTGCAGTTATTTGCCTTGATTTTGCTGTCTCTAATAAGAAAAGGGGCTTTTTTTTGTCCCCCATTTTTGACATGAACAAGTTCAGATAGAGGATTCTCAACCAAACCCATTAATGTTTTCATGTTGGGTACGAAGGGGAAAGAAATTCGGTTGTATACTTAACATATATGTCAAGCATAATGTAATATAGCTCAATTTAGCATTGCCATGAAAATGTGAATTTATTCCTTCACTCTTCGACCCTCGGTGGTTTTTTTTTTTTTCTCAATCAATCAAGGATTTCATCGATAGTTAATATAATTACAAAAGGTAACAACTGCTACTCAAAAAGAAAGCAGTGACGTCGCCTGTTAAGCAGGCTAAAACAAAATGACTCTTGTAAAAAAAAGTCCCCACATCATGAAACAGAAAACAAGTAGAGCAAACTGAGATAAAAAAAAAAAGAAAAAAAATTACTGATAAATTTTTTTGTAAAATTTATATTTGATATAGTGTCAATGTCTAAGTTTTATATATTTATACTATACATGAGTTTCTGTATCTATGGTGAACGTCTGGTTGTGTTGGGATTCTCAGGGAGAGACTCTGCCTTGTTATTTGCAGGACTTTGTTTTTGGGCACATGTGTTTGATCTCAAGTGCAACCAGAATGTTTATAATTTAGGTTAAAGCGATAGTTTTTGTCAAATTTATCATTAATGAAATATGTTACTTTACTTTTCAAAAAATAAAATAAAATAAAATAAAATTTTATCATATCGTTAACAAATAAATTTTAAAAAATTGAGAATTTAAAAAAAAATCATGATTTTAAAAATATTTTTGAATATAATTAAATGATGTTTTATATAGATTGACCATACATTAAATATAAATTTTTATTTTCTCCCTTGCTTTCTTTGGAAGAGCTGAAGCATATTTTAACAGAGGGCAACAGTGTACAAAAACAGCTGACAGCAAAGCCAGAATAAAAGGAGATCAGCTGGCAGAGGAGCAAGAGACGAAGATAACAGACAGCAGAAGGCAAGCCAAGGACCCTCCTTTGCCAAGACGTCACTTGTCAGCCATATTTTCATGCTTGACGTGAGTGAAAGGAGCATCAATATGCAAAGAGTTTAGCAATTAGCAGGTTTGAGATTTTATCCAAAATGTTGATATATTGAAATATTAACTTTTTTTTAATTAAGTTTTCGAGAAAAAGGAGATTCTAGTATAAAAATATATGTAATTACTATTAAATTAAATATTTAAATATAAATTTTAATCATTATTATATTCCTAATTATTCACTTTTTTTTTATGGAAAGCAGAAACTCTAATCTTTAGGAAATATATAGAATTAACAATCTTAAATAGCAAGCTTTAATTGCAATATATTATTCCTAATTATATTCTGTGTTATGCAAATTAGAAAAATGATGATTTGAAGAGAATGCTTTAGAGGCAAGCTTGTCGGTGAAAATTGATGCCTCAGTACAATAATAGAAGTCTGATTGATGTTACAGAATTTTAGGACCACATTGATCTCTCATTCTATACATATACATCCAATAAAAGAGGCTGATCCATCAGTCTCACTCATTTGGTCACACCCCATCAAAAGTTTTTGCTTTTTTTTTTTATTAATTACTTTTTATTTTTGGACGTAATCTTATGTGTAAATTCTTAAACTATTTGATACTTGATTTGGTTTGTTTTATTAAATACAATGATCTGATTTTTATCGTCTAATTGTTAGAGTTATTCACGAGTCGGGTTACCTGTTCGAGTTCTAAACTCGTTGGATTAGGTTTAAGCTTATTTTTTAGATATGAATTTGATTTCAAAAATATTATTTTATTATGTTCATATAAGTAATTTTTTTAGGTGAATTAAATCCAAAATATAATTTATAATATTATAAGATTAGTATAAAATTTTTATCATAAATAATAAACTTAATAAGCTTAACAAGTAAATTTTATTCTATTGCAATTAGTTATTATAATATTATATGTACGAACAAAAATTATTTTTCTTTTTTTTTCCATCATGAAGATATATTCATTAATATCACTTAAATAATTATGTAGTGAGTTCAGCCTATAAAACTTTGGGATAAAGTGCATGAACAGAGCAAAAATAACAAGCAGAGGTGCATAACAAGTGCACCATAGGCTGCTAGAGTTTTATATCATCTCCAAGGTACATAACAAGTGCACAACCCAATCATAATAACAGAGTCTTATATAGCATGTTTGGTACGAAGAATAGTTAAGCTGTTCTCTTTTTATTCTCATTTATTATTTTTTCCCTTGTTCGGTTGGTAATTGTCCTAAAGATTAGCTATCCTTCAATATTAGCTATTCTTCAAAATCAACCAAAAATCATGCTTAATTAAAATCAACTTTCCATGATATTTACTATTTCATGATTGAGGATAAAACTAAAATGCCCTTTATAAGAATTTAAAACAAAAATGTTTAATACTTTAATTATGTTATGAATATTTTTGTGAATATCCATTTATGTTATCTATATCTAGATTTGATGTAAATTAGATTGGATTAGGATTTAATTCATCTAATCTTTAAGTTTTATTTTCATCTTATAAATTCTATCAAAATAAGGGAGTTGTTTATCTATAAATAGGCTCTCTCAGTTCATTTGTAAAAACACACTTCAACAAAATCTCTTCTCTCCCCTTAAATACTTTATTTTTTCTCTTTAATTATTCTTTCAAGTTATCTTTATTTGTTCTTGTAGGTTATTTTTCATAACAAATTACAAAGTGTTAAAAATTAATATTTTAAATTTAAAAATTTAAAAATCATTAATATGTTAATATTTTAATCATATAATGTTTAAATTCTAAATAAAATAATAAAAAATTTTAAAATATTAATGGTTAACTTATTAAATTATTAATATTTTAAATTTTTAATGAAAATATAAATTAAAAATGAAAAATAAAAATAGAGAATAATATAAAATAATTATACTAAAATTTTAATAATAAATTATTAATTTTTTAAAATTTTAACATTTCAATGAAGATAAAAATTAAATGATTATAAAAGAAAAAATTTATTATTTTTGTCTTTTGGCATAAATTTTACTAAATTATATAAAGGTTATTTTGTTTTTTAAAAATAAATCTTATTATAATAAAAATTTTAAGTTTTTAATTATATATTATAAAAAATTAATATTTTAAATTTGAAAATTAATTACAATTATTAATATTTTTATAATAATAATTAAATTATAAATAAAATATTAGTATTTTAAAATATTAATGATTAAATTATAAAAATATTCATATTTAAAAATGTTAATATTTAAATTATTAATTATTAATATTTTAAATAAATTATAAAAAATCATATTTAAAAATAAAATAAATTAATCATATATTATAATAAAGAGTATTTTTGTCTTTTTATCACATTTTTTTTGTTATTCCAAAATTATTTTTACCAACCAAGTATTACATTAAGTCATAATAACAATTTCTAGATCATTCCATTCCGTCAACTAAATTATATAATAACATTTCCATTATATTTTTACCTTATTCTATTCTCATATACCACCTATTCTATTATATTTAATTATATTCTGTGAAGCAAACGTGCTAATAGAATTTTACATTAGTTATCAACCACAAAAAAGAGAAAATACAAGGAATAAATGCATGTGGGAAAGAATTATAATTATAATCAAATAACATATAACTAAAAAATAATAATATATATAAGGTTAAATTAATTATAATTATAATTAAATTAACTAGATACTTGATCTTTTTCTTGTCAATGGGGTTAGGTTTCATTGGGTGTATTATCAAAATTTGACAATCAAGCTTTAATAACACAAACAATTGGATTTTGGAAAAAGAAAAGAAAAGAGGAAATATAAATATTTGATTGGTTTCATGAACAAATAATATAATTAGCCTAAAATCATAATTATATGAAATTAATACACTTAAAAAACTTTAAAATTGCACTTAATTGGATTGATTGATTTTGCAATTCTCTACTTGAATATATATATGTGTGTGTGTATGCATACACATACAGAATTTAGCCAAATATTTAAATTGAGAGCTGACGATAAGAAGGTGCTTATTTAGTTGTTTTTGAGATACTGATTTATTGAACTGTAATAAATTGGTATTTCTTTAGAGAAGGTAATTCATTCGCTGACTCCTTAGCTAGGTATGGTGTTGATGTCTCTGCTCGTTTCTCTGCTTGGTGGTGAGCTCGTAAGGTGCTGAATGTTTCTTATGTTGCTGTCTTTCTTTATGTTCCATTGTTAGTCTTATCTTCGAGCTCTCTCTTTATGTTGATGTTTTCCTCACTATGTTGCTTCTTTTTAGTCTTTTTGTCGCAATAGGTTGTTAACTGTTGCTTGCAGAGGCTTGTACTAGTTAGCCTTTAGACTTGCATTTACTGTAGTCACAGTGATTTTAATGAAATTTTATTTTGGCTGAGTAAAAAAAAAAAAATAGTATTTTTTAAATTTTAGTACAATATTTAGACATTTCAATCATTATATTATAGAAAATTAAAAAAGAAAGATAAATTCAAGTAGACACCCTACAACTACAAGTGCGTAGGAGAGTATAAAATATGTTCAATGGATTAAATAATTTGGAATTGAATTTCAAAACTAAAATAATTAGAATATTGAGTTTCTTAAGAGGAACTCAACTGGTCCAATTGATAAATTGATTAGATTAATTCTAATAAATATTTGTCACCAAGTAAAATTTTGAGAGAGCGAAATTTAAATTTGAAAAGGAGATACATATACCTTATATTCATTCAAATTATCATGCGTAACTATTATATTTTTGTTCTTTTATTTCAGTACAATATGTGGATATTTTAATCATATTTAGGGAGATAGACACTATTTGACTATGGGTGTATCTATAGAATAGTGAAGGATGAATATAAATATGCTGATATTAATCCAATAAGTTGACTCAATTCTAACACGTAAAACATATTTTAATGTATACAATTATACTATTCTAGTTATTGGACATTAATACCATATAGTTTAAATAAAGAATAATAAATTCAATTCTATTGTTCATACCATAATGCTACTAGCCTATATGTAAAATAGAAAAGAATATCATCTATAAGTATAATAACAAATATAAACTAGAATATAAGTATAATAACAAATATAAACTAGAAGCAGAAAGAAAAAGGAAGTACATATTTTTATTTGTTAATTAATTTATTTAATATGTATTTTAGCTATAAATAGTAGGAAAAATTAAATAACATCGAAGTAAAATAAAATTTATTTATTTATCTTTGGCAAAGAATTGGTACAACAAATTTATATGCATTTATTTTTTTTTCTCAACCAATCAAGAATTTTCATTAAAATAAAAAATATTTATTTTTTTTAAATCTAAAATTCTAAATTAGGTAGGTATGGTCATTAATTTTTTTGAAACATATAAACGTTCATTTAGTTGATCAACACAAATAAATCAAGACATAACTTTATTATTGGGTACCTTATTTACTCAATACGAATAAGTAAGATTAAGGTATTTTATAATTGAGGTCGGGTAGTTATTTTAGAGTATCCATTATCCGAACTCAATTATAAATAATAATTTTTTTTTGTTATTAAATTTTTAATTATATATATTTTTGTTTATAAATTTATCTTTACTAAAATTCATTAACTTGTTATAAATATGATTTTAGACTTTAATTTATTTTTTGTGAAATAACTATAATTTATTAATTGAATTTTCATTAATAATACATATAAAAATTTATTTTAATTAGATATTTAACAAGTTTAAGTATTTAAAAGATATTGTCTAAAATATTCAAGAATGAATTTAGATAATAATTCAAATAATTTATTTAAATATTTTATTAAAGAATTGAATTCGAATTAAGATATTTCGAAAATAACATATTGTCTTACCGACCATAGACATTTTGTGGAAGAAAATAAAGAAAAAGTTGTATAGACCTAACTTTTAAGATAAACGAGGTACTTAAAAGGTATCTTATCTTATCAAAAGAAGAAAGAAAAAAAAAGAAAAGATAACTTAACGGTACCCTAGCCACATGTTATCATAACTGCTTCACTTGACTTGATGGTTTTAGTTTCACTCATATATTTTATATAAAGTAATTATTTATTTTAACTATTGTATTTAATAAACATAATTAAAATTGTAAGGAGAAAAAAAGAAAAGATCTCCGCCGTCAGCAGGAAGTGTGTGACGGTCAGGGGTTCCGTACAGCCACTGAAGATATTAGCATCTATAGGCCTATATTGGCAGGAACCTATCTAGGAGAAAAAAGAAGGAGAAGTGAAGAAAAAAAAAAGAAGAGAAAATAAATAGAAAATTGTGGAGTACCGACAGCAGACAGTAACGACTGGACAGATATGCCAACCAATGCAAAGTCGACAGCACATTCTTAAAAAAACCACTCCGGTTTTTACCGAAACCTCAAACCCACTTTCCCTAAAACCGCTTTTTATTTCTGGATTTCGGGGTTGGGTTGTTTTTAGTTGTTGGTTTGGTTTGGTGCCCTGGATTTTTCCCTACTCTATATATGTGTGCATGCTTTCACAGACAGACTTCACATTTAGCAAACTAGAGGAAGAGGGAAAAAGAAGAGGAAAGGGAATTCCTAGTTGGGTATTTTACTTGATCTTCCTACCTCCTTTTTCCAGTTTCAGAGTCTTTGTTTTTGCTTATTTCGGGGTTCACTTGGGTTTTTGCCTTTTCTTCAAGAAGAAAGGAAAGACAGAGAGAGAGAGAGAGAGATGGGGAGAGGTAGGGTTCAGTTGAAGAGGATAGAGAACAAGATCAACAGGCAAGTTACTTTTTCCAAAAGGAGAGCTGGGTTGTTGAAGAAAGCTCATGAGATCTCTGTCTTGTGCGATGCTGAGGTCGCTTTGATTGTCTTCTCTCACAAAGGGAAGCTCTTTGAATACTCCAGTGATTCCTGGTAACCATTTTCTTTTATTCTGGGTTTTTTCTTTCCCCTTCCTTTGGCCTGTTTCTGTTCTGCTTGTTAGTTTTTCTTTTAAGGCCTTTTTTTCACCCTTCAGTTTGGTGCAAACATCTTTCTTCTTCTTCTTCTCTACAAACTCTACCCAATTTATGTTCCTGTACAGGTTTCCCCTTCAAAGAAAAGAAAGACATAACATTCTTTTTCTATAGTTTTTGCATACTACTTTCCAAGATATATTCAGACCGAAAAGACATAAGATTAAACTAGGAATACACCGAGTCCTTTTCATTGTTCTTGTTCATAAGAGTCAACGAGCTGAAAATAGATATAAAACATGGTTTTTAGCTGTTCCCTGGATTTCATGCAAAGCTCACAGGCAAAAATTAAGGCATCTAACAGTTTAGCTAAAAGAAGGCCTTTAATAATATAACATGACCATATCAGTATTAGAAGTGTTTCAGGGACCCTGAACTAGCAAAAGAAGGGAAACCTTTGGGGGAAGTTTGGTCACATCTGGCATACCAAGTTATTGACCAGCGGAACAACAAGGAATTTGCTTCTTTATTTCTTTATTTTCTTCTCAGTATTTGGTTTTAGTCCGACGGTCTAACTTTCTCAAGTAGGAGGAAATACAATAATGTCTGCTTTTGCCATCTTAAAAGAAAGGTAAAAGCCATCCCTAAGTAACATTTATATTTTCTTCAAAAGAAACCTAAAGTATGCATATATTTGTCTTTTTTCTTTTTAGATTTTTTTTCTCTTGGAAAAAGGGTTAATTTGTCTTGCAATTAATAAATCAACTGAAGAACTTGCACCTTCTTGAGATCTTCTCTCCTTTTGCTACTTAATTTACTTCTTTTCTTTTTCGGTTCATCTTCTCTTCTCCAGCCCTTGGAACCTAGACCTCTGGCCTTGTAGAACTCTGATCCAGGACCTCCAAAGTCCAAACTTTAACAAGCCAAAAAGAGGGTATCTTTTTGGTAATTTGAAAAGAAAAGAGGCATTTTGCACCTTTTTTGGGAGGGGGACAAAGTGAGGGGTTTACACTTGATATCTCTAGATTCCTTCGTAGAGGAGAATCCCAGGACTGACTGGAAAAATGTAGCTTGATATCTGCCTAAACTAGAGAAAGTGGTATGAAAATATTATACTATATCTCAATGATCTGCTTTTCTTAAGTTTATCTATAGTCTTTTTGTTTAATAATATACATGTAATTTAATATTTGTAAAATTAACATTGAAACTTATATTTATAAAGTAGTGTGTCTAGTTAATTATACTCAACTTAGTTAATTGTCAAATTTCAGAAGTATTAAATATAGTTTCTTTTATTATGTTAGTTCAGTTCTTATAGTGATTGAAACTAATAATATTCAGTATTTAATTTTTCTAGTTTTCTAAATATTAAGTATTTTGATGTCAATAAATCTTCTTTTTCATCGAGCAAAAAAAAAATATATATGTTAGGGTTTTTGATCTTTGAATAAAATCTTCCAAATACAATAAACAGTTTATAATGTTGACATTTGAGCAATCAGCAAAGCTTTCTTTTTTTCTTACACTTTCTTGTATATTTATTCCAATGCATTAAAAAAGAACACAAAAATGATGAAATAATTTGTTTTAAATGGTTTATGAATTGCCTTTAAGCTGGGGAGCTATGATAAGGATTCTTTTAAAATTTTTATATCTGTGATTTTTCTTCATATATTTTATTTTATTAATAAATTATTAATTTTAAATATAAAATTTGAAGTATATATGAGTAAAATTTTTAAATATTTAATCAGATTTTAATTTAATAGAGAGAAGATAAAAGCTCAACTAATTTAATTATCCTCAATGAAAATAGGAATTATGATGGAATTGGGAGTCCATAACCAATTAAAATTCAAATTACAATATATATATATATATATATATATATATATATATATATATATATATTCATTCTCTCTGTAGTAGGGTTTCTGTTTCTTTGGGATAAATAAAAGCTCAATTATAAAAGAAAAAACTTTTGAAAAATAATAAAACTTGATATGGTTTTAATTAAGCCCAAAAAAAATGCCAACCAATATATATATATATATATATATATATATATATATATATCTATATATATGTATCCATGAATTTAAATATAAGCTTGTGCACTGTCAAATAAAACTTTTACCTATCAAACTTATTTATATTCACTAGGTGATACATAAAGCAATTTAATTGATGAAAAAGAAGGAAAAGATCATATCATTACAAGCACCCGAGCATTTGGCTCATTGATTAGTGCATGATCTTCTGCCTAAAGAGCAGAGTTCGAATCCCCCTCTCCCAATTATAAAAAAAAAAAGATCACATCATTACAAATTGAAGGTTACAAGCATGAAACTGGATAGTGTAAGAGTTAATTTTGTTGGGGGGTCTGATTTTTCTTTTTGCAAGGCTAAATCCTAGATTTTTGTGATCAAAAGAGCAATATTGACCTTTCTTTTTTATGATGCGAGGGTTTAAAGAATTTCTGTGCAGTGGCATATAATTCTCATTACATTGCAAACCAAATTGCTCAACCCATGCTGTGAAGCACCATTACCAAGGACTAAGTTATCCTGACTCAGTTCAGTGATACTCGATTAAACACGATTTGACCTCTGATTTTTTAAGTTTCCTTTTTTGAGTCTTTCAGTTTTGAAAAAAAGTTATTTTTTTTATATTTTATATAATTTTTCAATCTTCCCTTCACCATATGGACATGATTGTAATTTATATAGCTCAATCTTGCTGAAATCCCAGCCTTAATTTGTACTGAAAATGAGATGTTATATCTTTAACAAAGATAGTAAAACTCACTGGGAGTTGACTTCAGTGCTTGGATTTGCTTCCATGCTTTAATTGGGTAGAGTCCTTTAATTCCCATTAAAGGAAAAAAAAAATAGACAGAAAGAAAGAAAGAAGAAAGAGGTTTGCTTCCATGGTTTTTAGTTAATGTCAAATATTAAGCTTTGATGCTAACAAGAATATAGCTGCATGTAACAATGCAAGCATAAAATATTTATGGTACAAATCGATTGCGTTAAAAGGCAATGAAAAATATATTTTATTCAAATAAAAAGAACTGGTACATATGAACGTACACACGTATTGTATTTGAAATTCACATATGTTGGTGAATTAGCATATATAAACTTTAAGGTTGGACGTGAGACAACAATCCCTATGTGAAAATTATGACTAATGAAGGCATTTATGAATGTTAAGTTAATGTAATTATAGTCAGTGACTGGAAATTAATTAGTTAGTCATGCAACTGTTTGTGTAGTATTGATTTTAACTGTTGCACATGGATTTGGAAACTCCTTTGTATGGTCGATCGTTCATACTCCTCCATTGGGAAACTACTTTGCTGACTCTCTTGCCAAGGGAGTGAGGCGTGATCATCCTTTCATTCTGCTCTCTTAATCTTTTGGTTTCTGCCCTGTAATTTTTCTCCTTCTGCTGGTTTTGTGTTCTATCTCTGATTGATCCTGCTTCTCCCTTCTGAGCTCGATTCTGTTTTGCTCTTGTGATTTCCTTTTCTTTTTCTCCTGCCATGGGCTCGCTGGGTGGTGCTTTCTGGCTCCTTTGTTCTTGATTTGCTTTCTTTTGGTGGCTGACCCTCCTGCTTTTTGTCATCTTTGTCTCTCAAGCGGGTTTGCTTCTTGGTTTCTGCTGGTGCCTGCCGTTTCTCAGCTGTTGAGATGTGGTTTTTTTTTTCTTTTTCTTTTTTTCCTTCCTGGGTTGTTTCTGGAACGACTGGTTTTCTGATCTTTCTCCTTTGATCAGACTTTGATTACTTTGATTCTCTTTAATAAATTCTTCTGATCTTTACCATTAAAAAAAAAAAAAAAACTGTTGCACATGGCTTTGATTGATGTTTTTCTTTTGACAAATCATCAGTAGCTAATTATTGATCGTGTACTGTAATGTTGATGTTGCTTTAAGAGTGAATCTTGGTGATCTTCTCTTGCATCAACAGAAAAATATAAAGCAAAAAAAAAAAAGAGAGAATTTGTCTACTTGGTTGCATATTATGGCATGAAAAATAGTCCATTTAAATGGGTTTTTTTTAATAAAAAATATATATAAAAGATAATAAAGCTAGAACAAGTTTTACTAGAGGAGATACTGAAAAGTATGGTCCTTGATGCTAACTTTTCCTTCCTGCAACAGCATGGAGAAGATACTTGAACGCTATGAAAGGTACTCTTATGCTGAAAGACAGCTTGTCGCTACTCAGCCAGGATCTCAGGTACACCTTCCACGTCTGTTTAGTTTTGGCAGTTCTCAGTATAATTTTTTATACAGTGTCTAATAGCATTTTGACAACAAAAAAAGGATTGGGGTTGGTGAGTACATTTACAGCATTTAAATGGTAGCTGTCTCTGTAACTCCTGATTACTTTCATAGGTGTTGTTTTCTGGTACAATAATAAATGAACATGAAGCTTTAAATTAAAGTTATTGTTTTGGAAGTAGGTCAATTAACCATTAGCATTGCTAATTCATTGCATTGACAACCTGACAACCTGACAACCTGCCTCGCTACTGTGCAGGGGAACTGGACCATGGAGTATAACAGACTTAAGGCCAAGGTTGAGCTCTTGCAGAAAAATCACAGGTACCTACTTAAAACTGATTGCATGGTTGCTTTTTTTTTTATTTTTTTGAGAGGCAAAGTTAAGTTAGCATATCATAAGAGGGGTTTACAGAAAGAACCCTTCTATGGGTGACAAGCAGGGAGCTACAATGGGTGGTGTTCCCCGACAGTAGGTGCCCTGCGTATACAAAAGATGGGTCATACCTATCCTGGTTGCATTTAGGATCAGACTTGACAATTTTCTGTTTGACATCGACCCAGTGCTGATTCTTACCTAAATACAAACTCATCCCAATGCAACCAAGTTTACTGTACAAAACAGTAGTCCCTATATAAAAGTTAAACTTTACACCATATGCACAGTAGCTATACACTTTCAGCCTATGCTTTCTTGGTTGCTTAATATGCACATTATCAAAGAGAGACAATGTCCTTCTTCAAATTGCAGCTTGTGTTTAGAATTTCTTTTAGCGTATGCTTAATTAGTTGGTTGAATCTTTAAATCTGTCCAGGCACTACATGGGAGAAGATTTAGACTTTTTGAGTCTCAAGGAGCTGCAGAATTTGGAGCAGCAGCTTGATACTGCTCTTAAACACATTCGATCTAAAAAAGTATGCTTAACAGTTGTCCTTTTTTCCAGTCATAGTAGTATAATTACAGTTGTTTCTTTTCGGTTTTAGTGATGAAATTTGTGGCTCCTGCAGAACCAACTCATGTATGAGTCTATATCTGAGCTTCAGAGAAAGGTAAGGACTCTCAGAACATCACTTGCTTGCCAACATGGAGAGATCCATTACAAAAACTCTCAATCGTGTTCATATGTAATCTCTAATCATGTTTATGACAGGAGAAGGCAATACAGGAGCAAAACACCATGCTAGCAAAGCAGGTGAATTACCCTTTTCATGTTCATGATTTCATTATTATTATTATTATTATTTGCTTAATCAATCCATTTTATTTATAGATAATAGATAAACAGCTTCACAACTCATAAGTATGAGTTGGAAAATACACGTTTCTGAAAAATGAAAACGCCTAGTAATCCAATATATGAGAATATAAAGACCCTGTTAAACTTTCCTTAACTGGAAACATATCCTTAGATAAATTACAAGATACTCACCAAAACACACAACTAAAAGGCCACAATGAACCTATTATGTGGTGTATGGTGATGTTTCAGGCGTGTAAGTTCTATATCACTGGACCTATCTGGTTTAGTCGTGGTGTGCATATTCTGATCCTTTGAGACCAGTTACTATCAATAAAATGATAATTGAGCAAAAAAAAAAAAAAAAGGCCACAATGACAAGTACACCTATTCAACATACCAACTCAGTAATTGATTTACCTCCTTTACCTTAAGTAACTTATTGAAGACTGTTCCTTCCTTCTTCTACATCAAATCATTTTTAAGAGCTTGAGTGTGAAATGTCATCGTCCATCAAGTGAAACACATAACGATAAAGTAGTCTGTCTTTGCATGTAGATCAAGGAGAAGGAGAAGACTGTTGCGCAGCAGTCTCAGTGGGGGCAGCAAGGCCATGGCCTCAACACATCACCCTTTCTGCTGCCACAGCCACATCCTTGTTTGAATATTAGGTAAACATCTCTTTAAGCCATTTGATACTAGTGCAGCATCACTCTTTAAAAGTTTCATAAACATAGATTTTGTTCCATTCTTACAAATGTTACTAAGATATGAATTTGAATGATAGTGGACCTCCGCTCTATAAATTCATATCCCTTTTATTTGGAAGACTTTTTGTTTGACTAAACTGGTCATCTCAACGCTAAATCTACATTCTATTTCAGAGAATGTAACCATCTCTTGGCTGTAACGAGCAGTCTAGGTCATAGGATAAATGATATATTTTTAACATGATGGAAAAATTGAGAATAATCATCGGTGATGTTATGTTTGTGCATAACTTTAGAGAAGTTTTTGCTCTTATATGCTCTTTTACTAAAATTTGAGATTGATGGGGTTGAAACGATTCATGCGTGGCAGTAATTTTGACCCGAATTTTGATATTTTGTTTAGAAAGTGCCAAGCTATGGGATGCAGTCCGGTGTTTGATGACTTTTTTCAGTCTGATATTAGGATTTTTCATATCAAGTGTTCTTACTTGTATCAATTGAAAACATTCTATTTCAGAGTCTACAACCATTCTCCTTAGTATGGGGCTATATACTTAATTTTTATTTTAACTGAAAGGGTAGAAGAAGGTTATTTTTTTTCTTAGCAAATCAAATATTTCATTAATAGTGAATATAATTACAATTACTACTCAAAGAGAGAGCAGTAGCACCGACTGTTAAACAGATTAAAACAAGATGACTCTTGTCAAAAAAAGTCCCCACATCATAAAACAGAAAATAAGTAGAGGAAGGCTATTAGTTTATGATTCACCCAACAAAAGTAGAATATGGTTGTTTTGTAACTCTAAACTGTGTTTGTCTCTGATAATTTTGGAAAATGTAGGTTGTCTGCAAAGTGGGTATAACTTGGGTAAAAAATTGATTTACTTACTGGTTTTAATTTCTACTTATACCATGCAGTGGAACATACCAGGAAGAAGCACCAGAGATGAGGAGGAATGAACTTGAGCTTACCCTTGAACCTATCTATTCGTGCAATCTGGGATGCTTTGCTGCATGAATTGTAGTACGATATAAGAATGCTTGTTGTTGCCCGCCGCTAAAGAATATGGACATAGATGCATTATGGTTAAACAAAAAAAAAAAAAAAAGAAAAAGCATGAGAAGGATAAATTGTTTGAAACTCATGCGTTTTATGTCTGTTTGATTTGACATATCTATTCTGATGATAAGTATATATTTGGATCTTGGATTTCTCATATATTTTAAATCCAGTTGTTGCCTTTGTTGTTCCATTTCATAACAAGACTTTCCATTGCAGCTATAGAGTTAATGGACTGATATATAGTGAGTACACATTAAAAGTATATCAAACAAGAGCTTATCACAAGGAAATTTGTCTGTCAATTTTTTCTTTCTTTAATAATAATAATAATAAAGAATAAGCATATGCTTCTTGCAATGGTACATACAACCTGTAGTTCTTTCTCATCAATTTTGAACAAGGGGAAAACTTTTAATAAACTAATTCCAAAATCATCTGTTCATGATCTTCGATCGGCTTTTGGATGTCTCATGTGTAATCCAATGTTGTCAAGCTGCTTCATGAAATTCCATCACCTAGAAAATCAATACATAATCAGTCAGATGCTCCAAGAAAATGCCAATACAATGAATGAGCTGTGAAATGAGATAATCTTCAAAACATAATATGATGGAAAACTTGGTAATTGAACCCAATCAGGACATGAAACTTCAGACCAAAATATGGCACTAGAAGCATAGAATCCCCATCACAACTTAAATTGTTCACCTATCACATGAAGAGCTGATAGCTCCTGTTTAGCCGTTTGCTTCTTGATGTTTGAAGAATGACATGTTGGATTAGTTCTTGATGGTTTTATGCATGATAATTTGACAGTTTGGTTTACATAGCTAATAGTTGTCAGGACTCAGAACAACTGTTAAATCTTAAGGAAAAAGGATCAAAGCGTATAAGAAATAAATTACCATGCCACAGATTGGACAGTTTTCTGATCTCTCCATCCACTCATATATGCAACCAAGGTGGTAACTATGGGAACATCGAAGAACTATCCTTGGGTTGTCAGGGATGTACTCTGCAATAAAAAAGAATGGGAGAAATTAACAGAGGGTAGTGAATCCAAGTAGGCCAATATACTTTAAAGCCACATTTACTTGATTTATAAGCTGGTTGCGAATCAGCAATCTTATCCAAATTAATGTCAGATTTCATAATTAGGGTGAAAAAGACAAATGCATTCTTAAAGCTAGTCAAGAATATGTTACTAGATTCAAAAAGTTTTACCTTCAAGACATGTGGGACAAACATCATCTTCCGATTCTTCACAGGCACGAGCAACTTCAGCTTCAGATTTCTCAGATGAGAACTTCAATTGTGGCTCTGAACAGCATGCTGTTGATATCCCTTCGCATTGAAGCTCAGCTGATTCGTTTCCTTTACTAGCATGTTCCAGGTCAATTACTTGGTTATTCTTGTGTTCTCTAACTTGTCCATCCTGTTGCTGACTGGGGCGTGTGGCATCAGCAGCAAAATGCAAGGGTCTTGGAGGAGTTGTGGCAGTGTCAAGCTGTATATCGTCGGATGCAACATCAAAACTCAAAGGGGATGCCACTTGAGCAGTTGAAACGGGGGCATCCGATTGCCCATTGCCGAATAGTTCTGTATGCTGCTTAACAATTTCACAAGTCAGGAGACTAACGATGCCTTATAGCAAATTGCTCGTATCAGAAACCAATTGTGCATAAATCATATCCAAGTTTAAGTAGTAATGCTAATTCCTTTCGAGGCCACCAAGGCTAATATAAAATTCTGCTTCTTATGTTCTCGTTCATGGTTACTTACTGGTACCAGTTAACTTAAAAGAAAAAAACACTCAAGCATACTCAATATCACCTCATATTACCACCATGCCTATGCAGAGAACATCACCCCTCTATCCACCCCAAATTTGGCAAGAACATCTCGGTTATGGTTACTTATCATGAGAATCAAGCTACATTTACCTACTGGTCGAAATGTTTTCATGGTACCTAGGTAATAATGGTCAAGGAAAAGACATCAAGAAAGTTACAGTCATGGTAACCGCATCGAAAGATTGCATTGATACTTGCTAGAAACAATAATCAAGCAAGCTAAAAAAGACATAGAGATCAGAATACGAATGGCCTGCTTTCCTCCATTGAACAAGGGAGAGCACATTGAATTTGACATTATACCTTGCGCACTAAGGTACGGATGATGCGTTTGAGACTGCTACGAATATGAGAAGTTGGAATCTCGTCTTCATGATCCCTGATGTGGATACAACAACAGATAATTGCCATGCTAAAGCTTTAGTTTCTACTTCAATTTCAACCTGAAAAAGAATCACTATTACAACTTGATTAGAGAAAAAAAATGGAATGCATCCCTAGCAATTCTGTCAATAATGGCATATAATTAATTAAGTTGATTAAAAACAATATAGGAATGAAAACCGAGTCGTCTATTTTTTTACTAAGTCAAAGGTTTTATTAAGCAACTCAAAGGTTATAAAGCTAGAATAAAGAACCGTTATGATACAAAAAAGATTAACATATTAACATAACCGTAATGATAAATCTTCACACATTTAATACGAAAAAAAATCTGAAATTAAATTGATCTAACTAGTACGAGGTCTTCAAATAGGCAGCAATTGAAAAGAGATCATCAATAACTTATTTAACAATATATGATCATTAAAAAAAACCATCTTCGTCAATAAGATCGAAGGAAACTTAACCAACAAAAATGAAAAAACTCTATAATAAAATCCCATCCTCTTTCATTATACTATGATATTGCAATAGAAAATTATGTAAAATGAAAATCCAATACCTTAAAATCCAAGATACAGTTTAAAACAAAGGAAAAGAGTGATCAACTGGAAATTACTACTGATATTGATAAGCACCCAACAACTTGGTACATTCAAAGAAGAAAACAACAAAGGTAATTAGACCCTAAGCAGGGATTTAACTGTTAATAATAATATAAAAGAAGAAGAAGATGATGTTGTCGTTCAACTTGGACTAAGAGGAAAACAAAGGATTCCAAAGAGAGCACTTTTTTTCGGCGTAAGATAAAACGAAGGGTTTTCGTATCCTAAGCTGCGCAGGATTCTTCGTCGATAAAAGTACTGAATTGACGACGACTTTTTATGGGACGCAGGAAACGTCTTTTCTTTTCGCCTGCTTTGATGACGTGGACACTGTGGTGGAACCTTCCTTCCTTAATTTACTTGCAAAATTTACGAAATTAATTGTAGTTTTACTTGATAAAATTTTAAATAAAAAATAGTAATTAGACTAATTCTATCCAATTATAAACTCTTAATTATCTACCATGATTGTGGAATTTATATAGATTGCATTACATATCAAACTCTCGTGACTATATAATTTTAAAAACTAATTATAATATATGATTTTTTTTAATTTTTATATAAAAAAAGGTAAATGATGAAAATATCGATTGAATGAAATTTTTATATATATATATTTTAAAATTGTAAGTGCAAGAGATAAGTTAATAAGTATTTGACATTATAACTTTTACAACTTTCTTAGACATACTAGTGTAAAATTAAAAAAATATATATAAAAGAAATTTCTTGAGTTGACTTTTTTTTTTGTAGGTCCAAAGGCCCAACTCATAAGAGGCTAGGTGATCCACTAAAAGTAACAATATGAGAGGGGCAAATGGATAAAAATAAAATGAGAGAGAATGTCAAATCAAACTAAATAAAGAGATAAAAGGGCTCAAACCCACTATATACAGTAAGTTCCTTCCATGAATAACATGAAGAATTTTGGTTAAATTATATAATTAGTTTTTGTATTTTATGAATTTAATTTTTATATAATAATTTATAAAATTTAAGTTTTAATATTTTTTAAAATCGATCATGTCAGTCAAATTGTTAATAATATTAAATTTTTATGTTTGTGACATTAAATATGATGATCTGTTAATAACAACGTGACATTTTTTTTTATCTATTTCACAACACTTTTTTCATTGCTTTAAATTACGAAGTACAAAAATTTAATTTTTCTCTATCTCATAATACTCTTTCCCTAAATCCTAAAAACCTATTCATATTTTTGGTTTGTTTATTTTCCAATCATGTTTAAAACCATTATAATTTCATATTTACACTTATAAAATCAATGTCAATAACTGATTGCGTCATATCGACACTATTATTACATCATTCTTAAAATATCATATCCACGTCATTATATTTAATATCACATTAACAAAAAAAAATTACGTTTGCACAATCAAACACCGTAAAGAAAACAAAAAACTTTTAACACATTAAACTAACAGTGTCATTTTTAAAAAGTACAAAGATTCAGTTTTTATAAATTATTATAAACAGGCTAAATCTATCATTTTGATGAAATACAGAAACTAATTATATTATTTTACTTAAGAAATTTTTTCGTCTTTGATACTAAACTCTTGAAATTTTAATAAAATTACTCCATCTACGTTTGCAACTTTTTACACATGACACTTTGAGATCACTCATAGACCAACACGGGGATCCAAAGTAAAAAGTCTGGCACAGTAAACATCTATTGCTGGCGGCCTGATGGTCAAAGTTGAGGGATCGATCATGAGACTAAGTCCAATTACAATGTTATTAGATTCATATCTATGGAGTACTTTTTACCGAACAATCTCGATGTCTTCAGAATGATGAGGTTCAATTATTAACGTAAGATATTAACAGATAATTATTCTATACACAAATCGAGAGTCAAAGTGATAAAGGACAGTAGGTGGAGAAATGTTAACTGATAGAATTGGTGACAAGGTGAGAGACATGGGGGGGTGATTAAAGTGGTAAAAATCCTTTTATGGAAATGACAAATTAAAGTTAGGGAAAGTTTTGGAAAGGACCTCTCACCTATTTGACCTTACTTTTAACAGAGTAATGCAGCAAGAAAGATGTTCTTTGTTTGTTCTTTCTAAATCATCAGAACCCTTTTGTTTTTTTGTTTTTTTTTTTGTGGGCAAATTAGCATTGTAGGGTTGAGCAGTTGACCCTTTTCTGCTTTTGCTAATCATGTTGTTTCGAAGAACTTCTAACACAGTGTTTTACTTTGTGTGTTAATTATGTGTTATTCTCAAAATGATGAGCTGGTAGCTTTCGATTCACGTTAAATAAAGCCATCACAAAGAAAAACAAAATGAAAATCTTTACAGGGTTCTAGTATGGTCATATTCACACCCTAAACCATCAATATTAATCTTGGAATGATCATTACAGGAGAGAGGTGACAGTACTAAACTAGGAAGGAATGAGCCATAATTACCATTATATCTCACCTAATGGGAGTAGAATTTTCATCAGCACATATGTCACTATATATAAGGCTGATGATGATTGTGGAAATTTTGTTTTTTGAAAATTTTTTCAAGTATTGCGTGTTGTCTCGCATTGTTCTTGATTTGTTGTAAGTATTAGCTTATTTGTCCTTTGCATGATAAGGGTATAATGAGAGGCGATCGAGAGGTGAATCTGCATAGTTAATGTCGACCCAGAAACAGTGATGATAAGCAGAAACTAATTACACATGCTGTCAATCAATCTAATTCTGGTGCACATGATGCTAGGCCATGGGCTGCTGCCATTTCCTTGTCACAACCTCAAAACATGCTCTTTCAGACTTGTTGTGGGAGGATTTCAACAGAGGCTGCTATAATTTGTTTGCTAGATTTATTATTATAATAATATTCATGAAACATAGTCCCTGAAAAACAAAAAAATTGGGCTCAATTTTCAACCGCACAACTAAAATAGGCAGACAAGAAACATGGTATAGAAGAAGAGATAGCGCTGCAGATAAGTTAAAAAGATGTGTTGGAAGCGATGGAGAAAGATTGGAACAGTTGTTGAAGTACTAGATACTATGACAGGAACCTGTACCATAAGAGCTGCAAACCTGAAGTGGGAGGTTCAATGCCTTTCATGGCCTTTTAATTTGATTCTATCTTTGGCCCTGGCCCTCTTAAAAAAAGTTGAAAGACCAGTTCATAATATGATCATGACATAGTGCCTTGCATTCTTGCAATTACCCATAGAATAAGAGAATTTGGATATTAACTGGAAAGGCAATGCAAAGCAAATAATTAAATAATTTGATTACCACTAACATGGCAGAATGCCCGGGGGCCAAGCGGCCGGTCTAGGGGGGATGGGCCTACAGCTTCATGACAGGCACGTTCAGGAATAGCCCCACAAGGGAAAATAAAAGGGAAACAAAGACCTGCTATCATGATTAACAAACAAAAGAAAGCAAAAGAGGGAAAAAGCAAAGCTTAGCAGAAACAACCCGTGGCCCAAACCAACATCTAGATATTTGGTTTCCAGCGACAGGCAAGGCCTAATTGTTCCTGTCATCTTCTCTTCTTCTTTACCTACTTATAATTATTTGGTGTCTACCTTAGTCGCCATCGCAGGAGATGGGCAGGACAGGCACAAGGTTGCCAGGCTTCTGCCTAAACAGGATTAGGCCTCATGCAAGAGTCCGGTCTCCTCCAATACAAGCCAAGCCTAAGGTGGATTCTGCTACAGCCGATCAGAAGGCTGAAATTTGTGGCAAAGTTGGAGAAGATAAATCCAGCAATGGAGAAAAACCAGGGTTGGTAATTGGAAGGAAAATCATGATTGTGGTTGATTCCAGCATTGAAGCCAAGGGAGCAATACAATGGGCACTCTCTCACACTGTCCAGTGTCAGGACACAATTATTCTTCTCTATGTGACAAAGCCCTCAAAACAAGGTTGGAGCTCTGCATTTTCTTGTCATTTACCCTGAAAAAGTTTTGATTGTTAGTTAGAATCACTGTGTAAGGAGATAAAAAGATTTACCATATATGGTTGAAATACGTAATGCAGTTACAGTTAATGAATTCGACAAGAACAGACCTGCAAGGGATTCTGAACCGGTTTGCTCCCTGAAAAACATGTGCAAGCAGAAGAGACCTGAGGTGAGTTGGGCATATCCTTTAAGTTTCCTGTTAACATCTCTCAAAATAATGACATTCTCAACTTTTTGCCTGGTAAAGCATATACTATTCCTCACTTTTAATTAGTTTTGTTCTCAATTTTCAAATGATAAGTAAATTGGTTAAGTAGAGATTAATATATTAATGCCACCTTTATCTGGAGTCCATGTAACATAGCAAATGCTATGACTTTGGCCTGACAGGTGCAAGTTGAGGTAACAGTGGTGGAGGGAAAGGAGAAAGGTCCAACAATAGTCGAAGAGGCCAAAAGACAAGGGGTGGCACTCCTGGTTTTGGGACAGAAAAAGAAGTCCATGACTTGGCGTCTCATCATGATGTGGGCAGGGAACCGTGTAACTGGTGGAGTAGTCGAGTACTGTATCCAGAATGCGAGTTGCATGGCAGTTGCAGTAAGAAGGAAAAGCAAAAAACTTGGAGGCTACTTGATCACCACTAAGCGGCACAAGGATTTCTGGCTCTTGGCTTAAAGTTAAACAGTCAATTGTTTTACTGGCCTCCAAAAACTCTTTTTCAACAAAGGGGATTCTAATCTTAACTCCAGAATATTTGTGATTTTTCTAGTGTTTGTTTTTGTAAATAATACTAGTACTAAAGTATATTGAAGAAAAGGAAAAGGGGGTTTGTTGTGTGACTGAAAAAGTTTGTGTCGTGTCATTATGTATGGGCCTGGCGATTATGGCTCAAGGGGAAAGACGATTGGACGTCCCTTGACCCCTTTTGGGTCTCTCCTGGATGCTACAGTGGCTGGAAGAAGCACATGGTTCAACCACTTTTGGTTTTTGTAACTTGTACCGGAGGGTGGACACAGGGTGGGTGCGTGTACACTTGGATGATCCTCCTTGAATTCACCGACGTTTATTGCAGCAGAGATGCTGGGTGATCAGCTTTGCTGAAGCTGCAACACCACCATAACTGTACCATGCATTGTTGTAGTTACAATAATCTGGCCTTTCTTTCACTGGTTCTGCTTGAACCTTGGCAAATTTATCAGTTGGTTTTACTATTACAAATGTTTTCAATATGATTAATTGGTGAAATTCTCTGTGATATATGCCCATGTTTCCTGCTGTAACTCAATTTACAGACTTTGAAAACATTTGACAGTGAGGGAGGGGTATAACTTAAAATCCATTGTTAATCATGCCCCAAGGTGCAAAACAGTCAGGGCTTTCCCTTGACCAGCCACATAAAACTGGTGCAACAACTTAAGAAGGAGTGGCATTAATTGGCCTGGGTGTGTCCACCATTGATCATGCATGCTTAAAAATGCACTTCATTATTGCACTTGTATCGACATGAAAATCGCATTGTAACAGATTCCCAAGCAGTTTTCCTTTCTATCTTTCATTGCACTGGCAATGTTCAAGGAGTACGGGGCCATCTATGAGTGAGAAATATGAATGAGTCGACGTTTTTGTCAGAGCTTTTGGGATCTCTGTTCCTTGAGCATGGAGCAAGCCCCGCACCTTTATATATTAGCAAGATTCCCCTAACCCCATTTTAGGTCCCTATCTACCACAGAAAAAGGCCCATTAGAAAAAACAAAACAAAAAAGGAAATAAAGGATTTCACATTTTTATGTATAGAATTAAAATTATTATTCGAACTCATTTCAAATTCGAATATAGATTGTTTTCACTTTATATAATCGGGTTGAATACTTTGTTATAGAGTATCCATTACCATTTCTACATAAAATTAAAAGGTTAAGATAAGAGACAAAAGCATCATCGATTTTTTTTTTTTTTAAATCTATAAATATTGTATATGTTGTATTATTAGATATGATTAAATAAAATTAAAATATCTTATAATTGAGTTTGAGTAAATCTTGGATAATATAATTAGGATTTGTCATGAGTTGAATAAGATTTGGACATTGGTGTTAATGTATTTACCATCTCACTCTAATTATTAATATAGATTAAAAATTTATTAATTGTTTTATTATTTGGATCGTTAGTCTAGTAATGGAGCAGAGGCTCAGATAATTTTGGACCCAAAGCCCACCATAATGACCTCCTACAAAACCCAGAAAGCCCAGAACTTGAATGTAAAACCCTTTCCTTCTTCCTTGGTTTCCTCGCTGCTGTTGTTCTTCACAACCGCCCTTTCTCACAGACCAAAACGCAGGCAACCGATGGCTAAGCATTCGGGTTCCGACGCCAAAACCAAGAAGAAAGCAAAGAAGAAAGGCAGCAAAAAGTCAGGTCCAGATGCCATCTCCATGAAACTCAAAGCTGAAAAATCCAACCCTTTCGAGACCATCTGGTCCCGCCGCAAGTTCGACATACTTGGCAAGAAACGCAAGGGGGAAGAACTCCGAATTGGCCTTTCTCGTTCCCTCGCCATCCAAAAGGCAAATTCAACTCCAGAAATCCACCCCTTTTATTTTCTCTATTTTATACTTGTATATATATGTTATGTGTGTTAATGAGGCTTTTTTGGGTTTGTTTCAGAGGAAGAAAACGCTGTTGAAAGAGTACGAGCAAAGTACAAAGTCTTCTGTTTTTGTGGATAACAGAATTGGGGAGCAAAATGATGAGTTGGGAGAGTTTGAAAAGGGTATTATGCGATCTCAACGTGAGCGTCAGGTTGGTTTTTTTTTTTTATTTATGCGTTTTCTTTAGTTCTTTTTACTGGCTTGCTGAGGAATTGTAGCAAAAAGAAAAACAAGTGGTTGCTGTTTTATGGAGTATATGTTTTCACTTGTTAAGCGGGAGGTTTAGAAACTTTCATATGGTTATTGAGGTTTATAAATTTTGCTTTTTTTTCTTTGGAGTTGGTGCAATTTTAAAGCTTTTTGGTTATGGTTTACTATTAATTCCCATTTTGGTAATGCATCATTATTTACATCAAGGTGGTCCTGCTGAAACTGGAATATAAATTTTAGTGAATTGGGCATTGCCTGAACATTAGGGAGAACGGAAGCTGGAAGAATTCCTTTATTGATAACAGATTTGTGGTTCTTTTTAAAATAAAATATTGAATAAACCTTACTAGTACTTTTCTTTATTGACTTTAGCTTTTGTTTTGTTAGTATGATGTCTTATATGCGTTTGCATGTGCTTTCTTGGTTACTATTATATGCACAGTTGGGAAAAATAGCTATTTTTTGAGGTTAAGTGTATGGAATTCTGATATTTTATTTTTTTTTCTTTTTCTTTTGTCTCTTTTTGGTTCCATAGTTGAAATTTGGCAAGAAGAGCAAGTTCAATTTATCAGATGGAGAAGACGATGACTTTGATGCTCCAGGTTTTGGCTCCCTCCCAGAGAGGGATGATTTTGAGGATGAAATTCTGTCTGATGACGATAATGATGATCGAGGAGGAGCAACTAACAGTAAGATTTATCGTCTGCTTTTCATTGTGATAATGAATTTGTAATTTGTATATTGATAATCCCGAATTCCTAATCAGTGTTTCATTTGTTTGGACATTGTGTGACCTTTCACCAGTAGCTTTTGCATATAAACATTGCAAAAAAGTGGCTTTAGTTCCCACTGTTTGTCTGTAAGACTACAGTCTACAGCAAGGACCTTGTATTCTTCTTTATGTATGCTTATCATGCAGTTGAATCTCATTGAGATAGAAAAATAATTTTGAGAACTTGGTTGCTGGTATTGATAAACTTCAATCTATTATTTGGTAATGATGCATGCAATCACAGTAGTTTAGTTTAGTATGAGTTGTCATCTCCTCAGTTCTGCTTTTGTTTTATTTTCGTTCTGATGTAACTTGTGTGTGTTTCTGGTGGAAGTTCCATTTTCGGTTGTGCACATTCATTTCTTCTTTATATATAAAATTATATTGAATAATTTCCGTATAACTTTCTCCTCAGATATTTATTTCCCTGTAGTGTGCCTTTCCTCTCTTTTACTGTTTCCTTGAGAATATGTTAATGGCATTGATGATTTGTCCTTCCTTGTAGAACGATCAGCCATCTTAAAGCAACTTAACTCTCATGGTGCACAGGATCCGACAGAAAGGGGTTTGGTAGAAGGAGAGGAAAATGTATGCCCTATTCTGTTTTATTAAGAAACGCTTGTTCGTATTTGTGTTTGATGATCAGCTCAGAAATGATTTTTCATTAAGATCAAATTGGCATATAGATCATTTAAAGGCATATATTTTAAATGCTAGTTCATTTTCAGTCTAACATCTTGGTTAGCTGTTTGATGAGGTGTTAACCTTTAGTTATTGATTCTGGGATATTGCAGAATCAGAATATTGGTGTTTTGCTAGTCCAAAATGATATTCTTTGGGTCCTCTGGTCTTTTCTACTCTATGGGTTATCTACTACAATTAAATGATGTTCAAATTCATGCAAAATAATTCAAGTCACATATGAATTGATTAGTATCCTTCGCTTTTAGCTGCTAAAGAATCCCTTTTCCCGTGCCTTTTAGTCTGCATGTTTTGTCATAACATTTGTAGTAATGTGATGTGAAAAACATGAGCTTGCTTGGGTAATTTCTCCTTTCATAATCAGAATACTGGAGTTTTCTGAGGTTGAGCTCTTAAAGGTGATCCATTTCAATTGCTATTCTCCACAACGATGAAGCAATAGCAGTTATAGTGGAAGTGACTGTGCATGCATACATGATGTTCTCTTTCTCTCTCTGTGCTTCATTGGCACTTGGATACTCGTTTACCATTGGGCATGTTTTTATGATGTGGTGTTAGATGATGCCTTAAAAGTGACTTAAATTTGTGACTTTCATGCTACAGAAGCACAAAACCAAGAAGGAAATAATGGAGGAGGTTATTTTGAAGAGCAAGTATTTCAAGGTAAAAATTTGTATGCATCAAAATGTTAACTCTGTTAATTTCCAGACTGTTCTTGACATCTGGTCTCTAATTTTTTTTTCTTATTTCTTACCAGGCACAAAAAGCAAAAGATAAAGAAGAAAATGAGCAGTTGATGGAAGAATTAGATAAGAACTTCACATCTTTAGTGCAGTCCCAGGTATTATTGTCTATGACTGAACCAGGCAAGATTAATGCTTTGAAAGCTCTTGTCAACAAGGGTGTTCTGAATGAGCATTTGAACAAGGAAGAGTTACCAGTTAGTCAGAGAGAAGAAGCTTATAAGCAGGTACAGAGTTATGATGGTTCTAGGTGGGCTTTTATTAAACTAGCCATGCCGGATGAGCACTCTGGTCAAATACAAAGTTCTGTCTTCATTTATTTACTTATGTTGTTTTCTGAAATCTTACTTTAGCATGCCATATTTCTTCAATGATTAAGAAGTATAATGACAAGAAGGTGCATTTATACCACTGGTTTTATTATTAAGGAAGAAGGCTTTTATGGCATTAATGAAGAAGAAAAAGCTCTATTACCGTAATTACGACTGAACTGAAGTTCTGTCGTTAAAATTTTCAAACAGAGGCACATCTGGATGCATAATCAAAATAAGCATTAAATTTTTTTTAACTGTCTTTGACAGGAACAACCTGATTCATATGATAAACTTGTCAATGAGCTGGTATTGGAAATGCGTGCTCGCCCCTCAGACAGGACAAAGACACCTGAGGAGATTGCCCAAGAGGAGAGGGAGCAACTGGAGCGATTAGAGGTATATGTGTTCCATGCTCAACTAATTGTTTTGGTTGTATATGCATTTGCATGGTTTAATATTATTTGAAAATGCTGTTACATTTAGTTATAGTCTTGAGCTGTTTCAATTCATAGAGGTATTCTGTGAGATGGAAATTCACTGATGCAGTTATTATCTACAATAGCTGGAACAGCCAATGTAATTACTATTAAGAAATTTCAGGTTACCTTAGATGCACAACATGGTGTCTTTTTCATTATAAACCAATATATTTATTACGAAGCTGTTATGGTATGACTTTTTGGGTCCATAAACTTATGAACGATAATTTTTTCTCTATTTTATTATCTCTAAACCTGAGATATAAATGTTTATAAGTGATTTGCCTTTCCTTTTGGAATCATAAATAATTTATATGAGTTGGTAGAGTTCTTGTTGTTTATTGCTTGGGAATAAGATTGTTATTTAAAAGTTTCTATGAATTTATAAGATTTTTATTTGACATGATAACTTTATTATTATTATTATTATTATTATTCTTATTGTTGTTGTTGTTGTTGTTGTTGTTATTTTGATGATAACACTAGCAATATGTTGGCCTCTACGTTATGACGCAAATGCTTAATAATTTATCTGGAAATCCACAAATTTCAGGAAGAGCGTCAGAAGAGGATGTTAGCAACGGATTACTCTAGTGATGAAGATGGTGAAAATGTTGAGAAAGATCCTTTACAGAGGCCAAGGGCTATCTCAGGAGATGATCTTGGTGATTCCTTTGCACTTGATGAGGAGCCTGGGAGTAAAAAGGGCTGGGTTGATGAGATTCTTGAAAGAAAGGATGAAGACGAGAATGCTTCTGAAGATTCAGAAAGTGCTGAAGATACTGGTGAAGATGAAGGATCTGAAGAAGATGATGATGATGAACATGAAAAAACTCTATCTCTGAAGTATTGGGAGCAGAGTGATGATGACAATCTTGGTACAGATTTGGATGAGGATGAAGAGGAGCAAGAACATGATGATACCGTTGGTGATGAAGAAGATGTGGAGCAAAAAGGTTGTAACAAGTCAAATAAAACTGAACTTAAGAAAGACGATGGACAGTATGTGGATGCGAAAAAAATTAAACCAAGCATTAAACATACTTCAACGAAATCAGACATTCCCTTTATATTTGAAGCTCCAAGGAGCTTAGAGGAACTGTCTTCTTTATTAGAGAATTGTTCTAATGGCGACGTTATTGTGATTATCAATCGAATTCGGAAAAGCGATGCAATTAAGCTTGCTGCAGAAAATCGGAAGAAAATGCAAGTAAGTGTGCTGCTTGTTTTTCTTTCCTTGCTTTGTGTGTGTGCGTTTGTGTGGGAAAACTTCTGCATGTATTGATGTTGCAAATTCTCACCAAGTAAGTATCCAGTTATCTTGTTAGACGTTTTTCATTTTGAAGGATTAAATTCACAAAAATGTTGAATCATTGTGTTGGAAGCTTTTGATGTTGTTATTATTATTTTTTTTTTCTAAATCTAAGTTTAATGACTCTTATATTTGAGTAGTTACAGAGCATTTTGTTATGCTAATATTATATTGATTGCCACCATTCATAAAAAACTGATATATCTGCTATTTGCCAGGTATTTTATGGTGTTCTCTTGCAATATTTTGCTGTGTTAGCGAATAAGAAGCCCTTGAATTTTGAGTTATTGAATTTGCTCGTCAAGCCGCTAATGGAATTAAGTATGGAGATCCCATATTTCTCTGCAATATGTGCTCGTCAACGAATCTTACGAACTCGCACACAATTTTGTGAGGCTCTCAAGAACCAAGGTTTGTGGTGGCTTGATTCTTTGAGTCTTTGGTCCTTCCAACTTTATTATCTCCAGCTCAGTCTTTTGCTGATTTCTTATGAAATGAATTTTTTATTACTTGGCAGAAAATGGATGTTGGCCCACCTTGAAAACATTATTTCTCTTGAGGTTATGGTCCATGGTTTTCCCATGCTCTGACTTTCGTCATGTAGTCATGACTCCAGCAATATTATTAATGTGCGAGTATCTGATGCGTTGTCCCATTACGTCGGGTCGGGATGTTGCTATTGGTTCTTTTTTATGCTCCATGGTTCTCATGGTATGTCCTTGTTTACCTTTTACACTTTATCTTCTAGCCTGTTTTGTTGGAGAATGGTATCCTATGTTTACCAATGTACCATGTATTGATAACAAATTGTTGTAATTTTGTCTGGCTACCCCTTTTTCTTTTTGACTCGTAGCTGCAGTTTATTGACATGATCAATTTTTGGACTTGTAGGTTACCAAACAGTCTCGAAAGTTCTGTCCAGAAGCTATAATGTTTCTCCGAACTCTGCTGATGGCAGCTACGGACCAAAAACTAGCAGCAGAGCAAGACTGTCAGGTATTATGCATGATTGCAGCTTATTATAAATAAATTCAACAAAAAAAAAAAAGTAGAAGGAATAAAGGGAAAATAGAAAAATTCTATGATGCCTTGCTGCATTTCATCTGATATTGAGATTAATTTCATGCATAACTTGCATGATTCCCTCCATCCAAATTAGTTATTAATGAAAGTAAAAGAAAAGAATTTGTATGTTGCCTTAGTCCATTGGTTGATTTTGGAATTGATTTTTGCGTCAATACGACGTTTTACTTATCTGATTTCTAAGTTTGTATCAGAATAAAAATGATAATATAATAATCAAACAATGTAATAAACTATCAGACTAAAGTTGTTCAATTTTGTGGCATTTCTTTTGTAGCAGTTTTATAATCTTATGGAGCTGAAAGCACTCAGGCCCCTGTTGCGCGTACATGATTGTGTGGATGAGATTAATCCTTTGAATTTTCTCATGGTAATGGATATGCCAGATGACTCTTCATTTTTCAGCTCTGATAATTTCAGGTCAGCAATTGCTGCTTTTTTCACTGTTGTTTTTGATGAATGATGATGAGTTGAATTACATTAGTTTGTTGTTTTGTTTGTCTATTTCATCAATTTGCTCAGTTAGGTTTTGAATGCCCCCCTGTCAGGGGTTTTATAATACAGTTGGATAGCTAATAAATTTTCATGTTCAGGGCTAGTGCGCTGGTGACTGTGATTGAAACTCTGCGAGGTTTTGTTGAGATCTATGATGGATTGAATTCCTTCCCTGAAATTTTCTTGCCAATTGCAACGTTGTTACTTGAAGTTTCACAGCAGAAACACATACCAGAAGCACTGAAAGATAAATTTAATGATGTTGCTCAACTCATTAAGCAGAAAGCTGATGAAGCTCATAGGCTGCGGAGACCACTTCAGATACGGAAGCAGAAGCCAGTGCCTATCAAATTACTTAATCCAAAATTTGAGGAGAAGTAAACTACATTTTATTTTCTATTTCATTTTTGATCACTTTTTTTTTTCTTTTTACCTTCCTGTTTCTTGACGATCATAGTATTCAGTGGTGCTATTTACACTCTATGCGAGTAATTGCATCTAATGGTCGTGTTATTCTGCAGCTTTGTTAAAGGTAGAGACTATGATCCAGATCGGGAACAAGCCGAGAGAAGAAAGTTGCAAAAACTCATAAAACGTGAAGCTAAAGGTGCAGCTCGTGAGCTGCGCAAGGACAATTATTTCTTGTATGAGGTAAAGCAAAAAGACAAGGCATTACAGGAAAAAGAGAGAGCGGCCAACTATGGAAGGGCAATAGCTTTCCTCCAAGAACAGGAACATGCCTTTAAATCTGGACAATTAGGTAAAGGCAGGAAGAGAAGGAGATGAAGCTAACTTTATATGCTAGTGTTCCTTGGATTTCCTCATTTTAAAGATCTGTAAAATAGAATTTTGGATTCTTGGTAGTGTTTTTTATCCTTTTGGTAGGATTGGCTTATAAGCAGTGTTCATTCAATATATACCCTTAGGATACTCATTTATTTTGTATTCATTCCCATTTCCACAAGGCAAGAACAAGAAGCCCTGAGAAGTAAGCTGAATGCAAATTTTGTGCAAACTTGAGATTGTTCAGTGACCAATGAACGACAAGCTAGTCATGCTTCATGAATGATGGTCTCTTTTCAAGTATCACTTTTTAGGTTTTAAGTTTAGATCATTACTGATTTTGCAGAATCTGTTTCCTGCATATCACTTTATATCCAGTGAGTAAACAGGGTTGAAGGGCCATCTACATTTAATGCATTTCGACCTTAAAGAAAAGAAAGGGAACTTGCAATATGTAAATTTCACAGGTTCAACGCAGCTAAGTGAAAAGGACAAACAGAGACACTGGAAGGTAGAAAATCCTGGGAACTCTCTGACGATTGAACTTTCGCAGAAGCCATTTAGAAAAGTGACAGACAAATGGAAATGGGGTCCTTATTCCGATCTGTTGGACTTGCCTTCTCACCCCTTTCGTTTGCGCAAATCACGAAAATAGCCTTTGGGATTACGGGTAAAGTCGTCCCTGTAAATGCGATGATTCCTTCCTGGAGCTTTCATAGTTTTCTTGCTGCTTGAACCTCGAAAAATGACCAAACAAATGAAACAGCACACAAGAATCACCCCTGCCACAGCTAAATCTGCCGCTTTCATCTCTGTTGGAAGTGTGGCAGCACTCACACTCACACAATACTGCTCAAAGGGTTGCAGCAGAATCAGTCTGCAATCAAGAACTACACACAAAAAGAACTAAGCAAAGTTTGCAGAAAAAACAAAGAGGAGGAAATGCTTGCCAAAAACCAGATATCAATTCACAATTTGGTTCAATTCTGATACAAAAAGATATAAGCAGGCAGTGTTCCCAAAGTCATCAACTACTCCCACTACAACTGATAAATTGCCCTCGTCAGCTAAAATATTACAAAAATTGCTTAGCTAGCACGCATAGCATAAAGAATATAAGCTATCATTAGTCCACATCCTTACAAGGCCCTTTGGGGTCTATTTCATAATATTGTAGACTCTTTTTTTTTTCCTTATGGGTTTGCTGAAATATTATTTATCTAATACTTACTTCGATTTTAGTCAGAAAATAAAACAAGTTGGATGGTTCAAAAGAAACTCTTTTGTGTAAGGGTTGAGCCTTTACAAGATCAACCCTTTAGATTTCAAAGTGAATAAACTCTCTTTTATTATTATTTTTATTGAGCAAATATTTTATTAGATTGCTATAAAGTGAAATTAAATTTTATATAAATATTTTATTAATCAATGTATTAATTAATTAATTATTAATTTATTAATTAAATAATATTTTGATTAATTAATAAATTTTCATGATTTTCAAAGTATTAATTTATAGAGATTTTACTGTATTTCATAAGAAAATGTTTGTTGGAATATTATTTATCTAACCGTCAATGTGATTGTAACTACAAAATAAAATAGAAAAAAAATCCAAAAGTAACTTTTTCAATAAAATACCTTAACACTCACAACTTTTAACAATAATTATACGCGGTCCACTAGTTTTTAAGATAAACACTTTTTCTCAAAAGAATATCTTTTACTGGATATATAGATTCAACCGTTAATCAATCATTAATATTATTAAAAATATTATTTTATTTTTTATTATTTTAAAAATTACTAAATTATAATTTTTCAAAAAAAAAAAATTTCACCTTACCTTCAGTCGCTGACCACTTCACGATTGATCACCCCATAACCGGATTTGATCGGAAAGTGTCGCTAGATCGAGATCCCCAAGGGAGCCACCCATCGTGGTGCTCCTTGGGGAGCATCGTTCACGTGCTCCCCAGAGAGCAAAGATGGGTGTTCCCAAGCAGTGGTGCTCTGCTGAGGAGCACCGATCTTGGTGGTTTTGGAAGCAGTAAATCTAGTGCTCCTTGAGACATTGACGTACATATTCTTCATGGATTGGCTGAAGTTGGACTATTTGGTTTTGTTTTATTCATTCTTTTAAAAGTTTTGCATGGTTATTTGTATGTTATTAAGTTTAGTGTTTAGCGTATCAAATAGATTATATTTTGAGTTTTATAACTTAAAGATATATTTATTTTGGTGAGTAGTGTGCTAAGTTATTTAGGCTGGCTTTATAAAATAAATAGCCTCTAAAGAGTGGGTTTTTTTTCCTAATATATTCATATGATTATGGACAGATTTTTATTATTTTGAGAGAGTGCAAGATTGTTGGCATGAAAAGAGATAAATAGAATCTCATGCTATTATTTTAAACTTACCGTAGATGGAATTATTATTATATGAATTAAAGGTTTGATTCTTTTATTTGTAACATATGAAAACAGGATTTCGTTTAACTTAAACAAGGAGGATCAGGGGTTGCTTTTTCACCTTAAACAATACATTCAACACGACATTTCGGAAAGGAACTTGCAATCTGTAAATTTCCACAGGTTCAACATTGCTAAATAGAAAGTACTAACAGGACACACACACACGAGACATTGAAAAAGCTGTGAACTCTCTTACATTTTAGACTTGTAGAAAGACATTTAGAAATATCACAGACATTTGAAAACGAAGTTCTTATTCCAACCTGTCAGGATCTCCATCTTCTCAGCCATTTCGTTTGTGCAAATCACGGAAATAGCCTTTAGGATCAGCTTCGAAGTTGTCCCTGAAAATGCGATGATTCCTTCCTGGAGCTTTCATAGTTTTCTTGCTGCTTGAACCTCCAAAACTTACCAAACCAGCTATTAAACAGCCTACAAGAATCGCCCCTCCCGCAGCTAAACCTGCCGCTAACGTCTTCGACTGTGAGGCCTCGGTCCTCAGAGTCTGATCATCATTTTCTGTTCCAACAGCACCGTTGCGCCTTCTGTCCTTGTCTTCATTGCTATCCATAGCAAGAGACTGCAACCAGGAACTGAACACACAAAGAACTAAGCAAAGTTTGCAGAGAAAACAAAGAGGAAGAAATGCTTACCGAAGACCAGATATCAATTCACAATTTGGTTCAATTCTGATGCAAGAATATATAAGCAGGAAGTCTTCCCAAAGTCATCCCCTACTCCCACTACAACCGAGTCACTTGAAATGTTACAAAAATTGCTTAGCCAACACGCAAAGCATAAAGAAAACTAAGCTATCGTTAGTCTACATCGTTCCAAGGTCCATTGGGGTCTATTTCATAGTAGTGTAGAGTATTTTTTTTTTTTTACATTTTTCCTAATTGGATAAGTTTATTGGAATATTATTTATCTAGCAGTTATTTCGGTTTTAACCCCGAAAATAAAACAAAGAGGGGCATTAAAAAGAAACTCTTTTGTGTAGGGGTCGAGACCTTAAAAGATCAACCCTTTAGATTTCAAGGTGAATAAAATCTCTTTTATTATTATTATTATTATTATTGAGAAAATATTTTATTGGATTGCTATAAAGTGAAATTAAATTTTATGAGAAAAATTTTATATAAATATTTTATTAATTAATGTATAAATTAATAAATTATTAATTATCAATTAAACAATATCTCAATTAATTAATAAATTTTGATGATCTCAAAAGTATTAATTTATAGGAGTTTTATTGTATTTCATAAGAAGATGGTTTGCTGGAATATTATTTATCTAATTGTCACTGTGGTTTTAATTACAAAATAAAACAAGGAAGAGGATTTAAAAGAAACTCTGTGTAAAATATCTTAATACCTTCAACTTTTAACTATAATTGCACGTAGTTTTCAAATTGAATATTTCGTTTTAAAAAAATATCTTCTACTGAACATATAAATTTAATAGTTAATCAATCATTGATATTTCTGTTAGTTTAATGACGTGACATTATTAAAAAAATAGTTTTACCTTTTATTGATTTTAAAAATTACTAAATTATAATTTTTCAAAAAAAAATTTCTATCTTACCTCCAACCGTTAACCACTTTCATGGTTGACCACCCCATGGTTGGATTTGGTCGAAAATTGTCAAATTCAACCAAATCGAGATCCTTAGAGGAGCACCCATCGTGGTGCTCTTTGGGGAGCATCATTCACGTGCTCCCCAAGGAGTACAAATGGGTGTTCCCAAATGGTGGTGCTCCTTGGGAGCATCGTTTTGGTGCTCTTTTGGGGAGCACCGTTCGCATGCTCCATAGGGATCACTGATCTTGTTGGTCTTGGGACCACAGATCTGGTGTTCCTTGAGAAATTTGGGGGTGGTCGATCGAGGTAGCAAACATTGTTAACCGATGATAACTCCATTATATAGAGTTATCGGGCCCTATTTTGAGTGATAAAATAGTTAAGTTTTTTAGTTTAGGTAAAGTTTTAAATATTTTTTTTCGTTTTTCTCTAATTAGTTAACTCATGATTGATCTAGTTTATTTCAAGTTATTTTAGCTCATTTGTATGGTACAAATGCTTATTTTTAGCTATGATTGAGTTAGTTTCTATGTTTTTAAGGTCCTCAAAAGAGAAGAGATCAAGTGGCAAGAAATTATATAAGTTGATTAGTTGCAGACTCCACTAAATATGCTATAGCATTTTAGATATAACTCAAGATACAGAAGTTTTTAGACCATTGGAAAGCTAAGAGGAATGACTATAACTTTCATGTTTATCATTTCACCCAGTTCTAATCTGAGTATGGTCAAAATCGCGGTAGACGTAGCCTAACCATTGTAGTTTTGCACTGAGTAGCTTGAAAGAACAAAACATGGAAATAGCAAGCACAGCGCTGCAGCGTTGTCCTAGTCAACCAGCAAGCTCCCAAGGCAAAAGCTTGGGCACTGTAGTGCTGCGCTTCCAGCACTGTAGTGCCAACAAGCAAGCTAACACCATTTTTTACACCCTCTGATCTTTAAATCGGAAAGTTACATGGAGTGGTAAAAATAGGCCTTTTAAGGTTAAAAAAAGGGACTTTTCAAGGCTTCGAAGGAGCAACTTCAGTGGCAAAAAGGAGCTTTTCACAAGAAAAAAAAAAAAAAGGGAAAAATCTTGAAGAAAAGCTTGACAAAGCTACAGCAAAAAGAGTTTTCCCGCACTAATTTATTTTTCTCTCTCTAAATCTCTTTGTATAAATACTTAGTTTTGTTGAAATTTTGTTGTGGGTTGTTGAAATGTTAAATTAAACTTTTATTTCTAGGATTATAGTAGATATTAATATATAGTTCCAATGTTTGATTGACTATTACTTTTTTTTTGGAATATTTAGTGTTTATTCAAATCTGTACCTATCTCTCATTTTATTAACCGATCACCAATAGAATGTGTATGGACTTTGAGATAATACTTGACAAAATTAATCTAAAAAGATCATGGTTTGAATAGTATATGATCATTGCTATTAGGAATTAATTGGGTGATTTGTTAATAGGATAGATATACACCTATTAACAATATACAGTCAATTTACAGGACCTATACTTAAAGAACTTAGCTTAATTAATTAATTATAGACATATAAAGAATTAAATTAAGTTACGCCATTGTATGATATCTCGACAGATAATCGTACATGCTTAAGGATCCTAGGCTAACACTAGTTTTTCATAAAAGTAGGTAATTAATCAATCTTAAATCCAAATAAAGCATTAATTGAAACCATAATCCTAGGTAGTTCCCCACTGTTATCCAACTCAATTTACGTACAATTTTTTAAACTTATTTACTAGTTTAGCCTTGCTACTTTAATTTTTATTTTCAATTAATTTCCATACTAGATTTTCTCGGATAAGATTAGATTACCCAATTTTAGTAATTAGCAAAAATTTAGATACAATTCTCTGTGGAGACGATAACTCACTTACTACTATATGACTTGTTGACCACGTGCACTTGCATAATGTTTTGCTAATTTGATAAAAGTTTTAAAGCAAATTGTCTTGATAAATTAGCAAGCAACAACCGGACAAAAAAAAGTAAAAAAAAAATTTAAACATTTCAATTTAAATATTAACGTTATTTAATTGATTAGGGCGGTGTGTGCACTTTATAAACTAGTGAATCCATGTATAATTATAGTTAAAAGTTAAGAATGTTAGAGTACAAGATCAACCCTTAAGGTCGAAACATAAAAGCTATAATCAAGTTCATATTTTCAAGGTGAATAAAATCTCTCTCTCTCTCTCTCTCTTTTTACTGAGGAAATATTTAATTGAATTGCTATAAGGTGGAATTAAATTTTTTGAGAAAAACTTTAAAATGTTTGTAATTTTCACATACATATTTTTCATATGATTATGGATAGATTTTTATTATTTTGAGAGAGAGAGCAAGATTGTTGGTATGAAAATAGATAAATAGAATCTCAAACTATTATTTTAAACTTACTGTATATGGAATTATTATTAAATTAATTGAAGTTTTGATTTTTTATTTTTAAAATAAATTATAATAATTTTTTTATTTTATTTTATTTATTATATTAAATTATGTAATAATTATTATATTTTTATAAAATAATTATTTTATTTTATTTTTATCTATTTCGTAAATTAAACTTGTAATAAAGGTTGGAAGTCTATACCGTGTGGAAAACTGAGTCTGCTGCCAAAGTCAAAGTTGGGCAGCAGAAAAGGAAAAATGCAAAAGGGGTTGGACTTGTAGTCCCATGGTTCCCACTAATACAAATGCTGTGATGGTGACTGTTTTGAAAGGGAGAAATCTAAACAATATGTTACGTAGTAGGGAAGGAAATTGGAGAGAATGGAAAAAGGTGAGAAAAAAAAAAGTTATTTTTTTATTAAATTTGTATTTTATCAAAATATTTGATTTAATCTTTCTACTATCATGTACCTTCAAAAGTTGATTTCAATTCAATAGTTAACCTTTTTAATCGTGATGATGATGTGACATTGATTACAATGATATTATATTTACTAAGCCAGTATGGGAATTTTCTATGTTTTTATAGTGTTGACCAATGCTCATAAACTTCATCAATTTGATGTGACATTTTGAAGTTTTTAAAAATAAATAATAATTGTTTTAACAAATTTTAAATTTAGAGCAATGGCCAGTCTTCTGTGAAGGTTTTCTTCATTAGGCTCGGAAGCCTAAGGGACCCGGAACAAGAAACACTGTCCAAGTTCAAAGGGACAGCAAACACCCTTTTACCTTATGGAACCACGATTTCATCAGATAGCTGAACCCTGTCGGATCCTTGCCATTGCATTTATCTAATTCTTTACAAATAAGAATTTATTGATTCAAAGAGGGTAAACAACAATGGCTGCAAGCAGTTAACCATCAGAAATTGCAAAACTGAGACACCACTTAAACCAGTAATACCGCAAAATATACAAAATAATATGTTTTCCCAAATTTGACAACATCAAGCAGACTGCTCATAAGATTCCAGCAAAACAGCAAGAATGCCATTCTGTGAGTCAATCTTCTTCCTTCTTGGCACATTCCAGGCTGCGAAACAGTGTCGCAAACTGCAATAACAATAACAAATACAAACCATATATAAAACTTTCAAACCACGATTCAAACTAAATTAAAGAGTAGATTATTATATCCAAATTATAATATGTAGTTAAACTTTAAAACCCAAATTTGCAACCCAAATAAAATGCTAAACTAAGCCTAAGAGAATTGAAACAACAATTTTTTCAGATTTCTTCCTGTTACGTGAGTTATCTGGGGTCCATAATTCCACATAATGTCTGAAACCCGGTTCTCCAGCATTCTATTGGTGCATGAAGTATACGTTTTCTATCCAGAAAACAGGAAAAACATTGGCCCAAATGCTCTGTTTCTTTTGCTTACTATGTTAGTTTTAGCTGGCAATTCTTGAGAAAACGCTTCTTGCATCTTTTCTATGCTTATAAAAGGTAATTTTCTCATTGAGTTTAGACTGTTTTGGAAAGGAAAAAAAAGTGAACCAAAGGGAAGGTTAAAATTTGCAAATTACATGGAAAACATAGTTCAAGTGTTTTCCTTATGAAATCATTCTAGCACTATTGCCAAGTACTACTCCAAATATATACTTCAGGAAACATCTTAACTGGAGCAAATATGACTTTTACAATTTACATTTAGTCTCTAATTTGAGTCTTCATAGCACATGAAATCTCTTCAATTTAAAAATTGCAGAACAATTCTATACATGTATATTAGGAAGAAATGGGTAAAAGGATGGAATTCTATACCGTGTGGATAACTTGCATAGATGGCGTCTACTGCCAAGGTGAAAGTTAGGCAGCAGAAAAGGAAAAAAACAAAAACGGTTGGGCTTATAGTCCCATGGCTCCCACTAATACAAATGCTGTGATGGTGAGTGTTTTGAAAGGGAGAAATCTAAACCCTATGTTACGTAGGAGGGAAGGAAATTGGAGAGAATGGAAAAAGGTGAGGAAAGAGCCAAGAAGGAAAGAAAAGTTATTTTTTTTTATTAAATCTGTATTTTATCAAAAATATTTAATTTAATCTCTCTACTATCATGTACCTTCAAAAGTTGTTAATTTCAATTCAATGGTTAACCCTGTTTAAATTGCTAGCTTGACATTTAATCATGATGATGTGACATTGATTAAAATGATATTATATTTACTAAGTCAATATGGGAGTTTTTTATGTTTTTATAATGTTGACCTATGCTAAGTAAAGTTTGATCAATGTTGATGTGACATTTTGAAGTTTTAAAAATTAATAATAATTGTTATAATAAATTTTGAACTTATAAAGATTCGATTTATATGAATTATAATAAAAAAATTAAATTTAATATTTTGATAAAGTAATATAAAAACTAAATGCATAATTTGATTTTTGTTTTGTGTTTGGTATGAATGATGAAAAATAAAAGAAAAGAAAGAGGTTAGAGAGAAAATTGCAAATAAAATTGTGAATTTAAGTTGAATAAATTATTTTCTTTACTTTTTTAAAAAATAGATTTAGAAAGAAGGGAAAAGTGCAGATTCATTCATTTTTCTTTTCTTTGACTATTTCTCTCCAAATTAAAAAAAATTATGGAAAAAAGTAATTTTTCCATCTTTTCTCTTTCTCTCCTACCAAACAGACAATTAATGTAATCTAATAATACGATAAGCAACTCTTGAATATAATTAAAAGAGTATAATTTACATCTAAATCCAATCAGGATAGAGACATATACAAGTAGTTGCTAGCTATAAGTACTATAAAACACACCATTAGTATTTAGTAGTAAACATTCCAGATCCTAAGCCATCACTGGTAAAGGTAGTAAGGCACTCCTCCTTTCTCCTTTCCTTTTTCCTCAATGTAATCCACTTCGAAATTTTGGGCTGAAATATTATTTACGTAGCAGCCTCTTTTGTTTTCACTTGTGAGTTTACGAGGCAAGTTTGGCAGAGGATCCTAAATCTATGTGGCATTTAAAGAACAGCAGGAGATTGGGCCATTGAGTTCCAATGGGCTAAGCAAAGGCACAAGGACAAAGCTCTGCACATTCCAGGCTGCAAAACAGTGTTGTAAACTGCAATAACGATAACAATGACAAACATAGATAAAACTTTCAAACCACGATTCAAACTAAAATAAAGAGTAGAGTACATTTTCAAATTATAATATGTAGTTAAACTTTAAAACCCAAATTTGCAACCCAAGTAAGATGCTGAACTAAGCCTAAGAGAATTGAAACAACAATTTTATCATATTTCTTCCTGTTACATGAGTTATCTGGCATCCATAATTCCACATAATGTCTGAATCCCAGTTCTCCAGTATTCTATTGGTGCATGAAACATTGGTCTAGATGCTCTGTTTCTTTTGCTTGCTATGTTAGTTTTAGCTGGCAATTCTTTCAGAAAAGGTTTCTTGCATCTTCTCTATCCTTCTAAAAAGTAATTGTCTTAGGAGTTTAGATTGTTTAGGAAAGGAAAAAGAAGTGAGCCAAAGGAAAGGTTAAAATTTGCAAATTACATGGAAAAGATAGTTCAAGTGTTTTCCTTATGAAATCATTCTAGCACTATTGCCAAATACTACTTCGCATAAGTACTCTCGGAAACACCTTTACTAGAGCAAATATGACTTTTACAATTTACATTTAGTCTCTAATTTGAGTCTTAAAAGCGCATGAAATCTCTTCAATTTAAAAATTGCTTAACAATTCTATGTATATTAGGAAGAAATGGGTAAAATTTCAGTTTTCCAATTTATTTGTTTTCACAAATGAATTTCAGAGTTGCAGAAACAGCACAACAGGTTTTAGAATTAGCAAAAGCATGAATACAAACCTCTTAACGTCCAATTGGAACAATGATCTCTGAAAACTCAGCACCTGGGGTTGGATCAGAATTACCAATTGGTAAGCATCGTTGACCGTCAATTGTTGGAGGCAAATTACCGCCAATTCCCACGTTGGCCCTGCCTTGAAGACTGTTTGCTTCCAACAAGGAACACTTGTGCTCCTGTTGCCATGCCAGCTCCAAGTTGCACAATACCTCTCCCATACTTGGCCGGTCACTTCCTTTGTCTGCCAGACACTTCCTTGCAACAGCTGTGAACGTCTGAAAGCATTCAGGGTTAATCTGTCCGAGTAGGGAAGGGTCAATGTTCTGATCTAAGGTCCCCATTTGATAACAATGTATAGCCCACTCAGCCAAATTTACCTTGTCATGCTCTTCTTCACTTTCAACAAGTGGCAACACAGCAGGTCTAGCAAATATTACCTCGAACAGTACCACTCCAAATGAGTACACATCAGATTTTTCAGTCAATCTTTGACGGCGATAATATTCTGGATCTAAATATCCAAAACTGCCCTTGACCAATGTACTGACATGAGTTTCAGATTCTGTAATCATATTTGGTCCAATTTTTGACAACCCAAAATCTGAAACCTTGGCCACCCAATTTTCATCCAAAAGGATGTTAGTGGTTTTCACGTCACGGTGAATGATAGTCTGCTTTCCTCCTGTGTGAAGATAGTGCAGTCCCCGAGCTGCACCAATACAAATCTTTAGCCTCTGCTTCCATGGGAGTGGTGTTTTCTTGGTGTTGTAGAGGTGATCGCGTAGAGTACCTCCTGCCATAAAATTGTAGACAAGAATCATTTCATCATCTTCCATGCAACAGCCGATCAAGGATACCAGGTGGCAGTGCCGCAGCTTAGAAAGCGTGGTGATTTCAGTTTGGAACTCGTTTACTCCTTGGTGTGAATTGGGATTTGCACGCTTTATAGCAACGGTGGTGTTGTCTATGCCATCAATAATACAGCCCTTGTACACCTTTCCAAACCCCCCTGAGCCAAGTAATAAAGCACCCGAAAAGTTGTTGGTCGCTAACTTTATGTCAACAAGAGAGAAGTGCGGGCAGTCCTCTGGTTGTAAATATGTAACTCTTCTATTCCATTTTAAGAAAGAGCACCGTCGTGGTTGGAAATGTGAAAGGAGGAAGCAAACATAGAACACAAAAGATAGAGCAAAAACGGCCGTTAATATACCCGCAACAATCTTCATGAACTTCTGATTATCAACAGATGAGGTATCACATACATTTCTTGCTTTGAATGGGTTAGGTCCCGCAAGAGAGTTGCTACCATCAGATAGTTTGAAGATTTCTAACCCATTCAAGATTGGCATACTATAAATTGTACTTTTATATCGTTGTATGGAAATTTTTAGAAACATTATCTCGTGGTATTTTCTTGAGAAATTCACAAGATAATCTCTATAGATGGGAACTCCCAGCTCTTCAGTTAAGTTGATTTCTGCATGATCAGGACTATAAATATGAACAACCATTTTATTCCCACCCGTAAACATCGTGGTTGAAGGCATATACAAATGAAGCCTAATGAGGTAACAGAAGCCAGAATCTACAGGGAGTGACCAGGTTAGGTTATCATCAGGAATAAATGTCTTTCTAGCTGTGGAATAGACTTCCTTAGGGGCTGACACCTCAGAAACGAAGTTAATTTCTGCTTCCTTGAAGTGAACAATATCTGTGTTAGGAAACAGATGACCTTGGTCCCCAGACCAAGAACGAGACATGCGACTGCCAGTATCATGGCCAGCAGAGATGGGCGAACCGCCCACGTTCACCCTATAAAAAGTCTCAAGAGCTGTGTCGTTCATAGAGTAAAATTGTTTAGGATGTCCAATGAGCGGCAGTAGCAAATCTCCAATGTAAAGCTTCGGCGGCACCGAAACGACCTCAATCATGTTGACGAAGCCATAGGCATCAGAATCATCTGACGATGGGGTGAACAATATATTCAATACATGGCCTTCAACAGGAACACAGTATTCCTTGATGATATGCTCAACATCAAAAGCTCCTTTAGAGTAGGAAGACTTGGAAATAGTTAAAAGAGTGTAGCTGCCGATACTAACATTAAACAATGCTTTTGAAATGTTTAAGCTTGGATAAGAGATTGGATAAAAATGAAGTCTTACAAGTTTGGGACCCGGGGAGACGGTAAATGTGCTATTGGATGGTATTTTAAATATGCAAGCAGAAGTTTTTAAAAGTTCAAGGTCGCCAGGATTGGATATTGATACCCGAGATAAAATCGGTCTGCCCATCTTGGATTCATTGTCTTGGATATCGAGTGACATAGTTGTGGATGAAGCACAGCTTAGGAACTCTGACAAGCCGGGGACTATGAGATGGCACAAGAAGAGGAGACGGAGTAACATAATTATCAAGAAAATTGGATTTCAAAGCCTAATCTATCTGTTTGTGGATGCCAAAGCCTTAAGCTAGTAGGAAACCATGGTACTCCAAAATGGGTGGTAAACAAAATTAGTTGATGAAAGAAACATTAATAACATGTTTGGTTGGGGGAATAGCTACGCTATTCCTCCTTTATTCTCAAGGAATTTTGATTCCTCTGTTTGGTTGAAAAAAAAGTCAAGAAATAGCCATTCCATAAGAATGGTTATTCTCCAAAATAGGGGTGTGCATTTTTCGATTCGGTCGGTTTTCGGTTCGATTTTTTTAAAATCGATTAAAAAATTAAAATATTCTAACCGACCGAATTGCATAGTGAATAAAATTGGTATCGATCGATTTTAAAAGAGGTCGGTTCGATCGGTTTCGGTCGATTTAAGATCAGACCGTACAAGCACAATGTTACCAGAGAGGCAAAATGGTGCACCCATGGAGTGATACTGGCAGTGGTGTTAGGCATTGTGGTGTTAGCTCCGTTCTTGTTGGGTGACCAAGGTGAAGCTATAACAGAAGCCATTACTGAGCTATTGAGTCCGGTTGGTCTTCTTCTCTTGCCCATCATTGTCCTCCTCACCATCCGATTCCTTTCCTTGGATCGTGGCTCCTTCATCTCCAGCATTTTCTCCACCGGTGAACCTAACTCTATCCACCGAGTCAGCGGTTCCCCTTTTGGGGTCGCCCTGTTTCTGGTTGCCCCTCAGACTCCAGGTAGTAGCTTGCCTCATACCACATTTCCATCTTTGATGGTGATGATGACTTCGATATTTGACTCAGCTTTGATCTGAGGGTCTAAGGCTGCTTTTTTTTTAAAAAAAAAAAACAAAAACATATCACCAATTGGTTATTGGGTCGGTTCGGGGGGAAAGGAGTCCCCCTCGAGGGCTGAGCCGATCAGTCGATGAGGCCGATCGGATCGATCGACGATTGCTATTGCAACCGTCAGTTACAATAACTGACGGTTGAGGTCAGTTGCTCAGTTGCAACCGACCGCCGCTCAACCCTACTCCAAAATCCTCTAAAACTAAAGAATAGCTAATACCACCCTCCCCATGGTATTAGCTATTCTATAGTTGAAGAATGAATTCAAAAATAATAAAAACAAAAATACTCCTTACAAGTTTAAAAATTTATAACTTTATTTGTATAAAATATTATTTTTCTCTCTCTCCTTCTACTCTCCCTTAATTCCAACTTTTAATAAAATATTAATATTTTAAAATATTAATATTAAATTATAAATAAAATATTAATATTTAAATTATCAATTATTAATAAAATAAATTATAAATTATTCCTATTTAAAAACAAAATAAATTAAAAATAAATAAGCATAATATCATTTAAATTATGTAAAAATATTAATAATTAAATCTTCAATTATTAATATTTTAAATAAATGACCAATTATTAATATTTAAAAAATAAAATAAAAAATTATTAATAATAATAATATTTAAATTAAATAAAATATTAATGATTAAATTATAAATAAAATATTAATAATTAAATGATCTATTATTAATATTTTAAATAAATAATCAATTATTAATTTTTAAAAATAAAATAAAATAAAATAATTGATCATAATAATATTTTAATTAAATAAAATATTAATATTTAAATTAGCAATTATTAATATTTTAAATAAATGATCAATTATTAATATTTAAAAAATAAAATAAAATAAAAATTAATCATAATAATATTTAAATTAAATAAAATATTAATATTTAAATTATTAATTATTAATGTTTTAATTAAATTCTAGATTATTAATATTTAAAAAATCTAATAAAAATAAATAGTCATATAAATAATAAAAGATGTTTTTATTTTTTTATTTTATATTACTTTCTTATTCTAAAATTATTATTACCAACTAAACACTACAATAAGTCATAATAATTATTCATGTTCTATTCTCTTTGTCGTACCAAACTAAGTAATAACTATTTTATTTTATTCTCAACTCATTCTATTCTCACGTGATAATTATTCTATTTTATTTATGTGTATTCCACAAAAGGTTGGACTTCTATACCGTGTGAAAAACTCATATAAGTGGCGTTGACTGTCAATGTCAGATTTAGACAGCAGAAAAGAAAAGAACTAAACAGGGTTGGAATTCAATGGTGAATGGTTAACGCCTTTAAAATTTTTTATGCGTTAAAATTGTTAACTTGACATTTGATCAAGATGATGTGACATTGATTAAAATGGTATTACATTGACTAAGTCATGGTAGGAATTTCCATGTTGCTGTAGTGTTGACCTACGTTATGGTACCGTTGATCACTGCTAACAAGTTATTTTGGGTTTTTAAAAATTGATAATAATTATTTAAACCAATTTTGAAAGTATAAAAGACTTGATTTATACAAATTATAATAAAAAGATTAAATCCAACATTTAGATAAAGTATAAGCATTAAATATATAATTTGATTTTTTTTTTTGTGTTTGATAGGAATGATAAAAAATAGAGGAAAAGAAAGAGGTTAGAGATAAAATTATAAATAAAATTGTGAATTTAAGTTGAATAAATTTTTTTCTTACTTTTGAAAAGAAAATAGATTTAGAAAGAAGGAAAAAATACAAATTCATTCATTTTTCTTTTCTTCTACTATTTCTCTCTTACCAAACAAAAAAAATTATGAAAAAAAAGTAATTTTTCCATCCTTCCTCTTTCTCTCCTACCATACATAATTTATACATTTTTTAGATCTTCAATCGAGTGTATGTAACTAAATTATTACAAAAAAATAACTATAGGACACCTTTTTCAAAAAGAAAATGTAATCTAATGCTAGGATAATCAACTCTTGAATGTAATTAAAAGAGTGTAATTTACATCTAAATTTAATCAGGATAGAGACATACACAAGTAGTTGCTAGCTATAAGTACTATAAAACACACCATTAGTATTTAGTAGTAAACATTCCAGACCCTGAGCCATCACTAGTAAAGGTAGTAAGGTCATCCTTTAGCTTTTCTTTCTTCCTCTATGTAATCCACTTTGAAATTTTGGGCTGAAATATTATTTACGTAACAGCCACTTTGGTTTTCACTTGTGAGTTTACCAGGCAAGTTTGGCATTTATGACTTTTACAATTTGCATTTAGTCTCTAATTTGAGTCTTAATAGCACATGAAATCTCTTCAATTTAAAAATTGCAGAACAATTCTATATATGTACGTTAGGAAGAAATGGGTAAAAGGTTGGAATTCTATACCGTGTGGATAACTTGCATAGATGGGGTCTACTGCCAAGGTGAAAGTTAGGCAGCAGAAAAGGAAAAAAACAAAAAGGGTTGGACTTATAGTCCCATGGTTCCCACTAATACAAATGCTGTGATGGTGAGTGTTTTGAAAGGGAGAAATTTAAACACTAGGTTACGTAGGAGGGAAGGAAATTGGAGAGAATGGAAAAAGGTGAGGAAAGAGCCAAAAAAGAAAGAATGGTTATTTTTTTATTAAATCTGTATTTTATAAAAAAATATTTAATTTAATCTCTCTACTAGCATGTACCTTCAAAAGTTGTAATTTCAATTCAATGGTTAACCTTGTTTAAATTGCTAGCTTGACATTTAATCATGATGATGTGACATTGATTAAAATGATATTACATTTACTAAGTCAATATGGGAGTTTTCTATGTTTTTATAATGATGACCTATGTTAAGTAAAGTTGATTAATGTTGATGTGACATTTAAGGTTTTTAAAAATTAATGATAATTGTTATAATAAATTTTGAAAATATAAAAATTCAACTTATACGAATTATAAAAAAAATTAAATTTAATATTTTGATAAAGTAATATAAAAACTAAATGCATAATTTGATTTTTGTTTCGTGTTCGGTATGAATGATGAAAAATAAAAGAAAAGAAAAAGGTTAAAGATAAAATTGCAAATAAAATTGTGAATTTAATTTGAATAAATGATTTTCTTTTACTTTTTTTAAAAAATAGATTGAGAAAGAAGGGAAAAGTACAAATTCATTCATTTTTCTTTTCTTCTACTATTTCTCTTCAAATAAAAAAAATTATGGAAAAAAAGTAATTTTTCCATCTTTCCTCTTTCTCTCCTACCAAATGACAATTAATGTAATCTAATAATACGATAATCAACTCTTGAATGTAATTGAAAGAGTATAATTTACATCTAAATCCAATTAGGATAGAGACATATACAAGTAGTTGCTAGCTATAAGTACTATAAAACACACCATTAGTATTTAGTAGTAAACATTCCAGATCCTAAGCCATCACTAGTAAAGGTAGTAAGGCACTCCTCCTTTTGCCTTTCCTTTTTCCTCTATGTAATCCACTTCGAAATTTTGGGCTGAAATATTATTAACGTAGCAGCCACTTTTGTTTTCGCTTATGAGTTCACTAGGGAAGTTTGGCACAAGATCCTAAATCTATGTGGTACTTAAAGAACAGCAAGAGATTGGGCCATTGAGTTCCAATGGCCTAAGCAAAGGCTCAAGGACAAAGCTCTGCACATTTTGTTGATGATTTTACAAAAATCTATCTCTTTTGCTTATACAATATGAATATGCTCAAATTTAATGTAAATTGTAAGCAAAGATTTCATGCAAGCGTACACGGTCGCAACAAGTAGTTAGTGATGAGTGAGTTGTCGATCCTCAAGGAGTTGGTCTAATAATTGTTGCTAACTACCAAAATTAACACAAGCTAACCTTATCCAAGCAACAAATTTTGAACTATGATAAAAAAAATGTAATCTAATTAACTAAGTCTACTCTAAGTGATGCAATTGATAAATTGAAATGGAATCAATGGTATAATATTCTAGGATTATGGTGTCCTCTAATACTTCATTTGGAATTGGGCTTGGTTAGTTACTTAATCTCAATGGAATTTGATATTAGTTTAGGATCTTAAGTTATGTATAATCCTCTGTCAAGGTATTACACACTTGCTTAATCTATTTGCATCCCTATATATCTATAGGAGACAAATAATTTAAGTTCTTTAAGCTAAAGAATTCCAAATTAAATAAGTGTGGCAATTAGTTGTATTTCTACCCTAACTGCACATCAAAGCATTAAAATTCATTTTTAAGTGTTTTGAACACACCTTACTCAAGTCTAAGTCTAATTTAGATTAACTTTTTCAAATGTCATTGTAGACACTCATTTTAAAAAATTTAAAAAAAATAAAATAATCAAATAACATAACCCATTTCAACCTCCCTCTCTCGTCACCTCCAACTACTTGCCCCGAGCTTGCTTGTGCCAGGAGCCCTGCGAAAATCACATGATTGCACTCCTGAGATTGTCCAAAATTTTAGACAATCCGAATCTTTTAAAATGTAGGTAGATTCAACAACAAGGAGAGGAACAAGAAAAACCAGAGAAAATGATCAAAAAAAGAATCCTTCAAAAAACCAAAAACACAAAAACTACTAAAAGTCCAAGTCTCTAACAGTCAACGATCCTTAGCCACAAGAACCAAAAAAATAAAAAAAAAACCATCAGCAAAAACCCTACAACCAAAATACCTAGCCGCAATCAAAAATACCTTAAGCGTTCTAGCAACCATTCTACTGTAGCCACAATAAAAAAAAAACAAAAAAAAAACAAAACTAAAAAAAGAAACAAAAATCAACAAAATAGGGAAGGGCAGTAGGCAGATCGGAGTTAATTTTTAGTTCTTTTTTTTCTTTTCGTTGGTTTTTTGGGTGGTTTCAGGAATGGTTTGGGCTACTGGTTGAGAGAGGGGGGAGAAAGTAAAGGGTTTTAGATTTGGGTTTGGAGGTCGGCGGTGAGAAGCTTAAGTTTGATTCGGTCAATTAAAGAAGAAGGGGAGCTTTTGGGTGAAAAGAGAGAGATCTGAGCCGCTGGTGGACGAAAGGAGAGAGAGAAATCTTAGCCGCCGGTGGAAGGAAAGAGAGAGGGAGATCTAAGCCACCGGTTGGGGAGTTAGAGAGAGGGAAGATAACCAGCAGTTAGAGAGAGAAACAGAAGAGGGAAAATGAGGAAAGAGGAAAGAAAAGAATTATTTTATACCAAGGGTTTAAAGCGAAATGGCGTCGTTTTTGGGAAGGTGGAGTGGTGATCAAAACGGCGTAGTTTTGGAGGTGGAGAGGCTGTGGTTTGTGCACCAAAACGGTGCATTTTGAAAAGAGGTTGCGAGGGCCTTAGGGAGGCAGTTTAGTTGGAGCAAGCTGGCTATCTTGGGCCGCTTTTAGCCCAGTAAGGTAAATCCTTAATCTTTTATGGATCTGTTTGTGTTTTAAGTTGGTCCATTTTATTTGTTCTAAATTATTTTAGTATAACATTTTAAATTTTTTAGATGATAGTTTAAACTTAGGAAATTAATACAAATAGAGAACATAGAAATAATAAAGCAAAAAATATATTAAAACATATAAAAAATGTGTAGTTATAAAAAGCACTTAAACCTAAGAGAATATTTATTAAATATGTAAGTTTAGGTAAGTGAAATATATATATGTAAAGCAAACAAAATAAATTACTAAATGAAATACGTTTATAGTAATAGATCTAGATAAATAAAAAAATAGAAAGCAAAAAATAATAAAAATAGATAAATGAATAAAGCAAATAGATGATTAAAAAATAGGATAAAATAATTAGTTATTTAATATAGATAAAGTAATCGTTTAAGTTTAATACCGATGATGGGATATTCGTACGGAACGCGAGAAGTCGTAAATTCTGAAAGAATTTCCTTAGGTTAGGAATTTCGATAAGGACTCCACCAGTACGATGGGAGGGTCTTAATTCGGAATTTTAATGTTCCCAATTTTAAATAAATGAGAATTATATATATTTAATCACCAATTAATAAAAATATATAAAAAATGAGAAATCAATGATAAAAATAAAATTGTTAATCATAATAATAAAAAATGAATAAAATGCATATGTATAAATAATAATAACTATGTACAGTCAAAATACGTGATTTAAAATATAAATAAACAAAGTATAGAAATGGTTGTATAAAAACAATAAATAAATGTGATATTTTGTTCGTGATAAGTAAGCTCAAAGAAAAGTATTAAATAAGAAACGAACATCGAATTTACAAGTATGTCGCGTATTATTGTTACATTGTTAAATGTCATGGCATATAGACATATTCTGTATAAGGGCAGAATCCCGATGATGGGACTTTCTGAGAAAACTTGAGAAGGTGAGCTTCATCGGTAAACTCCCTAGGTGAAAAGATACTTCCGAACTCCACCAGTACGATGGTAGGGTCTGGAGAAATATCTTTAATAAAAGGCTTTTACTCGTATTAGGATTTGCATTCATGAAAGCACTGTTTTTTACTCATAAGCGACTATCCCGATGATGGGATTTACCTTTTACCTTGTAAGCTTACGAAGGCGAGTTTCTATGGTATTTCTCTAGGTGAGAGAATACTCCCGGATCCCACTAGTATGATGGGCGGATTTGAAAAGTACGCTCAATAAAAGGTTTTCGTTTGGCATTATCTTGATTTTATGCCATACATTTCACGATTGCATCATGTGTGCGCCAAACCCGTAAAATATTTTGACTTGATTAATGGAATAAAAGACAAATTAAATAAATAACAATTAAGGAAACATGAGAATAAAATTAATGGGTTAGGATAATATATGATTAAATGGTACCGTTTGTGGAATGGGCGTCACGGGGGTGCTAATCCTTCCCCGTGCATAACCGTACTCCTGAACCCAAATCTAAAAGATATGTAGACCAGTTTATCGTTCTTTCGACAGACTAAAAATTAATTTTAGATTTCGTTGAGTAGGACAAAATAGGGTGACCAATCACACCTAAAAAAATATTGGTGGCGACTCCCTAAATCCCTCCACATTTGGCGATTGGGTTCCCAGACCCACACATTATGATAGTTGGCTACTTCGCTGAGGACTAAAGAGAGTCGAGCCATAATTAATCGTAGGTTATCTTAAGCCCTAAGTAATTTAGTGTTTCCTTTAAATTTGAATATTTGTTTTGAGCATTATGATTTTGTGCATTAATTGTTATTTATTATTATTATTTTTTTGAATTGTGAGGAATTTAGGATAGAAGGATGTGAGATTGTCCGTCAAAGGTTGGTACGTTCCTTTACACACACAACACATGTTGCATTTATGCATAAGCCTTCTACCCGGCCTTTGTCCTCTATTACAAGGAAGTTTAGTAGCTACGCTCTTGTGAGATGATAATCTCCGCATGGGTTAGTGAACACTCCCACTCAAATTGAATCTAGTCCGTTTGAAGCTTGTAATGGGTGAGGATCGAGGTGCCTTACTAGTTCGAGTGGATGATAGTGAGGAACAATTTGAGAACCTTTAGCCTCATTCAAAACCAAACCCAGCATATAGAAAGCCGTGAGGAGCCATCTCATAGGCTGAACCTTACCAAACTTGTCATGAGGAGTATACCCTAATTTAGGACACTAGAAGGAATGAATCTATCCTAGTAGCTTTTTAATAAAAATAAAAATAACATGTAAAAAAAACAAAAAAATTCTTTCATTTTTCATTTTTTTTAAAAAAGAAAGGAACAAGATTTTTTACGTTATATTTTTTTAGCATATTTTTCTCCTTAATTTTATAAGAATAGGTTTCTTTATTTTCTCCTAAAAATAAAAGATAAACATGAAAAAAAGGGAGAATTTTTTTTTTCAAAAAAAAAAAAGAAGAAAAGAACAATAATATAAAGAAAGGAAAAAAAAGAGAGGTATTTAAAAAAAGAGAGGTCTTCTAAAAAAATAAACACAAAAAAAAAAAACAAAGAAAAGGAAGGTCTTTAGTTCCTTTTGGCCATAAAAATGAGGGAAAATAAAAAGAAAGAAAAACTTCTTCTCTTACAAAAATAAATGAGGAAGGTAAAAAGAGGAAATGATGCTTTTTGTGAAATGGAAAAGAAAAAGAAAATGGTTCTCCATTTAAGTAGCAAGAAGAAAGAACATAAACAAGTTTTTATTTCTTCCATTTTCTTCAAAAAGCACAAAAAAGAAAGGGACTTTAGTTTTGAATAAAGTTTTCTACCTCCCACTATACATGATCTCCAATAATATGACCTTCCATTTCATTTTATACATCCATGCATCAAAGCATCATAGCATTTCATGCATACATGCATCTACATGCAATCATTTCATATTTGTTCTAATAAAGAAGAACCCTACAATGTTGTTAGCTTTGTAGGAAAGAGAATAAATCCCTTTTTGAAAATTTTTTAGTAAAGTTTCAAATTTTTTTTCCTAATTTATTTTGGTTTGGGTCAAAAGGATTGAACGAGATGGAACATCAATTGAAGTAAGGATAAGTGCATTGGAACGCAATCAAGAAGAATTTGGACATGACCTTCGAGAGATGAAAAGACAAATGGCCAAATTGATGGAAATGGTTGAACGTCTCAATGAAGCCAAAGCAAAGCATCCTCCGAAATCACCATCGCTTCAAATTAAACCACACCAGAAGCAATCTCTGAATAAAATTCAATTTGTCCTTGATGAACCCAACACATTGCTCAGTGGCTCAAGTAAAGATCAAGGTTTGAAAAAAATTGTAAAAGGGATGGATGAGTTGAATATGTAAATGATTGAGTTAAAAAGTTTCATGACCAATATGGGATCTCAAAATGCTACACAACCCTAGAACAATGGGTTGTAACCAAGGTCATATTCTCCACCCACCACTTTTCAACCCGCGAAAATCAATTTGCAGCCAAATTCTTACTTTTGTTCAAGCACTTTTTGACCTCCCTTTCAATAGGCCTTTCAAAGCCAACCACGGGCACAATTATCAATCACCCCCATTCCTAGTTTAGGAACCCCTAAAAAACAATCCAAAAAGAAAAAACAATTCGACCTTATACCTGTCACCTACAAAGAACTCTTTTATCAATTAGTTCATGATCATCTTATTGTCCCGGTGCCTTTGGAACCCTTGCGACCTAAATACCCAAAGTGGTTTAAGTTTGATGCAAGATGTGATTATCATGGTGGAACTATGGGACATTCCATCGAAGATTATGACACCCTCAAGTATCGAGTGCAAACATTAATAAATGCCAAATGGTTCGATCTAGCAAAGATGATGGGGCATGGTTGTAAGGAGTACAATTGAGTGTCAGGATAAAAAAAAAAAAGATTGACTGTGCTGATTTTTTTTAGAAAAGTTTTTGGTAAGACCTTAGGACATTTTAATCTTTAACTTCTTTTGAATCTTGTAAGAGTAGATTCATGTTTGTGAAGAAGTATGTTAACTTTTGAGACATTTTTCTAAATGTTGTTTTTTTAAAAAAAACCCATAAAAAATGAAAAAAAAAAGTTTGTTTGAAATGTAATCATGTTGGTGCATTATTCATAATCAAGTGTCTTTGTGTTTCGAATCACTTGTCATAAATTTAATCATCCCATCATGCATTTGGACACATATGCATGAATCATTCATTTTCCCTTGTTGCAAGTAGCATTAGTGGACTTTACTACATTCCGTGAAAGAAGAAGCGAGATTGTTGTTGACTTTCATGAATAAAAAAGTTCTTTTTAATTATATATTGTGAAAAGAGAAAAACTTGAGGGAACCCACTTACGATTGGCACAATACAGGGGTTCAAGCTAGAATTATGGGAGATGATCAATCAAATTTGATAGACAAGATGGAGAAGACCCAAGAAGAGATGAGAAAACAGTTGGCAAAGCTAATGGAGACGGTGAATGCTAATGAAATGAGGGTGACTATCGAAAGATTTTCAAGTTTTCAAAGATTAAGTCAGTCGTCGACACAAAGGCAAACTATGCAAATTCTAGGGGTAAATTGTTCTAATCAAGTTCCTATAGTTGACTTATCAAGTTCAAGAGAAAAATCGAGAATGCAACAGAAGTATGATTTTTTAGAGGAGCGCTTTAAAGCCATAGAGGGAATGGATCTCTATGATTCCGTTAAGGCAAAGGAATTAAGTTTGGTGACTAATGTGGTTATCCCACCCAAGTTTAAAGTCCCAGAGTTCAAAAAGTATGATGGAACCAAATGCCCTCAAGCACATTTGATCATGTATTGCAACAAGATGGCTCCATATGCCCATGATGAGAAGTTGCTCATTCATTTTTTCCAAAATAGTTTGGAGGGAGTTGCGGTTAAATGGTACTTCAAGTTGGAAAAAGATTATATTTGCACATGGAGAGATTTGGCTAGAGCATTTTTGGGACAATACATGCATAGGCTAGAGGCAATTCTTGATCGAATAACCCTTCAAAACATGGAAAGAAACCCTTCTGAAAGTTTCAAGGAGTATGCTTGTAGGTGGAAGGAAGTAGCATCACAAGTCCAACCACCAATTACTAGTAGAGAATTAAATTCTCTATTTGTTGATACTCTTCTTCTTTCATATTACGACAAATTGGTGGGTAATGCTTCTTCAAATTTTGCGAATTTGGTGTTCTCCGTGCGAAGGATTGAAGATGGAATAAAAAAGGGAAAGATTGTAGACTCTCGAGCAAATGATCTTGTTAAAAGAGAATATGATGCTTTTGATAAGGGAGTTCAAAGAATGACTGGTGAAAGGAGAAATAAAAGGAAATTTTGTGACATAAAAAGAGATCTTATGGGCACTCATTCACACCCATCAGCATATGTGCATAATTTACCTCAACCTTTCGCTTAGTCATTACTTACACAAGCTCCTCCACCTTGCATGTCCACTTCAAGTGACCAAGAAATTAATCTGGAATACCTTCAAACCAACAAGGGAAAGAAAGCCAAAGTGTACCATTCATTACCAATGTCCTACGCAAAGCTTTTGCCTTTATTGGTACAGAACCATAAGATCTCTATTATTCTTGCCAAGTCGAGGAAACCTCCTTACCCAAGATGGTATAACCCAAAGGTTAAATGTGATTACCATTTTGGGGTTGAAGGTCATTCCACAGAGAATTGCATTGTATTCAAGAACAAAGTTCAAGCTTTAATCAATGCAGAGCCAACTGAATTCAAAGAACTTGTCAACAACTATAGAAATCAGGGGTGATGGATGCAAGGCTTGGGTTTTGGAATAATTGAGTGATATGCTAATTTGGGGGCAATTCTTGATCATTTTCTAGCCCTGTACATGTTTTGAGGGTAAAAACTTTTGGGAATATGGACTTTTATCTTTCATGCATGATCATGTAATTTGAGATGAGTGATTGTTTAGTTTTCATCATCACATGCTGTCATGAGTTGAATTAAGTTTGACAATTGCTCAAATTTCTTTTGGTTCTTGTTTATTTATTTTTCTTTCTAAAACAAAAAAAAGAAAGGAGTTCTTTGAATGTTAGCAATTTTAAAAATAAAGCTCTATACTGCTTGTTTCCAAAATCATACATGAAAAAAAAAGAAAAAGAAAAGGTTCTTGTAAAATAAATGGTGAAAAGAATCTCGAAAGAATTGGTGGTTGCTATTTGCAAATGAACTCATTTTCATAAACATTCTCATACCTTCAAACACTCTCAATGCCTTAACCAAGTGAATAAAGGCCATTTAAGGGTCAAAATCCAAAAAGAAGCAAAAGCTCTGAAACTTCATTTGTTTTATCATTTGACATCTAAGGATGATGGTCTTCGTCTAAGTAATGATCAATGTTGTGATAAGATAAATTTTATTTTTTAAAAAATTAAAAAAATATTGCACTCTTGGAGAGAATCTGAATTTGGTAGTTTGATAAGTGTCAAGACTAGCCAAAGCTTCAAACACATCGAAACCACTCAACTTCTTTCAATCTGATCCAAAATGTGAACTTTTCCACCCGTTGCCTAAAGTTGTCCTCCATCCATACTCGGGGGGCAAGATGGTCAGAAGAGGAAAAATTTTCCAATACTTTCAAGACAACTGACTTGTAAAATAACCTTTGTTTCTCCCTCATTTAGAAATGCTAACAAGAGCAATTTGTGAAATTGAGGATTGAAATGAGATCTTTGAAGGCTTTGAAAGGGTCATAATTGCTCAAAGTTGTTGCTCAAGTCTTCGTTTGAGTGGTTCATCGAGGAAGGGCATCCTCAATGAATCTTTCGTATTAGAAAAATTGAGTCAAGCTTTGAGTTATAAAGCTCTGAAAGACGAAAAAAAAAAAGAAAAAGAAAAAAAAAAGAAAAAGAAGAAAATAAGAGAATAGTGAGAAAAGTTGCTAGTAACAGCATGTACTTGAGACATTGAAAAAATGCCAAAGAAAGAAAAAAAAACTTCAAAATTCATCCATTATAGGGATTGCTCTTTAAGGCAAGCAACCACATTTGAGATGAGAAGTGACCATGTTTCATTCTCCCATTCGCAAATGAGAAATTATTCGCTTGCTACCCCTTTGAGCCTATCAAATTCTTTCTAAATGCACCTTAACCAAGGATTACCTCTCATATTGGAAAGGCAAATATGTATGAGAATCTTATCTAGGAACATGGGAAATAAGATCTCATTTGAAGAAAGAAAACATCCTGTATGAAGAGGCAAATGCAAAAGAATTCGAGTTTTAAACCCATCAAAAAGAAAAAGAAAAAAAGATGATCAAAAAGTGATGAAAAAAGAAAAAGAAAATTGATGGAAAGATATGCTTTGAAAAATCGAAAAGACAAATGTCTTGGAAGATTTCACATGAATGATCTTTGGTTGATCACCCTTAGATATAATGTTTTGAGCCTTTTTACCCATTCTATCAAAACCCATAACCTTAACCTACATTATGTATTTTAAAAAGTCCATTTTGATCAAGTATGGATGCTTAAATTGAAAAACTTTTTTTCCAGAAAAAGGCATTATAAAATCCATGAGGCCTTGGTCTCTTTTTTTTTGCAATGATGATCCGTGTCAATCCATCAATCCATTTTGGATAGAGTTTGAATCTTTTTCAAGTGCATGATGGAACAATCAATGAAAAAAAGAAAAAAAGAGATGAAAAATAGAATAAAAAAAAAGAAAAGAGAGAAAAATGAGCTATAGGGTGAAAACCTGAAAAGGTAGCCTAGAGCAAAAATGGGAACTTATGAAACCACTTGTGATTTTGACTGATAAGAAGCACGATAGAGATCATTTTAAAGCAACTAGAGTGCATTGGAGACCCTTTAAATGTCTAAGAATGTAAAATTCAAGATTTGTCATAAAACCAATGCTGAACTTTGAACCATTCTCTTCCAAAATAACCTTGCAAATCTGAAGTCTCTAAAGTTAGTCTTGACATCTATCAAAATGCCACACATCATGAGACTAAGAGAGTGTCAAAATTGATTTGCGATCTAAAATGAGTCTTTTTGTAAAGAATTTGATTTTCAGAGAGTATAAATTTGAGAAAATCGTGCAACATTTGTGAGCTTGGACGAAGAAATATTGATATTTCCTTTCCCTATAAAATAACAAGATCTTTTTGCAAGACTTTAATTTGTTGAACCTTTCAATCCATTTGAAAGATCAAATTATGACTTGACTCACCCGAGTCATTTAAATGGTAATCACTGATTTTTAAGAGATGCAAATATCACATGTTTTTCCAAACTTGGACATTTTATCACTTCCGTAAGAAAAATGTGGATTTAATACATTCTTGCTCCAAGATTTAGCTATCTTTGATCATGGAAATAATTGTGTGGGGCAATTTTGTTGTGATTTTGTTAAAATTAAGATGTTTTTGACAACAAAAAGGAAAAAAGAAAAATGAGAGTCTTTACGATCTTTGTGAGATCAAACAAGCACTTTTGAAAAAGACAAAATTCATTTCTAAAAAAAAAAACAAAAGATATAGGAAAAAGCAATGCAAGGAAGAGCTTTCATGATCAATAAGTGTGGAAGCATTGAAATCCAATTTGAACTGGTGAGCTTTTGTTCACATCCATTGTGAAAAAGTGATTTCAAGAATCCAAATCAATATGATGAGATTAGCAAAAAGGTTCTTTGGAGGCGAAGAAATTGGCAACTGCACAAGAACATCGTCAAAAGATGCGAAGTTGAGAAAAATGATCTTTCAAGTGAAGAATATATGGTGCAAAACAAAGGGAAACAATGCATTATTTGTCCATCATTCAATCATGCACACATGTCTAATCATGCACATGACCATGAATCATCAAAATTGAAAATTTTCAAACAAATGTCAAGACTAATGCAGTTTTCAAGCAATTAAGTGAAGAAAGATTTGAATCTTAAGCCCAATTTAGCTGGCATCCAAGATGTTTAAGCCCAGTTATGTTGGCATAAAGGAGTTTAAGCCTAATTTATCTAGCATCCAAGAAGTATAAGTCCAGTTACTTTGGCACGAAGATGTTTAAGCCCAATTTATTTGGCATCCAAGATGTTTAAGTCCAGTTACGTTGGCACAAAAAGAGTTTAAGCCCAATTAAGCTGGCATCCAAGATGTTTAAGCCTAGTGATTTTGGCACAAAAAGAGTTTAAACCCAATCAAACTGGCATACAAGATGTTTAAGCCCAATTATATTGGCATAAAGATGATTAAGCCCAATTTAGCTAGCATCCAAGATGTTTAAGCCTAGCTATGTCGGCACAAAGAGATTTAAGCCCAATTAAGCTGGCATCCAAGATGTTTAAGTCCAGTTACATTGGCACAAAAAGAGTTTAAGCCCAATTAAGCTGGCATCCAAGATGTATAAGCTCAGTTATGTTGGCACCAAAAAGAGTTTAAGCCCAATTAAGCTAGCATCCAAGATGTTTAAGCTTAGCTACATTGGCATAAAGAGATTTAAGCCCAATTAAATTGGCATCCAAGATGTATAAGTCCAATTACGTTGGCACAAAGAGATTTAAGCACAAAGAGATTTAAGCCCAATTAAATTGGCATCCAAGATGTATAAGTCTAGTTACGTTGGCACAAAGAGATTTAAGCCCAATTAAATTGGCATCCAAGATGTATAAGTCCAATTATGTTAGCACAAAAGGAGTTTAAGCCCTATTTAGCTGGCATCCAAGATATTTAAACCCAGTTATATTGGCATCGAGATGTTTAAGCCCACTGTAACTAGCATCCAAGACGTCTAAGCCCAGTTATCTTGGCACGAGAGAATCAAAGTTGCGTAGCCTTCTTTTGAGATGAGGAATAACCTTTTCTTCTAAAACCTCCAGGTAATTTGTTTCAAGATTTCTTCAAAATTACGTAGCCTCATTCTAAGATGAAGAACAACTTTTTCTTCTAAAACCTCTAGGTACATCTTCAAAACCTCCGGATACATTCATAAAACCTTTCCTAAAACCTTCGAGTAATTAGCTTCAAGATTCTTTTTAAGTTACATAGTCTCGTTTTGAGATGAAAAGCTTTTTGATTATTAAAAAAAGGAAAAAAAGATATTTAATTTGATCCAAGGAAGGTGTCTATGTCTTTGCACTATTCTTGATTCTCAAGAATGTACAAAGAGAGGCAACTGTAAACACCCATTTAAAAAAAATAAAATAATCAAATAACATAATAAAAATAAAAATTAAAAAAATTAATTAAAAAATAATAAAATTAAAAAAAAAAAGAACAGAGAAAGGAAAAGACTGAACGTTTGTTCAGCCTCCCTCTCCCATCACCTCAAACTACTTGCCCCGGGCTTGCTTGTGCCAAGAGCCCTGCGATAATCACATGATTGCACTCCTGAGATTGTCTAAAATTTTAGACAATCCGGATCTTTTAAAATGTAGGTAGATTCAACAACAAGGAGAGGAACAAAAAAAACCAGAGAAAACGATAAAAAAAAGAATCCTTCAAAAAACCAAAAACACAAAAACTACCAAAAGTCTTAAGTCTCTAACAGCCAACGATCCCTAGCCACAAGAACTAAAAAAATAAAAAAAAACCATTAGCAAAAACCCTGCAACCAAAATACCTAGCCGCAATAAAAAATACCCTAAGCTTTATAACAACCTTTCTACCCTAGCCACAATAAAAAAAACAAAAAAAAAAATGAAACCAAAAAAAGAAACAAAAATCAACAAAATAGGGAAAGGTAGTAGGCAGATCAGAGTTAATTTTTAGTTCTTTTTTTTCTTTTCGTTGGTTTTTTGGGTGGTTTCAGGAATGGTTTGGGCTACTGGTTGAGAGAGGGGGGAGAAAGTAAAGGGTTTTAGATTTGGGTTTGGAGGTCGGCTGTGAGAAGCTTAAGTTTGATTCGGTCAATTAAAGAAGAAGAGGAGTTTTTGGGTGAAAAGAGAGAGATTTGAGCCGCTGGTGGATGAAAGGAGAGAGAGAAATCTGAGCCGTCGATGGAAGGAAGGAGAGAGGGAGATCTAAGCCGCCGATTGGGGAGTTAGAGAGAAGGAAAAGAACCAGCAGTTAGAGAGAGAAACATAAGAGGGAAAATGAGGAAAGAGGAAAGAAAAGAATTATTTTATACTTAGGGTTTAAAGTGAAACGACGTCGTTTTTGGGAAGGTGGAGTGGTGATCAAAACGGCGTAGTTTTGGAGGTGGAAAGGTTGTGGTTTGTGCACCAAAATGGTGCGTTTTGAAAAGAGGTTGCGCGGGCCTCAGGGAGGCAGTTTAGTTGGAGTAGGCTAGCTATCTTGGGCCGCTTTTAGCCTAGTAAGGTAAATCCTTAATCTTTTATGGATCTGTTTGTGTTTTAGGTTGGTCCATTTTATTTGTTCTAAATTATTTTAGTATAACATTTTAAATTTTTTAGATGATAGTTTAAACTTAGGAAATTAATACAAATAGAAAACATAGAAATAATAAAGCAAAAAATATATTAAAACATATAAAAAATGTCTAGTTATAAAAAGCACTTAAACCTAGGAGAATATTTATTAAATATGTAAGTTTAGGTAAGTGAAATATATATATGTAAAGCAAACAAAATAAATTACTAAATGAAATACGTTTATAGTAATAGATCTAGATAAATAAAAAAATAGAAAGCAAAAAATAATAAAAATAGATAAATGAATAAAGCAAATAGATGATTAAAAAATAGGATAAAATAATTAGTTATTTAATATAGATAAAGTAATCGTTTAAGTTTAATACCGATGATGGGATATTCGTACGGAACGCGAGAAGTCGTAAATTCTGAAAGAATTTCCGTAGCTTAGGAATTTCGATTAAGATTCCACCAGTACGGTGGGAGGGTCCTAATTCGGAATTCTAATGTTCCCAATTTTAAATAAATGAGAATTATATATATTTAATCACCAATTAATAAAAATATATAAAAAATGAGAAATCAATGATAAAAATAAAATTGTTAATCATAATAATAAAAAATGAATAAAATACATATGTATAAATAATAATAACTATGTATAGTCAAAATACGCAATTTAAAATATAAATAAACAAAGTATAGAAATGGTTGTATAAAAACAATAAATAAATGTGAGATATTTTGTTCATGATAAGTAAGCTCAAAGAAAAGTATTAAATAAGAAACGAACATCGAATTTACGAGTATGTCGTGTATCATTGTTACATTGTTAAATGTCATGGCATATAGACATATTTTGTATAAAGGCAGAATCCCGATGATGGAACTTTTCGAGAAAACTTGCGAAGGTGAACTTCATCGGTAAACTCCCTAGGTGAAAAGATACTTCCGAACTCCACCAGTACGATGGGAGGGTCCGGAGAAATATCTTTAATAAAAGGCTTTTACTCGTATTAGGATTTGCATTCATGAAAGCACTGTTTTTACTCACAAACGACTATCTCGATGATGATATTTACCTTGTAAGCTTGCAAAGGCGAGTTTCTAAGGTATTTCTCTAGGTGAAAGAATACTCTCGGATCCCACCAGTGTGATGGGCGGATTCAGAAAGTACGCTCAATAAAAGGTTTTCGTTTGACATTATCTTGATTTTATGCCAAACATTTCACGGTTGCATCATGTGTGTGCCAAACCTGTAAAATATTTTGACGTGATTAATGGAATAAAAGATAAATTAAATAAATAACAATTAAGGAAACATGAGAATAAAATTAATGGGTTAGGATAATATATGATTAAATGGTACTGTTTCTGGAACGGACGTCACAGGGGTGCTAATCCTTCCCCATGCGTAACCGTACTCCTGAACCTAAATCTAAAAGATATGTAGACCAGTTTATCGTTCTTTCGGCGGATCAAAAATTAATTTTAGATTTCGTTGAGTAAGACAAAATAGGGTGGCCAATCACACCTAAAAAAATATTAGTGGCGACTCCCCAAATCCCTCCACGACTGGCGGTTGGGTTCTCGGACCCGCACGTTACGACAGTCATCTAAATACTTAAGCACATTTAATCGGTGATCAATCAATTAAATGGACAATCAATTCAGACTTTGAGTAAACATCAAGATTTGTATTAAGACTAAGCAACCAACCAAACAATATCCAAACTACATAATATAGTTAACCATAATCCTAGATTAATGGGTTTAGCTCAACATTTCACAAAGAAGAGTACACAATACAGCAAACAAGAGCATTGTTTTACAAAATGAGATAGAGAGAGAAAGATTCAAATCTAGAGAGAAAGAGATGTTCTATTTCAGCTTTACAAGCTCCAGCCCTTGAATCTTTTTCTCTTTCCCGTTTTTGCTTCAGCCTCTTCTTGCCTAAAGTGTCTCCCCCGAATCTGTCTTTTTTTTCTGTGAAAAAATTCTATTTATAGTCCCCTCTTCATTCAGCCTTGACTTAGGATCTCGAGCCTAGAATATTTCTCTTTTCTGACGTGTTCTCGTTGCAGCGAGTTTGGAATCTCGCTGCAACAAGCTAAAAGCTGACTTGGCGTTGCAATGTTCTTCATTTTCACTGCGACGAGATTGGATTCTCGCTGCAACGAAAATCCTTTTACCTCTTTGTGCCCTGTTCTCGCTACAGCGAGAAACTCTCTGTCTGGACATCTTTGCTGCTGCACTTTGAGCTTTCTGCTACCATGTTCTCCTCCTTCAAGTTGCCTCGTGCAGAGTTGTTATGATTCTCACTTTCAGCTTCTCTTTCGGCTCCAAGATTCCTTCAACATTAAAAGGTTCAATAGTCAGAGGTTGATTTAAGAGATTTTTGAAAAGAAATGAAGCTAAAATTATCTAAAGGACACTAGACACCCTAAGAGTTAACTTATCTTAAAAAGTATGAAAATTTGCTAAGGATTATGCTGAAAATTAAAAGAATAAGTACAGTTCATGCTCCAAAAAGTACCTTATGATAACTTTACATAATAGAGTTATCACATTCCAAGCTGCAAAACAGTGTTGTAAACTGCAATAACAATGACAATGACAAACATATATAAAACTTTCAAACCACGATTCAAACTAAAATGAAGAGTAGATTACTTTTTCAAATTATAATATGTAGTTAAACTTTAAAACCCAAATTTGCAAGCCAAGTAAGATGTTGAACTAAGCCTAAGAGAATTGAAACAACAATTTTATCATATTTTTTCCTGTTACATGAGTTATCTGGCATCCATAATTCCACATAATGTCTGAATCCCAGTTCTTCGGTACTCTATTGGTGCATGAAACATTGGTCTAGATGCTCTGTTTTTTTTTGTTTACTATGCTAGTTTTATCTGGCAATTCTTTCAGAAAAGGTTTCTTGCATCTTCTCTATCCTTTTAAAAGGTAATTGTCTCAGGAGTTTAGATTGTTTAAGAAAGGAAAAAGAAATGAACCAAAGGAAAGGTTAAAATTTGCAAATTACATGGAAAAGATAGTTCAAGTGTTTTCCTTATGAAATCATTCTAGCACTATTGCCAAATACTGCTTTGAAAATATACTTTGGGAAACACCTTAACTAGAGCAAATATGACTTTTACAATTTACATTTAGTCTCTAGTTTGAGTATTAATAGTGTTGGTGCAAAGAGGATTTATACGGTATTCAAGAATAGGCAAAATTGACTTTAAGGTGAGCCTTTAAATAGACGTTATCTTTAAAACTTATTTTGCCCTCACCACTTGGTATGCAAAGGGGAACAATGCGAATAGTCTTAAGAATACAATGAAGCCAACGTCTAACTTCGTCTTGCACTTAACGAGAGTAGATCGCTTGATACATCCAAGAGTTTACAAAGTTGTTTGGCCTTAGAGCCTACTTTCTGCAGCAAGTAGATTACAAGGAATTTGGAAGCTTTTGTAGATGATGAGAACTTAAGTGTTTATGTTTATAAAACACAACACTTTTCTTTACTCTTGACTTTTCTGTTCTTGTTTTGTTCTGAATTTTTGGTGTGTCAAATGGTTGGCAACAAGCCCTTTATATAGGTTTTCAAGTGTTTCTTTTTTAAGGACACAACCTTTTCATAAAGATACTTTTTGTCTAAAAAACATATCTACATTGTTGCCAGACATAACTTTTGGATAAATGTATTGTTTCAATAATCATCTTATGCAAAGATAACTATTCATTCCATAAATTATAACTTTTGAGTTAAAACTTGAAACAATAACTTTTCACATTTAACTTTTGAGCCATGGTGTCTTTTCAATACATCTCATAACTTTTAGATGTTATTTTTCAAGAGACATAACCATTCATATGAAAACCTGCCTATTATCTAATAGATATATTATGTCACTTTACGTGACATAACTTTTGAGCTAATGATAGTTTTTCATCATGTGACATAACCTTTAATTTTGGAAATACACCAACAAATAGCACATGAAATCTCTTCAATTTAAAACTTGCAGAACAATTCTATGTATAGTAGGAAGAAATAGGTAAAACTTCAGTTTTCCAATTTATTTTGTTTCACAAATGAATTTTCTGAGTTGCAGAGACAGCACAACAGGTTTTAGAATTAGCAAAAGCATGAATACAAACCTCTTAACGTCCAATTGGAACAATGATCTCTGAAAACTCAGCACCTGGGGTTGGATCAGAATTACCAGTTGGTAAGCATCGTTGACTATCTATTGTTGGAGGCAAATTATCGCCGATTCCCTCGTTGGCCCTGCCTTGAAGGCTTTTGGCTTCCAACAAGGAACACTTGTGCTCCTGTTGCCATGCCAGCTCCAAGTTGCACAATACCTCTCCCATACTTGGCCGGTCACTTCCCTTGTCTGCCAAACACTTCCTTGCAATAGCTGTGAATGTCTGAAAGCATTCAGGGTTAATCTGTCCTAGTAGGGAAGGGTCAATGCTCTGATCCAGGGTCCCCATTTGATAACAATGGATAGCCCACTCAGCCAAATTTACCTTGTCATGCTCTTCTTCACTTTCAACCAGTGGAAACACAGCAGGTCTAGCAAATAGTACCTCGAATAGTACCACTCCAAATGAGTACACATCAGATTTTTCAGTCAATCTTCGACGGCGATAATATTCTGGATCTAGATATCCAAAACTGCCCTTGACCAATGTACTTACATGAGTTTCAGCTTCTGTCATCATATTTGGTCCAATTTTTGACAACCCAAAATCTGAGACCTTGGCCACCCAATTTTCATCCAAAAGGATGTTAGTGGTTTTCACGTCACGGTGAATGATAGTCTGCTTTCCTCCTGTGTGAAGATAGTGCAATCCCCGAGCTGCACCAATACAAATCTTTAGCCTCTGCTTCCATGGAAGTGGTGTTTTCTTGGTGTTGTAAAGGTGGTCGCGTAGAGTACCTCCAGCCATAAAATTGTAGACAAGAATCATTTCATCATCTTCCATGCAACAGCCGATCAAGGATACTAGGTGGCAGTGCCGCAGCTTAGAAAGTGTGGTGATTTCAGTTTGGAACTCGTTTAGTCCTTGGTGTGAATTGGGATTTGCACGCTTTATAGCAACCATGGTGTTGCCTATGCCATCAATAATACAGCCCTTGTACACCTTTCCAAACCCCCCTGAGCCAAGTAATAAAGCATCCGAGAAGTTGTTGGTCGCTAACTTTATCTCAGCAAGAGAGAAGTGCGGGCAGTGCTCTGACGATGGTAAATATGTAACCCTTCTTTTCCGTTTTAAGTAAGAGCACCGTCGTGATTTGAAAGGTGAAAGGAGGAGGCAACCATAGCATACAATAGGTATTACAAAAAGCCCTGCTGCTAATACCTTAATAATCGTATAGATAGCCGGATTAATATCAAAAGATGAGGTATCAGATAAGGTATCAAATACCTTTCTTGCTTTGAATGGATTAGGTCCTGCAAGAGAGTTGCTATCATCAGATAGTTTGAAGATTTCTAACCCATTCAAGATTGGCACACTAAGAATTGCACTTTTATTTTGTTGAATGGCAATTGTTAGAAACATTATCCTGTGGTGTTTTCCTGAGAAATTCACAAGATAATCTCTATAGATGGAAACTCCCAGCTTCTCAGTTAAGTTGATTTCTGCATGATCAGGACTATAAATATGAACAACCATTTGATTCTCTTCCATAAAATACGTGCTATTGTGCATATACAAATGAAGCCTAATGAGGTAACAGAAGCCAGAATCTACAGGAACTGACCAGGTTAGGTTATCATCAGGAATTAATGTCTTTCTAGCTGTGGAATAGACTTCCTTTGGGGCAGTGTATGCTTGCACCTCAGAACCGAAGTTAATTTCTGCTTTCTTGAAGTGAATAATATCTGTGTTAGGAAGCAGATAACCTTGGTCCCCAGACCAAGAACGAGACATGCCACTGCCAGTATCATGGTTACCAGAGATGGGCGAACCGCCCACGTTCACCCGATAAAAAGTCTCAAGAGCTGTGTAGTTCATAGAGTAAGATTGATTAGGATGTCCAATGAGTGGCAGTCGCAGATCTCCTATGTAAAGCTTCGGAGGCACCGAAACGACCTCAATCATGTTAACAAAGCCATAGGCATCAGAATAATCTGACGATGGGGTGAACAATATATTCAATACATGGCCTTCTACAGGAACACAGTATTCCTTGATGATATGCTCAACATCAAAAGCTCCTTTAGAGTAGGAAGACTTGGAAATAGATAAAAGAGTGTAGCTGCCGATGCTAACATTAAACAATGCTTTTGAAAGGTTTAAGCTTGGATAAGAGATTGGATAAAAATGAAGTCTTACAAATACGGGACCAGGGGAGACGGTGAATGTGCTATTGGATGGTATTGTAAATATGCAAGCAGAAGTTTTTAAAAGTTCAAGGTTGCCAGGATTGGACATTGATACCCGAGATAAAATCGGTCTTCCCATCTTGGACTCGTCGAACTGGATATCAGGTGACATGGTTGTGGATGAAGCACAGCTTAGGAACTCTGACAAGCCAGGGACTATGAGATGGAACAAGAAGAAGAGACTGAGAAACATAATTATCAAGAAAATTGGATTTCAAAGCCTAATCTATCTGTTTGTGGATGCCAAAGCCTCAAGGTAGTAGGAAACCATGGTACTCCAATATCGGTGGTAAACAAAATTAGTTGAAGAAAGAAACATTAAAGGTTGGAGTTCTATGCCCTGTGGATAACTCATACAAATGGCGTTGACTGTCAATGTCAGATTTAGAAAGCAGAAAAGGAAAGAACTAAACAGGGTCTGACCGTGCTTCCCACTAATATTATGAAAAGAAAAGTTATTTTTTATTAATTATACATGTAATCTTTGCACTATATCAAATTATTTGATTTAATCTTTCTACTATCACATACTTTTAAAATTTGTTAACGTGAATTCAATGGTTAACACCTCTAAAATTTTTTATACATTAAAATTGTTAACTTGACATTTAATCAAGATGATGTGACATTGATTAAAATGGTATTACATTGACTAAGTCATAGTAGGAATTTCCATGTTGCTATTGTGTTGACCTACGTTATGGTACCGTTGATCGCTGCCAACAAGTCATTTTGTGTTTTTAAAAATTGATAATAATTATTTTAACAAATTTTGAAAGTATAAAAGACTTGATTTATATAAATTATAATAAAAAGATTAAATCCAACATTTAGATAGAGTATAAGCATTAAATATATAATTTGATTTTTTTTTTGTCTTTGATATGAATGATAAAAAATAGAGGAAAAGAAAGAGGTTAGAGATAAAATTATAAATAATATTGTGAATTTAAGTTGAATAAATTTTTTTCCTACTTTCGAAAAGAAAATGGATTTAGAAAGAAGGAGAAAATACAAATTCATTCATTTTTCTTTTCTTCTACTATTTCTCTCTTACCAAACAAAAAAAATTATGAAAAAAAAAGTAATTTTTCCATCCTTCCTTTTTCTCTCCTACCATACACAATTTATACATTGTTTAGATCTTCAATCGAGTGTATGTAACTAGATTATTACAAAAAAAATAACTATAGGACACTCCTTTCAAAAAGAAAATGCAATCTGATAATAGGATAATCAACTCTTGAATGTAATTAAAAGAGTATAATTTACATCTAAATTCAATCAGGATAGAGACATACAAGTAGTTGCTAGCTTGGCATAAGATCCTTAAAGAGCAGAAGGAGATTGGGCCATAGAGCTCCAATGGGCTAAGCAAAGGCTCAAGGACTAAGCTCTGCTGTCTGCTATCTTTAGATTAGCCCGGAGCGCTTATAGTTACCTCATACAAAGGAATAATAGGGTTATTAAGTCAGAATGGTGTTCTGCATAATATATGAAAAAGATCATGCTAGATCAGGTGAAAATCAAGATAACTTTTGATTGATCGATTTCACCTTTATTTGATCATTTTCTCGACACAAATACTTCTAGTTTTAGTCAGTTAGAACAAAGGGTTTATTGCAAGTTAGATATGGATGCAGAAAATAAGTAATTTTCCTCTCTTTTATTTTGGGAATGTACACATCACAAAGCCTTCCTTGTTGCATGATTGTTCCAGGTTTCTTTACGATCCTTCTTAAGGCCAACCTAAATGTAAATTAATTAGTTGCAGTGTGAAGTAGATGCTGATTTTCCTGACAGAGGAATAGCAGATATCCAAATTAGATTCGGAGAGGAATGATATATTATTGTTCCTTCCTGGCAATATCTATAGAACATGATGCAGCAGGCTCCATCAACGTCCAGTAGGAATAATAATATCAGAGAATTCTATCCCTGGTGTGGGATCCGAGTCACCAAAGCAGAAGGGTCGTCCACCACCTAGGGTTAGAGATAATTCACCAGTCGAGGTCTTGTCTGCCACATAATAATCGGTGTTCTGCTTGTGGAAGTGGTTTCTTTCCTGTTGGTGCAGCAAAGCCTGCTCCAGATTCCACAACACATCTCCCATTGTTGGCCTTTCACTACCTCTATCAACTAAACACTTGCTTGCTAGTTGCTATATCTGTGTATGTCTTCCAACACATCGGATCAATTTTTCCTCGTAGATATGGATCGATTATCTGATCAAGGGTCCCTGATTGAAATCAATGAATGGCCCCCTCAGCTAAATTCACCTTCTCATGCTCGTCCTCTCCATTTTCTGCCACTGGTAACGCAGCTGGCCTAGCACATAATACCTCAAACAGCACCATCCCAAATGAATAAACATCTGATTTCTCAGTCAACTTTCGACGCCTGTAATATTCAGGATCCAAGTACCCAAAACTTCCTTTCACTGCTGTACTAACATGAGTGTTTGATTGTGTGAACAAGTTGGGGCCAATTCTTGATAGCCCAAGGTCTGAAACCTTAAGCGACCAAATTCTCATCTAACAATATATTGGTGCTCTTCACGTCACGGTGAATAATGGTGTAGTTTGCCCCTGTATGAAGGTAATGCAGGCCTCGAGCTGCAGCAATACAAATTCTGAGCCTCTGCTTCCATGGAAGTGGAGGTTTGTCAGTCTTGTAGAGATGATCACGTAGGGTGCCCTGAGCCATATAATCGTAAACGAGTATCATTTCTTTGTTTTCCAACCAGTACCCGACTAAAGAAACTAGATGTCCATGCCTTAGCTTTGAAAGCATGGAGACTTCATTTTGGAACTCATGTAAACCTTGGTGAGAATCTGGATTTGCACGTTTTATGGCGACAGGTGCAGCACCACCCTCTATGATTCCCTTGTAGACCTTCCCAAATCCACCTGCACCTATTAGTAAATTGTTTGAGAAGTTGTCAGTAGCAATCTTCATCTCTGCAAATGAGAAACATTGACAGGTATCTGATGTTTGTTTCTGCATGAAAGCTTTTCTTTGCTACTCTAATTTAGATGGTAGAAGTGGAATCAATAGAGATGGCCACAAATCATCTGGGAGCTGTAAGAAAACCAAACATAGAAGAACTAATACCATGTCAAAACCCATAAAACTCCATAAAGCAATCACCAGCTTGATATCCTCATATTCAGATGATCTGGGAAACTTCTGATCATGACCATCGTTTGTTCCAAATGGATAAGGTCCAGCAAGATTGTTGGAGAGGTCAGATAATTTGAATATTTCCAACCCATTTAAAATTGCTAACCCAGATATATCATCTGGTTCATTAAGGATCCCTATTGCAACAGAGAGATGTTTGATGCCTTCGCTATGCCTAGAGAAGTTTACAATGTAGTCTTTGTATATAGGAATACCAGCACCATGACTCCAATGGAGCACATCTGCGTGGTCCTCAACAGCGTGATTGTTGATAGAGATGCGGAAAACTCCTTCATTTGCTTCAGTCCACCCTGAAATATCACAGAAGTGAAGCCTAACGAGGTAGTAGAAACGAGAATCAACAGGGAAGGACCAGTTTGCAAAGCTACCCTCAGTTGTAACTATCCTGGCAGAAGCATTAACCTTCTTGGGAGCTGTATATGCTGGCATCAAGGAGCTGAAATTAATTGCAACTTCTGATTCTATGGTCCTTGTACTGCTTTCATCACTTGTCAGATAGCCTGCATCTTCTATCCAGAAACGAAACATACCAGTATCTTCTTTTGGGGAAATTGAATCTCCACCCATGTTCACTCGGTGCATCATCTCAAGGGCTCTAGAGTTTTGAATATAATACCCACGAGAAGGATATCCAACAAGAGGAAGTGGAAAATCCTCTTTTATGTAAAGAATTGAAGGCATTGAGACAACCTCAATCTTGTTCACAAAAGCATAGGACTCAGAGATATGCAATGATGGGGTGAATGTCACATTCACCACTTGGCCAACTATGATGATGCAAAATTCTCTAATAGCATAATCAACGAGTAAATTGTGTTTGGAGAACTTGGAAGTGCCTAAGAGAGTGTAACCAGCCACACTGACAGAGAATAATGCCTTGGATATGTCCAAGATTTCATGTTTTATCGGTTGGAAATGCAATTGGATGAACTTTGGGCCAGTAGAGACAGTAAATGTGTAAGTGGTTTGTTTCCGGAAGATGCAAGGGAGAGTTTTTTGGTATTGGAAGATGTGTGAATCTATATTATAAATCCTAGTTACCACTGAAGAATCATACTTAAATTCACTGGGAGAGCTTGACATCTTTACACTAGATGGGAAAATTGATGAGGAACAGTCCAGAGAGATGGAATCTGTGGGGACATAAGATGGTATGCTAGCAGAGATGGGAGCTATGGCTATCAGCAAGAAACTAAGGAAGAATGTCAATATTTCTGCAAAGAGCAATGACCTTATATCTGTGGTTTTCCTCTTTGACAGGATGGAATACTTTAGATTGAGAGCACACTTCATCAGGTGGTAGGTATAAGGAAGGAAGCTGGATAACATTGTTTCAGATTTGCGACAAAATGTTAATAATCCAGGCTTCTACTATATACTATATATGCTTATGTTGTTTCACTTGTTTGCATTTTTATTAAATGGTGGAACATGATACATTCCCACTGAGAGCATGACACACGAGGTGGGGCAAAAAGAAAGTTGTTGAAGTCAATGGCTGACTCTTCTGCTGTGATACTGTTTCAATCTTAGTTGCATGCTTCTAGCAGTGATCATTTGTAGCCTTTTGTAATATGTTTAGTTGAGATTTTTGTGTTCATCATTATTTTAAAAGACAATTGTACTTGGAAGCAATTGCAAGTGGTGTATGACCCAAGATAACTCTGCTTTGTGAAAACTTGTGTGTCCTTTACTCTGCATAAAACTCTCTTCCTTTTTATCACGTTTTTTCTGCATCTTTAAGTGCAGTTTGTGTGCCCTTTAGATTGCAGAAACTCTCCCCCCTCTTCATTAGATTTTCTCTGCAATCTTCAATGTAGTTTTGAGAGCAGTGTGTAACTGCCTCTCCAACAAAAGTTCCCTAAGTGAAAGTCCTGTTTGATCTTTCTTCTTCTTCTACTTCTGCTTTTATTGAGTAGATTCAAATTATTTTTCATGTTAATCGAGTATTTGTATTTGTGTTATGATATGATCCTACTTAAACTTACAAATTTTTCTTTCTAATTTCTAGTAAAACATTTATGCACGATTTCATTAGCAGGGAATGAAACATTCTTAAGAAAATAGAGACATTTCCAGCTTGCAATTCTGATAAAAAAAATAAAGCAGTAGATAAGAACACACCTAAGAACAACAATTCTGATAGATAGAAGTGCTGTCTTGTAATTCAACTAAAGCTGTTTCCCCATTTTATCTACCTCTGCCATAATATTCTGATCACGTGCATTCAATTTGAACTGTAGAAAGTGGCATGCAAAATGATGTTTTTTAGACTAAAAAACAAGGAATGACCAATTTGTTGTTTTTTCCTTTGACAGGGACAACAGCAATAGATGCAGTATCCGTTTTGTGGGTTTGCCAGGTCCATGGTCCAAAAATGCTAGTTGCTTTGCTGAGTATAATTAATATAATCAACTCTAAGCTAATATGGTTCCTTTTTTGCTCTATTATTTAAGTATTTGCAATGACTTCAATGAGCCTTTTCAGCACTAAACTTTAAATGAATTTCACCGGCCTGCACCAAAGAACTCAAGTCCGAGCATCAAATTTGAGTTGCTGTGTGAAACGATGTCCTTAGCTGATCCATTTGAGTTTTCAAACCCCTGAAATTGCAGCTGCTGCGCCAACTCTAGGCTGCAAAGCACCTCGATCATGGATGGTCGATTCACCCCTTGATCTGCCAAGCACTTCTCGGTGATCTCTATGAACTTTGTAAGAGATGCAGGCACAATCTTTCCTTTTAAATGTCGATCCACAAGTAGATCAACCGTACTTTTCTCGAGGCAAGTCAATGCCCACTGAACCAAGCTTTCATGAGGATTAGCAGTACCCCGATCAGTCTCCTCGTTGTCTCTTGCAGCCGTTGGATTCATGGCTGGCCTTCCAGAAAGTACTTCCAACAGCACCACTCCAAATGAAAACACATCAGATTTTTCTGTCAAATTTTGCTCAGGATCCAGGTATCCTATGGTACCTTTCGTTTTGGTGCTAAAACGGTTATAGGAAAATCCTGAAATTTTGGCCATCAGGTTCTTATCTAATTGGATGTTGGTGGTCTTGATTTCAGCAGGGATAAGTGGGTGTGACGAAGCAGAGTGGAGGTAGTGTAAGCATCTTGCTGCTCCAGTGCAGATATCAAGCCGCTGGTTCCAGGAGAGAGGGGATTGCTGCCTTTGATCAGCAAAATGAAGATGCTCAAGGAAGGTGCCATTAGGCATGTATTCATATACGAGGATCATCTCATGGTCTTCCTTGCAGTATCCGATCAACGGGACAATATGTTGATGGCGAAAATGATAATGCATCCTTATCTCTGCATCAAATTTATGTAACTCTTGTTTTGAAATTGCCTGAGTTGCTCGATGGATAGTGACTGCAGTGCTCCCCTCGTCAATGTAACCTTTGTAAACCAGACCAAATGCGTCACTGTCAATAATCTTTGCCTCATCAAAGTTATTAGTTGCCTTTTTGATTTCACCGATGGAAAAAGAGCGATTGCGCAATGAGTTTCTGGTAATCTTCTTTGTCCTTTCTGTTTTTCTTTTAAGCAGAAACACAATCAAGAAAAGGCAAAGGGCTATTGCAAGAACAATAACAATCGAGATGCCAGCAATAGTAAGTATTTCTTTGTTTGAACTTTCGGATGATCTGGAACTGGAAGTTGGTTCATCTCCATGAGTGCTAGATTCATTACTGACTGAAGGGTTGAGTCCAGCAAGGTTTCCATCATTATTGCTCACTTTGAATATCTCCACTCCGTTTAAGATGGCATCGTAGTACTGAGGCTTAGATCGGAGGTTGGGGTGTAACTCCAACCATAGGTCCTGCTTCCCAAGAGAAGTTAGTTTCGGAATCAACACAGTATAGTCCCGATATAAAGGAATACCATTCCCCTGACTCAATGCAATGACATCTACTCCACTTTCCACTATTTGATTATTGATGAATATGTCAAAGACCCTCTGGTTTATCTTTGTTATCTTCCCGTCAATCTCACAGAAATGGAGCCTGACAAGATACATGAAGCTAGAGTCAACAGGAAAGAACCAGCTTAAATTGTAATTTTTGTTGATCTGAGAAAAGGAACCCATCGAACGGGCTGTATCGTATACTACTTTTGGAGCTGTGTACGCTGGTACTTCTGGCGGATATGTGATTGAAACATCTAAACCATAATTCGCTAGCCCAACAGCAGATCCGAAGAGGTAAGTCGAATCGATTGTCCAACTACGGGACATCCCGGTATCTTGATTCGGAGGTATGCTTTGGCCTCCCACATTAACTCGATACATAGTCTCCATTGCAGTACTGTTTCCAGACACATTGTTGCCTTGATTGTAGAGATTAAGTGGCATTGAAACAATTTCAATCCCATTCAGAAAAGCATAACCATCAGAAGCATTTGTAGAAGGGCTAAATGTTAAGTCTAGCGTATGATTTTCGACATGAACAATGAACTCTTTGAAAAAATATGCTGACTTCATGTACCTGGCAGTGAGGTAGGCACTAAAGTTTCTTAGGAGAGTGAAGTGACCAGCAGTGACTGAGAGAAAAGCTTTAGAGGCATTGAGGCTCATGTAAGAATCGTCATAGAAGTGAAGGCGAATGAATTTTGGCCCTGGGGAGACATTGAAGCTGTAAGTAAACTGGGAGTGGAAGAGCCTAGCAGTCATGTAAGGGACTTCAGGCACTGATGTCCCTGCAGAAGAGGCTCTAGACACTGTGAAGCTGCTATCCGGATTAGAAGCGACAAAATGTGATCTAATATCACTGCTCCAATTCCGGCCATCATAAGATACAGCTTGTGAAGCCAAAGAGCCACAGTCGAGAAGAATATTTTCTAATGGAAAATAAGCAGATTCATCTGCGGAAACATCTATTTTTTGACAGTGGAGAAAATGGAGATACAGACAGATGAAAGTGTACAGGGGCTTCAGGGTAACAACAATCATTCTGCTTGATTTTCCTTCCTCCATGTATGCAAAGTTAGATAGGATGCACTGTCTCTACTCATTTCATGAATATATCAACAATCTTTTCTGATTAAAAAAACCACAAAGTCTTCATGTACATATGGTTGTCAAATCAAGTATTTTGCAACAAAGTTTCTCTGATAAGGAATTAATCTCCATATTAGCAAAGGGTCCATGTCGTTCCAGTTGTTCAGCAGCATAAGATCTTGCATACCACCGTCGACAGGATTGTTTTGCAAGAAAGTGGACGCCGGATTGCTTACAAGGGCCTATTTCTGCTAAGCTCCAGCTCATACTTTGATTATCGCCTAATAAAAACACACCTATATTACTGGCAAAATGACTTTTTGCGAAGAATTTGACTGTGCTTGGTCAGCAATGGCTCTAGATTCTCTAGAATTGCTATTAAAAAAATTATATTTCCAAGTTCCCAAACACCATAGAAATAATTTTTTTAGTTGGAACATATCATAGTTTGTGTCAATTGAGAAGATTTTAAAAGAAATTCAAGCTACTGCATCTGTATGGTTCTACCCTTTGTTTCTTTACACTTTTCAGATGTTCTTTCCAATTGATCCTTCCCATTTATTTATTCTACCAAATCCTGGTGAGATTTTATCGACCCTTTTGCTGGTTGTGTTTTATCCAGAATCAAAAGGAAAAGAAGAAAACAAAAATGATAGCATGACTGAGTCAACCACAGAGAACCCTCTTCCAGGGCTTGGAACTTCCGAACTTCTTGCTCTTACAGTGTTATTTTCTTTGTCCGAGATATAATGCATTACATTCTCATATTAACATCTGGTAAATATCACTGCAATGCGAAATTCGGGCTTCCTCAAATATGGGTGCACAAAGTTCTGGGGTGCTGTTCACTGTGGTTATGATGATGACTCAAACCCGTGGAATATTGGCTGCAGTTACATGTTTTGCCTCCTGTTGCTTCGTGGCAAGCTTTTGGACCAAAAACCAAGTTTTGGTTAAAATGTTCAGCTAATGCTGATGGGAGCAAAGCAGATAAAGAATAGTCATTCTATAAAAAAAAAAAATTCAATGTTTGAACTTTGAACCCAGTTTTGTCTTTCTGCTTCCAAAGACCAAGGCTATCTATGTGGCCATGTGTTTCCATCTGTGTCATTTTCATTTTGAATGCCAGCTGCTACAACTAGCAAACTGTCAAAGACTTCCAGTTACTAGAAGTTGAACATAAAAATATTCCTCTTCAGAATTCAATACCCAGATTGCCCACGGGGCTCTGACTCACCTTTCATGGGTGAAAACAACACTTAGGATTGGCTCAAACTGAAGTGTACAATTGAGAGCCCGACTCATCAAACAAACGACAGCCCACTTGCCTTGACCGTTGTATAGGAGGCCCACCAGCAATTAATGCAACTTTTTCCAAAATAGAATAATTTGAATTATTTGATTTGATTAAGTAAAATTAAAATATTTTATAATCTTCAGATAATAAATATAAAATTAATACTTGTCAAAGGTTTGAGTAGAATTTGGATAATAATCTCAAGATACTTGTTATCCGAATTTCATCATAAATAATTAATATTAAATTTTCGTTTTTTTTTCTTTTTTTAATTTATAAATTTCTTACCATTAATGTAATACTTACTAAAATTTATTTAATTATTTTAAATATAATTTTAAATTTTAATTTATTTTTTATTAATTTAATTTTTTTTATAACATACATAAAAATTTATCTAAAATTTATTTTAATTGGGTATTTGAGAAGTTCGAATATTTAACGATTAATGTTTAAGATATTTGGATACGGATAACAAATCCAAAATTTAATTGGATATTTATAGAGTTTAGGTATCTTATCAAACAATAAAGATGGAGGTAGTACACTTAAAAAATTACTGATACTTACCCTTTGATATTCCTAGTTCTCTCCCAATCTATTATCTTGCCAATCCCATACAAGATATAGATGTAAAAAAAAAAATGATAACAATAAGTTGTTAGAATCTTATTTAGATAACTTTAGGCTATGTTTGTTCGGTTGATATTTTTATTTTTTTGTTTATTGCTATTTATCTTTGATTTTTTTTCCTTTTTGTTCATTTAAAATAAAAATAAAAGTATCAACCAAATGGATCTTTAATGATTAAGATTATATATACTACCACATCCATTTAATTTTTCTAACAATTTAGCATTGCCAAAATTAAAGTGCACACATTCTTCCATCTCTTTTACATTTCAAAACTATATTCTCATTTCTTTTTTAAAAATTTAGAGTTCCTTTTTGTTATAATAATCTGGTTTTTTTTTTTTCATTTCCTTACATTGTGATGAGTTGTTACATTATAAACTATCAAAAACAATATTGTAAATTTTCTTAAAATTTAAACCATAAAAACCTACAATTACATGTCAAATAATTTTGAAATGAAAGAAGTAAAATATTCTAAATACAAAGGAGATGTGCATCTGCATGGGAGCCCACTAAGAACATAGAATCCTTCTTGTTCTTCTTGTTTTAGTTAGTTCAAGCCATATTCCTATAACATAATGGGAAAATTGTACCTTCTGGGTCTACCTATACCATGACATCCACATTATACAAATCTCTGAAGTAAAAGATTACTAAAAAACATTTACTTTGATTGCTCATAATTTTTCAAGTAGGATTAATATTATTCTTGTTCTATGAAAATGAATTAATCATTATGGCTAATTAGCCATCAATTGGGTAAAGCAAGTGATTAAATTTATATGTTTACATGCAATGACGAATTTCGGATTTTGAATTTAGGATTTTACATGAGAAGTAATTAAAGGGTAATTATAAGAGTAATCATACACTATATATATATATATATATATATATATATATATATATATATATAAAGTTTTGTACATATAATAATAAAAAAAATTAAAAATTGAGGATTGGTGGCTACCACCACCCATTCCCCCTCGGTTCTACCTTTATTTACATGTCATGCATGATTCTTGATTTGAATATATATTAAACGTGTATGTCGTTTCGTAGAATATTTTCTCTAATCATTGTATCTTCTTAAAAGGTGAGAGTGTAGGTAGGTAAAGTTGAAATCTTTGTTCTCTAATTTACACCTTGTAAGTTTGTAACTCTTCACCCCACCTCCCAAGGCAGAGTAGGAAAAGAAAAATTCTAAGAATTGGAAATTAAACTCAGAAGAGACTGAAACGATTTTCTATTCTTTACCTAACCTTTGACTTAATAAAAAATGTTTGAACATTAGCAATCCCAATCCTATTGTCATCTGAAGTTTCGTTGAATTGCCTTTGTCTGCATGAATTTCGTAGTAGTTTTAATTTTCAATGTATAATTATTATTTTATGCATTGGTAGGAGAGGTTTCGAAGTCTAAAAATAGGTTAGAGTTATCACATGTTCATTTAATAATTATATTAATTTCTCTTATTATAGTTCAATAGACATGCGACAACTTCTCTAAATTTATCTACCATCAAACTTTTTCATGATAACAAAAAGTGAAATCGTCCATCTCCCTTTGTGGTATATATTCATAAGAAATGCATATACTTTTTTGTTTATTTTTTATGTTAAAATATATATGTGTCATTATGGATAATCATGTTATGTACATCTACACAAAAATTTTACTAAAACAGTAAAATGAGAGAGTTCTTTTTTTTGAAAAAAAAAATTATCAAATTTGACGTGACTTGTTACCATAATGAAGAAAAAAATTTTGATTTTTAAATGTTTAATTTGACATTCTAAATTGATTTATTTAATTTCACACGTGTCAAATTTTAATACATACATTCACTTTTATACTTATCCTACTTAATTAAGATAGGAACTATTTAACTAATATCACAACTTGAGATAAGTTTGAGTGCTACATGATTTGACACTGTTGGCTTAGATCAATCATGTTTAGACTTGGGTATCATAATTGGTGTTAGAATATGTTCATACTTAGTAAGTATGTTCACATTACGTTTCTATGGTATTAATGTGGCTGTATATGGACTCTGATTGTGATTGATGGTAAATAAAAGCAAACATCATAATTGTGATTACAATGTGTGTGATCTTAATGTGAAAATTAAGACGTGGAAGAAAATATGATAACTCATATTTCATGTATTTATTATTAACATGATTAACGAGATCCACAGAAGAGTTCGAGTCATTAAATATTACTAAACCAATGGCCTTGACTTGAACAGCAGGACTTACAATTAGATTTTAGTGATGTTTTTATATTTCCAAATTCATTTTCATTGAGTCCTTATCAAGTTTGATGTGATTAAAATAAATTAGAATCCTTTACTCATGACCATAAGTAATTGGATTATTACTCTATATACAGACGTTCTTTGATAGGAAAAATGGGAAAAAGAGACTTTGACCATTTTTTAATTTACACCTAAACTTGACCTCGAAATAGAAAAGATTTTGAGGAGATGACTGGTCAGATAGTCTATTCTCATCCTTGAGCAGCTGCAACTTCGTTTTCAAGGGGAAAAAACCCCACCAATGTTGGTTACTTCTTACCCACAGTCAACACATTCATGGAACCTTCCAATAGTTTAATCCTTTCTAGAAAAGAAATCTGTTCCAATTTTGTCTCAGTGTGGAAGACTAGAGAATGACTAGTTATCATCATAATTAATGACCTCTAACCCACGAATTGCTAATATTCTCTTGTAATTGGAAGATAATCTTTCCTTCCTTTTCCAATTCTTTAATCGATCTGACTCTGAGTTATGACTGTTCCAAGGAGAAGTTACGTTCCAGGGGCTCAATCAACTCGACGGTCAGCGCTGAAGAAATTTCGTTAAAGGAATATTACCTTGCAAGGGAGAATCCGCGTGCTTATGCATGTAACTATGCTCTCAATTTCTCGTCAATTTGAAAGTGAAAGGCAAAAGTTTCCAAAGGGACCAAGACAATAGTTAAAGTTCAGACAAAATCGGGGAAGAAACATCGGACTAACGACCCCTTTACTCTTGAGGTTTGCAACTATTTAACAACCTAGTCGTTGGATGTTTCGGGTTATGCCTATCTTCTTCCTTGGAGCAGCTGTCACATTGCTTCTATGAAGATAATCACGAATACATACACTTCATGGCCATCACTTATTTCTCTTCTTCACCTCAGCTTCTTGTTCAATTCCTTGAAATATTGTATGTGTGATAACAACTCTTCCCATTCATCCTTGGACCAAATAATTCTTGACTGCGGATCTTCCGGTAACTCATCCTTTAATGATAAAAGTTGGGTTGGGGATGTTTCTTTCCCAGATTATTATGAAGGAACGACGATTGGCCTCGTGATCTCAAATACAACAGGCAAGGTCCCGGAGAGTCCATACTCAACCGCTCGCTTCTTTCGCTCTTCCTTCACCTATAGTTTCCCTATGTTCCCTGGCCTCAAATTTATCCGCCTTCATTTCTACCCTACTTCTTACACTACCACAGACCGCATCTCGAAGGCTGACTTCTCTGTCACCTCGGACAATTACACTTTGTTAAACAACTTTAGCCCTTCTGTTGTGGCAAACACTTTGAAATCACCTTATTTTACCAAGGATTACTTCCTTAACTTAAAGAAACACTTTCTGAACCTCACCTTCGCTCCATCACTAAATACTTCAGACGCTTTTGCGTTTGTAAATGGGATCGAGATTTACTCAATGCCCCTCAAACTCTCTGATTATGGAGTAAATGAAACTTTCAATGCTACCTCCATTCAATATGAACCTGCCCTTGAGATACTTCACAGAATCAACGTAGGTATTGATAGTCAGAACGAGCCGTTCTGGAATGGGCTGGACGACCGAGTATTTATTCAGGGTTCCCAAAAGGGTAATCCTATTGAGGCATATGATCATATAGCCTACAATAAAAGCCCTTGGACATTGAGTGAATATGGAGCACCAGGGGATTTGTACAACACAGCCAGGACAATTGGTGGTAGTGATCAGGCTGCCAACGTGGGCTATAACCTGACATGGACATTTCGTGTTGACTCAGGTTTCAAATATATTGTGAGGCTTCATTTCTGCGAAATTCAACTAAACGTAACAAAAGTAAATCAGAGAGTGTTCAAGGTGTATGTCAACAATGAGACAGTGGAAAACAGCCTGGATATAGTTGCTATGGCCGGTGGTCCATTGGTTGCAATGCATAAGGACTATATCATCATGGTTCCAAAAGCGAAAGAAGAAAGAACGGGTCTGTGGCTTGCCTTGCAGCCTGACATTGATTCAAAGTCTGAACTTATTGATGTAATATTGAATGGAATTGAGATCATGAAGTTGAGTGATACTAGTAACAATCTTGCAGCTCATGTTCAAGTAAAGAATGGAGACAGAAGCAAGCATATTCCATCTAACATCTTCCTTGGGAAGATTCTGGGTTTGGTTATTGGAATTTGTCTAGTCTTTTTGATTGTCTACCTGGTGTCTCATTGGCTTTTGCTACGTAATGATGAAAACGTCGGGAAAACAGTCAGCCTAATTGTTAAACCCTCAAATCATTGTCGTCAATTCCCCTTGGAAGAGATAAGAGCTGCCACCAACAATTTCAGTGAAGCTCTTTTGCTTGGTTGTGGTGGGTTTGGTAAGGTTTACAAGGGTCTGCTGGAAGACGGGATCACCAAAGTGGCAGTTAAGCGCAAAAATCCTGAGTCCCATCAAGGAGTTCAAGAGTTCAAAACTGAAATCGAATTGCTCTCCACTTTTCGTCACATGAACATCGTGTCTTTGCTTGGATATTGTCAAGAGGACAATGAGTTGATTCTTATATATGATTACATGGCTCATGGCACTCTACGTGATCATCTCTACGAGACCCAAAATCCACCACTTCCATGGACCCAGAGGCTCAAGATTTGCATTGGCGCTGCACGTGGATTACACTACCTTCACACGGGCACAGAGCATTCAATCATTCACCGGGACATTAAATCAACAAACATACTCCTAGATGAAAATTGGGTGGCTAAAGTCTCAGATTTTGGCTTGTCAAAAGTAGGCAAGACCGCGGAATCCTATAGGAACCAAGTCAGTCCTGGGCCAAAGGGCACGTTTGGATATTTGGACCCTGAATATGGTAGATACAGAACATTAACTCGCAAATCAGATGTTTACTCTTTTGGTGTGGTTTTATTTGAAGTCTTATGTGCAAGACCAGCTGTTAGTCGTGAGGCAAATGAGGATGATCAGACGAACGTGAGCTTGGCTAGATGGGTTGTTCATTGCTATCGAGGTCAAACAATTGATCTCCTGATTGAACCATACCTAAGAGGAAAGATCATGTCCGAGTGCCTTACCATATTTGTGGAAATTGCAGTCAGGTGCCTGGCCAGTAAGCACATAGATCGGCCATCAATAAGTGATGTTCTCTGTAAACTTGAACAAGCATTGCTGTTGCAGGAGAAGGCTGACAGTAATTTGCAAATAAAAGATGCATGACAAAACAGTGATAGCATTGATATTTAGAATAGAAATTTGAATGCTACAATAGTTTAGTTTGTCATGATGATTGATTGACCATAGGTGAAATTAGAAGTTACTTTTCTTAATTGTACAGTTGCGATGTAAACAGAAATTACAAATTTGTGTAGATATTACCGTACAATTTTATTTGGTCGATTATCATGTTCCATTAAAACAAAGAAAGAAAGATCAACAATATATATATATATATATATATATATATATATATATATATTCATCAAACAAAGTCCATTTTATTAGTTTTGAATAACTACAAAAGCCTTACAATTCAAGTCCTTGAATTAGAACAAAAAACTTCACCTTAAAGCACCTAAGTAAGCACCATCCAATAAATATTTGCATACAAACCATTTAAAACAGGTAAGGACAACACATCCCTCCCAAAAATAAGCACAGGAGCATCCAATAAAAGGATATACTAGCCAAAGCAGCCATATTCAATAAAAGAAAAGATAACTGCTGAGATGAGCCCTGTAGCCAATTTGGATTAGTTAAGACTTGATTTCAATTATGCAACAATATCATTCATATTGAATAATTAAAGGTTTTTCTTCATCAATAAAATGTTAATAATAATGGGTTATATGTATAATTTGATAAAGTCTATGAGATTAATATGCCTTTCAAGGGAACTATAATAAGTTGCAACTATGAGATCTTTATGCATCAAAGCATAATCTTTAAATGTTCCTGGTTGATGTATCATTGAGACTGGACATCAATGATACCTAAAGACTAGCTCATTCTATGTTCTTTATTGGGGAAGTAAGTAATCAACCTCATAGGTTGAAGTATAGATATACTTGAAACTAAAATGTAGGTGCTTGCCTAAGAGAGCAAGTTTACTGAACATGACCCACCATGAGAAGTGCATTTGGTATTTCACTCAAGTGTCTAAGCAATACTTCTCATGTGTCAGTTGTGTAAATACTCCCTAGACTTGAGACATCAAGTTGTCTTATATGTGGAATGTTATACTTTGATTTCATCCCTACAGGTGCCTAATTAAAGATGCCAAAACAGAATGCTTTGGGATATAGCATAATGCATGTGTAGGCAAATAGGTGATCAAGATAAAAATCATCACCTCAAGTGATTTAGGGAACATATCTTAATTGCAGTTCTTGGTTGATATTAGCTTATTAAAGTCTTTGGCCAAGGCAACTTAAAGATTATGAAAGGAGTTTCATAAGTATCTATAAAGCTAATGATCAAACTTAAAGAACGAATATAGAGATCAATAAGAGTAGAAACTACACCATACTCTTATCATCTTTGGGATATATGATGAGGGAGTGAATTATACTAAAAGGCTTATCACTAAAAGGTTGAGTTAAACCATCTTGACTCTTCTAACATTTAGATGATCATGATGAATTGCTAGATTCCAATCTTGGTCTATGAACTATAGGTAGTTGATTTGATTAATGATAAATTTAAAGTAATTTAAATCTATCTAATTCTAACTTTGACTTAAGAATTATGTATTAAGTTTATTACCAACATATTATAAGCCTAATGGGTCAAACACCCAAAATGAATGTTGAAAATAAAGTGGGAGATGTGATTAAGTTGGACTTAATCAAATTAGAAGTTATGAGCTTTTCAAGTACTTGATTAAAATTGTTTAATTAAGTTGTTGGACTTAAGTAATTAAATTATTTACTTAAGTCATTGGGTCATTCATTAAAATTATTTAATTAAGTCATTGGGCCTAATTGATTAAAATTGTTTAATTAAGTTATTAGATCTAATTGATTAAATTAAACAATTAATTCATGGTATAATACCTTACTATAGCCTCCAAACATAAAAAAGAAAGTGGTTTAAAAATTAGAAAAATGGCACACTATAAATTCCTTTGGCCTTGCCACCCCTTGGGTAAAGAAAAAATAGTCTTTCATTCACTTAATTTTTTTTGTGTGTTTATCCCCAAATTTTGGAGTAAAATGGGAAATTCATACCACAATTTAAGATATATTACAATGGTTAAGGATACTCCAAAACCCACTCACAATCAACTATTGATTCGTAATCACTCACTTAAGATTTCTATGTATTTTTTGTTTTTTTATAGTACGTAATCGACCAAACCTCAAAAAAAAAAAAAACTTTTATATTAACTTTAGACAATTTTGTTCCTTTTGCTGGGTTTATCCTAGGTTGAATGAAAGTTCATATGATTAATTTTCAAAAAAAAAAAAAAAAACTTTAGACAAATCTTAGAACTAGTATTGAATCTGAAATAGAAGACACTAAATTGGTCTAAGAATCAAGACATAAAACCCAACAGCTGATGTATCATATTCACTCCAAGGTTATTCAATTCACCAATAGTAAATTTGTTGCCACAGGTTGCAGAGTACCATAGCCTCTCAATCTCATCAAGCTGTTGATCATTTGCATTCCTCAATGATAATGGACCTTCACAAATAAAGAAAAAAAAATCTCTTGCAACAAAACCTATTCAGATGAGATGAAATACAACACAATTATTCACTCTATTTTGAATTGAGAGAGACCTCTATGGCATACATTGAGGAAAAACACTAGTAATACAAGAATTATTCTTACAAAATGTTTTTAAAGTTGCAAGAAGTCAAACAAAGATATATAACGTAACACCTATATTCAAGCTCTCCTACTAACATACCAGTTAAGTCATAACTATTACACGGTGAACATTCATCAGAAAGAAAGCCAATCTGAGATGTTTTATTTACAAGTAGAAAAGAAAGAAAATCCAAACATAAATTGTATAGTTCAAGCATTCAATTTTCACCGACCTTCAGACATCATGATCTCAGAGAACTCCACCCCAAGCATCAAGTCTGAGCTGCTTTGTGGGAATAAGCCTTTGGGTGAGGCATTGGAGTCACTACCCCCACGCACCTGCAGCTGTTCTAAGTTGTAAAGCACCTCACTTATTGATGGCCGCTTCACCCCATTCTTTGCCAAGCATTGTTTTGTGACTTTTACAAAGTTTCGAAGAGATTCTGGTGGAATCTTTCCTTTCAAATGTTGATCCACAAGTTTATCAGCATCTCCTTTCTCAAGGCAATATGATGCCGATGGAATCAAACTTTCATAATCATCACTACCGCCAACATTCTCATCATTTTCTGCATTCAGATTAGTGGGCGCCGACCTTCCTGAGAGTACTTCTAACAGCACCAACCCAAAGAAATACACTTCAGTTTTTTCCGAACCTATTTTATCCCAATGGTAGCTAAGATCCGGAGAGCCAAAGCTCCCATCGACATCGGAGCCATTACTATTGTAGGATGTCGTGGTTGATCCGAAAATTGAAATCTTGGGTCTCCAGTTTTTGTCTAACAAGATGTTGGAGGTATTGATATCAGAATGCACGATGGGACGCTTTTCTTCCGTGTGGAGGTAGTGCAAACCTCTAGCAACTCCAACGCAAATCTCAAGCCGTTGGTTCCATGTCAGAGGCTTCTTCCTTTGACCAACCACATGAAGATGATCAGAGAGGGAATCGTTATCCGTGTATTCATACACGAAAATCATCTCATGGTCTTCTTTACAGTAACCTAGCAGAGAGAGGACATTGTGATGGCGAATTTGAGAGAGCATTTTTATTTCTTCAAAGAACTCTGGTTCTGTTGTTGCTTTACTCCCTCGCTTGATAGCTACTGTAGTATCTATACCAGTAATGGTTCCTTTGTAAACCTTCCCAAAGTCCCACTTTCGAATAACCTTTGACTCATCAAAGTTGTTAGTTGCCTTTCTAATGTCATTAATAGGAAAAGAATGACAGTGGGATGAATCCATATGTTTTTCCTTCTTTCTTTTTGCCTTGGTTTTGATCAGCACAAGAGCAAATAAAAGGAAAATGAAGAGTACAAAGGCCCCACTAAGTGAGTACTTAATCTGCTTTTGTAATCCTTTCTTTGACTTTTTGAATGGTGCAGGAGAAGGCTGAACATTAGACTCATCTAAAGGAGCGTTGAGTCCAGCAAGATTTCCATTGTAATCGCTTATTTTGAATATCTCCACTCCATTTAAGATGGCATCATAGAAATCAGGCTTAGATTGGATGTTGGGGTGTAGCTCCAACCATAAATCCTGCTTCCCAACAACTTGTGGCGGAATCATCACAACATAGTCTCGATAAACAGGAATACCATGCCCCTTACTCCATACAATCACGTCTGCTTGGCTTTCAGCTGTTTGATTATTGATGAATATAAAAAACACCCTCTGGTTTTCCAAGTTTATACCGGGGACAATCTCGCAGAAGTGGAGCCTGATTAGATATTTAAAACCAGTATCCACAGGAAAGAACCAACTTAAATTGTAGTTCCTGTTGATCTCATTATACTGACCCATTGAACGTGCCGTGTGATAGACATCTCCAGGCGCTGTGTAAGCTGGAACCGTCTTCGAGTATTGAATTGAAAGAGTGATGTCAATATCAATCTGGCCATAAGCAGCTCCAAAGATGTAAGTCTCATCAGCATCCCAGGTGCGGAACATCCCAGTATCATGAGCGGAGGAAATGGTCTGGCCTCCCATGGTTGCTCTGTAAACCGTCTCCAGGGCAGAATTGTTGTTAAACATAATCATCTTCGGAAGGAAGCCAATGAAAGGAAGGGGCACGTCATGGCCTCGAATGTAAAGATGAAGTGGCATGGAAACAACTTCTATTCCGTTTACAAAGCCATAAGCATTAGGTGCATCCAAAGTGGGGCTGAATGTCAACTCCAGAGTATGATTTTCAACATGAATGATGAATTCCTTGAAAAAGTACGCCGCGTTCAAGTATTTGGCAGTAAGGTAGCAGCTGAAATTTCTCAAGAGTGTGTAGTGACCGGAAGTGACAGTAAGAAAAGATTCAGAAACATTGAGACCCCTGTAAGAATCTGGATAGAAGTAAAGACGAATGAACTTTGGGCCTGGGGTTACATTAAAGGTGTAAGAAAATTTGGAGTAGAAAAGCCTAGCAGTCATGTAAGGGACTCTTGGGACTGCTGTTCCTATGGAGGCACTGGAGACAGTGGAGTTGCTATCTGAATTATAAGCAGTAAAATCTGACCCAATGTCACTTGACCAGTTCCTACCGTCAAATAACAGGCTTTTCTCTGCCGAAGAGCCGCAGTCGAGAAAAATTTGTTCTGATGGAACATAAGCTAAATTGTCTGCCGAAACAAACTTGCTTCGACGTAAATGGAGATAGAAGCCCAAAGAGATCAAAATGATCACTTGCCAAATTCCAATTGTTACATTGCAGGCTTTGCTGCAGCCAAGGAGCCATAGTTTAGAACAATGTTTTCCAATGGAACAGAAACAGATTTTCTTTTAAAGATGGCAGAAATGAATAGATGTAAAGATATCGAGATGTACAGATACCTTAGTTTGGCAATCATCCTATGTCTGATATTGTTTCATCCGAGCAATTGTTAATAGGTAGGATGGAAAATTCATATCAGCAATCTCACTACATCAACGTTAGTTGATATAATAAAATATATTAGAATTTGATTCGATTTATAGGAAAATTGATCATAATTCAAAATTAAATGGAATGGAGTAAAATAACTATTACGTAGAAATAAAATGAAAATACTTTGTATTTTTGAAAAGACAATTTTATTCAGATCAAGTCTTTTGTTTGATTAATAAAAGACTTTTGTAGCATATGTATCCTGGTATGGGTATGATCACTGTACAATTACAAAATCGTTACACAAAAATCAAAAGCCAGCAAGGGACAATCGCAGTGTTAGAAGCGTGACCTTTGATCAATCACAAAAACTATCAGTCATCCTAACGCAGCAGTTTGATACTATAGAAAGCCTGCTAGGAGCTACCAAGAACCAAAGAGCAACTTAAAGGAAACATGAGCAAAAAGAAGTGTTACCATAGAAAACTAGTTACAACCCAGAAAAATCTTCCTGCCTAGCAAAAATCCCCGGAGGCTACAGAGAAACCAAACGCTACCACCATATGCAGAACCCCCCAACTCCCTTCCGCACCAGCGAAACCAAGACAAACAACAAGGCCAAGGCCTTTAGAACAGAACATCAAAAAAAGAAAGCATACCTCTCCCTAATCCTTCGCTAAAACTCCCGGTCAAAAGAGGAAACTGTAAGAAATAATTTTTTTCATTAAGTTTAATTTAAAAATATTATTTTTTATAATTTTAATTATTTTTAATTAATTTTTGACATGACTTGATAACAATACTTTTTAAACAATTTCAGACAAATTAAAATGATTTAAGTTTTTTCTATTCGTCATCTAGATAAAAATTTTAAAATTAAATCTCGATTTCTCTCTCTGATCAAATACTATTTATTTCGCCATATATTTTGTTTTATTTTTTTAGATAATGGATCTTGAGGTTTTCAAGAACGATTAATAGTAATTTTGCTCTTCTATGATGATTGCAGGCAGCATGATGAATTTGGTAATTAGATGCTTTCAGATGATGACTTGTTTCAAAATATGTGCTACGATGAAAATGCCTATGTTGATGAGTTGGATCAGATTGGTTAATATGATGGACTCAAGGAAAAGAAACAGCTAAAACATGTTTGATGAGTTTTATGATGGTTCATGATTTTATTGTGTTTTGAATTGAGATGATTGTTAAGCATGTTTGCAAAAAATTTTAATTTTTTATGAGATTTTGAATTAAAATTATTCAAAAAATATTTTGTAAATGAAAAATATTTTGTTTTTGCATAAAAAAAGTGAGGAAAGCCCTCCCGATAAGGATTTATTTTATCTTGCTTTTGAAGATTATGGAGTTTTGTAACTTATTTTTTATAAAATACACAATTTCCTAGCTTAACAAAAAAAAATATGTGTTTTAAGTTTTTGAGTTTATAGGTTTATTCACAAAAACTCAAAATTAAGGAATTGAAAGTTATTAGATTGATTTTTAAGTATTACGAGATTGATTTTTAGATATTATGTGACTTAACTACTGCATGACTGATTTTTAGATATTACGTAATTGATTTTAGATATTTGTATGACTAATTTTTAGGCATTACGTGACTGATTTTTAAGTAATACCTAAATCACATAATGCCTTAGTAACTAGTCACACAAGATCTTACTAACTAGTCACGCAATGCCTTACTAACAAGTCACGCAATACCTATCAACTAATCACGTAATACAATATCAAAAACTAATCACGTAATGCCTTATCAAAAACTAATCACGCAATGTTCAAAGTCAGTCACGTAATACCTAAAAACTAGTCACATAATACCTAAAAACTAGTCACATAATTTTCAAAAATCACCAAAATTACTAAATTCTATTTAATAAGATCAACAACTTCAAACGATATACCATATTTCATTTATCAACATAATTAATAAATATACTTATATGACAAAGAATGCTTAAAATGTTTAAAATTTTTTCTTTATATATAAAAAATCACTCCAAAATGCTTAAAAATTATCAAAACGTTCATAGTTTTTTTCGTTTATCAAAAATTACTCTAAAATACTCAAAATGCTTAAATATTTTTTTTTTCTGGTATAAAATATTCTAAAAATAAATAGTCTGATAAAAAAAGTTCAAAAAATATGAGTCAATTAGAAAAGTAAACCTAAACATACTTGACTCATTAATAAATTTTGAGTTAAAACGTGAAGTCAAATAAATAGATTGATTTCATTAATAATAATTTTATTTAAATTTTAATTTTCTTAATTAAAAATACTTAAACTTAAAAAAAAAATTATTATCAAAAACACTTTATATATGAGACCTATTTAAATAAAAAAACTCCCGATCAAAACCTCGAAGCTAAACCACTTCCAACAGCGCCTACCAACCTACTCCACCAAACTTCAGAAAACAATAAATGGAGACCCCCCCACTACCTCCTCAAACACACACCCTTTCATCACTCCACCCAAGAAAATCCCACCCACAGTCAACGAACAAACACTTAGACACCGAACCTCACAGAAAACGGTGACCAAAAACAGCCACCCACAAAACTTCCCCCTCCCCCTCAACAAAAACAACCCACCCGAAACAGAGGCAGGAGCAGACCCCCCATTCAAAACCAGCCACCAGAAAGATCATGCAACATCCCATTCCTCTCCTCCCGTCCCCTCCACAACCTCAAAACAGAAACCAGACTGGAGAGTGCAAGCCAATCAAAGAACTCCGTCTACCAACATATCCCAAATCCAAAAAACGACCTCTCATGCAACCATTCCACATGAAAAAAGAAACAAACCCTCCCAATAAAATTTTGAAGGAATTAGGTATTAAATAAAGCAGGCCAAGTAGAAATAAGTAGAAAAAATTGCAGAAACTTTGCTTCTCAAACAATGCTATTCAGTATTCAGATAAATTTTCCGAGACAGAAAAAGCCAAAAAGAGTGAGTGAGAGAGACAGAAAGAAACCGAAAGAAGAAAATACCTCGAGCGGGCATATAAATAAGCAGAGTTGGGGTCACTTTCACTTGCAAACTGCAACTCAACGGAAACATGGTAAAGGAGAAAGCTCTGACCGAAAATGCAGAGCGGATGACTAAATGAGCTGCTGCTTGTTTGGATGGCTTCTGAACAAAAGCATATAAGGGGCCAGAACTTAAATAGGATATGTGAGTTGACTTGAAAAGACTTTATGTATGGTCTTGCTTTTTTTTTTATTTGAAAGTTAAGACTGATTCACTCCATGATAGGATGAACCTTACTTACAGAAGATGGGAAGCGCTCAACTTAGAGGAGACCAGCTGATCAGTCACTAATCCTGGAATGGCTTACAAAAATACAGCCATCAGCAGACTGGTGCAGCTATACAAAATTCACAGGACCTTAACCATACAGAATCCTAAAACAATTCTCAACACACCAACGAGAAATAGAAAAGTAAGATTGACAAGTTAGAAAAGAAGTCTTGCTTGTTTTAACTAATTTATCTAATATTAATGAGTTGTCTATGGCAATTTGCTCTATCAAACAGAGAGCGAAATTTACAAAGAAACCACTCAGGAGTCAGAAGTACATTGAATTCCCAAAATGAAGACAATACGTTTCATTAAATGATAAATCCATATTTGTTTGTTAGCTGACTAAAAGAGAAGAACGGTTTGCAGTTGTAGTCTTGTGAATTATTTTCTAAATCCCTCTATTTCCTTGAGTTGATTCTTCTGTGAACTGCAATTTTTTATGAATATATATATATACAACATCACAAATGAGATTGCAAACAAAATTGTAGCTTCCAGCAATCCAATTCCTCACAATTGTCAGATAAATATGCCAACGGCGCAATTTATTGTTTTCAGTAAACCATTAAACGGGATGGAAAGGAGAAACAGAGAAAAATGGAGGTACGGAAGAAAGGAAGAGGGGGATAATAACCAGTGCCTGTGTGATGAGTGATGATCTTCTGCTTTCTTTTTCGTTTTGGGTTTTCTGTTTGGGGTTGTTTTATGCTATCAGATTTTCTTGTTTTTTGGTTTTGTATACTTGTAAATAGAAGAAGAGCTGATACTCTGTTTTCTTTAGGCCTCCTCTGTGTTTGGTTTGCCTTTCACCGACAAGTTTTCCACTATCTGTTGAAGGTCTTCGATATGTACACCAATAATTAAAGGTTTAATAAGGCAATTAATTCTTACAGTCTAGTAAAGTGGGATGTTTCTGTGTAATAATTTGAGAAAACTGAATCTTTATTTTTCTTAAAATTGATAATGTTAATTCAATTACTAATAATATTAAAAAATTTTTATTATTTATATTGATAAAATATTTTTTATTAATGTAATATTGAATATAACTATATGTTATTTTTTTTACCTATTTTATAATATTTTTTTACAATACCATTTAAAATGAAATTATTAAATAAACTTGCTAGCTTTTGTCTCGTAACGCTCTTTCCCTAAATCATTTTTTTAATTTGTTTTTTTTTCTAATTCCGTTTATAATCACTAATTTACATTAGATAATTTCATATCAATACTTACAAAATTCATACTGTTGTTTGATCATATCATATAAGTACTATTATTATATTATTCGTGAAATGTCACATTATCATTATTATGTTATTAAATTTAATATTACATTAATAAAAAAAATACCATATAAACATTACTAAATTTCATATAAGTATAGATAACAAAAAGTTTTTAATATATTAAATTAATATTATCAAATTTAAAAAGTATATGGATTTAATTTTTATAAATTATTTATAAAGATTAAATTTACTATTTTCATATAGTATGGGGACTAATTGTAAAAAGAGCATCCGGTCAAAAGAGAAGAAAAAAAGTTAAATAAAGAATTTAATCTTTTAATTATATAATATAAAATATTAATATTTTAAATTTAAAAATTAAAAATTAATTTAAAATATTAATATTTTAATTATAATAATATTTTAATTATAAAAGATAATATTTAATATAGGATGTTAATATTTAAATAATAAATTATTAATATTTAAAAAATAAAAATATATATTATATATTATAATAAAAGATATTTTATTATTTATTATTTATTATTTTATTATTTTAAAATAATTTTTACCAATCAAATATTACAATAAATTATAATAATTATTTTTATTTTATTTTATTCCATTTTGAACCGAGACTTGATGTAAGTGCTCCAATCTTTCTAGGCGATAATTCAGCTGATTCAACTAAAAGGAGATTTGATTGGTGGTACTGACTAGTCTTTTTCTTCTCACTCCATTGTCCAACGTGCCTGCAGCTTAAGTGAATATGGCCCTAAAACGTTTATTTCGAACCCTGGCGTGACTTACTTTTCAGTGACACAGACTTTTGACTCCAAGGTGATGGGCCCATCACTTTCTACTTTATTGAAATGAAAGCAAAAGAAAGACCAAGACCTCCGAGAGCAAGACTTAGAGGTGAACACACCGCAATTTTTCCAAAGGGGTTGGCTTTGATTTGTGTTAGATCATTTTCCACATTTATGTCTGGAGAATGGAAGCACAGAAGTTGGCGGAGAGAAAGGAAAGCTGTTTTTCTTTGTGTGGAATTCAGTATGGGAGATGGAAAATATAGAGGACAATCTCATTTCTGAGAAGACCAAATCTAGAAGGTTGGAAGGAAAATACATGAAATGGCCAGTTTTTCTTCTTACCAAACAAAGGAAAGTAAGGGAAATATTGTTTTCCCGGGTGAGATTAATTTGAATACCCACCAACTATACATCAACAGCTCGGATCATGAAATTTTCAGTAATTTTTTAGATTATTTTGAGTTCAAATTATTTTAGATTCCGCTTAGTTCAAATTTCAAATCAATTTGGTTAAGCTTGTCGATTCCTTTTAAATGAATTCAAACTAAGATGAATTAAGGTTATATTATAATCATTTACCTTAGGTTTATAATTTTTTAATTAACTTAAAATTTAACATAAAATATAGTGTCAATTTCAATCATGAAATTTCAATCACTTCAAAGCATGGACCACTTTGAATTCTGATCATTTCAAATTTAGATTACTTTAGATTTTAAATTAATTTGGTTTAGCTCGTTGATTTTTTTTACATTAATTCAATTCAATTTGAATTTAGGTTATAACAATTTATATTATGTTTGCAACTGAAATATAAAATAAAAATAATATATTTTACTTAATTTAAATTCCAATTCATTTCAGGTTCAAGTTTGTTTTCTATTTCATATATTTGAAATTTGAATTTGTTGAGTTATAAATTTAAATTAAGGTGGATCTGACTTTGAGTTAAGGTAGATTGGATAAGTGTTTTGAGTTTGAGTTGAGTTTGTTAACTCTAAGCTACCAAATGCTAGAACTTTGATAATTAATATAAACATGTAGGTTTTTGTGTATTAGTGGCAAATCTATGAAAATTTGACTCATATTGAAGGTTTTAATGTCATTTGCTTAAAATTTTAATGTCATAATCCATTTTGATAATGGAAACGTGGATCAGTATTAAGTATAAAAAAATCACAAATTATTTTGTAAAAACCAAAAAAAATACTACAATTAAGCGTGCAGACAAAAAAAATTAAAGGTTTTTTCCGATAAAATTTATTTTATTGGAAATTTTAGACGAAATATCGACTAATTGAGCTACTAAATATTACCAACAGAAGAATTCCGACAAATTTACAGATGGAATAAATGTGGTCGGAAGGGGAATGATATTTGGCGCCAAATAATTGATTTGTTTATGGTTGAAATTTGAATCTGACACTATTAATATTTTAGTGAAACAGGTGGTCATTGAAATTGAAAGAGTGTAAAAATAATCACAATAATGATACACGTGGAGCCAAAATCTCACGCATCTGATTTTGCTGTCTTCAACTTTCGACCATATCAAACTAATAATGCAGCTTTAACCTTCCATTAAGTTTTCAATTGATAGAGTTGGAAAGAGGAAATCAAGAGAAAGCAAAATGACAACTCTGGGAAATCCAGTAATCATTCTCTCAAGCTTTTTCTGTCTGTTCCTGCTCTTCGTTCTCTTCAGGTTCCTACACAGGTTGTGGTGGACTCCATTTTACATACAATATCTACTAGCTTCGCAAGGAATTAAAGGCCCTTCTTACAAATTCATCCATGGAAACACCCAAGACATCTTGAAAATGAGAAACGAAGCCTTGAGCAAACCCATGGCTTTATCACATGATATATTTTCCTGGGTTCAGCCTCAGGCTTATTCAGGGATCAACAAATATGGTATGACTTGCTATGATTTTTTTTCCTGACTTCCTGTTCCAAGAATCAATTTAATAAATTTCTTAAATCATTTTCCATTAGCTTTTTTCCTTTTTTCCCCCCGGGGAATAGGGAAGAATTACCTTAATTTGGAATGGAGCTCAACCTCTACTAGTGTTTACAGAAACAGAGCTAATCAAAGAGGTACTGAATAACAGAGATAGAGCATACCCCAAAGTGGGGCTCCCTTTCTATGTCATGAAGCTAATGGGAGATGGACTAGCTACATCTGAAGGTGAAAAGTGGGCAAACCACCGGAAATTGCTAAACTATGTTTTTCAAGGGGAAAGCCTTAAAGTAAGCTCTCCTCCTATATCATTAAAACTTGGTTCTGGGTTCTGTTCATTTTTTCCATAGCAAAGTTCGTGGAAAATAACTTAGATTAAGATTACTGACGCAATCATGACAGTTAATGAACTTCTCATGTGAATGAGATTGGGGTTTTTTGCAGAATATGATTCCAGAAATGATAGTGTTGAAAACAAGATGCTGGAAACAAGAAAACATCACGAAGGGAAAGAGATTGAGGTGTTCGAAGAATTTAGGCTACTGACTTCGGGAGTGATATCAAGGACAGCCTTCGGGAGCAGTTATTTAGAAGGGAAGACCATTTTCAATCTGTTGATTTATTATTCTGTGATTTCACGAAGGAATGCTCTTAAAATAAGATTTTCCAGGCATCAAGTAACTCACACCTCTAGCCTAATCGGTTGATAAATACACCAACATAAATTTGACCCTCTCCCCATCTTATGTTCACTCACCAGTTGTCCATTTTACACTCGTGCCTCAACATGGAATTCAGGTGATCCTCCACTCTTTGCAGAGTTAGGAGGGCCCAAGTTGTTTAAATAAGACTATAGGACCCGAATATATGGCATGGCATGTAAAATTTACAATAAGAAAAAGTTTTAGATGTGTTGCAGTATATATTGGCAATAGAGGTATTTGGGTCTAACTCAGCTCCATTGACATTTTTAAAATTTGTTCCATTTAACCATTGAAATAATATTTATTATTAGACTGTTAAAAAATATTTTATTTTAATATTTTTAATAATTTGAAATATAATTTAAGAATTAAAATATATAAAAATTAAATACTTATCAATCTAATAATATCTCAAATTGGACCGTACTTAAACCTAAAAATCATGTTCAAGACTTTGCGAATCGAGATAGATCAGTAGACCTAACAAGCAACCCAACATAGAGGCGGAGTCTTGTGTAATTATGGAGGACTATGGCCCTCTCAAAATTTTAAAAATTTTGTATATATTATATATCTTTTTCTCTTAATGACCTCTTTAAAAATTTTTAACCCTTATTCTTCTTTATCTTAGACTTCTTCAATGAAAGTTGGCTACCTCTTTCCCTCGCCCGACATGTATTAGCTGGCATGGGACTCAAATTAATGTCTTATACTAGAATATGGCATCCTCACTATGTGTATGAAAACTTACAAAGAAACCACTCAGGAGTAAGGAGTACATTGAATTTCCAAAATGAAGACAATACGCTTCATTCCATATTTGTTTGTTAGTTGACTAACAGAGAAGAATGGTTTGCAGTTGTAGTCTTGTAAATTATTTTCTAAATCCCTCCATTTCCTTCAGTTGATTCTTCTGTGAACTGCAATTTTTTATGAATATATATATATACAACATCACAAATGAGATTGCAAACAAAATTGTAGCTTCCAGTAATCCAATTCCTCACAATTGTCAAATAAATATGCCAACGCAGCAATTTATTGTTTTCAGTAAACCATTAGAGAACGGGATGGAAAGGAGAAACAGAGAAAACTGGAGGTACGGAAAAAGGAAGAGGGGGATTATAACCAGTGCCCATGTGATGAGGGATGATCTTCTGCTTTCTTTTTCGTTTTGGGTTTTCTGTTTGGGGTTGTTTTTTGCTATCAGATGCTCTGTTTTCTTCATGGCTCCTCTGTTTTCGGTTTGCCTTCGACCGATAAGTTTTTTCCTATCGGTCGGAGGTCTTCATATCTACATCAATAATTAAACTAATATTATAAGTGTTAATAGAGAATATGAAAAGATTAAATTATTTTTTTAATTTAAAAAATTATTATTATATAAATTTTTTACAAAAAAATTTAAAGAGCACGATCGGTGCTCTTTCATTTTTAATTAATAATAGTAATTTTTAAAATTAATGAAGAGTAAAAGTAATTTTTTATTATTATCATATAATTAAATTAACGAAAATATTAACAGTTGATTAATATCTAAACTTAAGTGTTTAGTAGAAGATATATTTTTGATACGGAATGTCCATTTCAAAAACTAATAGATGCGTTTGAAATTTTAATTAAAATTTAGAGAAATGTGGATATTTTACCTTTTTTAAATTTATATAAAATATATATTTTAATTATATATTTTATAATTATGGATGAAGTTTATAAATTTTACTCATAATTTATAAAATAAAATAAAATTTTAATTTTTTTTCCAAAATCGAACCAATTTCATGTTTAATCAATTTGATTATCCTTTATATTTGATCTGATCGATTTTTTCAAAATATTTATTTTATTTAATTTTTAAATATAACGGACTAAACCGATCAAATCACCCAATTTTTCACCCTTACATCGTCTTATGCAGGTTAAGTGAATATGGCCCACCAGCGTTTAAGTCTTTAGAACCCTTAACATAATTTACGTTTCACTATCAGCGACACAGACCTTTGACTCGAAAGCGATATGCCAACCACTTTGGTAGATTATTATTAATAGAAATGAAAACAAAAGATGACCAGGACCCCGAGAGCCAAGACTTAGGTAGGTACACTCCATAATTTTTCCAAAGGGGGCCACTATACGTTGGAAAGATAGAAAATAGAGATCATTTTCCACATTCATGTCTGGGAGAATGGAAGGAAAACAGTAAGAGGAGGGAAAGGTCGAGGAAGAAAAAGATGAGAGAGAGAGAGAGAGAGAGAGAGAGAGAGAGAGAGAGGAAGGAAAGTTGTTTTTCTTCATAGTAAAGTACCTTGACTTTCATAAGTTTTAATTGAAATTACTTAAAGATCTATTAATTTTTGAAATAAATATTCTATCTCAAGACTACAAACATCGTTAACAGAAATAATAAAAAAATTAAAATACCTTTTCATTTTTTTTGAAAGCCCCTTTCATTTTTATTAATTAAAAAAATTATTGTTATTTTTTTTAAAAATAAAAAAATAGAGGCAGCTCTCCAAAGGAGGGGAGCATCGGTGCTCCCCAATGGAGAGCTTTTTTTTAATTAATAAAATAATAATAATAATAAAATTATATAATTATAATTATAAAAATTAATCAAGGATAAAATTATCTTTCTACTCTTACCACATCATTAAGTTGATAGAAATACTAATAGTTGACTAACGATGGAAAATATTTTTTTGAGACAGTGTTCATTTTAAAAACTAATGAACTTTCGTGCAATTTCGATCAAAATTTAAAAAAGTCAAGATATTTTACCCTATTCTTTATATGAAATTCCGTATGAAAGATGGAAAAATAGAGGACAATCTCACTTTTGAAAACATTAAATCTACAAGGTTGGAAGGAAAATACATAAAAAGACCAGTTTTTCTTTTTCCCAAACAAAGGAAAATAAGGAAAATATTGTTTTCCCTGGTGAGAATTGAAAACCCACCAACTATGAACAGTTGGGATCATGAAATTTTCAGTAATTTTTAAGATTATTTTGAGTTCAAATTATTTTAGAGACGGATTAGTTCAAGTATCAAATCAATTTGGTTCAGCTTGTCTATTTCTTTTAAATTAATTCAAATTGAGATGAGTTAAGGTTATATTATAATCATTTATGTTAGGTTTATAATTTTTTAATTAACTTAAAATTTAAAATAAAACATAACATCAAGTTCGATCATAAAATTTCAGTTACTTCATGGTTTGGATCATTTTGAATTCTGATCATTTCAAATTCAGATCATTTTAGATTTTAAATTAATTTGGTTTAGTTCTTTGATTTTTTTAATTAATTCAATTCAATTTGAATTTAGGTTAAAACAATTCATATTATGTTTACAATTGAAATATAAAATAAAAATAATATATTTTGTTTAATTTAAATTCCAATTTATTTTAGGTTCAAGTTGTTTTCTATGTCATATACTCGAATTTTGAGTTTGTTGACTTATTGATTTAAATTAAGTTGGATCGACTTTGAGTTAAGATAGAGTGGATAAGTCTTTTGACTTTGAGTTGAGTTTGCTAACTCTAAGCTACCAAATGCTAGAACTTTGATAATTAATTTAAACATGCAAGTTTTTGTGTATTCGTAGTGGCAAATCTGTGAAAATTTGAATCAAATTGAAGGTTTTAATGTCAATTGTTTAAAATTTTAATGTCATAATCCATTTTGATAATGGAAACATGCATCAGTATTAAGTATAAAAAAATCACAAATTATTATGTAAAAAACAAAAAAAAAATACTACAATTAAACGTGCAGACAAAACAAAATTAAAGGTTTTTTCTGACGGAATTTATTATATCAGAAATTTTTGACGAAATATTAACTAATTTACCTACTAAGTATTACCAGCAGAATTCCGACAAATTTACAGACGGAATAAATGTGGTCCGAAGGGGAATGGTATTTGGCGCCAAATAATTGATTTGTTTATGGTTGAAATTTGAGTCCGACACTACTAATATTTTAGTGAACCAGGTGGTCAGTGAAATTGAAAGAGTGTAAAAATAATCACAATAATGATTCACGTGGAGCCAAAATCTTAGGCGTCTGATTTTGTTGTCTTCAACTTTCGACCATATCAAACTAATAATGCAGCTTTAACCTTCCATTAAGTTTTCAATTGATAGAGTTGGAAAGAGGAAATCAAGTGAAAGCAAAATGACAACTCTGGGAAATCCAATAATCATTCTCTCGAGCTTTTTCTGTCTGTGCCTGCTCATCGTTCTCTTCAGGTTCCTACACAGGTTGTGGTGGACTCCATTTTACATACAATATCTACTAGGTTCGCAAGGAATTAAAGGCCCTTCTTACAACTTCATCCATGGAAACACCAAAGACATCTTGAAAATGAGAAACGAAGCCTTAAGCAAACCCATGGCTTTATCACATGATATATTTCCCAGGGTGCAGCCTCAGGCTTATTCATGGATCAACAAATATGGTATGACTTGCTATGAATTGTTTTCCCCTGACTTCCTGTTCCAAGAATCAATGTAATATATTTCTTAAATCATTTTCCATTTGCATTTTTCCTTTTTTTTTCCCCCCGGGGAATAGGGAAGAATTATCTTAATTGGAATGGTGCTCAACCTCAACTAGTGATTACAGAAACAGCGCTAATCAAAGAGGTACTGAATAACAGAGATAGAGCATACCCCAAAGTGGGGCTCCCTTTCTATGTCATGAAGCTAATGGGAGATGGACTAGCTACATCTGAAGGTGAAAAGTGGGCAAAGCACCGGAAATTGCTAAACTATGTTTTTCAAGGGGAAAGCCTTAAAGTAAACTCTCCTACTATATCATTAAAATTTGGTTCTGGGTTCAGTTCATTTTTTCCATAGTAAAGTTGGTGGAAAATGACTTAGATTAAGATTACTATTGCAATCATGACAGTTAATGAACATCTCGTGTGGATGAGATTGGGTTTTTTTTTGCAGAATATGATTCCGGAAATGATAGTCAGTGTTGAAAAGATGCTGGAAACATGGAAACATCACGAGGGGAAAGGGATTGAGGTGTTCGACGAATTTAGGTTATTGACGTCGGAAGTGATATCAAGGACAGCCTTCGGGAGCAGTTACTTAGAAGGGAAGAACATTTTCGATATGTTGATTAATTATTCTGTGATTTCACGAAGGAATGCTTTTAAAGTAAGATTTCCAGGCATCAGGTAACTTCCACCTATAGCCTAATCCAGTGCACATTGTTATCTAACCATTACCATCCATTCTCAGATTTTTAGAGCTTACACAGAGTTTTTAGAATGAATAGTTGCTTGATTTGATAGCAGAGTTTCTTTTGTATTTCGAATGCGAACTTCCCCTATACTGTTAATCAAATTTCAAAATAGAGCAATGTTATTTCCTTTTGCAGTAAAATCTGGAAAACAGCCGATCAGATAGAAGCAGATAAGCTTCTGAGAGTGATGCACAACTCAGTGATGGAGATTATCAAGAGAAGAGAAGAAAAAATAAAAAATGGAGATGTAGACAGCTTCGGTACTGATTTTCTTGGATTACTTCTAAATGCTTATCATGATGTCAATGAGAACAAAAGGCTCCATGTGGAAGATTTGATTGATGAGTGCAAGACATTTTATATTGCTGGACAAGAAACAAGTAATTCATTGCTTTCATGGACTGTCTTGCTTCTAGCGATCCATACAGATTGGCAACAGAAAGCAAGAGCAGAAGTGATTGAGTTGTTTGGCGACCAAAATCCACATCCTGATGGCTTATCTAAACTAAAAACAGTAAGATAATTAGTTACTAACAATGTTGCTCAAAAGCTCACTGCATTTAAATTAATTACACGTCTGAATTCTATTTTTCCATGAGCAGATAACCATGATCATCAACGAGGCCTTAAGACTGTATCCTCCTGCAATTGGCTTTATAAGGAAATGTGAAAGAGAAGTTAGATTGGGGAAACTCATTCTCCCTGCCAATCTGAACTTGTTCATTACGAATTTGGCAGTTCATCATGATCCTCAAATCTGGGGAGACGATTCTCATGTGTTCAATCCGGAGAGGTTTTCAGAAGGGGTGGCTAAAGCTACAAACAACAACGTGGCTGCCTATTTTCCCTTCGGAATTGGGCCTCGAACTTGCGTGGGTTTCAACTTTGCAACGGTGGGAACAAAGGTTGCACTCGCCATGATTCTGCAACACCACACCTTCACCCTCTCCCCAGCTTATGTTCACTCACCGGTTTTCCATTTTACACTCGTGCCTCAACATGGAATTCAGGTGATCCTCCACTCTTTGCAGAGTTAGGAGGGCCCGAGTTGTTTAAATAAGACTATAGGACCCGAACATATGGCATGGCATGTAAAATTTACAATAAGAAAAGGTTTTAGATGTATTGCAGTATATATTTTGGCAATAGAGGTATTTGGGTCTAGCTCTGCTCGATTGACATCTTTAAAATTTGTTCCATTTAACCATCTAAATAATATTTATTATTAGACTGTTAAAAAATATTTTATATTAATATTTTTAATAATTTTAAATATAATTTAGGAATTAAAATATATAAAAATTAAATACTTATCAATCTAATAATATCTTTAATTGGGCCGCAGTTAGACCTAAAAAATAATGTTCAAGACTTTGCTCGAGTCAAGATAGATCAGTAGACCTAACAAGCAGCTCGACACAGGGGCAGAGCCTTGTGTAATTATGGGGGGCTAAGGCCCTCCCAAAATTTTAAAAATTTTGTATATATTATATATTTTTTTCTCTTAATGGCCTCTTCAAAAAATTTTAATCCTTATTCTTCTTTATCTTTGACTCCTTCAATAAAAGTTGATTAACTTCACTCCAAAAAAAAAAAAAATTTGGTTAGCTCCGCTCTCAACCCGACATGTATTAGCTGGCATGGGACTCTCTCTCTCACACTAAAGAAATTGAATTAGTTGGCATATTGGATTTGGTTTCAAATTAATTTATTATTCTAGAATATGGCATACTCACTATGTGTATGAAAATTTTTTTGTTATTTAAGGAAATGGTTAGTTTTTTAAATTTATTTTATAAGAAAAAGACTCAAAAATCTTTAAACAAATATAAATATCAATTATATAAAAAGATATTAAAGTGTGTATAACTATACTGATGTAAGTGGATCTCTCTTCTTTTAGAGGAAGAATTAAGTTACTTCCGTGTAAAATTAATAAATTTTACACTATTTTATAACTTTATGTATAATTGTTGAACATGCGTGGAGATTATGAAAAGAAGTCAGTCCTTTAGAACTTATGGAAAAATGCTTAGGAGAGTCTTGCAGTCTATTAAAAGTGATCTAATGCATCCATATTAGTCTTTTATGTGTACAACAGCATCCTGAGGATAAGCCAAGTATGTCACTGTGATTTTAATCTTGGAAAGTGAAACTGAATTGCCACAGCCCAAACAACTTGGTTTTTTGTTTCAGAAAAATCCACTTGAAGAAGATTCTTCATCAGACAAGCATGTATCTTCTTCGACAAATGAAATGACTCTGTCAATACTAGATGCTCGATAATTGATTAACTATACTGTATACTTAACTCTTTCATCTCCAAGATGTGCTTGACGTTTCCTTGAGCTTCCTGTTAGTTCTTGTATAGCAGAAGTCTGTAGGTAAAGGGTAGAGAGCTTTCTCTAGTTTCATTGCTTAGGTTAAAGAAGGAAATTGCTATTGTTCTTTGTGAAGCAGTTTCCCTTTGTAATTGTATATATTTTTCATTTTGTACAAGCCAGATGCCAGTAGAAGCCTTTAACAAACTGCTAAAGACTTTGAATGGCATGATGGCTTAGTGTTAATAAAAACACTTTTAAAAAAAATTAAAAAATTGATCGTTGAATTTAATAAATTACTTGTATGTGTCATCACATGAAAAAAATTTCAAATCAATTCAATATCTTTATCGTATCAATTGAAAATATTATTTTTTTAATAAATATTTAACGGTTAAAAATTTTATTATTATCAAACAAATATTTTGCACCAACATTTTTTTTTTGTTAGAAAATCCAATTTTGTTATTAAAAAATTTTTTATCCAATAAAATAACCACATGAGAGTATAGGCAATTTTGTCATGTAATATCTATAGCATCATCTGCCACTGAAGGGGGAATAGGTTAACATTACTGCTAGTGCATTGAGATTTAATGAGGATTGTTTGCCAGGTCTTGTTTTTTTTTTTTTTTTTCAGGTCTTGGTTGATGTATATGCAGAACCCAATCTACTAATGGCATATGGTAAACCATTGCAGCACTGCTGTTTGCTCAATTCCTTTACATATTGATTACCTCGTCTCTTTGGTTGTTATTGTCATTTCTTTTTACATTGATCATGTCAGGATCCATAACTGCAGTATTATATCCATCTGTTGCAAGCTGCAACAGGTCAATGACTAAATAGAAGCAAGACATGGATTGATGATGATCAGAAGATTATATTAAGGTAAAGTGTGAAGTGTCCAATGTTGGTTACTAGTTGTCTTGTAACCTTTTGATGTAGGACATTTTTTCCAGGTGTTTGGAAGATGTGACTGTTTTTTACTTCCTTTTCTTGTTCAGAGAAAAGGGTATGCTTCTGACATCTTCTACAGTCTGATTTTGACAGATTATACAAAATATATGCATATGTTGCATAAAGTTATACACTTACTACAAAATTCTATAAATGACAATAATACAAGAAATATTTGAGTTTGCGATGGAAACTATGAATGTGACAAAATTAAAAGACACGTACATCTAAATTTTAGACGATAATAGAGTACTGATCATGGCATGGGTGAGCTGTTGAAATGCAATGATTCCAAATGAAGCCAAAGGCCGGCTCCTAGAGCATTTGGCTTAAGCCCTCGAAGTATTTATATCTGATCCTAACCGTGGAAGAGACAGAGAACCAAAAAAGGCTTAATATCATTATAGGAACATCTGAATTCATTGTTTAGAGACGAAAATGAATTCCACAGCAAAGCTTTTGATCCTTGTCATAAGTTTTTGTTGCCTGTTTTTCCTCATAGCTCTACTGAGGTTCTTTCACAGATATTGGTGGATACCTTTCCGAATACAGTATACTATGAGTTTACAGGGAATCAAAGGACCTCCTTATGAGTTCATCCATGGAAACAACAAAGCATCTACCTATATGAGAATGGAAGCATACCGCAAACCTATGGCGGCCTTGACTCATGATATAGTTCCCAGAGTGATGCCTCAGATTTACTCCTGGATCAACATCTACGGTGAGAAAATTGAATATGGTTTTCTTGAGGAATGTTTCTAACTTCCACTTCAAATGAAAGATGAATCCCTTCTTTTTTCCTTTTCTTTTATTAGGGAAGAATTATCTTACCTGGCAGGGAATTCGACCTCAACTGGTGATTACAGAAGTGGAGCTAGTCAAAGAGGTTCTGAGAAACAGCGAAGGAGCTTTCCGAAAAAAGAAGGCCGAAGACTTTATTCATAAGATAATAGGGGACGGACTTGTAGCAACCGAAGGTGAAAAATGGGCCAGGCAGAGGAAGTTGGCAAATCATGCATTTCATGGGGAGAGCTTAAAAGTAAAACTTTCGAATACAGTCTACTTTGCTGCAAAATATTGCTGCCATTAGAGAACATTTAAGTATTCTACATTAGATAAATGCAAAATTCTGGTGATCTTAGATAGTTTCTTAAAATGTGTAGAGGATTGTTTTGGCAGAGCATGACTCCGGCAGTAATTGCTAGCGTTGAGGCAATGCTGGAGAAGTGGAAAGGCCGTGAAGGCAAAGAGATCGAAGTGTTTGAAGAATTCAGGTTACTTACTTCGGAAGTTATATCGAGAACAGCTTTTGGTAGCAGTTACCTGGAAGGGGAGAAGATTTTCGAGAAGTTGATGAAGTTATCGATAATTGCTAACAGAAATTTTCATAAAGCTAGGATTCCTGGCATCAGGTAAGTTCCTCTGAGCTCAATTAATCTAGACTCTAGAGTTTGTCCCTGATTTCAAGAGAGAGGAAATACATAAAAGTCATCTCAGGCGATACCTTTTGTTTGCTTTTGCAGCAAGATTTGGAAACCTGCTGATGAAATAGAATCAGAGAAACTTGCTAAAGGGATTCATGATTGTGTGATGGATATGGTTAAGAAAAGGGAAGAGAAAGTACTGACCGGAGAAGCTGACAGCTTTGGCACTGATTTTCTGGGATTACTTGTAAAAGCTTATCATGATGAGGATGAGAGAAACAGGCTTTCAGTAGAAGACTTGGTAGATGAGTGCAAAACATTCTACTTTGCTGGACAAGAAACCACTAATTCCTTGCTCGCATGGACGGTCCTGGTTTTAGCAATTCATACAGATTGGCAAGAGAAAGCAAGAAGAGAGGTGATTGAGGTATTTGGGAACAAAAATCCGCATTCTGAGGGCATTGCCAATCTAAAAACTGTAAGCAACACTGCAATCTCTGACCATTTCATTAGCGTACACTACTAGCACATAATAAATTAAATCGTGAGTTCTAGTTTCATCTTTTTGTTCATGTCTTGCACACAGATGAACCTGATCATCAATGAAACCTTAAGATTGTATCCTCCTGTGGTTGCCACTGTTAGAGAAGTTGGAAAAGAAGTTCATTTGGGGAAGCTCGTTCTGCCTGATAATATAGAGGTTCTGATCCCAAACATGGCACTTCACCATGACCCTGATTTATGGGGAGATGATGTGCATCTTTTCAAACCAGATAGGTTCGCAGAAGGGACTGCCAAAGCTACCAAATACAATGCGGCTGCATTCATTCCTTTTTCATTGGGACCTCGATCTTGCGTGGGTATGAGCTTTGCAACCACAGAAACAAAGACTGCTCTCTCAATGATTCTACAACGCTACACCTTGACTCTCTCCCCAGCCTATGTTCACTCTCCATTTACCATACTTATGCTTCAGCCACAACATGGAATTCAAGTAATGCTTCATTCACTATAGGGTGGTGCCTAAAGTTCTTAATAAGACTAGCTGCTTCTAGGTTGGTAGAGCTTATTCTGGAGTGTGCAGCTACTAGTGTCCAAGATGGTAAAATGTTAAAGTCTTCAGTAATGGTATTCAATGTACTATATATAGCACTTAATTATCAGCGATGTGATAATAGTTGTTAAGTGTATGGAAACTATTTTTGGATCCTTCTTTCTCAATCCAAGTTTTTAAATCGGGTGGCTCTTGATATGCTGTCAGAGCCTTTCAGTTTAAAGTGGTTCAAAGCTTAAATCACAAACGTATACTGGTACTGCCCTACTCCGGAATGATATCCCTGCTCCTGGTGCAAGGTCCACCTGGGAAACCTAGTTCTTCTCAACTTCCAATCAATTACTAGAGCAATCAAGGTGAATAGCCTGAAACAGTTAACTTCAGTAATTTGCCCGTAGATGACATTACCGAGAACAGGGGAGGAGCGCAAAATTTTAAAAAAATTTTACATTTTATAAATTTTATTAACTACCCTCCTCAAATAATTTTCTATTTAATAATTAATACAAATAGAGAATAACAAAATAATTTCATATGCTTGACTTAATTTTAAAGGTTTTTTTTATTTTTTTCAATTATTATTATTATTTTTGTTTATTTATTTATTTATTTCTATTCTATTTACTCATATATTCTAAATCTCTATAGATTTTCCTTCACAAATTTTAACGTACCATCAATCATATTTTTTTTCTTTTATTATATTATATGTGGATTCTATCTTCTACTTGTCATGTTTTTTTTCTAGTATCTAGATTTTATTTTTTATGATTTTAATTTTTAAAAATAAATAAATTATTATATAATTTTTAAATATACGTTACAGTATTGCATTGTGACTTAAAATTTCATCAATATTTCATTTTTTATTCAGAATAACCAATGCATTTTAGTATGTATGTTGTAAATTTTAAATAATAAGGTTATTCATACAAATTGATAGAATAAAATAATTATATTTTTTCAATACATATTTATTTATTATATTTATTTTTAATAGCTCTCAAAATAATTTTTAATTTAATAATTAGTTTTTTTTCTTACTGTTTGGCAAAATTAGAGTCATTATGGTTACCATATTGCTAGTTAAACCCAACAAATAAATTCTAAACTAATATGTTAAGCATATCAAATTTACAAAAAAATAAAAGTGAGTCTACTAATTCAAATCCATTAAGTTTTAATATAAATCTAAGCTTATCATAACATATTATATCTTAACAGTCTAATATAATAATCTATCATAACATATTATATTTTAATAGTTCAATCTAATAACCTAATATGTTAATTAGCAATTTAAGAAGTAAATAAAAAATAAGAGGAGAGTTAAAACACATACAGTTAAGAGGCAATTCATTTAAATTTAAAAAATTATTTTCTTTTTCACTCTTACGCATAAAGAGTGTGAGAAAATTTTTTTATAATTTCATTCAGTCATATATATAAATGACACTACCATTACTGTTAATATGCATTTTTTATGTGTTCAATATTTTTTCAATTTTATTTAATCTTTTAAATAAATGATAATTGAATTATATATAAAATTCTCTTTAACTGTTTAATATCTCTTTTTGTTTGACCTCTCCTTTGAAAATGCTCAAGCTCTCTCCTGACCGAAAACATCAGCAGCATTTAACACATAAATCCAGACAATATATTATTGATAGCAGTTCAATCTCTCCTGAGTATAATTAACTTCCAAGCACAAAAGTTTCTGCAATGTCTGAATATGGACGTTCCAGGTCAATTTTTTCTAGAACTAGAGAGCACAAAGGCCTTGAAATTTCCTCAGGTGTCCAGGCAATCATTACAAGTCAAGGCCGAAGCCAGTGTGCTGCAGCTGCATATTTGGACAAAGAGATATAGATAGGCCATTTAACATTAATCAATGTCATTTGTTGCTGTTTTGCTTCCCTTCAGTAAAATCTAGGATTAGGCACACTTGATTTGTAAGCGTATCTCTGGTCAACGAGTAAAACAAGAAAAGATAATTCAGATTGATTTTTAACAAGGATCAATCATTTTAATATAAAACAAGAGAAATTATGTGGGTTTTAGTTTTTTAGCCATCCAATCAGTTGTAAGACGTGAGAAATAAGGATGTACTGTCTAGTGCCTAGTAATACTGAAGCTTCTAATGTAACATATTGTAGCTGGCCAATGTCTGCTTTGCCAGCTCCACCGACCGTGAGAAAAGATGAGAGCAACTCATTTGGGCTCAAAACAAAAAAGGAGAATGCTACGTTCTAGAATTAGCTTATGTCCAAAACGGTAAAACAGGCTTGAGGGTCCTGACTCTTATCTCACAGAAGTGATGGAATAATATTTAAAGGAAAAATATTGATAACAACTCAAGGCCCTAGCTACTAAAGAAATCATCTGTCACACTCCAAAATCCAGTCCTGCAATAGTCAAACATGTGAGAACACCCTGCACTCCAAAACAAACCCCATGAATTTGTAAAGATCAAAACTTTTACAACCCAAGTTAAAAATAGCCCTTAACATATCCTGCATATTGTGTTATGAACTTCCTTAAAAATGGGCACACATAAACCTGTGATGGAGATGGTTAAGAAAAGAGAAGAGAAAGTAGTGATTGGAGTAGCTGACAGTTTCAGCAGTGATTTTCTGGGATTACTTGTGAATCCTTACCATGATGTGGATGAGAAAAGCAGGCTTTCCGTAGAAGACTTGGTAGGTCAGTGCAAAACATTCTACACTGCAGGACAAGAAGACAGTCCTGGTTTTAGCAATCCACACAGGTTGGCAAGATAAAGCAAGAAGAGAGGTGGTTGAGGTATATATTTGGAATAAAAAATTCACATTCTGAAGGCGTTGCCAAACAAATTAAAGACTGTAAGCAAATCATATCCTCTAACCCTTTCAGTGGTTTACACTACTGAGCACTTATTGAATTAAATTTATCTTGTACACAGATGAACTTGATCGTTAATGAAATCCAAAGATTGTATCCTCCTATAACTGTCACTGACACTGTCAGATAAGTTGGAAGAGAAATTCAATTGGGAGAGCTCACTCGATTGGCCTGTTAATTTTAGAGGTTCTCATCCCAAACCTGGCACTTCACCATGACCCTTGGGGAGATGATGTTACGCTCTCCCCAGCCTATGTTCAGTCCCCATTAACCCTCTCATGCTTCAGCCACAACATGGATTACTCAAGTGACGCTTCATTCTCTGCAATGATGGCCATAGTTGTTAATTGAATAATGCCTCTTCCCCAATAGCTCAGCTTTTAATCCCCAAGATGGCAAAATAATCAAATAGAAATTAAATTACAGCTTTTTCTAGTAATGATGAATAAATATTCAATTATGTCTTTGTCATCTACGTTTAAAAGTCCCACGTTTACCTACCTTGCGGTGAGAGCGATAACCACAAAGGAGATTCAAATATATTTTATGCCCTCTTTCTTTCACAAAATGATTTAAATATATTTTATCCATGCCATGATGGAGCAAGCTGCAAACAGTCCAAAAATAAACAAAAGCCAGATGTTGATTGATGATGATGACTAGAAGATTATGTTAATGCAAAGTACATAATATATCTGATGAAGGACATTTTCCCAGGGTTATTGCAACTTTTTTTCTTCTTTCCTTGCGTTTTTCTTTTCCCGTGCAAAGGGGTGATTATGACAATTTAATTGATTTTATAATTGAGTACTGATAATGATTTTGGCTATATATCTACTACAGCTTGTATTATAGGACAAAATACAAGATACATTTTCAATTTATTTTTCATAATTTTTTTAAAATTTTTTGAGATTAAAACCCATGGAACATAACGTGTATAATACAATTTGAAATTTTAATATAATATACATCAAAATTATTTTTTTTAAATTTCATGAAAATCAAATAAGAAAAAATAAAATGGGAGAGGAGGACTATATATAACACAATATTGTTGACTCTCACCATTTATTTCTTTGAAATGTTACATAACGTGATGTGCAAGAGTCTTTGACTAAAATAAACGTATGGAAAATAGTCTTGAACATGTAAAATTCTTATCACGTTTTGCAGCAGTCTTTGACTAAAGTAAAAAGCCCCACTTGGAGGTCCTTATCCATTTTGAATTCTTACAATAAGTAGTTAAAATTGAATGACTTAATACCTTTCAAAAAAAATTGAATGAATTAATACAAGGTGTTACCCCCACCCCCCCCCCCCCCCCCCCAAAAAAAAAAAGAAAAAAAACCAGAAAGTCCTAATGTATATACCACTTATTACCCAGTGAACTCTAAATCAAAGCTTAACATCTATTAAAACCAAATTTTATCAAGTTGAGTTCATTATTGTTCATATTAAAGCATGATATGAAGTGATTATTACACCCTTTTTTTCCTGTTCATAGGATGAAGAACCCTAATTGTTAATTATAATTAATCTTTATTTATTTCATTGATCATATAAATGCCAAAATTGTTGCTAAGTTGAATCCAATATAATCTGCAGTTTAGTGATTGGCATAACCTGATTTGCGAGATAAGAGAGTACATCACCTACTATTATTGCATCACAATTATTCAATAAGAGTCATAAGAGTGAGGCATTAGGCATTATGTATAGCATGCCATGAATATTTGTAGTTGAATTGTTAAGCCTTTCCTTAAAAAGTGGGTGTATTTTTCGAAGGCAATAATTTCAAATGGTCAAAAGACCTATCCAATTCTTTTACTTTCCAATTTTGTTTAATTTGGTTTCTATGCTTAAAATCGAAGTAATTTAGTTTTTTTATTTTAAAAATTTCTTCAATTTAATCCCTTTCTCTAACGATATTTAATTTTGTCAATAAAAAAGATGACATCAGTATTGATATGGCACATTTTGATGATGTTGCATTGATATGATGATGTGGCATACTACGTGGCACCAACGTGATGATGTGGTAATGTCTCGGGGCACTAATATGATGACATGGCATTGACATGTCAGCATGTCTATGCCACGTGATAGATTACAAAAATTTTCAAAATAAAAAATCTTGCTCCGTCATAGGGATTAAATTGAATAAAAATATATAATATAAGGATTAAATTGAACAAATTAAGATGTTAAGGGACTAAATTAAAAAAATATTTAAAAAATATAAATCTCTAAGTAGATTATGGATATACTTATTAATAAGTCAAATATTTAAATATAAAAGATTTACGGTGTTAAAAAGTATATATAAATATTTTCTTTCTTGATTATTTGATTCTAGAATATTTATATTAATTTATATTTTTTACAAAAATTAAGTTTGAATTCTCCTTCTAAAAAAAATTTTGAAAAAATTTTCATACTAAAGTCAAATTTAGATGAATAACTTGCATTATGTTATAATAAAATAATATAAAATAACTAAATAAATTCTTTTTTCTTCTATTTATAATAGTATAAAAATTTAAAATTTATTTAACTTATTTTTTAACTTAAGCTAAACTCAAATTAGCAAAATACGTTGATTTAATACAACTTTCACAATTTATAAATACTCATTCTTTTGAAATCATTCAACTCTTACCTAATGTACCTTTTATTTAAATTTACTCAAAGTTTCTTATAAAATAATTTTATTTAAGTTCAAATGCCACAATCAAATTCTGCTAAATTTAAATTTAAATTATTAATTTGGATCTACAAAAAATTTATTAAAAAAATAAAATGGTACAAATATTTACAATTATATTTAACTTTATCAACAATAAATATAGTCTTTAATAAGGGTGAGCAAAGCCAATCCATACCAATTACCCACCCAAACCAAATGCGATTTGAGTAAAATAGTTTGGTCTAATTGGTCCAAAATATTTGGTTCAATTGGTTATTTGGTCGGTTTTCGATTTTAAAATTTTTGGACCAATCCACCTAAAAAACCCAAACTAATTTTTATATATTTATATATATAGTCATATATATAATTTTTTTATATATTAAAAAGAATTGATAGTAAACTTAATTAATACTATATTTAAAATATATTAGAGTATTGTACGTACGTATACAAATCATAATCATAATAATTTAATATTAGTTATAAATATTTATTTATTTATAAATCTTTATTAATATGAAATTACAAGTTATATATTTTAAATGATATAAGTTATATGTTACCTCTAGCAGTTAGGAGAGTCATGAGAGAGAGAGGAAGAGGGTGTACTGCAGAGCTCCTTTGGATTCTGGAGATCGAAGGAACCTTGACAAACCAAATCCCAAGCAAGATGGACGGAGGGCATGGAATGATAGAGTTTAGCAAAGTATCCAGAAGTGGAGGGATAACCTTTTCTCCATTTTTGTTGGAAATATCAGTCCAAGCGCTTCATGGATTGACATCAAGAATTGGTTCTGTCCTGGATGTTTTTCTAAAAAAAAGGAATGACCATGGTAGGGGGAATTATGCCTTTGTATGCTTCAAAGGAAAGGACGACATGCTTAGAGCCATTGAAAGGGGTGATAATTCTATTATGGACGGCAGACATCTTTTAGTGAAGTAGGCGACCTCACGAAGGAAATTTGGAACTTGCAGAACAGAGGAGATGACCAGATTGAACAGGTTTGGTGCTGTAGGGACCACCCATGAAGGTCAGTCCTTTAAAGATGTGGTTAGTGAAACTGCTTCCCACCTCTAAATGGAAGTGCGCCAACTATCAACCCCACCAAGACAAGTGGAGGAGCGGCTCATTAGGAGTTGACATGTGATGATATCTATGATAGGGATGACATGCAGTGGGTTTTTTGCAGCCCCATGGGGAAAATAAGAAAGGGTCACACGATTGAGGAAATACAAACGGTCTATCGAAAGACGGAGTAATGGTTGTTTTAACGGAGATTGACAAGGAGCAAGTGCTTGTCACTTTTGACAATAAAGGGGAAATGGAATTGCTCACTGAATTGTATTGGGAAATCTTCGAACCATGGTTTCAGTCTCTTCAGCCATTTAAGGGGAATAAATGTAGTAGTTTTGTGGTTTGGCTGAAAGTAAAAAATGTTTCATGGCATTTATGGCATGAAGACATTTTTAAAGCTCTGGGTAACACATGAGGAAAATTCATTTATATTGACAACAAGACCAAGAGCAGAAGCAAGTTTGGTGAAGCCATGGTTCAAGTGGAGGTACAAAACCAGGAAAATTTTCCTCAACCTGTGAAATTGAGCGTACGAGATATGAACTGAATGTGAATGACTCCCAAACCGAAAGGGCGCTCCCTCAGGCTGACGATAACCCAAGTGAAGATGAACGTCGACGAACTGTAGCCTTGATGCTAGAGAAGATAAGACAAAAAGATAGCAATAGCTGTAGTAGTTTGGCCTCGGGAATTGGGCCAAAAAAAGGTTATTGATAACCAAATTCAAATTAAAGAGTTAAAGACTGAAGGTCAAAAAGGAATTACCACTAGATCTGTATGTAAAAAGGTTGAGTGTGGAGGTGGTAATGAGATTGATGTGCAGTCGACTACTCATCGAAAAGGGAAAGAAATCTGGCAACAAGTGCTCAATAAGGATGAAGGAGAGGATTGTGAATTTGGTGAGATTGATGTGATAGGTCTAGGGTCTTACCTCCAGAAGATAAAAGTGGTGGATGGATGGGCCTATCGCGTTGGTCCTCCTATAGGGTGTGGAGAGTTAGAGGGGTCCTATGGGGTCAATATGGTGGATTGTGGGGGTGGTTTGGTTATCCTACCAAGGAATATGGGCTCATTTTCCAAACATTGGGAGTTCGGCTCTACTAGTGAAATGGAGAAGGCCAATCAAGTGGAATTTATGTATGAAGAGAATCTAAATGGTGAGAAATCTTGTGGATTAATTAAGCCCATATTTAAAAAGACTCTAGTGGTGAACTGTGGGGAAGCAGGCTTGGGCCTTGAGGGGGAAAAGTCCAATGGCTGGAAAAATAAAGTTGTGAAACTGAACGATAGGATGAACTTAACAGAGGAAACGATTAAACAAAGCGGGGGTGGGGGATCTATCTCACGAGAAACTTCCAACAATGTGGACGAGGGCCTAACACTGGTAAACATGATTAAGAAGATGAAGAAATCAAAAAGCAAATCAAGTTTCAGAATTAATGGAGGCTTAATTAGGAGAGGATTGGTAATGAGAAGTGGAAAAAACATGAAACTTAATAAAGCCAAATGCGAAAAGATAGAAATGGTCAACAAAATGGATCTGGTTCAGATGGGTGACAAGGGTAGGCCTGATAGTGTTGAGAAAGGTGTACAGGGGATAATTAAAGGTAAGGAGCCAATAGGTAGGGGGAAAGCAGGGAAAAATGCAAAGGAGGTAGTGTACGGGGAAAGCAATGAAAGCTTGCCAGAGATAATGACTTCAGAGACTGACGATCAGCTTGAGAACAGTAATTTAAAAAAGGAAGGCGAGACCACTTGGAATACAGCTTGTAAGTTGGGTTTGTTTTTCGTTGATAGTAAGGAGGCTGTCACTAATGAATTCACAAGGCTTGAAAGAGAGATGATGGCAGAGTGGACAATGTGAGTACGAGAAGAAAGTAACCAAGTGTAGGGTCGTACCCTTCCATGATACTATTAACTTGGAATGTAAGGGGTTTAGGAAAGTGTGAGAAACGAAAAGCTATGGGTAAACAAATTAGTAATGTCAGTTCTAATGTGGTCATGCTTCAAGAATCCAAGCTGTAAACAATTAATAATAGACGGGTTGATGCATTGGGGGGTAAAGAGATGTACAAGGGGGTATGGGTGGACTCGGATGGGGCATCTAGAGGTCTTGTATCTCTATAGCTGGAGGATTTTATAAAGGTTGAAGCTAAAATCCTAAACAAGAATTTCATTCTTCTAGTTGGAAATGTCAAAAAAGGGAACTGAAGAATCGAAATCGGTAATATTTATGCACCATCAGAGGAGAGGCTGAAGATTGAATTGTGGGATACACTCATTGAGAAAATGAGGGAATTTGAGGTCCCATGGTGCTTAGGAGGGGACTTTAATGTCGTCTTAAGGCTAGATGAGAGGTTGGGGGCATATTCTGATCACAAAGAAATGGAAGCGTCTCAGAATTTTGTTAATACCGATGAGCTGGTCGACCTTCCAATGGCTGACAGCAAATTTGCATGGGCTAATAATAGGGACGATGTGGTCTTCAGTAGTCTTGATCGCTTCCTTGTTGATGAGTTAATGCTTGAGAGATTTCAGTTTATGAGACAGTGGTGTTTACCGTCTTCGCTTTCATACCATAATTCGGTTGTTTTGGGAGAGAAATGTGTCCAGTGGGGTCCTAAACTATTTAGATTTTTTAACCACTGGTTGGAAGACAATGGGTTTCAAGAAGTTTTTGCTGAGGCATGGAAGAAAAGCAGTTATAGGATCAGTTGTCAGGGAAATTTATGGCAGAGGCTAAGATCTATCAAACCGGCAATTAAGGAATGGCAGCAACCAAGTGAAACGACTCCCAAAAAAAGATTGCTACTCTTGAGGGTGAAATTCAAAAAAAGATGGTTGAATGGCAAAACAGATCGGCGGATGTCTCTTTTAGAGAAGAGATTAGGAAAATGAGGTATGAACTATGGGCTTTCTACAGACAAGAGGAACGTTCTTGGCATCAAAAATCGAGGGTAAGTTGGTTTATCGAGTGAGACAGAAACTCTAAGTTCTTCCACACTTCAGCTTCTTCACGAAAGAGAAAGAATATGATTGACTGTCTAAAGATCAATGGAATGGTGGCTGAGGATCCGCAAGGCATTAGAGAAGAGGTGACGAGGTACTTTGAGAAGTTGTATGAGGATCAAAATGTGGTTGAACTTAGGGACTGGGAGTTGGAGATTAAGATGTTGTCTAATGGATTCGCTCGAAGCTTGGAGGAGCCATTCTCAAAGAAGGAGGTCAAACAAGCTATCTTTAGCTGCGACGGGAATAAAACACTTAGACCATATGGTTTTAACTTTAATTTTCTGAAAGCTTAATGGCCGAAAATAAAGGATGAGGTAATGAGTTTTATGCATAACTTTTATGTCTTTGGCTGCTTTGATGAGAAGATTAATGGCTCCTTATTACACTTATCCCTAAAAATATAAGCCAACTACCTTTAATTAGTATAGACCGATCAGCCTAGTAGGTTACGTTTACAAAGTGGTCACTAAAGTGTCGGCTAATATACTGAGAAAAGTTATGGAGGAGGTTGTGGGGCCAAATAAATTTGCTTTCATCAAAGGCAGACAAATTACTAATTGTGCACTCATAGCTAATGACCTCGTGGACTACTTGCATAAGAGTGAAGAAGGAGGTGTTTTCTTCAAAGTTGATTTTGAGAAAGCTTATGACAGTGTTGATTGAAAATTTTTACAGTTTGTGATGAAGAAAATAAGCTTCAAAGACAGATGGAGGACGTGGATTGGGTCATGTGTGTCTACTGCTACTGTCTCGATTTTGGTCGATGGATCCCCAACTAAGCAAGTGAAAATGAGGCGTGGATTAAGACAAGGGTGTCCCTTGTCACTGTTCTTTTTTAATTTTATTGCAAAAGTTTTCAGTGCCTTAATGAATAAAGCAGTGGCATGTGGTCTGTGTTGGGCATTGAGATTAGGAATAGTGGAATCACGGTCTCTCATCTTTAATATGCAGACGACATGATGATTTTTAGTACCTCGAATATTCAGAGTGTCCTTAACATCAAGAGAGTGCTACGGTGCTTCCAAGTGATATCAAGATTAAAAATCAACTTTCGTAAGAGCAACTTGTATGGAGTTAAGGTGGGTGCTGTGTTACAGTCTTAGGCTAACATGATACCTTATGTTGTTGGTTCTCTACCAACAACTTATCTAGGATTGCCACTTAGAGCTAGACACCATTCCATTGCTATTTGACGGCCTGTGTTTGAGAGAATTGAGGCAAAGCTTACGGGATGAAAGTCCAAAATCTCTTTTAGAAGAGGGCGAGTTTCTATGATCAAATCGGTGTTTGAGAGTTTGTCGGTTTATTTCATGTCGTTGTTTGAAATGCCATAAGGGGTCAATGAGGAGCTTAATAGAATCCAGAGGTGATTCTTGTGGAGTGGCTCCAATGATAAAAGGAGAATTCACTAGGTGGATTGGGAATCGATTTGCACTTCAAAGGAAAGAGGTGGTCTTGGTTTTACGAATCTCTGGTTGAAAAATAGAGCTTTGTTGAATAAATGGATTTGGAAATACAGTAAGGGAAGTGAGAGTCTATGAAGAACCATTCTTGATGCCAAAATAAGAGGGGATTCTTCGAGCCTTATCCCACTGGACTCGAGTGGCAAGTGGTCGTCCTCTATGTGGAAAACCATTACTAACTCTTTTACTCCTTCGAGGAGTTTTTCTTCTTTGTTGTGTGTAGGTATTGGCTTCATGGTGGGCAATGGTGCCAAAATTCAATTATGGGAAGATGAGTGGATTGATGGGGTCATCCTCTGTGTTACTTTTCCCTGAATTTTTGCTTTAGCGACAAATAAATCAAGAAATATCATCAAGTATGGTACATGGTATAATCAAGCTTGGCATTGGCATGTCCAGCTTAGATGAAATCCATTTGATTGGGAGATTGAGGCGTGGGAGAGTTTTATGAAATGTCTTAATCACATACAGCTTGATGAGAAAGTTGAGGATAAGCTGATTTGGAAAAGCACGCCAAGTGGGCATTATACACCCAATTCTTTCTGTGAATTAGCTTTAGGCAGCAATGGGTTGAAGAGGTGTTGTGGAGAGAAGTGTGGGCGAGGCTTGGACCACCAAAAGTGGAGGTTTTTGTTTGGCAGTTAATGAGAGGAAGATTAGTGTGTAAAGAAGAACTCGTCAAGAGGAATTTACCTCATAGATAGGCGGCTGTGTGTAACATGTCTAACAATGATGTTGAATCTGTCAATCACCTCTTTTTCAGATGCAGAGTTGTTTGGGATGTGTGGTGCATGTGGTTAGCGGATTGGGGCATTATTACTTGTTTTTCGTGGGCTGCTTCTATTTTCTTTCTAGCTTGGAATAATTGTCCTGTCGACATTGCTAGAAGAAAAGTATGAAGGATGTCCTTTTTCACCATTGTTTGGTCCATTTAGCTATATAGGAATGAGATGGTTTTTGATGGATCAACTTGGGATGCTTGTAAAGTGATGGAGATTATCAAAATCAGAATGGCGTGGTGGGTAAAGTGTAAATGGCCCCAAGATAATTTAGATACTCTTGAGATTGTGAGATTTTCGCACCTTGTTACTATTCTAACAAAAAGAGAGAAGGTTAAAGTCCAGGTTCAATGGAAGATTCCTCCAAATGGGTGGGTAAAATTTAACATTGATGGGGCTGCTAAGGGCTGCCCCGGTCCTCTTGGCATTGGGGGTGTGTTGAGGAATGAGAAAGGTATAGTGAAAATGCTTTTCTCCAAAACAGGGGGTTGGGGTGATGCCAATCTTACGAAAATGTTAGCTATTCGAGAGGCTTTAATTCTTTTTATGGCAGCAGATTGGTGTCATCCGTTTGATTTTTTCATTGAAACTGATTTTATAAATGCTATTACTTGGGTCTTAAAACCACTTTCCTCTCCATGGAGCCTTAGAAATCTGATGTTAAAAATCAAAGCTTTGTTGAGTAAGATTCCTAGATGGCAGATTATTCACACGTCTAGATTTGGGAATGAATTAGCGGACAGCCTTGCCAAACTAGGGGTGGAAAGAGCCACAGACTTGTTGCAAGTTCTCCTTTAATAGTCATGGTTTACTTTTGTTTGCTTCGCTTGACTTCCTCACGGGGTCGATGGCTTCTTTATGCTTCAAGAATAGGATTTGTGTGTATAGAGGTTTTAATGTGGTCATGGTTTTCAGCCTTGTCGATGGTGGTTTTCGGTGCCTAGGGATGTCTTGATGAGTGGAGAACAAGGGGTCGTTGGTCTTTGTAAATATGGGAGTTTTTGAATTTTGTTGTTCTTGTTCTTTGCTTGGTACAACAAAAGAAGGAAACAGGCACGTTGGTTATGTTTCCTTATCTTACTGGCTCTTCTTTTGGTTTTAATCTTTTGGGTTGGTGGGGATATGTTGCCTAAGGGCTTTTTGTAAATGTTTAGGTGGATGGTTTAAGGGCAAGGTTGGGTGCTGGTATTTTTGCCTACCAGTATGTGATCAGAGGGTTAAGACTATGTTCTTTCCAGTTTTGAACCTCATCTGTTTGTACATGGACATCTTTTCTTTATGAATGAACCTTAATTTAAAAAAAAAAAGAAGTTATATGTTAATATTATAATATATGATAGTAAATATCCTACATATTAATATGTTATAATTATTACACCTTAGTATTATTTCGTAATATAAAATGGTATGAATATATATATAATTGTATAAATATATTATATATACATATACATAAGCATTACTATAATTTATAATAAACTTTATTTATATAATTATATTTAATAACTTTATTAGTTATCACCTTAGATTTTATAGCATATTATTTATAATTAGTTATAATTATATAAACTTTGATATAAAACATTATAACATATAAGTTATGTCATTAATTTTATATGTATATATATCACAAAGTCATATATTATATATACATATATTTAATTTATACATAAACATTACTATAACTTATAATAGACTTTATTTATATGATCATATAAAATATTTTAACATAAAATTTGTATCATTAATTATATATATAATTATGTAATATATTATATATATATATACATATATTTAATTTATACATAAGCATTACTATAACTTATAATAAACTTTATTTATACGATTACATTTAATAAGCTTATTAGTTATCACCTTAGATTTTATAACATATTGTTTATAATTAGTCATTATTTATACAAACTTTGATATAAAACATTATAACATATAAGTTATATCATTAATTATATATATATATAATTATGGATGAAGTTTATAAGTTTTAATATTATAATTTGTAAAAAAAAAAGGTGATAAAATTTTGGTCCATTGGTTCAAAATCGGACCAACCAAACCAATTATATGTTTAGTCGGTTTGGCTTTCCATTATATTTGGTTGATTTTGGTCGATTTTTTAAAAACGATTGGTCCATTTGGTCCTTAGATATGGTGGACCAAACCACTAATCCACCAATTTGCTCACCCTTAATCTTTAATCTAAGAAATTTCAACTTAAAAAATATAACTGAAAATATTAAACAAAATAAAAACATAAAAAATAAATAAAAAATTGAAAGGGTGGAGCTAAAATTCTATGGTTATAATAAGAGATTTGTCATGTTCAAATTAAGTAACTTAGAATGAGAAATTAGTTTTATAATCATCGCTAACCCTATATCTTTGTTCTTCATTTTTTTAACTAAATCAACATATTTTACTAATTTTTTTTACTAATTTGAGTTCACCTTAAGTTAAAAACTCAGTTAAATAAATTTCAAATTTTTATACTATTATAAATAGAAGAAAAGAATTTATTTAGTTATTTTATATTATTTTATTATAACAAAATGCAAGTTATTCATCTAAATTTGACTTTAGGCATGAATTTTTAAAAAAAAATTTTTTATAGAAGGAGATTTCAAAATTAATTTTTGTAAAAAAGATAAATTAATATACATATTCTAAAATCAAATAATCAAGTAAGAAAATATATATATATATATTTTAACACCATAAATCTTTTACACTAAAATATTTAGCTTATTAATAAATATATCAACAACCTACTTAAATATTTGTATTTTTCAAAAAAAAATTTCAATTTAGTCCATCAACATCTCAATTTTGTTCAATTTAGTTCATGTACTATATATATATATATATTTTTAATTTAATCTCTGTGACATGGTAAAATTTTTTATTTTGAAAATTTTTTTAATCTGTCAAGTGGAGTTGACATGTCAGCATGGCATTGTCATATCATCATATTAGTGACACGTGATATTATCATATTATCACGTCGGTGTCATGTGACATTGTCACATTATTATGTTGATATCATGTGACATGTCACATCATTATTTTAATTTTATATTATTAAAATATGTCACGTCATTATCGACATTATTTTTTTTACGGTAAAATTAAATTTTGTTAAGGTAGAGTCTAAATTAAAAAAAATTTTAAAATGAAAAAATTAAATTATTTTAATTTTAAATATTAAAATTAAATTAGATAAAATTAGAAAGTACATGAACTAGATTGTTCCTTCGACCAATTCCAAATCGCACCAAATGAAAAGCCGGATACTCGAGCCACGCATCCTGGTCAAATTCAGACGTGATAAGAGCAATTAAAGCCTTGCTTAGTAGACAATGGGAGGTTAGCATACGTCATATTTATAGGGAAGGGAATAAAGTTGCAGACTACATGGCCAAGTTAGGCCTAGACTTCCTTTTGTTTCATATGATGGCCCATCTCTAGAAATGGCATCTTTGGTTGAAGGATTTATTGCGAGTTGGCTCCTTACGTATGATTACCCAATAAAGTGAGAATTCTTTCTTCAAAAAAAAAAAGCTTTCAGGCCTAAACGTGCTGAAAGCAAAGAACCACAGCACCTCAAATGTAGGGGATAAGAGAAGGAAATGAACACCATGGGAAAGCTTTTAATCCTTGTCGCAGGTTCATTCTGCCTTTACTTCCTCCGAGCTCTGCTCAAGGTCTTCTACAAGTACTTGTGGATCCCCCACCGGATACAGAATATACTGAGGTCACAGGGAATTAAAGGACCACCGTATGAGTTTATCCATGGAAACAACAAAGCAGTTGTCGAAATTGGAAGGGAAGCATCAAGCAAACCAATGGCCTTGACGCATGATATATTTCCCAGAGTGCTGCCTCATACTTACTCCTGGATCAACGCATATGGTGAGGCATGATGTCATTTTCCACTAGGATTTCTAACTTCTGCTTCCAGGAAGAGATTTAACTCTTTTTTTTTTTCTGTGTTCTTTGATTAGGGAAAATTCATCTTAGTTGGAATGGAGTTCAAGCTCTGCTTGTAATTACAGAACCAGATCTCATCAAAGAGGTGCTGAAAAATAGTGAAAAAGCTTTTCTAAAGGGGAAAGTTACATATTTCGTTAGCAAGATACTGGGGGACGGGCTTGCTACGACCGAAAGAGAAAAATGGGCAAGGCATAGGAAATTGGCCAATTATGCTTTTCATGGGGAGAGCTTGAAAGTAAAACTTCCTATGAAAACCACTGTCCTATAAGTTTTTGCTGTCATAGGCTTGGTGATTGAATTATTGATTGTACTTGAACATTTGCAAACTAAAATTTTGGTGATCTTCCTATAGTGATGCTTACAAAGTGGAGGATGGTTTTGGCAGAACATGACTCCAGCAGTAATTGCTAGCGTTGAAACAATGCTACAGAAGTGGAAAGGCCGGGAAGGGAAGGAGATCGAAGTGTTCCAGGAATTTAGATTATTGACTTCAGAAGTGATATCCAGAACAGCTTTTGGTAGCAGTTACCTGGAGGGCGAGAAGATTTTTGAGACGTTGATGAAGTTGTCAGTAATCGCGATCAGAAATCTTTATAAAGCCAGGATACCTGGCATCAGGTAAGTTCCTCTAAACTTTACTCTGGAGAATAATAAACAGAAGGCTCTATTCTATGCATAAAGCTGTAGGTCTGAGAGGATTTTTTTTTTCTATTCTAGATTTTTCCATATATAAGGCAGACTTTGGTTTGCTTTTGCAGCTACGTCTGGAAACATGCTGATGAAATTGAATCGGAGAAACTTGCGAAAGAAATACATGATTCTGTGCTGAAGATTGTTAAAAAAAGAGAAGAGAAAGTAGTGGCTGGAGAAGCTGAGAGCTTTGGCAGTGATTTTCTGGGATTACTTCTAAATGCCCATCATGACTTGGACGAGAAAAACAGGCTCTCCGTAGAAGATTTGGTTGATGAGTGTAAAACATTCTACTTTACTGGACAAGAAACAACTAATTCCTTGCTCGCATGGACAGTCCTGCTTTTGGCAATCCATACAGATTGGCAAGAGAAAGCAAGAAGAGAAATGATTGAGGAATTTGGTAATCAAGATCCACATCCTGAAGGGATTGCCAAACTAAAAACTGTAAGCAAATTTCAAGCTCTAACCACTTTAATAGCATACACTAGTTATGAGCATTCAGGGTATTAAACTGGGAATTTATAATTTGATACCTTTGATTTCTAATCTGTAAACAGATGACCATGATCATCAATGAAACTTTACGGTTGTATCCTCCTTTAAATCGCATCGTAAGGAGAGTTGGAAGAGAAGTTCAATTGGGAAAGCTCATCCTGCCAGCTGATTTACATTTGGTTGTCCCAATCATGGCACTTCACCATGACCCTCAGTTATGGGGAGATGATGTCAATCTATTCAAACCTGAGAGATTCGCAGAAGGGATCGCGAATGCCACCAAACATAATGCAGCTGCATATGTTCCCTTTGGATTGGGACCTCGATCTTGTGTCGGTATGAGCTTTGCAATTACAGAAACAAAGATTGCTCTTTCCATGATTCTACAGCGATACACCATTTCCCTTTCCCCAGCCTACAGCCACTCACCATATTACCTTCCTTTGCTTCAGCCACAACATGGAATTCAGGTAATACTTCATTCTCTGTAGAATGAAGCCTAGAGTTGTCAATGGAATAATGCCTTGTAGATCAGTTGCTTACAGAGGCCGCAGCCAGTAACTCACCCCAGTCAGTGATGTTGATTAATTTGTCCTTGTTTCTATCCATGTAATAGTAAATGATGATATTGGAACAAAATGTTTAAGCAATCAAGTATGAAGATGGTGCTCCTCTGAGTACTATTTCCTCTTATATTCTGATATTGTTGTAGATCTTGATTAGAGATCCGTATGATTGTCCAGGCATCTTTTTTTCTGTAACAAAATTCTCCAAGAAGAAAAATACTGAATTGTTCATTTCAACTCCAGCACTTCACCATGACCCTGAGATATGGTTGAAGATGTTCATGTTTTCAAACCAGAGAGACTTGCAGAAGGAGAAATAACTTTACCCAGATTGAGCATAAACCTTGGCTCCATTATTGGTAAAGATTGACATTAGTTATAAATTTACCCTGAAAAAATTAAATAAAATGGTAAGAAATCATACTAAATTATGGCATACTATTGATTTATATTCAAAATTCTCTTTATACACAGTACAGGACTAGGTGAACCCGGGAACCAGGTCTGGCTTGCTCATTAGGCAAAAGGAGCATCAAGATCAAACTAATAAAACAAATTTGTTAACAGGTTTGAAGCAAAAGATATCCAGGCTAGATAGTCTGAATCATGCTTTATGAAATGCCTTAAAAGGCTAAACGCATCAATTGTTTCAAAGGAAAAGATGCATACAATATGAGATTACCACATACTAAAACTAAACTAAATGGTATAAACAGCACAGGCTTTCACGGTGATCTCCCCTGTTAAGCAACTATAAAATTATTTTCAGCAAGTTTGTTGGGGAGTACAGTCCCCTGTTTCAGTTTATATACTGAACACAGCAGCCATTCAGTCGAGTTCATAGCCCTCTCAAAATCCAATAAATGTGGACATCACAGTTTGCACACGATTAATCAGCATGAACTCCATTCTCAAATATGCGCCATGACATATAACCAGACCTCTAACAATGGTATCTTTGCAAGTATTTACAACTACTTTACAATTTTGACCAGCCCGCCCGATCAGAACTGGCAAAAACTTATAAATAATAAATAACTAATGGCGGGAAGCAGTTGGAATTTAAATAAGTTGAAGAAGGGTTCAGGGCTGTGCAAAGTGGTGCCGCATATGTCTTCATCGATTTGAGTTTGTGAAACGGGGGTCACCTGTGTCGTTTTATGATTTGCTTGTTGGGGGTGCTTAAACGGTGTCCTTGGCTGTCGTTTCTTGTCTGTTCTGTTTACAGGAGCATACGACGACTTGTTGTGTCGTTTGTTCAATGTTTGTTTCTTTCCTTCAATCGCGTCGTTTTCGTTCTCTCTTTGTTTGTGTAGTCCAACGGCCTTCTTTCTCTTTCATCTGAGCAGCCGTTATTTCATCAATTTTGATCCATATACAGACTTGTTTCTTCTCTCAACTCTGTTTTTGTTCATCATTTTGCTCTTTTGATTTCTGGAAATTTGTACAGTTTTTTTTAAGAAATCTTACAAACTAATGATAACCAGTTTCTGATTATGTTCTTCCATTTAACTGTATTTACCAGCCATTTCTGATGATACAAGTATTAGGGGTTTCATGTATTGGCAACAAAGAAACAAGATTATCTTCTTTTGAGTACTAAACCCTGGTATATCCCAGCTCCGCTCCTAGTAAACAATCTAAGGCTTCTCAGCTTCTAAATTCCTGTAGTCATTTTGTGAAGATCATGAACCAAATAACCTCATGGCATGGTGAATAAAAATCTTTGAGCATTGGGACAAACCACAAAATGGACACCTTTAAGCAAGCTGAACAGCTACAAACCAACAATTGTTGCGGATTAAAACTTGGGAATTCTGCTAGCAATCGTATCACTTCCACAATTTGACAAACTTGTGATCATGCCTGGCAGAAGAAACCAGCCCCTTTCACAGGTGATACAGCCAATGCAGCTATTACTCCTTCATGAGCTGACAAAAGCCATAGCCTTATTTTCCGTCATATTCCATGAGCTGACACAATTCAGTATTGAATCACCTTATAATGATAAATTGGTATTTTTCCTTAAAACCCTTTACTCCGCTGATAACCAGTATGGACAAAACCAGCTACATTTAATATGTAATTTCTTAGTTTCTTTGGGTTGAAAGAAATGATGTAAAGCATAGAGGATTGAAAATGTATCTTGATAGAGTAACTTGGCGAATTATGAAAATGATATGGCCAAAGGCGGCCCAATAAATTCAAAAACTTAAAGCGAAATAATCAAATGAGGTTTTTTTTATTGAAATTAAAAAAAATTATTAAAATTTTATTCTTCTAATTTTTTTATATGTAAAATTTTTAATTAAACTTTTATAATCAAGTTCTTCTAATATTTTTTTTTTCAATTGATAATACAGTCAATACATTTAATCTTTCTTGAAACATTATTGATTTTAAAAAAGATTTTATTAATTTTAATTTTGAAAAACTTTTTTATCTTGAAGTAATACTTACTGAAATTGTTAATATTATTCTAAAAGTAATATATGCATTTGAAAAAAAATAAAATCTTCTTATATGATTAAGTATTTCAATTAAATTATTTTCTTTTTATATAATTTCTTTTAAAATTTTTAATTCTGAAAATAAATCTAAACTATCAATCAATCTAAACTCTAAAGTTTGTCCCCTAAAGTTTGTCCCGGATTTCCAGAGAGAGGAAATACATAAAAGTCATCTCAGGCGATACCTTTTGTTTGCTTTTGCAGCAAGATTTGGAAACCTGCTGATGAAATAGAATCAGAGAAACTTGCTAAAGGGATTCATGATTGTGTGATGGATATGGTTAAGAAAAGGGAAGAGAAAGTACTGACCGGAGAAGCTGACAGCTTTGGCACTGATTTTCTGGGATTACTTGTAAAAGCTTATCATGATGAGGATGAGAGAAACAGGCTTTCAGTAGAAGACTTGGTAGATGAGTGCAAAACATTCTACTTTGCTGGACAAGAAACTACTAATTCCTTGCTCGCACGGACGGTCCTGGTTTAGCAATTCATACAGATTGGCAAGAGAAAGCAAGAAGAGAGGTGATTGAGGTATTTGGAAACAAAAATCCACATTCTGAGGGCATTGCCAATCTAAAAACTGTAAGCAACACTGCAATCTCTGACCATTTCATTAGCGTACACTACTAGCACATAATAAATTAAATCGTGAGTTCTAGTTTCATCTTTTTGTTCATGCCTTGCACACAGATGAACCTGATCATCAATGAAACCTTAAGATTGTATCCTCCTGTGGTTGCCACTGTTAGAGAAGTTGGAAAAGAAGTTCATTTGGGGAAGCTCGTTCTGCCTGATAATATAGAGGTTCTGATCCCAAACATGGCACTTCACCATGACCCTGATTTATGGGGAGATGATGTGCATCTTTTCAAACCAGATAGGCTCGCAGAAGGGACTGCCAAAGCTACCAAATACAATGCGGCTGCATTCATTCCTTTTTCATTGGGACCTCGATCTTGCGTGGGTATGAGCTTTGCAACCACCGAAACAAAGACTGCTCTCTCAATGATTCTACAACGTTACACCTTTACTCTCTCCCCAGCCTATGTTCACTCTCCATATACTATACTTAAGCTTCAGCCACAACATGGAATTCAAGTAATGCTTCATTCACTACAGAGTGGTCCCTAAAGTTCTTAATAAGACTAGCTGCTTCTAGGTTAGTATAGCTTATTCTGGAGTGTGCAGCTATTAGTGTCCAAGATGGTAAAATGTTAAATAGTCTTCAGTAATGGTATTCAATGTACTATAGCATTTAATTATCAGCAATGTGATAATAGTTGTTAAGTGTATGGTAACTATTTTTGGATCCTTATTTCTCAATCCAAAACGGGTGGTTCTTGATATGCTGTCAGAGCCTTTCAGTTTAAAGTGGTTCAAAGCTTAAATCACAAATGTATACTGGTACTGCCCTACTGCGGAATGATATTCCTGCACCTGATGCAAGGTTCACCTGGGAAACCTAGTTCTTCTCATATATTTTAAATTTCTATAGATTTTCTTTCACAAATTTTAACGTACCAACAATCATATTTTTTTTTCTTTTATTATATTATATGTGGATTCTATCTTCTACTTGTCATGTTTTTTTTTTATTATCTAGATTTTATTTTTTATGATTTTAATTTTTTAAAATAAATAAATTATTATATAATTTTCAAATATAAGTTGTAGTATTGCATTATGACTTAAAATTTCATCAATATATCATTTTTTATTCAAAATAACCAATGCATTTTAGTACGTATGTTGCAGATTTTAAGTAATAAGGTTATACATACAAATTGATAGAATAAAATAATTATATTTTTTCAATACATATTTATCTATTATATTTATTTTTAATAGCTCTCAAAATAATTTTTAATTTAATAATTAGTTTTATTTTTCATACTGTTTGGCAAAATTAGAGTTATTATGGTTACCATATTGCTAGTTAAACCCAATAAATAAATTCTAAATTAATATGTTAAGCCTATCAAATTTATAAAAAAATAAAAGTGAGTCTATTAATTCAAATCTATTAAATTTTAATATAAATATAAACTTATCATAACATATTATATCTTAACAGTCTAATCTAATAACTATCATAACATTGTAGACACTTCAAAAAAATAAAAAATTATAATAAAATAAAATAATTTTAAAAAAAAAGAGAAGGAACCACCCTGAATGACAGGGTTCTGACTACCAACTCCTTGGTGCTAGAACCTCATTATCGGGTTGTCCAAATTTTTGGACAACCTGACTTCAAAAGATGGACAACCTGCAAAACGAGGGGAAGAGGGATAATAAAAAAAAAAATCAGAGAGGAAGAACCAAAAAAACAATAAAAAAAACGTTTTCAAAAAACCAAAAAAACCAAAAAATCTCTAGCAGCCGAAGAACCACAATCAAACACAAAAAATAGAGAAAAAAAAAAAAAGGAAGAAGACGGTAGAGAGAAGAGGAAGAGAGAAGAGGAGAAGGGTGTGACGTCGACAGGGAGAAAGGAGAGAAAGAGAAGGAGAAAGAAAGAAGAAGCCAGCAGGGAGAGAGAAAGGAAAGGAGAGGAAGAGAAGAAAAAAAAAAGAAAAAAAAGAAAAAGAAAGAAGAAGCCGACAGGGAGAGAGAAAGGAAAGGAAGAAGGAAATAAGGGGGAGAAAGAAAGATAAAAAAAAAAAAAAAAAAAGGAGAAAGGAGGTAGAGATTTGTAACAAAAAGGGACTCTTCACGGCATTTTTTGGAGAGCAAGTCGTTGTACCTTTGGTGGCTTGTCTTAGCCCACATAATTTTATTTTTTTTAAGTTAATCTAAATTTACATAAGGTAAGATCTAATTTGCATGCTTTTTTACTTTAATATTTTTTTTATTTATTGTGGTGACTCAATTGTTTATGTTAAAAACATATTATTATGAGCATAAGAATAATTTAATTAAGACAAAAAATATATTATGTAGAGATTATGTGATATTTTAAAGTAGAAAAATAACAATAAAATATAAAGTGAGAAATGAAAATATGGGTAAATATTTGATAAATAAATAAATATAAACAAATATTCGAACAAAAAAATACAAAAAAAATAATAAAAAGAGATGATAATGGTTGTAATAGTATATATATATATATAATTGGGATCAATATTCATATTTATGAGAGTTCTTAGGTTTGGTCTAAAAAATCAATAAATGAATAAGAACAGAAATAACAAAAAAATAAAAAAACAATGATAGTCATAGTAAAAAAAATAGTAAAGATACATAGTTTAGAAGAACATATATACATATATACATAAAATAAATAGTAAGAAAACTAATCATAGGTTTAGTTTATGTTAAAAATAGTAATGATAATAAACAAATGAGAGGAATAAAAAGAAAGAAAGAAATATTCATATTTAGATACTTGTAAATATAATATATATATATATATATATAAACAAAAAAACAACAACAGGATACAAATATAAAAATTATAAGAAAAATAAGATGATTGTTTGAGAAACTCCACCTAAGAAAAGCAAAGAGTTGCCTCTTTTAAGTGGATTTTTTTTGTGCGAAGTTTGAGACGGATTTTCACCAAAGCGTCAGGATAAATCCGAACTCTAAACTCCAATACCCATTAAGTCAAATAGTCATTGTTAAAAAAATAAATTAATTTACATAATGTTGCATCCAAACTTAAATTAGTTAATTAGCTTAAATAAATATTACTAAAAAAAGTTAATTTAATCATTTGAAAAAATTAATTAATTGTTTATTTGATAAGTTATATAATCAAGTTAAATGTTAATCAACAATGTTAATTAAAAGATATGGATCTAAATAGAAAATAAAAATAAATAATAATAATAAAAAAAAAATAAATAAATAATCCATGAAAAAAAATGACAAAATAAATATATAAATAAGGTGATAAATTATTAAACACATAATTGGATGAATTATGAATCGCTTAAGTCAATAAACGCGTGCATGTAGACATCATCTCTTTATCCTGTCATAGCACGCCACATTTATCTTGCAAATGATGCGGGAATTCCGATGATGGGATTTCCCCGAAGAGCTTGTAGAGACGAGTTCTTCCGAGGATATCTCTAGGTGAGGAGAATTTCGAGACTTCATCAAAACGTTGGGATGGTCTTCGAATAATTTTTCAATAAAAGATTACCGATCCCATTATTTAAAATAAACGAGTCATGACATCATTTTACTCTTGCATCAAATGCATATGTAAAACCAAATAAAAGATTCAGGCAGTCAGTTTAATAAAAATTTAGTTAATAAGTAGGGAATCAATCAAAAGTAGGCTATAATACGATAACTTAAGATTAAATGGTACCGTTCGTGAAATGGGTGCCACGGAGGTGCTAACCTTTCTCCGTGCGTAACCGCACTCCCGAACCCATCTCTAAAAAATGTGAATCAGTTCTCGTTTTTTCGACGGACATAAAATTAATTTAGGACTTTGTTGATTAGAATCGGGTTAATAAGTGACCAATCACATCTAGATAAAAAAAAAGATTGGTGGCGACTCCTAAACCGATTTATTTTCGTCAACGTCTGGCGGACAGGTTCTCGAACCCACACGTTACGACAAACATATTATATTTTAATAGTTTAATCTAATAACTTAATATGTTAATTAGCAATTTAAGAAGTAAATAGAAAATAAAAGGAGAGTTAAGACACACAAAGTTAAGAGGTAATTCATTTAAGTTTGAAAAATTATTTTCTTTTCCACTCTTACACATAAAGAGTGAAAGAGAATTTTTTTATAGTTTCATTCAGTCATATATATAAATGACACTACTATTACTGTTAATATGCATTTTTTTACATGTTCAATATTTTCTAAATTTTATTTAATTTTTTAGATAAATAATAATTGAATTATATATAAAATTCTCTTTAACTATTTAATATCTCTTTTTGTTTGACCTCCCCTTTGAAAATGCTCTAGCTCTCTCCTGACCGAAAACATCAGCAGCATTTAACACATAAATCCAGACAATATACTATTGATAGCAGTTCAATCTCTCCTGAGTATAATTAACTTCCAAGCACAAAAGTTTCTGCATTGTCTGAATATGGACGTTCTAGGTCAACTTTTTCTAGAACTAGAGAGCACAAAGGCCTTGAAATTTCCTCAGGTGTCCAGGCAATCATTACAAATCAAGGCCGAAGCCAGTGTGCTGCAGTTGCATATTTGGACAAAGAGATATAGATAGGCCATTTAACATTAATCAATGTCATTTGTTGCTGTTTTGCTTCCCTTCAGTAAAATCTAGGATTAGGCACACTTGATTTGCAAGCGTATCTCTGGCCAACGAGTAAAACAAGAAAAGATAATTCAGATTGATTTTTGACAAGGATCAATCATTTTAATATAAAACAATAGAAATTAGGTGGGTTTTAGTTTTTTATCCTTCCAATCAGTTGTAAGACGTGAGAAATAAGGATGTACTGTCTAGTGCCTAGTAATGCTGAAGCTTCTAATATAACATATTGTAGCTGGCCAATGTCTGCTTTGCCAGCTCCACCGACCGTGAGAAAAGATGAGAGCAACTCATTTGGGCTCAAAACAAAAAAGGAGAATGCTACGTTCTAGAATTAGCTTATGTCCAAAAAGGCAAAACAGGCTTGAGGGTCCTGACTCTTATCTCACAGAAGTGATGGAATAATATCTAAAGGAAAAATATTGATAACAACTCAAGGCCCTAGCTACTAAAGAAATCATCTGTCACACTCCAAAATCCAGTCCTCCAATAGTCAAACATGTGAGAACACCCTGCACTCCAAAACAAACCCCATGAATTTGTAAAGATCAAAACTTCTACAACCCTAGTTAACAATAACTTGGTAAATTAATTTGATATCAAATATCAAATTAATTTGATATTTAAAAATATCCTGCATATTGTGTTATGAAATTCCTTAAAAATATGCACACATAAATCTGTGATGGAGATGGTTAAGAAAAGAGAAGAGAAAGTAGTGATTGGAGTAGCTGACAGTTTCAGCAGTGATTTTCTGGGATTACTTGTGAATCCTTACCATGATGTGGATGAGAAAAGCAGGCTTTCCATAGAAGACTTGGTAGGTCAGTGCAAAACATTCTACACCGCAGGACAAGAAGACAGTCCTGGTTTTAGCAATCCACACAGGTTGGCAAGAGAAAGCAAGAAGAGAGGTGGTTGGGGTATATATTTGGAATAAAAAATTCACATTCTGAAGGCGTTGCCAAACAAATTAAAGACTGTAAGCAAATCATATCCTCTAACCCTTTCAGTGGTTTACACTACTGAGCAATTATTGAAGTAAATTTATCTTGTACACAGATGAACTTGATCGTTAATGAAATCCAAAGATTGTATCCTCCTATAACTGTCACTGACACTGTCAGATAAGTTGGAAGAGAAATTCAATTGGGAGAGCTCACTCGATTGGCCTGTTAATTTTAGAGGTTCTCATCCCAAACCTGGCACTTCACCATGACCCTTGGGGAGATGATGTTACGCTCTCCCCAGCCTATGTTCAGTCCCCATTAACCCTCTCATGCTTCAGCCACAACATGGATTACTCAAGTGACGCTTCATTCTCTGCAATGATGGCCATAGTTGTTAATTGAATAATGCCTCTTCCCCAATAGCTCAGCTTTTAATCCCCAAGATGGCAAAATAATCAAATAGAAATTAAATTACAGCTTTTTCTAGTAATGATGAATAAATATTCAATTATGTCTTTGTCATCTACGTTTAAAAGTCCCACGTTTACCTACCTTGCGGTGAGAGCGATAACCACAAAGGAGATTCAAATATATTTTATGCCCTCTTTCTTTCACAAAATGATTTAAATATATTTTATCCATGCCATGATGGAGCAAGCTGCAAACAGTCCAAAAATAAACAAAAGCCAGATGTTGATTGATGATGATGACTAGAAGATTATGTTAATGCAAAGTACATAATATATCTGATGAAGGACATTTTCCCAGGGTTATTGCAACTTTTTTTCTTCTTTCCTTGCGTTTTTCTTTTCCCGTGCAAAGGGGTGATTATGACAATTTAATTGATTTTATAATTGAGTACTGATAATGATTTTGGCTATATATCTACTACAGCTTGTATTATAGGACAAAATACAAGATACATTTTCAATTTATTTTTCATAATTTTTTTAAAATTTTTTGAGATTAAAACCCATGGAACATAACGTGTATAATACAATTTGAAATTTTAATATAATATACATCAAAATTATTTTTTTTAAATTTCATGAAAATCAAATAAGAAAAAATAAAATGGGAGAGGAGGACTATATATAACACAATATTGTTGACTCTCACCATTTATTTCTTTGAAATGTTACATAACGTGATGTGCAAGAGTCTTTGACTAAAATAAACGTATGGAAAATAGTCTTGAACATGTAAAATTCTTATCACGTTTTGCAGCAGTCTTTGACTAAAGTAAAAAGCCCCACTTGGAGGTCCTTATCCATTTTGAATTCTTACAATAAGTAGTTAAAATTGAATGACTTAATACCTTTCAAAAAAAATTGAATGAATTAATACAAGGTGTTACCCCCACCCCCCCCCCCCCCCCCCCCCCCAAAAAAAAAAAGAAAAAAAACCAGAAAGTCCTAATGTATATACCACTTATTACCCAGTGAACTCTAAATCAAAGCTTAACATCTATTAAAACCAAATTTTATCAAGTTGAGTTCATTATTGTTCATATTAAAGCATGATATGAAGTGATTATTACACCCTTTTTTTCCTGTTCATAGGATGAAGAACCCTAATTGTTAATTATAATTAATCTTTATTTATTTCATTGATCATATAAATGCCAAAATTGTTGCTAAGTTGAATCCAATATAATCTGCAGTTTAGTGATTGGCATAACCTGATTTGCGAGATAAGAGAGTACATCACCTACTATTATTGCATCACAATTATTCAATAAGAGTCATAAGAGTGAGGCATTAGGCATTATGTATAGCATGCCATGAATATTTGTAGTTGAATTGTTAAGCCTTTCCTTAAAAAGTGGGTGTATTTTTCGAAGGCAATAATTTCAAATGGTCAAAAGACCTATCCAATTCTTTTACTTTCCAATTTTGTTTAATTTGGTTTCTATGCTTAAAATCGAAGTAATTTAGTTTTTTTATTTTAAAAATTTCTTCAATTTAATCCCTTTCTCTAACGATATTTAATTTTGTCAATAAAAAAGATGACATCAGTATTGATATGGCACATTTTGATGATGTTGCATTGATATGATGATGTGGCATACTACGTGGCACCAACGTGATGATGTGGTAATGTCTCGGGGCACTAATATGATGACATGGCATTGACATGTCAGCATGTCTATGCCACGTGATAGATTACAAAAATTTTCAAAATAAAAAATCTTGCTCCGTCATAGGGATTAAATTGAATAAAAATATATAATATAAGGATTAAATTGAACAAATTAAGATGTTAAGGGACTAAATTAAAAAAATATTTAAAAAATATAAATCTCTAAGTAGATTATGGATATACTTATTAATAAGTCAAATATTTAAATATAAAAGATTTACGGTGTTAAAAAGTATATATAAATATTTTCTTTCTTGATTATTTGATTCTAGAATATTTATATTAATTTATATTTTTTACAAAAATTAAGTTTGAATTCTCCTTCTAAAAAAAATTTTGAAAAAATTTTCATACTAAAGTCAAATTTAGATGAATAACTTGCATTATGTTATAATAAAATAATATAAAATAACTAAATAAATTCTTTTTTCTTCTATTTATAATAGTATAAAAATTTAAAATTTATTTAACTTATTTTTTAACTTAAGCTAAACTCAAATTAGCAAAATACGTTGATTTAATACAACTTTCACAATTTATAAATACTCATTCTTTTGAAATCATTCAACTCTTACCTAATGTACCTTTTATTTAAATTTACTCAAAGTTTCTTATAAAATAATTTTATTTAAGTTCAAATGCCACAATCAAATTCTGCTAAATTTAAATTTAAATTATTAATTTGGATCTACAAAAAATTTATTAAAAAAATAAAATGGTACAAATATTTACAATTATATTTAACTTTATCAACAATAAATATAGTCTTTAATAAGGGTGAGCAAAGCCAATCCATACCAATTACCCACCCAAACCAAATGCGATTTGAGTAAAATAGTTTGGTCTAATTGGTCCAAAATATTTGGTTCAATTGGTTATTTGGTCGGTTTTCGATTTTAAAATTTTTGGACCAATCCACCTAAAAAACCCAAACTAATTTTTATATATTTATATATATAGTCATATATATAATTTTTTTATATATTAAAAAGAATTGATAGTAAACTTAATTAATACTATATTTAAAATATATTAGAGTATTGTACGTACGTATACAAATCATAATCATAATAATTTAATATTAGTTATAAATATTTATTTATTTATAAATCTTTATTAATATGAAATTACAAGTTATATATTTTAAATGATATAAGTTATATGTTACCTCTAGCAGTTAGGAGAGTCATGAGAGAGAGAGGAAGAGGGTGTACTGCAGAGCTCCTTTGGATTCTGGAGATCGAAGGAACCTTGACAAACCAAATCCCAAGCAAGATGGACGGAGGGCATGGAATGATAGAGTTTAGCAAAGTATCCAGAAGTGGAGGGATAACCTTTTCTCCATTTTTGTTGGAAATATCAGTCCAAGCGCTTCATGGATTGACATCAAGAATTGGTTCTGTCCTGGATGTTTTTCTAAAAAAAAGGAATGACCATGGTAGGGGGAATTATGCCTTTGTATGCTTCAAAGGAAAGGACGACATGCTTAGAGCCATTGAAAGGGGTGATAATTCTATTATGGACGGCAGACATCTTTTAGTGAAGTAGGCGACCTCACGAAGGAAATTTGGAACTTGCAGAACAGAGGAGATGACCAGATTGAACAGGTTTGGTGCTGTAGGGACCACCCATGAAGGTCAGTCCTTTAAAGATGTGGTTAGTGAAACTGCTTCCCACCTCTAAATGGAAGTGCGCCAACTATCAACCCCACCAAGACAAGTGGAGGAGCGGCTCATTAGGAGTTGACATGTGATGATATCTATGATAGGGATGACATGCAGTGGGTTTTTTGCAGCCCCATGGGGAAAATAAGAAAGGGTCACACGATTGAGGAAATACAAACGGTCTATCGAAAGACGGAGTAATGGTTGTTTTAACGGAGATTGACAAGGAGCAAGTGCTTGTCACTTTTGACAATAAAGGGGAAATGGAATTGCTCACTGAATTGTATTGGGAAATCTTCGAACCATGGTTTCAGTCTCTTCAGCCATTTAAGGGGAATAAATGTAGTAGTTTTGTGGTTTGGCTGAAAGTAAAAAATGTTTCATGGCATTTATGGCATGAAGACATTTTTAAAGCTCTGGGTAACACATGAGGAAAATTCATTTATATTGACAACAAGACCAAGAGCAGAAGCAAGTTTGGTGAAGCCATGGTTCAAGTGGAGGTACAAAACCAGGAAAATTTTCCTCAACCTGTGAAATTGAGCGTACGAGATATGAACTGAATGTGAATGACTCCCAAACCGAAAGGGCGCTCCCTCAGGCTGACGATAACCCAAGTGAAGATGAACGTCGACGAACTGTAGCCTTGATGCTAGAGAAGATAAGACAAAAAGATAGCAATAGCTGTAGTAGTTTGGCCTCGGGAATTGGGCCAAAAAAAGGTTATTGATAACCAAATTCAAATTAAAGAGTTAAAGACTGAAGGTCAAAAAGGAATTACCACTAGATCTGTATGTAAAAAGGTTGAGTGTGGAGGTGGTAATGAGATTGATGTGCAGTCGACTACTCATCGAAAAGGGAAAGAAATCTGGCAACAAGTGCTCAATAAGGATGAAGGAGAGGATTGTGAATTTGGTGAGATTGATGTGATAGGTCTAGGGTCTTACCTCCAGAAGATAAAAGTGGTGGATGGATGGGCCTATCGCGTTGGTCCTCCTATAGGGTGTGGAGAGTTAGAGGGGTCCTATGGGGTCAATATGGTGGATTGTGGGGGTGGTTTGGTTATCCTACCAAGGAATATGGGCTCATTTTCCAAACATTGGGAGTTCGGCTCTACTAGTGAAATGGAGAAGGCCAATCAAGTGGAATTTATGTATGAAGAGAATCTAAATGGTGAGAAATCTTGTGGATTAATTAAGCCCATATTTAAAAAGACTCTAGTGGTGAACTGTGGGGAAGCAGGCTTGGGCCTTGAGGGGGAAAAGTCCAATGGCTGGAAAAATAAAGTTGTGAAACTGAACGATAGGATGAACTTAACAGAGGAAACGATTAAACAAAGCGGGGGTGGGGGATCTATCTCACGAGAAACTTCCAACAATGTGGACGAGGGCCTAACACTGGTAAACATGATTAAGAAGATGAAGAAATCAAAAAGCAAATCAAGTTTCAGAATTAATGGAGGCTTAATTAGGAGAGGATTGGTAATGAGAAGTGGAAAAAACATGAAACTTAATAAAGCCAAATGCGAAAAGATAGAAATGGTCAACAAAATGGATCTGGTTCAGATGGGTGACAAGGGTAGGCCTGATAGTGTTGAGAAAGGTGTACAGGGGATAATTAAAGGTAAGGAGCCAATAGGTAGGGGGAAAGCAGGGAAAAATGCAAAGGAGGTAGTGTACGGGGAAAGCAATGAAAGCTTGCCAGAGATAATGACTTCAGAGACTGACGATCAGCTTGAGAACAGTAATTTAAAAAAGGAAGGCGAGACCACTTGGAATACAGCTTGTAAGTTGGGTTTGTTTTTCGTTGATAGTAAGGAGGCTGTCACTAATGAATTCACAAGGCTTGAAAGAGAGATGATGGCAGAGTGGACAATGTGAGTACGAGAAGAAAGTAACCAAGTGTAGGGTCGTACCCTTCCATGATACTATTAACTTGGAATGTAAGGGGTTTAGGAAAGTGTGAGAAACGAAAAGCTATGGGTAAACAAATTAGTAATGTCAGTTCTAATGTGGTCATGCTTCAAGAATCCAAGCTGTAAACAATTAATAATAGACGGGTTGATGCATTGGGGGGTAAAGAGATGTACAAGGGGGTATGGGTGGACTCGGATGGGGCATCTAGAGGTCTTGTATCTCTATAGCTGGAGGATTTTATAAAGGTTGAAGCTAAAATCCTAAACAAGAATTTCATTCTTCTAGTTGGAAATGTCAAAAAAGGGAACTGAAGAATCGAAATCGGTAATATTTATGCACCATCAGAGGAGAGGCTGAAGATTGAATTGTGGGATACACTCATTGAGAAAATGAGGGAATTTGAGGTCCCATGGTGCTTAGGAGGGGACTTTAATGTCGTCTTAAGGCTAGATGAGAGGTTGGGGGCATATTCTGATCACAAAGAAATGGAAGCGTCTCAGAATTTTGTTAATACCGATGAGCTGGTCGACCTTCCAATGGCTGACAGCAAATTTGCATGGGCTAATAATAGGGACGATGTGGTCTTCAGTAGTCTTGATCGCTTCCTTGTTGATGAGTTAATGCTTGAGAGATTTCAGTTTATGAGACAGTGGTGTTTACCGTCTTCGCTTTCATACCATAATTCGGTTGTTTTGGGAGAGAAATGTGTCCAGTGGGGTCCTAAACTATTTAGATTTTTTAACCACTGGTTGGAAGACAATGGGTTTCAAGAAGTTTTTGCTGAGGCATGGAAGAAAAGCAGTTATAGGATCAGTTGTCAGGGAAATTTATGGCAGAGGCTAAGATCTATCAAACCGGCAATTAAGGAATGGCAGCAACCAAGTGAAACGACTCCCAAAAAAAGATTGCTACTCTTGAGGGTGAAATTCAAAAAAAGATGGTTGAATGGCAAAACAGATCGGCGGATGTCTCTTTTAGAGAAGAGATTAGGAAAATGAGGTATGAACTATGGGCTTTCTACAGACAAGAGGAACGTTCTTGGCATCAAAAATCGAGGGTAAGTTGGTTTATCGAGTGAGACAGAAACTCTAAGTTCTTCCACACTTCAGCTTCTTCACGAAAGAGAAAGAATATGATTGACTGTCTAAAGATCAATGGAATGGTGGCTGAGGATCCGCAAGGCATTAGAGAAGAGGTGACGAGGTACTTTGAGAAGTTGTATGAGGATCAAAATGTGGTTGAACTTAGGGACTGGGAGTTGGAGATTAAGATGTTGTCTAATGGATTCGCTCGAAGCTTGGAGGAGCCATTCTCAAAGAAGGAGGTCAAACAAGCTATCTTTAGCTGCGACGGGAATAAAACACTTAGACCATATGGTTTTAACTTTAATTTTCTGAAAGCTTAATGGCCGAAAATAAAGGATGAGGTAATGAGTTTTATGCATAACTTTTATGTCTTTGGCTGCTTTGATGAGAAGATTAATGGCTCCTTATTACACTTATCCCTAAAAATATAAGCCAACTACCTTTAATTAGTATAGACCGATCAGCCTAGTAGGTTACGTTTACAAAGTGGTCACTAAAGTGTCGGCTAATATACTGAGAAAAGTTATGGAGGAGGTTGTGGGGCCAAATAAATTTGCTTTCATCAAAGGCAGACAAATTACTAATTGTGCACTCATAGCTAATGACCTCGTGGACTACTTGCATAAGAGTGAAGAAGGAGGTGTTTTCTTCAAAGTTGATTTTGAGAAAGCTTATGACAGTGTTGATTGAAAATTTTTACAGTTTGTGATGAAGAAAATAAGCTTCAAAGACAGATGGAGGACGTGGATTGGGTCATGTGTGTCTACTGCTACTGTCTCGATTTTGGTCGATGGATCCCCAACTAAGCAAGTGAAAATGAGGCGTGGATTAAGACAAGGGTGTCCCTTGTCACTGTTCTTTTTTAATTTTATTGCAAAAGTTTTCAGTGCCTTAATGAATAAAGCAGTGGCATGTGGTCTGTGTTGGGCATTGAGATTAGGAATAGTGGAATCACGGTCTCTCATCTTTAATATGCAGACGACATGATGATTTTTAGTACCTCGAATATTCAGAGTGTCCTTAACATCAAGAGAGTGCTACGGTGCTTCCAAGTGATATCAAGATTAAAAATCAACTTTCGTAAGAGCAACTTGTATGGAGTTAAGGTGGGTGCTGTGTTACAGTCTTAGGCTAACATGATACCTTATGTTGTTGGTTCTCTACCAACAACTTATCTAGGATTGCCACTTAGAGCTAGACACCATTCCATTGCTATTTGACGGCCTGTGTTTGAGAGAATTGAGGCAAAGCTTACGGGATGAAAGTCCAAAATCTCTTTTAGAAGAGGGCGAGTTTCTATGATCAAATCGGTGTTTGAGAGTTTGTCGGTTTATTTCATGTCGTTGTTTGAAATGCCATAAGGGGTCAATGAGGAGCTTAATAGAATCCAGAGGTGATTCTTGTGGAGTGGCTCCAATGATAAAAGGAGAATTCACTAGGTGGATTGGGAATCGATTTGCACTTCAAAGGAAAGAGGTGGTCTTGGTTTTACGAATCTCTGGTTGAAAAATAGAGCTTTGTTGAATAAATGGATTTGGAAATACAGTAAGGGAAGTGAGAGTCTATGAAGAACCATTCTTGATGCCAAAATAAGAGGGGATTCTTCGAGCCTTATCCCACTGGACTCGAGTGGCAAGTGGTCGTCCTCTATGTGGAAAACCATTACTAACTCTTTTACTCCTTCGAGGAGTTTTTCTTCTTTGTTGTGTGTAGGTATTGGCTTCATGGTGGGCAATGGTGCCAAAATTCAATTATGGGAAGATGAGTGGATTGATGGGGTCATCCTCTGTGTTACTTTTCCCTGAATTTTTGCTTTAGCGACAAATAAATCAAGAAATATCATCAAGTATGGTACATGGTATAATCAAGCTTGGCATTGGCATGTCCAGCTTAGATGAAATCCATTTGATTGGGAGATTGAGGCGTGGGAGAGTTTTATGAAATGTCTTAATCACATACAGCTTGATGAGAAAGTTGAGGATAAGCTGATTTGGAAAAGCACGCCAAGTGGGCATTATACACCCAATTCTTTCTGTGAATTAGCTTTAGGCAGCAATGGGTTGAAGAGGTGTTGTGGAGAGAAGTGTGGGCGAGGCTTGGACCACCAAAAGTGGAGGTTTTTGTTTGGCAGTTAATGAGAGGAAGATTAGTGTGTAAAGAAGAACTCGTCAAGAGGAATTTACCTCATAGATAGGCGGCTGTGTGTAACATGTCTAACAATGATGTTGAATCTGTCAATCACCTCTTTTTCAGATGCAGAGTTGTTTGGGATGTGTGGTGCATGTGGTTAGCGGATTGGGGCATTATTACTTGTTTTTCGTGGGCTGCTTCTATTTTCTTTCTAGCTTGGAATAATTGTCCTGTCGACATTGCTAGAAGAAAAGTATGAAGGATGTCCTTTTTCACCATTGTTTGGTCCATTTAGCTATATAGGAATGAGATGGTTTTTGATGGATCAACTTGGGATGCTTGTAAAGTGATGGAGATTATCAAAATCAGAATGGCGTGGTGGGTAAAGTGTAAATGGCCCCAAGATAATTTAGATACTCTTGAGATTGTGAGATTTTCGCACCTTGTTACTATTCTAACAAAAAGAGAGAAGGTTAAAGTCCAGGTTCAATGGAAGATTCCTCCAAATGGGTGGGTAAAATTTAACATTGATGGGGCTGCTAAGGGCTGCCCCGGTCCTCTTGGCATTGGGGGTGTGTTGAGGAATGAGAAAGGTATAGTGAAAATGCTTTTCTCCAAAACAGGGGGTTGGGGTGATGCCAATCTTACGAAAATGTTAGCTATTCGAGAGGCTTTAATTCTTTTTATGGCAGCAGATTGGTGTCATCCGTTTGATTTTTTCATTGAAACTGATTTTATAAATGCTATTACTTGGGTCTTAAAACCACTTTCCTCTCCATGGAGCCTTAGAAATCTGATGTTAAAAATCAAAGCTTTGTTGAGTAAGATTCCTAGATGGCAGATTATTCACACGTCTAGATTTGGGAATGAATTAGCGGACAGCCTTGCCAAACTAGGGGTGGAAAGAGCCACAGACTTGTTGCAAGTTCTCCTTTAATAGTCATGGTTTACTTTTGTTTGCTTCGCTTGACTTCCTCACGGGGTCGATGGCTTCTTTATGCTTCAAGAATAGGATTTGTGTGTATAGAGGTTTTAATGTGGTCATGGTTTTCAGCCTTGTCGATGGTGGTTTTCGGTGCCTAGGGATGTCTTGATGAGTGGAGAACAAGGGGTCGTTGGTCTTTGTAAATATGGGAGTTTTTGAATTTTGTTGTTCTTGTTCTTTGCTTGGTACAACAAAAGAAGGAAACAGGCACGTTGGTTATGTTTCCTTATCTTACTGGCTCTTCTTTTGGTTTTAATCTTTTGGGTTGGTGGGGATATGTTGCCTAAGGGCTTTTTGTAAATGTTTAGGTGGATGGTTTAAGGGCAAGGTTGGGTGCTGGTATTTTTGCCTACCAGTATGTGATCAGAGGGTTAAGACTATGTTCTTTCCAGTTTTGAACCTCATCTGTTTGTACATGGACATCTTTTCTTTATGAATGAACCTTAATTTAAAAAAAAAAAGAAGTTATATGTTAATATTATAATATATGATAGTAAATATCCTACATATTAATATGTTATAATTATTACACCTTAGTATTATTTCGTAATATAAAATGGTATGAATATATATATAATTGTATAAATATATTATATATACATATACATAAGCATTACTATAATTTATAATAAACTTTATTTATATAATTATATTTAATAACTTTATTAGTTATCACCTTAGATTTTATAGCATATTATTTATAATTAGTTATAATTATATAAACTTTGATATAAAACATTATAACATATAAGTTATGTCATTAATTTTATATGTATATATATCACAAAGTCATATATTATATATACATATATTTAATTTATACATAAACATTACTATAACTTATAATAGACTTTATTTATATGATCATATAAAATATTTTAACATAAAATTTGTATCATTAATTATATATATAATTATGTAATATATTATATATATATATACATATATTTAATTTATACATAAGCATTACTATAACTTATAATAAACTTTATTTATACGATTACATTTAATAAGCTTATTAGTTATCACCTTAGATTTTATAACATATTGTTTATAATTAGTCATTATTTATACAAACTTTGATATAAAACATTATAACATATAAGTTATATCATTAATTATATATATATATAATTATGGATGAAGTTTATAAGTTTTAATATTATAATTTGTAAAAAAAAAAGGTGATAAAATTTTGGTCCATTGGTTCAAAATCGGACCAACCAAACCAATTATATGTTTAGTCGGTTTGGCTTTCCATTATATTTGGTTGATTTTGGTCGATTTTTTAAAAACGATTGGTCCATTTGGTCCTTAGATATGGTGGACCAAACCACTAATCCACCAATTTGCTCACCCTTAATCTTTAATCTAAGAAATTTCAACTTAAAAAATATAACTGAAAATATTAAACAAAATAAAAACATAAAAAATAAATAAAAAATTGAAAGGGTGGAGCTAAAATTCTATGGTTATAATAAGAGATTTGTCATGTTCAAATTAAGTAACTTAGAATGAGAAATTAGTTTTATAATCATCGCTAACCCTATATCTTTGTTCTTCATTTTTTTAACTAAATCAACATATTTTACTAATTTTTTTTACTAATTTGAGTTCACCTTAAGTTAAAAACTCAGTTAAATAAATTTCAAATTTTTATACTATTATAAATAGAAGAAAAGAATTTATTTAGTTATTTTATATTATTTTATTATAACAAAATGCAAGTTATTCATCTAAATTTGACTTTAGGCATGAATTTTTAAAAAAAAATTTTTTATAGAAGGAGATTTCAAAATTAATTTTTGTAAAAAAGATAAATTAATATACATATTCTAAAATCAAATAATCAAGTAAGAAAATATATATATATATATTTTAACACCATAAATCTTTTACACTAAAATATTTAGCTTATTAATAAATATATCAACAACCTACTTAAATATTTGTATTTTTCAAAAAAAAATTTCAATTTAGTCCATCAACATCTCAATTTTGTTCAATTTAGTTCATGTACTATATATATATATATATTTTTAATTTAATCTCTGTGACATGGTAAAATTTTTTATTTTGAAAATTTTTTTAATCTGTCAAGTGGAGTTGACATGTCAGCATGGCATTGTCATATCATCATATTAGTGACACGTGATATTATCATATTATCACGTCGGTGTCATGTGACATTGTCACATTATTATGTTGATATCATGTGACATGTCACATCATTATTTTAATTTTATATTATTAAAATATGTCACGTCATTATCGACATTATTTTTTTTACGGTAAAATTAAATTTTGTTAAGGTAGAGTCTAAATTAAAAAAAATTTTAAAATGAAAAAATTAAATTATTTTAATTTTAAATATTAAAATTAAATTAGATAAAATTAGAAAGTACATGAACTAGATTGTTCCTTCGACCAATTCCAAATCGCACCAAATGAAAAGCCGGATACTCGAGCCACGCATCCTGGTCAAATTCAGACGTGATAAGAGCAATTAAAGCCTTGCTTAGTAGACAATGGGAGGTTAGCATACGTCATATTTATAGGGAAGGGAATAAAGTTGCAGACTACATGGCCAAGTTAGGCCTAGACTTCCTTTTGTTTCATATGATGGCCCATCTCTAGAAATGGCATCTTTGGTTGAAGGATTTATTGCGAGTTGGCTCCTTACGTATGATTACCCAATAAAGTGAGAATTCTTTCTTCAAAAAAAAAAAGCTTTCAGGCCTAAACGTGCTGAAAGCAAAGAACCACAGCACCTCAAATGTAGGGGATAAGAGAAGGAAATGAACACCATGGGAAAGCTTTTAATCCTTGTCGCAGGTTCATTCTGCCTTTACTTCCTCCGAGCTCTGCTCAAGGTCTTCTACAAGTACTTGTGGATCCCCCACCGGATACAGAATATACTGAGGTCACAGGGAATTAAAGGACCACCGTATGAGTTTATCCATGGAAACAACAAAGCAGTTGTCGAAATTGGAAGGGAAGCATCAAGCAAACCAATGGCCTTGACGCATGATATATTTCCCAGAGTGCTGCCTCATACTTACTCCTGGATCAACGCATATGGTGAGGCATGATGTCATTTTCCACTAGGATTTCTAACTTCTGCTTCCAGGAAGAGATTTAACTCTTTTTTTTTTTCTGTGTTCTTTGATTAGGGAAAATTCATCTTAGTTGGAATGGAGTTCAAGCTCTGCTTGTAATTACAGAACCAGATCTCATCAAAGAGGTGCTGAAAAATAGTGAAAAAGCTTTTCTAAAGGGGAAAGTTACATATTTCGTTAGCAAGATACTGGGGGACGGGCTTGCTACGACCGAAAGAGAAAAATGGGCAAGGCATAGGAAATTGGCCAATTATGCTTTTCATGGGGAGAGCTTGAAAGTAAAACTTCCTATGAAAACCACTGTCCTATAAGTTTTTGCTGTCATAGGCTTGGTGATTGAATTATTGATTGTACTTGAACATTTGCAAACTAAAATTTTGGTGATCTTCCTATAGTGATGCTTACAAAGTGGAGGATGGTTTTGGCAGAACATGACTCCAGCAGTAATTGCTAGCGTTGAAACAATGCTACAGAAGTGGAAAGGCCGGGAAGGGAAGGAGATCGAAGTGTTCCAGGAATTTAGATTATTGACTTCAGAAGTGATATCCAGAACAGCTTTTGGTAGCAGTTACCTGGAGGGCGAGAAGATTTTTGAGACGTTGATGAAGTTGTCAGTAATCGCGATCAGAAATCTTTATAAAGCCAGGATACCTGGCATCAGGTAAGTTCCTCTAAACTTTACTCTGGAGAATAATAAACAGAAGGCTCTATTCTATGCATAAAGCTGTAGGTCTGAGAGGATTTTTTTTTTCTATTCTAGATTTTTCCATATATAAGGCAGACTTTGGTTTGCTTTTGCAGCTACGTCTGGAAACATGCTGATGAAATTGAATCGGAGAAACTTGCGAAAGAAATACATGATTCTGTGCTGAAGATTGTTAAAAAAAGAGAAGAGAAAGTAGTGGCTGGAGAAGCTGAGAGCTTTGGCAGTGATTTTCTGGGATTACTTCTAAATGCCCATCATGACTTGGACGAGAAAAACAGGCTCTCCGTAGAAGATTTGGTTGATGAGTGTAAAACATTCTACTTTACTGGACAAGAAACAACTAATTCCTTGCTCGCATGGACAGTCCTGCTTTTGGCAATCCATACAGATTGGCAAGAGAAAGCAAGAAGAGAAATGATTGAGGAATTTGGTAATCAAGATCCACATCCTGAAGGGATTGCCAAACTAAAAACTGTAAGCAAATTTCAAGCTCTAACCACTTTAATAGCATACACTAGTTATGAGCATTCAGGGTATTAAACTGGGAATTTATAATTTGATACCTTTGATTTCTAATCTGTAAACAGATGACCATGATCATCAATGAAACTTTACGGTTGTATCCTCCTTTAAATCGCATCGTAAGGAGAGTTGGAAGAGAAGTTCAATTGGGAAAGCTCATCCTGCCAGCTGATTTACATTTGGTTGTCCCAATCATGGCACTTCACCATGACCCTCAGTTATGGGGAGATGATGTCAATCTATTCAAACCTGAGAGATTCGCAGAAGGGATCGCGAATGCCACCAAACATAATGCAGCTGCATATGTTCCCTTTGGATTGGGACCTCGATCTTGTGTCGGTATGAGCTTTGCAATTACAGAAACAAAGATTGCTCTTTCCATGATTCTACAGCGATACACCATTTCCCTTTCCCCAGCCTACAGCCACTCACCATATTACCTTCCTTTGCTTCAGCCACAACATGGAATTCAGGTAATACTTCATTCTCTGTAGAATGAAGCCTAGAGTTGTCAATGGAATAATGCCTTGTAGATCAGTTGCTTACAGAGGCCGCAGCCAGTAACTCACCCCAGTCAGTGATGTTGATTAATTTGTCCTTGTTTCTATCCATGTAATAGTAAATGATGATATTGGAACAAAATGTTTAAGCAATCAAGTATGAAGATGGTGCTCCTCTGAGTACTATTTCCTCTTATATTCTGATATTGTTGTAGATCTTGATTAGAGATCCGTATGATTGTCCAGGCATCTTTTTTTCTGTAACAAAATTCTCCAAGAAGAAAAATACTGAATTGTTCATTTCAACTCCAGCACTTCACCATGACCCTGAGATATGGTTGAAGATGTTCATGTTTTCAAACCAGAGAGACTTGCAGAAGGAGAAATAACTTTACCCAGATTGAGCATAAACCTTGGCTCCATTATTGGTAAAGATTGACATTAGTTATAAATTTACCCTGAAAAAATTAAATAAAATGGTAAGAAATCATACTAAATTATGGCATACTATTGATTTATATTCAAAATTCTCTTTATACACAGTACAGGACTAGGTGAACCCGGGAACCAGGTCTGGCTTGCTCATTAGGCAAAAGGAGCATCAAGATCAAACTAATAAAACAAATTTGTTAACAGGTTTGAAGCAAAAGATATCCAGGCTAGATAGTCTGAATCATGCTTTATGAAATGCCTTAAAAGGCTAAACGCATCAATTGTTTCAAAGGAAAAGATGCATACAATATGAGATTACCACATACTAAAACTAAACTAAATGGTATAAACAGCACAGGCTTTCACGGTGATCTCCCCTGTTAAGCAACTATAAAATTATTTTCAGCAAGTTTGTTGGGGAGTACAGTCCCCTGTTTCAGTTTATATACTGAACACAGCAGCCATTCAGTCGAGTTCATAGCCCTCTCAAAATCCAATAAATGTGGACATCACAGTTTGCACACGATTAATCAGCATGAACTCCATTCTCAAATATGCGCCATGACATATAACCAGACCTCTAACAATGGTATCTTTGCAAGTATTTACAACTACTTTACAATTTTGACCAGCCCGCCCGATCAGAACTGGCAAAAACTTATAAATAATAAATAACTAATGGCGGGAAGCAGTTGGAATTTAAATAAGTTGAAGAAGGGTTCAGGGCTGTGCAAAGTGGTGCCGCATATGTCTTCATCGATTTGAGTTTGTGAAACGGGGGTCACCTGTGTCGTTTTATGATTTGCTTGTTGGGGGTGCTTAAACGGTGTCCTTGGCTGTCGTTTCTTGTCTGTTCTGTTTACAGGAGCATACGACGACTTGTTGTGTCGTTTGTTCAATGTTTGTTTCTTTCCTTCAATCGCGTCGTTTTCGTTCTCTCTTTGTTTGTGTAGTCCAACGGCCTTCTTTCTCTTTCATCTGAGCAGCCGTTATTTCATCAATTTTGATCCATATACAGACTTGTTTCTTCTCTCAACTCTGTTTTTGTTCATCATTTTGCTCTTTTGATTTCTGGAAATTTGTACAGTTTTTTTTAAGAAATCTTACAAACTAATGATAACCAGTTTCTGATTATGTTCTTCCATTTAACTGTATTTACCAGCCATTTCTGATGATACAAGTATTAGGGGTTTCATGTATTGGCAACAAAGAAACAAGATTATCTTCTTTTGAGTACTAAACCCTGGTATATCCCAGCTCCGCTCCTAGTAAACAATCTAAGGCTTCTCAGCTTCTAAATTCCTGTAGTCATTTTGTGAAGATCATGAACCAAATAACCTCATGGCATGGTGAATAAAAATCTTTGAGCATTGGGACAAACCACAAAATGGACACCTTTAAGCAAGCTGAACAGCTACAAACCAACAATTGTTGCGGATTAAAACTTGGGAATTCTGCTAGCAATCGTATCACTTCCACAATTTGACAAACTTGTGATCATGCCTGGCAGAAGAAACCAGCCCCTTTCACAGGTGATACAGCCAATGCAGCTATTACTCCTTCATGAGCTGACAAAAGCCATAGCCTTATTTTCCGTCATATTCCATGAGCTGACACAATTCAGTATTGAATCACCTTATAATGATAAATTGGTATTTTTCCTTAAAACCCTTTACTCCGCTGATAACCAGTATGGACAAAACCAGCTACATTTAATATGTAATTTCTTAGTTTCTTTGGGTTGAAAGAAATGATGTAAAGCATAGAGGATTGAAAATGTATCTTGATAGAGTAACTTGGCGAATTATGAAAATGATATGGCCAAAGGCGGCCCAATAAATTCAAAAACTTAAAGCGAAATAATCAAATGAGGTTTTTTTTATTGAAATTAAAAAAAATTATTAAAATTTTATTCTTCTAATTTTTTTATATGTAAAATTTTTAATTAAACTTTTATAATCAAGTTCTTCTAATATTTTTTTTTTCAATTGATAATACAGTCAATACATTTAATCTTTCTTGAAACATTATTGATTTTAAAAAAGATTTTATTAATTTTAATTTTGAAAAACTTTTTTATCTTGAAGTAATACTTACTGAAATTGTTAATATTATTCTAAAAGTAATATATGCATTTGAAAAAAAATAAAATCTTCTTATATGATTAAGTATTTCAATTAAATTATTTTCTTTTTATATAATTTCTTTTAAAATTTTTAATTCTGAAAATAAATCTAAACTATCAATCAATCTAAACTCTAAAGTTTGTCCCCTAAAGTTTGTCCCGGATTTCCAGAGAGAGGAAATACATAAAAGTCATCTCAGGCGATACCTTTTGTTTGCTTTTGCAGCAAGATTTGGAAACCTGCTGATGAAATAGAATCAGAGAAACTTGCTAAAGGGATTCATGATTGTGTGATGGATATGGTTAAGAAAAGGGAAGAGAAAGTACTGACCGGAGAAGCTGACAGCTTTGGCACTGATTTTCTGGGATTACTTGTAAAAGCTTATCATGATGAGGATGAGAGAAACAGGCTTTCAGTAGAAGACTTGGTAGATGAGTGCAAAACATTCTACTTTGCTGGACAAGAAACTACTAATTCCTTGCTCGCACGGACGGTCCTGGTTTAGCAATTCATACAGATTGGCAAGAGAAAGCAAGAAGAGAGGTGATTGAGGTATTTGGAAACAAAAATCCACATTCTGAGGGCATTGCCAATCTAAAAACTGTAAGCAACACTGCAATCTCTGACCATTTCATTAGCGTACACTACTAGCACATAATAAATTAAATCGTGAGTTCTAGTTTCATCTTTTTGTTCATGCCTTGCACACAGATGAACCTGATCATCAATGAAACCTTAAGATTGTATCCTCCTGTGGTTGCCACTGTTAGAGAAGTTGGAAAAGAAGTTCATTTGGGGAAGCTCGTTCTGCCTGATAATATAGAGGTTCTGATCCCAAACATGGCACTTCACCATGACCCTGATTTATGGGGAGATGATGTGCATCTTTTCAAACCAGATAGGCTCGCAGAAGGGACTGCCAAAGCTACCAAATACAATGCGGCTGCATTCATTCCTTTTTCATTGGGACCTCGATCTTGCGTGGGTATGAGCTTTGCAACCACCGAAACAAAGACTGCTCTCTCAATGATTCTACAACGTTACACCTTTACTCTCTCCCCAGCCTATGTTCACTCTCCATATACTATACTTAAGCTTCAGCCACAACATGGAATTCAAGTAATGCTTCATTCACTACAGAGTGGTCCCTAAAGTTCTTAATAAGACTAGCTGCTTCTAGGTTAGTATAGCTTATTCTGGAGTGTGCAGCTATTAGTGTCCAAGATGGTAAAATGTTAAATAGTCTTCAGTAATGGTATTCAATGTACTATAGCATTTAATTATCAGCAATGTGATAATAGTTGTTAAGTGTATGGTAACTATTTTTGGATCCTTATTTCTCAATCCAAAACGGGTGGTTCTTGATATGCTGTCAGAGCCTTTCAGTTTAAAGTGGTTCAAAGCTTAAATCACAAATGTATACTGGTACTGCCCTACTGCGGAATGATATTCCTGCACCTGATGCAAGGTTCACCTGGGAAACCTAGTTCTTCTCATATATTTTAAATTTCTATAGATTTTCTTTCACAAATTTTAACGTACCAACAATCATATTTTTTTTTCTTTTATTATATTATATGTGGATTCTATCTTCTACTTGTCATGTTTTTTTTTTATTATCTAGATTTTATTTTTTATGATTTTAATTTTTTAAAATAAATAAATTATTATATAATTTTCAAATATAAGTTGTAGTATTGCATTATGACTTAAAATTTCATCAATATATCATTTTTTATTCAAAATAACCAATGCATTTTAGTACGTATGTTGCAGATTTTAAGTAATAAGGTTATACATACAAATTGATAGAATAAAATAATTATATTTTTTCAATACATATTTATCTATTATATTTATTTTTAATAGCTCTCAAAATAATTTTTAATTTAATAATTAGTTTTATTTTTCATACTGTTTGGCAAAATTAGAGTTATTATGGTTACCATATTGCTAGTTAAACCCAATAAATAAATTCTAAATTAATATGTTAAGCCTATCAAATTTATAAAAAAATAAAAGTGAGTCTATTAATTCAAATCTATTAAATTTTAATATAAATATAAACTTATCATAACATATTATATCTTAACAGTCTAATCTAATAACTATCATAACATTGTAGACACTTCAAAAAAATAAAAAATTATAATAAAATAAAATAATTTTAAAAAAAAAGAGAAGGAACCACCCTGAATGACAGGGTTCTGACTACCAACTCCTTGGTGCTAGAACCTCATTATCGGGTTGTCCAAATTTTTGGACAACCTGACTTCAAAAGATGGACAACCTGCAAAACGAGGGGAAGAGGGATAATAAAAAAAAAAATCAGAGAGGAAGAACCAAAAAAACAATAAAAAAAACGTTTTCAAAAAACCAAAAAAACCAAAAAATCTCTAGCAGCCGAAGAACCACAATCAAACACAAAAAATAGAGAAAAAAAAAAAAAGGAAGAAGACGGTAGAGAGAAGAGGAAGAGAGAAGAGGAGAAGGGTGTGACGTCGACAGGGAGAAAGGAGAGAAAGAGAAGGAGAAAGAAAGAAGAAGCCAGCAGGGAGAGAGAAAGGAAAGGAGAGGAAGAGAAGAAAAAAAAAAGAAAAAAAAGAAAAAGAAAGAAGAAGCCGACAGGGAGAGAGAAAGGAAAGGAAGAAGGAAATAAGGGGGAGAAAGAAAGATAAAAAAAAAAAAAAAAAAAGGAGAAAGGAGGTAGAGATTTGTAACAAAAAGGGACTCTTCACGGCATTTTTTGGAGAGCAAGTCGTTGTACCTTTGGTGGCTTGTCTTAGCCCACATAATTTTATTTTTTTTAAGTTAATCTAAATTTACATAAGGTAAGATCTAATTTGCATGCTTTTTTACTTTAATATTTTTTTTATTTATTGTGGTGACTCAATTGTTTATGTTAAAAACATATTATTATGAGCATAAGAATAATTTAATTAAGACAAAAAATATATTATGTAGAGATTATGTGATATTTTAAAGTAGAAAAATAACAATAAAATATAAAGTGAGAAATGAAAATATGGGTAAATATTTGATAAATAAATAAATATAAACAAATATTCGAACAAAAAAATACAAAAAAAATAATAAAAAGAGATGATAATGGTTGTAATAGTATATATATATATATAATTGGGATCAATATTCATATTTATGAGAGTTCTTAGGTTTGGTCTAAAAAATCAATAAATGAATAAGAACAGAAATAACAAAAAAATAAAAAAACAATGATAGTCATAGTAAAAAAAATAGTAAAGATACATAGTTTAGAAGAACATATATACATATATACATAAAATAAATAGTAAGAAAACTAATCATAGGTTTAGTTTATGTTAAAAATAGTAATGATAATAAACAAATGAGAGGAATAAAAAGAAAGAAAGAAATATTCATATTTAGATACTTGTAAATATAATATATATATATATATATATATAAACAAAAAAACAACAACAGGATACAAATATAAAAATTATAAGAAAAATAAGATGATTGTTTGAGAAACTCCACCTAAGAAAAGCAAAGAGTTGCCTCTTTTAAGTGGATTTTTTTTGTGCGAAGTTTGAGACGGATTTTCACCAAAGCGTCAGGATAAATCCGAACTCTAAACTCCAATACCCATTAAGTCAAATAGTCATTGTTAAAAAAATAAATTAATTTACATAATGTTGCATCCAAACTTAAATTAGTTAATTAGCTTAAATAAATATTACTAAAAAAAGTTAATTTAATCATTTGAAAAAATTAATTAATTGTTTATTTGATAAGTTATATAATCAAGTTAAATGTTAATCAACAATGTTAATTAAAAGATATGGATCTAAATAGAAAATAAAAATAAATAATAATAATAAAAAAAAAATAAATAAATAATCCATGAAAAAAAATGACAAAATAAATATATAAATAAGGTGATAAATTATTAAACACATAATTGGATGAATTATGAATCGCTTAAGTCAATAAACGCGTGCATGTAGACATCATCTCTTTATCCTGTCATAGCACGCCACATTTATCTTGCAAATGATGCGGGAATTCCGATGATGGGATTTCCCCGAAGAGCTTGTAGAGACGAGTTCTTCCGAGGATATCTCTAGGTGAGGAGAATTTCGAGACTTCATCAAAACGTTGGGATGGTCTTCGAATAATTTTTCAATAAAAGATTACCGATCCCATTATTTAAAATAAACGAGTCATGACATCATTTTACTCTTGCATCAAATGCATATGTAAAACCAAATAAAAGATTCAGGCAGTCAGTTTAATAAAAATTTAGTTAATAAGTAGGGAATCAATCAAAAGTAGGCTATAATACGATAACTTAAGATTAAATGGTACCGTTCGTGAAATGGGTGCCACGGAGGTGCTAACCTTTCTCCGTGCGTAACCGCACTCCCGAACCCATCTCTAAAAAATGTGAATCAGTTCTCGTTTTTTCGACGGACATAAAATTAATTTAGGACTTTGTTGATTAGAATCGGGTTAATAAGTGACCAATCACATCTAGATAAAAAAAAAGATTGGTGGCGACTCCTAAACCGATTTATTTTCGTCAACGTCTGGCGGACAGGTTCTCGAACCCACACGTTACGACAAACATATTATATTTTAATAGTTTAATCTAATAACTTAATATGTTAATTAGCAATTTAAGAAGTAAATAGAAAATAAAAGGAGAGTTAAGACACACAAAGTTAAGAGGTAATTCATTTAAGTTTGAAAAATTATTTTCTTTTCCACTCTTACACATAAAGAGTGAAAGAGAATTTTTTTATAGTTTCATTCAGTCATATATATAAATGACACTACTATTACTGTTAATATGCATTTTTTTACATGTTCAATATTTTCTAAATTTTATTTAATTTTTTAGATAAATAATAATTGAATTATATATAAAATTCTCTTTAACTATTTAATATCTCTTTTTGTTTGACCTCCCCTTTGAAAATGCTCTAGCTCTCTCCTGACCGAAAACATCAGCAGCATTTAACACATAAATCCAGACAATATACTATTGATAGCAGTTCAATCTCTCCTGAGTATAATTAACTTCCAAGCACAAAAGTTTCTGCATTGTCTGAATATGGACGTTCTAGGTCAACTTTTTCTAGAACTAGAGAGCACAAAGGCCTTGAAATTTCCTCAGGTGTCCAGGCAATCATTACAAATCAAGGCCGAAGCCAGTGTGCTGCAGTTGCATATTTGGACAAAGAGATATAGATAGGCCATTTAACATTAATCAATGTCATTTGTTGCTGTTTTGCTTCCCTTCAGTAAAATCTAGGATTAGGCACACTTGATTTGCAAGCGTATCTCTGGCCAACGAGTAAAACAAGAAAAGATAATTCAGATTGATTTTTGACAAGGATCAATCATTTTAATATAAAACAATAGAAATTAGGTGGGTTTTAGTTTTTTATCCTTCCAATCAGTTGTAAGACGTGAGAAATAAGGATGTACTGTCTAGTGCCTAGTAATGCTGAAGCTTCTAATATAACATATTGTAGCTGGCCAATGTCTGCTTTGCCAGCTCCACCGACCGTGAGAAAAGATGAGAGCAACTCATTTGGGCTCAAAACAAAAAAGGAGAATGCTACGTTCTAGAATTAGCTTATGTCCAAAAAGGCAAAACAGGCTTGAGGGTCCTGACTCTTATCTCACAGAAGTGATGGAATAATATCTAAAGGAAAAATATTGATAACAACTCAAGGCCCTAGCTACTAAAGAAATCATCTGTCACACTCCAAAATCCAGTCCTCCAATAGTCAAACATGTGAGAACACCCTGCACTCCAAAACAAACCCCATGAATTTGTAAAGATCAAAACTTCTACAACCCTAGTTAACAATAACTTGGTAAATTAATTTGATATCAAATATCAAATTAATTTGATATTTAAAAATATCCTGCATATTGTGTTATGAAATTCCTTAAAAATATGCACACATAAATCTGTGATGGAGATGGTTAAGAAAAGAGAAGAGAAAGTAGTGATTGGAGTAGCTGACAGTTTCAGCAGTGATTTTCTGGGATTACTTGTGAATCCTTACCATGATGTGGATGAGAAAAGCAGGCTTTCCATAGAAGACTTGGTAGGTCAGTGCAAAACATTCTACACCGCAGGACAAGAAGACAGTCCTGGTTTTAGCAATCCACACAGGTTGGCAAGAGAAAGCAAGAAGAGAGGTGGTTGGGGTATATATTTGGAATAAAAAATTCACATTCTGAAGGCGTTGCCAAACAAATTAAAGACTGTAAGCAAATCATATCCTCTAACCCTTTCAGTGGTTTACACTACTGAGCAATTATTGAAGTAAATTTATCTTGTACACAGATGAACTTGATCGTTAATGAAATCCAAAGATTGTATCCTCCTATAACTGTCACTGACACTGTCAGATAAGTTGGAAGAGAAATTCAATTGGGAGAGCTCACTCGATTGGCCTGTTAATTTTAGAGGTTCTCATCCCAAACCTGGCACTTCACCATGACCCTTGGGGAGATGATGTTACGCTCTCCCCAGCCTATGTTCAGTCGCCACTAACACTCTCATGCTTCAGCCACAGCACGGATTACTCAAGTGACGCTTCATTCTCTGCAATGATGGCCATAGTTGTTAATTGAATAATGCCTCTTCCCCAATAGCTCAGCTTTTAATCCCCAAGATGGCAAAATAATCAAATAGAAATTAAATTACAGCTTTTTCTAGTAATGATGAATAAATATTCAATTATGTCTTTGTCATCTACGTTTAAAAGTCGCACGTTTACCTACCTTGCGGTGAGAGCGATAACCTCAAAGGAGATTCAAATATATTTTATGCCCTCTTTCTTTCACAAAATGATTTAAATATATTTTATCCATGCCATGATGGAGCAAGCTGCAAACAGTCCAAAAATAAACAAAAGGCAGATGTTGGTTGATGATGATGACTAGAAGATTATGTTAATGCAAAGTATATAATATATCTGATGAAGGACATTTTCCCAGGGTTATTGCAACTTTTTTTCTTCTTTCCTTGCGTTTTTCTTTTCCCGTGCAAAGGGGTGATTATGACAATTTAATTGATTTTATAATTGAGTACTGATAATGATTTTGGCTATATATCTACTACAGCTTGTATTATAGGACAAAGTTATACACGTACTACAAGATACATTTTCAATTTATTTTTCATAATTTTTTTAAATTTTTTGAGATTAAAATCCATGGAACATAACGTGTATAATACAATTTGAAATTTTAATATAAAATACATCAAAATTAATTTTTTTTTAAATTTCATGAAAATCAAATAAGAAAAAATAAAATGGGACAGGAGGACTATATATAACACAATCTTGTTGACTCTCACCATTTATTTCTTTGAAATGTTACATAACGTGATGTGCAAGAGTCTTTGACTAAAATAAACGTATGGAAAATAGTCTTGAACATGTAAAATTCTTATCACGTTTTGCAGCAGTCTTTGACTAAAGTAAAAAGCCCCACTTGGAGGTCCTTATCCCTTTTGAATTCTTACAATGAGTAGTTAAAATTGAATGACTTAATACCTTTCAAAAAAAAATTGAATGAATTAATACAAGGTGTCCCCCCCCCAAAAAAAAAAAAGAAAAAAAACAGATAGTCCTAATGTATATACCACCTATTACCCAGTGAACTCTAAATCAAAGCTTAACATCTATTAAAACCAAATTTTATCAAGTTGAGTTCATTATTGTTCATATTAATGCATGATATGAAGTGATTATTACACCCTTTTTTTCCTGTTCATAGGATGAAGAACCCTAATTGTTAATTATAATTAATCTTTATTTATTTCATTGATTATATAAATGCCAAAATTGTTGCTAAGTTGAATCCAATATAATCTGCAGTTTAGTGATTGGCATAACATGACTTGCGAGATAAGAGAGTACATCACCTACTATTATTGCGTCACAATTATTCAATAAGAGTCATAAGAGTGAGGCATTAGGCATTATGTATAGCATGCCATGAATATTTGTAGTTGAATTGTTAAGCCCTTTACTTAAAAAGTGGGTGTATTTTTTGAAGGCAATAATTTCAAATAGTCAAAAGAGCTATTCAATTCTTGTACTTTTCAATTTTGTTCAATTTGATTTCTATACTTAAAATCGAAGCAATTTAGTTCTTTAATTTTAAAAATTTCTTCAATTTAATCCCTCTTCCTAACGGTATCTAATTTTGCCATTAAAAAAGATGACATCAGCACTAATATGGCACATTTCGGCACATTTTAGTGCTAATGCATTGAGATGATGATGTGGCATACCACGTGGCGCCGACGTAATGATGTGGCAATGCCTCGTGGCACTAATATGATGACATGGCATTGATATGTTAGCATGTTTGTGCCACGTGACATATCAAAAAAAATTTTAAAATAAAAATCTTGTCACGTTATAGGGATTAAATTGAATAAAAATATATAGTATAGGTATTAAATTGAACAAATTAAGATGTTGAGGGACTAAATTGAAAAAAAATATTTAAACAATACAAATATCTAAGTAGATTATTGATATATTTATTAATAAGCCAAATGTTTAAGTGTAACAGATTTATGGTATTAAAAAGTATATATAAATATTTTCTTTCTTGATTATTTGATTATAGAATATTTATATTAATTTATATTTTTTACAAAAATTAAGTTAGAATTCTCCTTCTAAAAAAAATTTCAAAATAATTTCATACCTAAAGTCAAATTTAGATGAATAACTTGCATTATATTATAATAAAATAATATAAAATAACTAAATAAATTCTTTTTTCTTCTAGTTATAATAGTATAAAAATTTGAAATTTATTTAACTTAGTTTTTAACTTAAGCTAAACTCAAATTAACAAAATACATTGATTTAGTTACAACTTTTACAATTTATAAATACCCATTTTTTATGAAATTATTCAACTCTTACCTAATGTACCTTTTATTTAAATTTACTTAAAATTTCTTATAAAACAATTTTATTTAAGTTCAAATACCACAATCAAATTATGCTAAATTTATATTTAAATTATTAATTTGGATCTACAAAAAATTTATTAATAAAATAAAACGGTACAAATATTTACAATTATATTGAACTTTATCAACAATAAATATATTCTTTAATAAAGGTTAGCAAAACCAATCCAGACCAATTCCCTATCCAAACCAAATGCGATTTGAGTAAAATAATTCAGTCTAATTAGTCCATTGAATCAATTGGTCCAAAATATTTGGTCGGTTCTCGATTTTAAAATTTTTAAACCAATCCACACAAAAAACCAAATTAATTTTTTATATATTTGTATATATAGTCATATATATATTTTTTATATATTAAAAAAATTGATAGTAAACTTAATTAATAATATATTTAAAATATATTAGAGTATTGTATGTATGTATACAAATCATAATCATAGTAATTTAATATTAGTTATATATATTTATTTATAAATTTGTATTAATATGAAATTACAAGTTATATATTTTAAATAATATAAGTTATATGTTAATATTATAATATATAATAGTAAATATCCTACATATTAATATATTATAATTATTAAACCTTAATAATATGTCGTAATATAAAGTGGTATGAATATATATATATATATATATATATATATATATATATAACTGTATAGATAACTGTATAGATATATTATCTATACATATACATAAGCATTACTATAATTTATAATAAACTTTATTTATATGATTATATTTAATAACTTTATTAGTTATCACCTTAGATTTTATAGTCTATTGTTTATAATTAGTTATTATTTACACAAACTTTCATATAAAACATTATAACATATAAGTTATGTCATTAATTTTGTATATGCATATATATAATAAAGTCATATATTATATATACATATATTTAATTTATACATAAGTATTACTATAACTTATAATATACTTTATTTATATGATTATATAAAATATTTTAACATAAAATTTGTATCATTGATTATATATATAATAATGTAATATATTATATATATTTAATTTATACATAAGCATTACTATAACTTATAATAAACTTTTTTTATACGATTACACTTAATAAGCTTATTAGCTATCACCTTAGATTTTATAACATATTGTTCATAATTGTTATTATTTATACAAACTTTGATATAAAACATTATAACATATAAGTTTTATCATTAATTTCATATATATATATATATATATAATTATGAATGAAGTTTATAAGTTTTAATATTATAATTTATAAAAAAAAATGTGATAAAATTTTGGTCTATTGGTTCAAAACCGAACCAACCAAACCAATTCTATATTTTGTCGGTTTAACCTTCCATTATATTTGGTCGATTTTGATTGATTTTTTAAAAATGATTGGTCCATTTGGTCCTTAGATATGGTGGACTAAACCACTCAATCCACCCATTTGCTCACCCCTAATCTTTAATCTAGGAAATTTCAACTTAAAAAATATAACTTGAAATATTAAACAAAACAAAGAAATAAAAAATTAAAAGGGTGGAGCTCAAATTCTATGGTTATAATAAGAGATTTGTCATGTCCAAATTAAGTAAGTTAGAATAAGAAATTATTTTTATAATCATCACTAACTCCATATCTTCGTTCTTCATTTTTTTTACTAAATCAACATAGTTTGCTAATTTGAGTTCACTTCACATTAAAAACTAAGTTAAATAAATTTCAAATTTTTATACTATTATAAATAGAAGAAAAAATTTTATTTAGTCATTTTATATTATTTTGTAATAACATAATGCAAGTTATTCATCGAAATTTGACTTTAGGTATGAAATTTTTTCAAATTTTTTTTTACACAAGGAGAATTCAAACTTAATTTTTGTAAAAAATTAATTAATTAATATATACATTCTAGAATCAAATAATGAAGTAAGAAAATATTTATATATATTTTTTAACACCATAAATCTTTTACGCTAAAATATTTGACTTATTAATAAGTATATCAATAATCTACTTAAAGATTTATATTTTTCAAATATTTTTTTCAATGTAGTCCTTCATCATCTTAATTTTGTTCAATTTAATCTTTGTACTATATATATTTTTTTTCAATTTAATCTTTATGACATGGTAAAATTTTTTATTTTGAAAATTTTTTTGATCTACCACGTAAAGTTGACATGTCAACATGTCATTGTCACATCATCAAATTAGTACCACGTGACATTGTCATGTTATCATGTTGATGCCATGTGATATTGTCACATCATCATGTCGATGCCACATGGTATGCCACGTCATCATTTCAACTCCATATCATCAAAATGTGTCACGTTATCATCGACATCATCCTTTTTAACGGTAAAATTAAATTTTTTTAAAAAGAGGGACTAAATTTTTAAAATTAAAAGACTAAATTGTTTTAATTTTGAGTATTGAGATTAAATTGGATACAATTAGAGATTATATGGACTAGATTGTTCTTTTGACCAATTCTAAATCGCACCAAATGAAAAGCCGGCTTTTACATATAAGCAAAATGCCTTCAGCCCTAAACGTGCATAAAAGCAAAGAACCACAACACCTCAAATGTAGTGGATAAGAGAAAGAAATGAACTCCATGGGAAAGCTTTTAATCCTTGTCGCAGGTTCATTCTTCCTTTACTTCCTCCGAGCTCTGCTCAAGGCCTTCTACAACTACTGGTGGATTCCCCACCGGATACAGAATATACTGAGGTCACAGGGAATTAAAGGACCTCCGTATGAGTTTATCCATGGAAACAACAAAGCAGTTGTCGAAAGTATAAGGGAAGCATCAAGCAAACCTATGGCCTTGACACATGATATATTTCCCAGAGTGCTGCCTCATATTTACTCCTGCATCAACACATATGGTGAGACATGATGTCATTTTCCGCTAGGATTTCTAAGTTCTGCTTCCAGGAAGAGATTTAACTCTCTTTTTTTCTGTGTTCTTTGATTAGGGAAAATTTATCTTAGTTGGAATGGAGTTCGAGCTCTGCTGGTAATTACAGAACCAGATCTCATCAAAGAGGTGCTGAAAAATAGTGAAAAAGCTTTTCCAAAGAGGAAAGTTACATATTTCCTTAGCAAGATACTGGGGGACGGGCTTGCTACGACCGTAAGAGAAAAATGGGCAAGGCAAAGGAAATTGGCCAATTATGCTTTTCATGGGGAGAGCTTGAAAGTAAAACTTCCTATGAAAACCACTGTACTATAAGTTTTTGCTGTCATAGGCTTGGTGATTGAATTATTTATTGTACTTGGAACATTTGCAAACTAAAATTTTGGTGATCTTCCAGTAGTGATACTTACAAAGTGGAGGATGGTTTTGGCAGAACATGACTCCAGCAGTAATTGCTAGCGTTGAAACAATGCTACAGAAGTGGAAAGGCCAGGAAGGGAAGGAGATCGAAGTGTTCCAGGAATTTAGATTATTGACTTCAGAAGTGATATCCAGAACAGCTTTTGGTAGCAGTTACCTGGAGGGCGAGAAGATTTTTGAGACGTTGATGAAGTTGTCAGTAATCGCAAGCAGAAATCTTTATAAAGCCAGGATACCTGGCATCAGGTAAGCTCCTCTAAGCTTTACTCTGGAGACTAATAACCAGAAGGCTCTATTTTATGCATAAAGCTGTAGGTCTGAGAGGATTTTTTTTCTTTCTATCCTAGTTTTTTCCATATATAAGGCAGACTTTGGTTTGCTTTTGCAGCTACGTCTGGAAACATGCTGATGAAATTGAATCGGAGAAACTTGCAAAAGAAATACATGATTCTGTGATGAAGATTGTTAAACAAAGAGAAGAGAAAGTAGTGGCTGGAGAAGCTGAGAGCTTTGGCAGTGATTTTCTGGGATTACTTCTAAATGCCTATCATGACTTGGACGAGAAAAACAGGCTCTCCGTTGAAGATTTGGTAGATGAGTGTAAAACATTCTACTTTGCTGGACAAGAAACAACTAATTCCTTGCTCGCATGGACAGTCCTGCTTTTAGCAATCCATACAGATTGGCAAGAGAAAGCAAGAAGAGAGGTGATTGAGGTATTTGGTAATCAAGATCCACATCCTGAAGGGATTGCCAAACTAAAAACTGTAAGCAAATTTCAAGCTCTAACCACTTTAATAGCATGCACTAGTTTTGAGCATTCAGGGTATTAAACAGGGAATTTATAATTTGATACCTTTTACTTCTAATCTGTAAACAGATGACCATGATCATCAATGAAACTTTACGATTGTATCCTCCTGTAAATGGCATCGCAAGGAGAGTTGGAAGAGAAGTTCAATTGGGAAAGCTCATGCTGCCTACAAATATAGAGTTCAGCATCCCGAACATGGCACTTCACCATGACCCTGAATTATGGGGAGATGATGTTCATCTTTTCAAACCAGAGAGATTCGCTGAAGGGATTGCCAAGGCTACCAAACACAATGCGGGTGCATTTATTCCCTTTGGAATGGGACCTCGATCTTGCGTGGGCATGAGCTTTGCGATCACAGAAACAAAGATGGCTATCTTCATGATTCTGCAACGCTACAACATTGCCCTCTCCCCTGCCTATGTCCACGCACCCTTAGCTCTTCTCACACTTAGGCCACAACATGGAATTCAGTTGTTGTTTCATTCACTGCCTAATGATGCTTAAAGTACACAGCTGTTAATCTCCGAAATGGTAAAATATATAATCAAATAAAAACTGATGATAACCAGTTCCAAGTTATGTTCTCCCATTTAACTGTATTTACCAGCCATGTATGATGATATAAGTATTAGGGATTTCATGTATTGGCAACAAAGAAACAAGATTATCTTCTTTTGAGTACTAAAGCCTGATATATCCCTGCTCTGCTCCTAGTAAACAATCTAAGGCTTCTCAGCTTTGAAATTCTTGTAGCAATTTTGTGAATATCATGAACCAAATAACCTCATGGCATGGTGAATAAAAATCTTAAGATAAATACCAAATTTATCACTATATTATGGTTGAACGTTGAATCTTGCAATTGTGTTTCAATTGCATTAAATTTTGTCAGTATACGTTTATTTTAAATATTTTTGTTTTACTTATTTTTGAATAAAAATAAAGACAAAATATTTCATTTACAGAGTTTAATGGAAATAAAAATTATGATAACAAAATACAATACAATTAAAGTGTAGTGACATAATTCAGTTTTTTTTTTTTTGTGAAAAATGTTAATGAACTTAAGCAGGAATGTCCAAATTAACCATTAACGAGACAAGGTTACATAGCATGCATACAGCAGACAAGGGTAGTTACATTGGGACAAACCACAAAATGGACACCTTTGAGCAACCTGAACAGCTACGAACCAACAATTGTTGCTGATTAAAACTTGGGAATTCTGCTAGCAATCGTATCACTTCCACAATTTGACAAACTTGTGATCATGACTGGCAGAAGAAACCTGCCCTTTTCACAGGGGATACAGCCAATGCAGCTATTACTCCTTCATGAGCTGACAAAAGCCATAGCCTTATTCTCCGTCATATTCCATGAGCTAACACAATTCAGTATTGAATCATCTTATAATGATAAATTTGGTATTTTTCCTTAAAACCCTTTACTCGACAAAACCAGCTGCATTTAATACGTAATTCCAGGCAATATATTGATAGCATTTCAATCATTAGTATAATATTCCAAACAAAAAAGTTTCAACTCTGTCTGCGCATGGATTTGTATGTGAATATCTTTTAGAAGTAGACAGTAATATGGCCTTGGAAATTCCCTCACCTGTCCCTTGTTCGCCAGCCAATCATCAGAAACCACATCACAGCAACAAGACAGTATGCTACTGGCCTGCCTCCTGATTTGTAAGTGAATATTTTTTAGAGTTGGCAACCGCGTCGTTTCCAATCAAGTCATTTCGAGTTCAGATGACAACGTTCAAATCAATTTAAATTCATATACATATTAAATTAAAATGAATATTGATAAAATTTGTCATTTTTAATATTAAATTTAGGTTATTACTACTTTAAGTTGGAACTTTCAAATTAAAATCATTTGAAGTTTAAATCTGTAAATTTTTTATCAATTCAGATTTAACTGAATTATAATTCAGATTTTTTTAAAATAAATTTTCGAATTCAAATTCATTTATCACACCTCCATATATACACCATTCAATTGTGTCATTCTTTCTGTTTTCGGACCCTTTGGCAAATCCTAGAATTTTGACATACTTGAGCACTCTTATCAAGTTAAGTAAACCAAGAAAACATAACTCAGATTGATTTTAAGAAGGATCAATGACTTTAATAAAGAAATTACATATACAAGGAATCAGCAATATGATATCTTTATCTTCCCTATCTGTAACTTGTAAGATGTGACATTGGCAAAGGTAATCTAGGTTGTAACTAATGTAAATTTATGGCATGTTCTGCCTAGTAATGTAGAAGCTTCTCACAAGAAATGAAAGCCATTGTCTTCTCAGTCTCGACAAGTATATACTGGACACTTCCTATAGATATATTGAGCCTGATTAGAATCAAAATTTAGACTCGATGACACTTTCAAGTTAGGTCTAAGGCTCTAAGCTAAGATTTCAAGTTGAAAGCCTAGCCCCAACCTTCATTAGCCTTAAGTTGAGCATTGATCTTCTCATGCTCAACAAGAGAACTTGGAGAAGAAAAACTCTTGGAAGCCGATGCGCAATCTTTGTTGGTGCAAATAAGGTTTTGATGAAATTTAAGGAATACACAAAATTGACTTCAAGACATAATAGACATTATCTTTAAGCCTTATTTCGCCCTCATCATTCGCTATGCAAAAAGAAAATAATATAAATAACCTTAGAGGTATAATTAAGTCAACGTCTAACTTCATTTTTACACTTTTATAAGAATAAACCGCTAGATACACCCAAAGATTTGCAAAGTTGTTCAAACTTAAAACTTACTTTCTGTAGCAAGTAGATTATAAAGAATTTAGATTTCTTTGATAAATGATGAAAACTTAAGTGTTTATATTTATTTTCAAAACATAACACTTCTATCTCTGTTGATTTTTCTACACTTGTCTTATTTGTTTTGATGTATCAAAATGGTTAGCCGTAAGTCTTTTAAATAGGCTTGCAAGTATCTCTTCTTCGAAGTTACAACCTTTTCATCAAGACACCTCTTTATCTTAAAGATACCTTTGCAATTTGTAAAACATAATCCTTAGATAAAAGTATTGTTTCAAAAATCATCTAATGAGAGAATAATCATTCATTTCATAAAACATAATTTTTGAGCTACAATATGAAAAAATAACTTTTCATATATAAACTTTTTAACTGTGATGTTTTTCAATTGTCTCATAATTTCTGGATTCAGAGATGGTTTTCCAATTATCACTTTATTAAGAAATATAACTATTTATATGAAAAACCTACTTACAATCCAATAGTTACACTGTTACTTTCTGTGACATAACCTTTAAGCTTAACATAATCTTTTATTATCTGACATAACTTTTGAGCTAAAATAAATATCCGTTATGTGAGAACCTTTTATTTTGAAATTACACCAACAATCCCCCACCATTTTTAAAAGTTTCAAATACCAACAACTTTGAGAATTTTGTTCATAAATAAAGGTGTCTCACAGATTTGAACCTTCACTTAATGAGTGTGATTGATTCTAGTCTAAATTGAGTGGTTGACCAAACATTGAACTATCGATTCTTTATTTAACTAATCAAATCATTCAACTTACCTTACACATTATAAGAACCAAACACTATATACCTCGAGATGAAAAATATAAATTAACACTTGCAATCACCATATGATCTAATGGTTAGTACCCAAGACTTGTAGGTTGACCACAAGTGTTGGGTGCCCATCCCTCTTGAGATCTTTATTGCAAGTACCTTTTTAGACTTTTGCATGAAATTTTTATCTCATACTTTTCTGACAGCTGTGTATTTAATTAATCCCTACACCTATTTTGCAAATGGATTCTCCCTTTCATAAATTGTTTGGCAACTAACCAAATTATGGTAAATTGAGGGTGTTTGGCTGCCTATGTTACCCACTTTAAATAAATTGTTTGAATATATCAATAGATTAGACCATAATTCTAAATGCAAAAGTGACCCGATTTTAAATGTCATAAATCTGATACTCCGGGAATGAACTCATCGGAAAATCTATTTTCCTTGTCAGGTTCTGCAAATGACTTCCATGGCAGCAAATCTATCAGCCCTTCTTACAGGCTCTCTGTGCCTGTATCTGGTCATAGCTCTGATCAAAATCCTACACAAGTATTGGTGGACACCACTTCGGATACAGTATGCAATGAATTTGCAAGGAATCAAAGGACCTCCTTACAAATTCATCCATGGAAACAACAAAGAGACCGTAAAAATGAAACACGAAGCATTAAGCAAGCCTATGGCTAGTTTATCACATGATATATTTCCCAGAGTCAATCCTCCTGTTTATTCACGGATCAACTCATATGGTAAGATTAAATTCCCCCCTTTAGTTTTAAGACCCTTTTCTAAGAACAATTTAACCTTCTCTTGTTTCTGTGGAAGTAGGGAAAAACTACCTTTCTTGGGGAGGTACTACAGCTCAACTGTTTATCACAGAGCCTGAGCTTGTCAAAGAGGTGTTGAAAAGTAGTGAAAGAGCTTTTCCAAAAAGGACAAGTAGAGAAAGGAAGAGGAATGAAGACGAATTCGCTCTTATGATACTAGGGGATGGGCTTGTGACATCCGAAGGTGAGAAATGGGCGAGGCAAAGGAAGTTGGCCAATTATGCTTTTCATGGGGACAGCTTAAAAGTAAACTTCTGATCAAATACTACAATTATTTTTGTTATAGATGTGTTGGTGTAAGATACTTCATAGTTATATCATCTTTTGTGAATTTTATGCATTAGAGAAGCACCAAATCCTGGCAAAGTATAAGTTACTCATAAGAGTGGGTGATGGTTTTGGCAGAGCATGACACCAGCAGTGATTGCTAGTGTTGAGACCATGCTGGAAAGGTGGAAACAATTTGAAGGCAAAGAAATTGATGTGTTTGAAGACTTCAGGTTGTTGACTTCAGAAGTCATATCAAGAACAGCTTTTGGTAGCAGTTACTTAGATGGGAAAAAGATTTTTGACATGCTGTTAAAGTTGTCTGTCTTGACAAACAGAAACCTGTTTAAAGCTAAGTTTCCTGTCATTAGGTAAGTTCCTCTTAAGGTTATTTCAGATTTAATGAGAAAGGAGACTAACTAGAAGTCATATTATGCCGCTTTTTCCCAAATGGTTAAACTACTCTTGTATAGCTAGGTGGATTTTTGTTTTCTTTTGCCTTCATATGTTGGTGGTAATTTTTTTTTGCTTTTGCAGTAACTTCTGTAAAACTGCTGATGAAATTGAATCAGAAAAACTTGTAAAAGGAATACACAATTCTGTGATGGAGATAGTTAAGAAAAGAGAAGAGAAAGTATTAAATGGAGAAGCCAACAGCTTTGGCACTGATTTTCTTGGATTACTTGTAAGTGCTTACCATGATGCTGACAAGAAGAACAGGCTATCAGGACAAGATTTGGTAGATGAATGCAAGACATTTTACTTTACTGGACAGGAAACTACTAATTCTGCACTTGCATGGGCAGTCTTGCTTTTAGCAATCAATCCAGATTGGCAGGAGAAAGCAAGAAGAGAGGTGATTGAGGTCTTTGGTAACCAAAATCCACATTCTGAAGGCATTGGCAGACTAAAGACTGTAAGCAAGTCTAATCATTCTGCTTGGACACATCACTTAACATTTAGTAGATTTAATTTTTGAAAATCAGAATAGATTTGATATGTTTATTCCTCTTCTGCTGCATACAGATGACTATGATCATTAATGAAACTTTAAGATTATATCCTCCTATAAATAGCATGGTAAGAAAAGTTGAGAATGAAGTTCAATTGGGAAAGCTCATCCTGCCAGCTGATTTGCATGTGGTTGTCCCAATCGTGGCACTTCACCATGACCCTCAGTTATGGGGAGATGATGCCAATCTCTTCAAACCTGAGAGATTCTCAGAAGGGATCTCAAATGCCACCAAACATAATGCAGCTGCATATATTCCCTTTGGATTGGGACCTCGATCTTGCGTCGGTATGAGCTTTGCAATGACAGAAGCAAAGACTGCACTTTCGATGATTCTACAGCGATACACCATTTCCCTTTCCCCAACCTACAGCCACTCACCATGTACCCTTCTTTTGCTTCAGCCACAACATGGAATTCAGGTAATACTTCATTCTCTGTAGAATGAAGCCTAGAGTTGTCAATGGAATAATGCCTTGTAGATCAGTTGTTTATAGAGGCTGCAGCCAGTAACTCATCCCACTCAGTCCTTGTTTCTATCCATGCAGTAGTAAATGATGGTATTGGAACTAAATGTTCTAGTAATCAAGTATGAAGAGGGTACTCCTCTGAGTACTATTTCCTCTTCTATTCTGATATTTTTGTAGATGTTGATTAGAGACGAGTATGATTGCCTTGTACCTTTTTTTCTGTAACAAAATTCTCCAAGAAGAAAATACTGAATTTTTCATTTCAACTCCGGCACTTCACCATGACCCTGAGATATGGGGGTGAAGATGTTCATGTTTTCAAACTAGAGAAATTTGCAGAAGGGGAAATAACTTTACCTAGATTAAGCATAAGTCTTGACTCCATCATTGGTAAAGATTAAAATTAGTTATAAATTTACCTAGAAAAAATTAAATAAAATGATAAGAAATCATACGCATACTACTGATTTATATTCAAAATTCACAGGGACTAGGTGAACCCGGGAACCAGCTCTGGCTTGCTCAAGATCAAGCTAATAAAACAAATTTGTAACAGGTTTGAAACAAATTATATCCAGGCAAGATAGTCTGAATCACGCTTTATGAGATGCCTTTAAAGGTTAAAAACATCAATCGTTTCAAAAGGAAAAGATGCATACAATACGAAATTACAACATATTAAAACTAAACCAAATGGTATAAACAGTACAGGCTTACACGGTGATCTCCCCTGTAATGCAACTATAAAATTATTTCCAGCAAGTTTTATGGGGAGTACAGTCCCCTGTTTCAGTTTATGGACAGAACACAGCGGCCATTTAGTCGAGTTCATAGGCCTCTCAAAACCCAATAAATGTGGACATCACAGTTTGCACACGATTAATCAGCATGAACTCCATTCTCAAAGATGCGCTATGATATATAACCAGACCTGTTAACAATGATATCTTTGCTAGTATTTACAACTGCTTTACAATTTTGACCAGCCCGCCCGATCAGGACCGGCAAAAAATTGCCAACATATGCAATATCAAAAAAAAAATTCTTTAGCAGCTCTAGCTCAATAGAATGCCAATGAAACAACAAAACTTGCACTGTTGTAACAAAATTTGAACCTTTGTTATCATTCAGTGACATTTTAACTCTGACATATTAGCTCAGGCACGGTAACACTGAGGTTCAACTAGCTGATATATAAACAAAAGGCTTATCCAGAGAGATTTGAAACTATGCCTGCGCATGGATTTGTATGTGAATATTTTATAGAAGTAGATAGTAATATGGCCTTGGAAATGTCCTCAATTGTCTCTTGTCCGCCAGACAATCATCAGAAACCACATCACAGCAACAAGACAGTATGCTACTGCCCTGCCTGCTGATTCAGACAAAAGAGATATACATAGAGTTGGCAAACGAGTAGCTTAGAATCAAGTCATTTCGAGTTCAGATGACAACGAGTTTGAATAGTTTTGGATTCATATCAATTAAAAAAAAAAAGAAGGAAAATTTACAAAAAAGAAAATAAAAAAAGAAAAAAACGTGAAAAAGATGAAATGTCAAGTGGCTTTTCTGATTCAAAGGCTCACTTCTCATCTTTAACCATCGCTCCCTTGCATGGGTCCCTTTTGTTCTTCTGCTGATGGTTCCCTTGTGAGTGAATCTATTCTTCCTGGATTCATTGGAAGCTTTTTGTTGTTGACTGAGATTTCCCTCTGTTCAGGTTTTGTTTGTTTTCTCTTTAGTTTTCCTTTCCTTGTTGCTTTGGGCTTTTCGATCCTGTTTGATTTGCTTTGGCTTGCCTTTGCCCTATTGGTAGTCAAAGATTTGTCCTTTCTGCTCTCCCCTTTCATGTGTTTGTTCTTAACGGGTGTTCCATGCTGCCCTTGCTGTCCGTGGTTGGTCGAGTTTTCTAATTTTGGTTGGACCAGGTGTTTCTCCTATCATGAGGTTTCTTCTTCCATTTGAGCTTCTCAAATTGTGGAGCTGCTCTTCTCTTTGGCTCTTCCGATAGTGGAGAGTGTTGGCTTTCTCTTGTAAGGTGGCTTGCGTTTTTCTGCAGAGTGTTTTTGGGGCATCCCTCCTTCTCGGAGCTGCTCTCGGCCTTTCCTCTGCTCAAGTGCGGGCTGCAAGTTTTCGACTCTTCTTCGCCATGGTCGATGGTTCGATGTTGTTGGTTTGTGCTCGTCCTGTGTCTTTTTTGCTGGTTGTGTTCGATGCATTGCAGGGGCTGCTTTCCTGTCAGCTTGTAGCCCAAGTGTGAAGGGCGTGCTGGCTAATTGGGGAGGCTGTTCCTCTAGTCTACGATAGTTTTAGGGTGCTCTTTTTTGCTTCACGACTGATGTCGGTCTCCTGCTTCTCCTATCCTTTGTATGTACTCGATAATTTTGTGTAGGTAGCCAAGGGCCGTAAATGCTTCCCCCCTAAAGTTTGGTTTTGGTCGGTTGATCCTTGATCAAGTGATGCTACTTTTTGCGTGAGTAGCAAAATTCTTTTGTAAGTGTACAGGCTTCACTGCCCGTTTATGCCATGAGAGTCTTTTGCATGCTAAGCTAAACACTTGAAACGACATGCTGGTGATGAGATAGAGGTTAATAAAATCACTTTTCAAAATAAAATTAAATTTGGATACATATTAAATTAAAATGAATATTAATAACATACTTGTTGTGTTTGACAATGGGTTACGGCTATTTTTCTGTCTGGACAGAGTTCTGTTCTGCATCAGACATAACGTGCTTTGACTGTTCTCTTTTCCCTTTTCTTTATTGCAAATTTTACTAATTTTCACTGCTCCTATTCGTTGAGTTATGTCCATGTGAATGTGAAACGTTGAACAGGCTGCAACTATTGGTCATGTGGTTGAATTTGACTATCTATAGCTTAGACCATAATTCTAAATGAGGCCAAAGTGACCGCCCTTGAAATGTCATAAATCTGATATACCCCGGGGAAATGAACTTTATCAGAAAATCTATTTTCCTTGCCAGGTTCTGCAAATGTCTTCCATGGCAGCAAATCTATCAGCCCTTCTTACAGGCTCTCTGTGCCTGTATCTGGTCATAGCTCTGATCAAAATCCTACACAAGTATTGGTGGACACCACTTCGGATACAGTATGCAATGAATTTGCAAGGAATCAAAGGACCTCCTTACAAATTCATCCATGGAAACAACAAAGAGACCGTAAAAATGAAACAGGAAGCATTAAGCAAGCCTATGGCTAGTTTATCACATGATATATTTCCCAGGGTCAATCCTCCTGTTTATTCATGGATCAACTCATATGGTAAGATTAAATTCTCTCCCCCCACACCCCCCCCCCCCCCCCCAATTTTTTTTTTTTTTTGCTTTAAGACTTTTTTTAAGAAACAATTTAACCTTCTTTTGTTTCCGTGGAATTAGGGAAAAACTATCTTTCTTGGGCAGGTACTAAAGCTCAACTGATTATCACAGAGCCTGAGCTTGTCAAAGAGGTGTTGAAGAGTAGTGAAAGAGCTTTTCCAAAAAGGACAAGTAGAGAAAGGAAGAGGAATGAAGACGAGTTCGCTATTAAGATACTAGGGGATGGGCTTGTGACATCCGAAGGTCAGAAATGGGCAAGGCAAAGGAAGTTGGCCAATTATGCTTTTCATGGGGAGAGCTTAAAAGTAAACTTCTGATCAAATGCTATAATTATTTTTGTCATAGATGTGTTGATGTAAGATACTTCATAGTAAGATCATGTTTTGTGAATTTTATGCATTAGAGAAGAACCAAATCCTGGCAAGGTATAAGTTACTCATAAGAGTGGTGATGGTTTTGGCAGAGCATGACACCAGCACTGATTGCTAGTGTAGAGACGATGCTGGAAAAGTGGAAGCAACTTGAAGGCAAAGAAATTGAGGTGTTTGAAGAATTTAGGTTGTTGACTTCAGAAGTCATATCAAGGACAGCTTTTGGTAGCAGTTACTTAGATGGGAAAAAGATTTTTGACATGTTGTTGAAGTTGTCTGTCTTGACAAACAGAAACATGTTTAAAACTAAGTTTCCTGTCATTAGGTAAGTCCCTCTTCAGGTTATTTCAGATTTAATGAGAAAGGAGACTAACTAGAAGTCATATTATGCAGCTTTTGCCCAAATGGTTAAACTACTCTTGTATAGCTAGGTGGATTTTTGTTTTATTTTGCCTTCTTATGTTGGTGGAAATTTGTTTTGCTTTTGCAGTAATTTCCGTAAAACTGCTGATGAAATTGAATCAGACAAACTTGTAAAAGGAATACACAATTCTGTGATGGAGATAGTTAAGAAACGAGAAGAGAAAGTAGTGAATGGAGAAGCCAACAGCTTTGGCACTGATTTTCTTGGATTACTTGTAAGTGCTTACCATGATGCAGACAAGAAGAACAGGCCATCAGTACAAGATTTGGTAGATGAATGCAAGACATTTTACTTTGCTGGACAAGAAACAACTAATTCTGCACTTGCATGGACAGTCTTGCTTTTAGCAATCAATCCAGATTGGCAGGAGAAAGCAAGAAGAGAGGTGATTGAGGTCTTTGGTAACCAAAATCCACATTCTGAAGGCATTGGCAGACTAAAGACTGTAAGTAAATCTAATCATTTTGCTTGGACACATCATTGAACATTTAGTAGATTGAATTTTTGAAAATCAGAATAGATTTGATATGTTTATTCCTCTTCTGCTGCATACAGATGACTATGATCATTAATGAAACTTTAAGATTATATCCTCCTGTAAGTGGCATGGCAAGAAAAGTTGAAAATGAAGTTCAATTGGGAAAGCTCATCCTGCCAGCTGATTTACATTTGGGTGTCCCAATCATGGCACTTCACCATGACCCTCAGTTATGGGGAGATGATGTCAATCTCTTCAAACCTGAGAGATTCGCAGAAGGGATCGCGAATGCCACCAAACATAATGCAGCTGCATATGTTCCCTTTGGATTGGGACCTCGATCTTGTGTCGGTATGAGCTTTGCAATGACAGAAACAAAGATTGTTGTTTCCATGATTCTACAGCGATACACCATTTCCCTTTCCCCAACCTACAGCCACTCACCATTTACCCTTCTTTTGCTTCAGCCACAACATGGAATTCAGGTAATACTTCATTCTCTGTAGAATGAAGCCTAGAGTTGTCAATGGAATAATGCCTTGTAGATCAGTTGCTTACAGAGGCCGCAGCCAGTAACTCACCCCAGTCAGTGATGTTGATTAATTTGTCCTTGTTTCTATTCATGTAATAGTAAATGATGGTATTGGAACAAAATGTTTTAGCAATAAAGTATGAAGATGGTGCTCCTCTGAGTACTATTTCCTCTTATATTCTGATATTGTTGTAGATCTTGATCAGAGATCAGTATGATTGTCCAGGCATATTTTTTTTCTGTAACAAAATTCTCCAAGAAGAAAATACTGAATTGTTCATTTCAACTCCAGCACTTCACCATGACCCTGAGATATGGGGTTGAAGATGTTCATGTTTTCAAACCAGAGAGACTTGCAGAAGGAGAAATGACTTTGCCCAGATTGAGCATAGAGCTTAGCTCCATTATTGGTAAAGATTGACATTAGTTATAAATCTGCCCGGAAAAATTTAAATGAAATGATAGAAATCATACTAAATTATGGCATACTATTGATTTCTATTGAAAATTCTATTTATCTACAGTACAAGGACTAGGTGAACCCTGATATATCCTAGCTCTGCTCCTAGTAAACAATCTAAGGCTTCTCAGCTTCTAAATTTCTGTAGCCATTTTGTGAATATCATGAACCAAATAACCTCATGGCATGGTGAATAAAAATCTTAAGATAGATACCAAATTTGAATCTTGCAATTGTGTTTCAATTGCATTAAATTTTGTCACTGTTATTTTATTTTAACTAGTTTTGTTTTAGTTATTTTTGAATGAAAAATAACGATTAAAGAATGTTATACTGAAATATTTCATTTATGGAGTTTAATGGAAATAAAAAGTATGATTACAAAATTCAATACAATTAAAGTGTAGTGTCACAATTCAGTATTATTATTCTTTATTATTTTATTTTTTTTTGTAGAAAATGTTAATGAATTTAAGCAAGAATGTGCAAGTTAACCATTAACGACACAAGGTTGCATAGCATGCATACAACAGACAAGGTTAGTTACATTGGGACAAACCACAAAATAGACACCTTTGAGCAACCTGAACAGCTACAAACCAACAATCGTTGCTGATTAAAACTTGGGAATTCTGCTAGCAATCGTATCACTTCCACAATTTGACAAACTTGTGATCATGACTGGCAGAAGAAACCAGCCCTTTTCACAGGTGATACAGCCAATGCAGCTCTTACTCCTTCATGAGCTGACAAAAGCCATAGTCTTAGTGTATGTTTGGTTTAGCTTTTTTTCAGTTTATCTACCTCTTAAAAGTAAAAGTTAAGTCAAACATAATCTTTTGATAAGCTCTTAAAAAAAGTAATTTTTTTTTTAAGAACAAAATTAAAAAAAAAAAAGAGCTTAAAAAAAAGCTCCGAGGATGAGCTTTTTCTCCTCTTCTTTTAAAAATACAAGAAAATTTTTATTTTTATTTCAAAAATATCCTCATTTGTTAAAAATAATTACAATATTACCCTCTCAAAAAAAAAGAAATATTTTTTATGATAATTTTAACAAAAATTATAACTTATAAAAAAAATTTACCAAACAATTTTAGAATAATTTTAAAAGTTATTATTTTTCATAAGAACTTCATAATAACTTTTAAGTTAGAAAAAAGTCAGGCCAAACAGGCTCTTATTCTCCATCATATTCCATGAGCTGACACAATTCAGTATTGAATTATCTTATAATGATAAATCTGGTATTTTGCCTTAAAACCCTTTACTTCGTTGATAACTAGTAGGGATGTCAACGGGTACCGACCCGATTATACCGGGTTAGGATACCCAATAAACGGATTCGAGTAGGATTCGGATAGTGATTTCACTACTCGAATCGGGTTCGGGTATCACTCTTAGGGTACCCGATACCCGAACTCAATTATATAATATTCAAGTCTGCAGGTACCCGTCCCAAACCCGTTTGTATATTTTTTTATTGTTTAAATAATTGAATAAAACTGATACTAATTGGATTCAAATCCAAGTAAATAAGAAAGACACTCAAAGTCTGTACCATCTTGACCAACAGTTTCCTTTATTAAATATTGACAAATATATTAAAAAAATAGTAAGTTAAATTACTAATGTGATTATATGAATATATATAAATAAAAATACTATTAAATTATTAATTATGTTTAAATAATATGAATATCATATCATATTATAAAGGAATATAATTACTATTATATATATTTTTAATAAAAATGTATTTACTTTTTGTTTTGGGTTAAGATTACAAAAATTATAACTTATAATATATATATACTTAAAGAGAGTCTTTGAGTTTAGAATAGTTTTGGAATCTAACTATTTTTCTAATTTCATGTAATTAAAGACAAACTCATATAGTTAATTAAATTAATTCATTAAACTATGATTATTAATTAACTTGAAATGTTTTTAAATATATATTATATATATTGAGTAATATTATAAGAAATATAATTACTATAATATATATATACTAATACTTTTAGTATATATATACTTTAAATATAAATATATTTATTTTTTATTTTGTGTTAACATTATAAAAATTATAACTTATAAAATTATTAATTGTAATATATACATATATATACACTTTATAGTATATAACTTTTAATGTCTTTTAACACATACACTTTATATTATATATTATGCTCATTTATAAAAAATATAATTACTATTATATAAATTAATTACTAAATAATATATATACCTTTGTTTATATAAATTTATAATATATAAACTTAATTATCTAAAAAGAAGTTGTGAGATTAGAATAGTTTTGAAATTTAGCTATTTTTTTAAATTTCATGTAACTAAGGACAAATTCATATAATTAATTAAATTAATTAATAAAATTATGATTATTAATTAAATTGTAATGTCTTTTAATATCTATACTTTATATACATTGGGTTCATTTATAAAGAATATAATTATTATTTTGTATATACACTATAATACTTTTAGTATATATACTTTAAATATAAATATATTTATTTTTTATTTTGTGTTAACATTATAAAAATTATATTTTTTGTTATTTAAGTTTATGTTATTTGTTTGGATATTTGTATTTAGTTATTTAAGCTTATGTTATTATTTGGATATTTAGGTATAATTATATAAGTTTATATCGTTGTATGGATATTTATTTTTAATTATTTAAGTTTATATTTAAGATCTTTATTTTTGATTATTTAAATTTAAATTTTATTATTTTTATTTTTATTAATTTAATTAGTAGTTAATTTTATGAAATACGTAGAGAAATATTATTATATATGTATACGGGTTTAAGTAATTGGATAAGAAGATTTTAATAATTTTTTTAATCTGATCGGATTTTTAAACGGGTTAGAATAATTATAAAGTAGTAAAAATGTAATAGGGTTAGGGTAATAATTTTAAAATTATTTGGGTAATTAATAAAGTTAAGGTAATTAATTTTTTATAAGATTAGGGTTCGGATACTTCGAAATTATAAGGTATCTTACCCGTTGACATTCCTAATAGGTAGTATGAACAAAATCAGCTACATTTAATATGTAATTCCAGGCAATATACTGATAGCATTTCAATCATTAGTATAATATGCCAAACAAAAATGTTTCAACTCTGTCTGCGCATGGATTTGTTTGTGAATATCTTTTAGAAGTAAACAGTAATATGGCCTTGGAAATTCCCTCACCTGTCCCTTGTCCGCCAGACAATCATCAGCAACCACATCACAGCAACAAGACAGTATGCTACTGGCCTGCCTTCTGATTTGTATGTGAATATTTTTTAGAGTTGGCAGACGAGTAGTTTTAAATCAAGTCATTTCGAGTTCAGGTGACAACGAGTTTGAATAGTTTTGAATTCAGATCAATTTAAATTCGGATATATATTAAATTAAAATAAATGTTGATAAATTTTGTCATTTTTAATGTTAAATTTAAATTATTACCACTTTAAATTAAACTTTGGAATTAAAATCATTTGAAGTTTAAATTTTTTAACTTTTTACCGATTCGAATTTAAGTGAATTATAATTCAATTTTTTTTCAAATAAATTTTTGAATCCGAATTCTTTTTATCACACCTCGATATATATACCATTCAATTGTGTCATTCTTTCTGTTTTCTTACCCTTTGGCAAATCCTAGAATTTTGACATACTTGATTTTGTACTCTTATCAAGTTAAGTAACCCAAGAAAACATAACTCAGATTGATTTTAACAAGGATCAATGACTTTAATAAAGAAATTACATATACAAGGAATCAGCACTATGATAACTTTGTCCTTCCTAGCTGTAACTTGCAAGATGTGACATTGGCAAAGGTAGTTTAGATTGTAACTAATGTAAATTTATGACATGTTCTACCTAGTGGTATAGAAGCTTCTCACAAGAAATGAAAGCCATCGCCATCTCAGCCTCGACATATATATTGGACACTTCTTATATAGACATTGTACCTGATTAGAATCAAAATTTAGACTCGATGACACTTTCAAGTTGGGTCTAAGGCACTAGGCGAAGATTTCGAGGTGGAAGCCCAGCCCCAACCCTAATTAACCTTAGTTTGAACATTGATCTTCTCAGGTTCAACAAGACAACTAGCAGAAGTAAAACTCTTGAAAGCCAATGCGCAATCTTTACTTATTTGTTGTGTTTGTCAATGGATTAGGTTACTACTATTTTTCTGTCGGGACAGAGTTCTGTTCTGCATCAGACATAACGTGCTTTGACTTTTGTTTTTTCCCTTTTCTTTATTGCAAATTGTACTAATTTTCACTGCTCCTATTCGTTGAGTTATGTCCACGTGAACGTGAAACGTTGAACAGGCTGCAATTATTGCTCATGCGGTTGAATTTGACTATACCTATTGATTAGACCATAATTCTAGATGAGGCCAAAAGTGACCGCCTTCTAGATGTAATAAATCTGATATATCTCGGGAATGAACTTATCAGAAAATCTGTTTTCCTTGCCAGGTTCTACAAATGACTTCCATTGCAGCAAATCTATCAGCCCTTCTTACAGGCTCTCTGTGCCTGTATCTGGTCATGGCTCTGATCAAAATCCTACACAAGTATTGGTGGACACCACTTCGGATACAGTATGCAATGAATTTGCAAGGAATCAAAGGACCTCCTTACAAATTCATCCATGGAAACAACAAAGAGACCGAAAGAATGACACGGGACGCATTAAGCAAGCCTATGGCTAATTTATCACATGATATTTTGCCCAGAGTCAATCCTCCAGTTTATTCACGGATCAACTCATATGGTAAGATTAAATTCCCCCATTTAATTTTAAGACCCTTTTTTTAAGAAACAGATTAACGTTCTTTTGTTTCTGTGGGATTAGGGAAAATCTATCTTTCCTGGGTAGGCACTAGAGCTCAACTGTTTATCACAGAGCCTGAGCTTGTCAAAGAGGTGTTGAAAAGTAGTGAAAGAGCTTTTCCAAAAAGGACAAGTAGAGAAAGGAAGTGGAATGACGACGAGTTCGCTCTTAAGATACTAGGGGATGGGCTTGTGACATCCGAAGGTGAGAAATGGGCAAGGCAAAGGAAGTTGGCCAATTATGCTTTCCATGGGGACAGCTTAAAAGTAAACTTCTGATCCAATACTACAATTATTTTTGTCATAGATGTGTTGATGTAAGATACTTCATATTTAGATCATGTTTTGTGAATTTAATGCATTAGAGAAGCACCAAATCCTGGCAAAGTGTAAGTTACTCATAAGTGTGGGTGATGGTTTTGGCAGAGCATGACACCAGCAGTGATTGCTAGTGTTGAGACCATGCTGGAAAGGTGGAAACAATTTGAAGGCAAAGAAATTGAGGCGTTTGAAGAATTTAGGTTGTTGACTTCAGAAGTCATATCAAGAACAGCTTTTGGTAGCAGTTACTTAGATGGGAAAAAGATTTTTGACATGTTGTTGAAGTTGTCTGTCTTGACAAACAGAAACCTGTTTAAAACTAAGTTTCCTGTCATTAGGTAAGTTCCTCTTAAGGTTATTTCTGATTTAATGAGAAAGGAGACTAACTAGAAGTCATATTATGCAGCTTTTGCCCAAATGGTTAAACTACTCTTGTATAGCTAGGTGGATTTTTGTTTTATTTTGCCTTCATATGTTGTTGGAAATTTGTTTCGCCTTTGCAGTAACTTCTGTAAAACTGCTGATGAAATTGAATCAGACAAACTTGTAAAAGGAATACACAATTCTGTGATGGAGGTAGTTAAGAAACGAGAAGAGAAAGTTGTTAATGGAGAAGCCAACAGCTTTGGCACTGATTTTCTTGGATTACTTGTAAATGCTTACCATGACGCAGACAAGAAGAACAGGCTATCAGTACAAGATTTGGTAGATGAATGCAAGACATTTTACTTTGCTGGACAGGAAACTACTAATTCTGCACTTGCATGGACAGTCTTGCTTTTGGCAATCAATCCAGATTGGCAGGAGAAAGCAAGACGAGAGGTGATTGAGGTCTTTGGTAACCAAAATCCACATTCTGAAGGCATTGGCAGACTAAAGACTGTAAGCAAGTCTAATCCTTCTGCTTGGACACATCACTGAACATTTAGTAGATTGAATTTTTGAAAATCAGAATAGATTTGATATGTTTATTCCTCTTCTGCTGCATACAGATGACTATGATCATTAATGAAACTTTAAGACTATATCCTCCTGTAAGTGGCATGGCAAGAAAAGTTGAAAATGAAGTTCAATTGGGAAAGCTCATCCTGCCAGCTGATTTACAGTTGGTTGTTCCAACCGTGGCACTTCACCATGACCCTCAGTTATGGGGAGATGATGTCAATCTCTTCAAACCTGAGAGATTCGCAGAAGGGACTGCAAATGCCACCAAACATAATGCAGCTGCATATGCTCCCTTTGGATTGGGACCTCGATCTTGTGTCGGTATGAGCTTTGCAATGACAGAAACAAAGATTGCTCTTTCGATGATTCTACAGCGATACAACATTTCCCTTTCCCCAACCTACAGCCACTCACCATATACCCTTCTTTTGCTTCAGCCACAACATGGAATCCAGGTAATACTTCATTCTCTGTAGAATGAAGCGTAGAGTTGTCAATGGAATAATGCCTTGTAGATCAGTTGCTTATAGAGGCTGCAGCAAGTCAGTCATCCCAGCAAGTCCTTGTTTCTATCCATGTAGTGGTAGATGATGGTATTGGAACTAAATGTACTAGTAATCAAGTATGAAGATGGTACTTCTCTGAGTACTATTTCCTCTTATATTCTGATATTTTTGTAGATGGTTCTTAGAGATGAGTATGATTGTCCTTGTATCTTTTTTTCTATAACAGAATTCTCCCAGATGAAAACAGTGAATTGTTCATTTCAATTCCAGCACTTCACCATGACCCTGAGACATGGGGGTGAGGGATGTTCATGTTTTCAAACCGGAGAAATTTGCTGAAGGGGAAATAACCTTGCCCAGATTAAGCATAAGTCTTGGCTCCGTCATTGGTAAAGACTGAAATTAGTTATAAATTTACCCAGAAAAAGTTAAATAAAATGGTAAGAAATCATACTAAATTATGGCATACTATTGATTTATATTCAAAATTCTCTTTATACACAATACAAGGACTAGGTGAACCCAGGAACCGGCTCTGGCTTGCTGAAGATCAAACTAATAAAACAAATTTGTAACAGGTTTGAAACAAATAATATCCAGGCAACATAGTCTGAAACATGCTTTATGCAATGCCTTAAAAGGTTAAAAACATCAATCGTTTCTAAAGGAAAAGATGCATACAATATGAAATTACAACATATTAAAACTAAACTAAACGGTATAAACAGTACAGGCTTACACAATGATCTCCCCTGCAATGCAAGTACAAAATTATTTCCAGCAAGTTTTATGGGGAGTACAGTCCCCTCTTTCAGTTTATATACCGAACACAGCAGTCATTCATTCAAGTTCATAGCCCTCTCAAAATCCAATAAATGTGGACATCAGTTGGCACACGATTAATCAGCATGAACTCCATTCTCAAAGATTCGCTATGATATATAACCATACCTCTAAAAATAATTTCTTTGCAAGTATTTACAACTGCTTTACAATTTTGGGCCCACCCGATCAGAACTGGCAAAAAATTGCCAACATATGCAATATCAAAAAAATTTCTTTAGCAGCTCTAGCTCAATAGAATGCCAATGAAACAACAAAAATTGCACTGTTGTAACAAAATTTGAACCTTCATTATCATTCAGTGACATGAGGTTGCTAAAAATTTCTCCTTCATGCGAGAAATAAGCTTGAATTTTTCCTCTGCCTCAACCTGCTCGCGAATATTAGTTTTAGATGCTCGGTCAGGATGAAATCTTAGCACAGCTCGTTTATAAGCTGCATGCACCTGAGATGACCATTGATCTTTGTTAGAAAAAACCTTGGCATTTTAACATGGAAATAAAATTTATAAGTTGTGAGATTCTTGTGGCTTCACAATGCAGGAACAACATCCAGAAGTTCCGTAACCAATAATAAAAATTATTATTTGAACAATTAACTGCTGCAACAAAATACAGCAGACCACCGAATTTGATACTATTGGGCACTAGGATAACAAGATATATTAATAACCCCTCTGGGGATTTCACTCAAAAGAAACAAAACTAATTTTGTTCATGAGATGGCATATAAATGAATTCAGCTTCACTCACCTCATGGGACAAGGGACAAAAACCACCACCTACAGGGATTCCCAAGCTACGCAGCAGTGAGGCCATATTAATGCATGATAATTCCAATTGACTAAGCTCCTTCCTTACTTCAATTCGCAGTTGCTCTTTTAAGTTCATATTTTCCTCATCCTGAAGTAGACATCATTTAGCAGATGAAGACATAATTACTCAAATATAAGAAAAAAAAAAGAACAAGCAATTTTGAAAAGGAGAATAAGGGAAAATATCAATATATATCTATACCTTCTTCTGTGTCTCTCTTATTTCCTCCAGGCGCTGCTTTTGCCGTCTCTCCATATCTAGTAGACGCATACTTTCAGCCTTTCTTCTCTTCCGCAACCTTTGAGCCTCTTCTGCCTGAGAAAGAAGTGAGTCCAAAACATGTTAAGTAACAAGTCCAATTGATTAATTTGAGCAATTTAAATGATAGAAATCCTCAAAGCATGAACATAGTTACTAGGAACATGGTATGTTCCAAAAAAGACGAGGTACAAGTTCGAGACAGGGTGCACAGGGTAATGATTTTATGGTACAATGGGGACAGTCTGCAATGATTTGTTCTTTTGGGTCATAATACACTCTGAAGTATTTTTGCAATTGTATTTCTTTTAAAAGAATATTGTTTCTTTTATCATTACACAAGTTTATTCTAATATGAACATATAAGCTTATATATATTTTTGTAAGCAACAATTTTCATGATTGTAAGAATATAACAAATATTACTCTCTTTTTTTTTAAAGGCCAATTAATATTACTCTTAAAGTGTGCTTTGTCCAATTAAGTTCATTTCATCAAAGAGAGGAAATAAAAATAGTACACTATATTAGTTTTTTTGTTCCCTTTTTATTCCCCAAAAAATGAGTCAGTCAGTCTATTTACTTACCAATAAATAAAGGAAATATTGGGAAGGAATACTGCATATAAATGGACCAACAATAATTAATAAGCCTAAAAAAAAACCAACTTAGCATAAAATAGATCAAATTCAAGATCATGCTAAAATTTTAAAGTTAACACGTTCCCTATTTATGCCTATGCAGCCCACTGTTTTTTATCTTTTTACCTGGAACCAGCCTTTGCATTTCAAGATTCTACCATTCTTACTCTATTTAAAATTTTTTGACATGTCATATTTCTCTCTTTACATATTAAAACGTCTTTTTCCCTTTCTCCCTTCATTGTTTCTCCACTGTCCCTCTTTCTTCTTTCTTAATTACTCATTCTGAACTTATACTTAACAAGCAGCCATTCAGTATATAGGAATTTAGAGCAGAAACTTGTTAGTTTTCTAAAACCAAGTCATTTATAAAACATAGCAAGTCCAAATTGCCTACTCTAACAAAAAATTTTCATATAACCAAAGAATTCCATTTCATGCAATATAAAAGATTATTTCATGTTAAAAAGTAAAAATTTCAAAACCGATTTTTTAAAATCCAGTTTAAATTTGACCTGAAAAAATATAAAGTTGATTTCCTTTTCCATCTATAAAAGCCATTTGCAGAACTAATTGTATAACCCAGTTTTATTAAGTTTACTTCAAACCTTAAGCTAACACAAGTTATCTGTTGATTATAAAACAAAAATAATATGTTGTTTACAAAATTAAACATTGAGTTAACATTATAGGGGTTGACAAACAGACCCCGAAAGAAACTGTCCTGAAGATGAAAGAGTGAGGAAGAAGCAACAATTTGGTTAGCACACTTTCTGACAATTAAAGATCAGGTCACCATTTAAACTTGGAGCATTCATACTTTTGTAGAATGCAGAATACCTCACCCGTATCAACTGATTAAATAATTTTAATTACTTATTCCCTAAAATCCTCGTGATATTGTTAAAACAAAAGAGAATAATCTCCAACCAAAGAAAGAGAACTAATCAGTTTAAGTGTCAAACCTGAATTTGTAACTCTCGCTGCCTGGATGCCCATTCTTCTTCCACTGCTAGTTTGTATTCAACAGTCTCCTTGAGCTTTTCTCGGTCAATAACTATGTCCTTTTCACCAGAAGCTGTAGCATCAACACCTTGAACATGTAATGTATCCCTTTCATCACATTTTTTACTGCCAGATGGTGATTCAACATACGATTCCTCTGCTTCAGAACAAGATTGCTTAATTTGAGTTTCATCATACTGAGAACTGTCCCCAGATAACACTTTCTCTCTATCAGAATAAATTTCACTGCCGACTACTGGCATCTTAACAAATGAAGTCTTAACAGAAGAAGGTTCATCAAAAACAGTTCCAACTTTGATTTCAGAAGGGGTCACACCATTGTCAACCTGTTTTTCTTCAGATAATTTAGGAATTGACGCCGAAGGTTCTTTGGATTGAAGCTTCTCTTTTCCATTTGAACCCCTATTTCTCTGGTGCAAGTTACTTGAGTGTGGGTCAGAATTTAGGGGTACCTGACAAGAATCTTGATCTCCATCCCGTAAAGGAGGATCTTTCATATTTGTTTCCCTTCCAAATATAACATCATCCTTAACATGTGAAAACCATTCTTCAGCAGTTGGCCCATATTTCGACCATGAAAAGCTTTCATGGTCAACTTTCTTATCAAATTTTACAAAAGGGCTTCCCATCCCAGGATGGGGAGAAGTACCACCCGTGTATTTATCACTACTAGTCTCAAAAGCAGAAGTATTCTGTTTTTGAATATTTGAATAACTTGAACCAGAGGATACAGGGGTTTCAGCACATTGTTCAGTTCTATTTTCTTCATGAACTGTTGCAGGAGTATTATTATGTGATCCAGAAGCACTACTCTGATCCTCTAAACCAGATCGACCATTTCTAGCATTACATTTCTTTCTTTGAAACGCTTTCTCCCATTGTTCACGAAGCTTTCCAACAGAACCTTCCATGAGTTCACAATCAGAACAATCACTTCCAGATGAGCTATCCTCGGACTCAGGACTTAAACCAAAACGTTTTCCACAAGGAGTCTTCCCAGTGTAGGTTTTCTTGCACTTTGATAACTTGAATGCAGATTTTTTTTCCCGGATTACCCGGCACTCGTCGTCATCTAGGCCTACAGATTTATGCATAAAATCAGGCGCAGGAGAACTTTTACTTGAGGACGCATCACTATCCAGGTCACCACCACATTCAGCACAAATTTTGGGATCATCCATATTATCAGTTTCATCATCATCAATGCTAATCACACCTGGAGAAGGAAATCTTTTCCCACCCCCTGATCCACTAGAACCTTCTTCAACAGACTCAGAAGCATCGATGATAATAACATTCTCACATATATCACCTTCAACATCAATGAGAACAACATTCTCAAGTTTACCTTTCACGTTGAAGCTTTTCAGTGTTTTCCTCCTGGAAAAAGATTTAGGTTGAGAAAGACCTCTCATCACTCCTTTCCCTCTCATTTACTTTTACTTCCTGCATACACAAATATATAAAATAGCCATGATTGCTTAGTTAAAACAACATTTCAACTGCAACACCCAAGACGCAATCTATATCAACCCATAAAATAATCTAACATCAAGATTTCATGAACATATCTCTCCCCCTCTGTTAAGCTCACAGCAACAAAATATATATAGTTCGATACTATTACATTTAAAGTCTTACAAGATAATCTTTCCCTAACTACCCAATGCAACCCAATCAATAATTTTTCCAGTCACACAGCATATGTTTTAGCAGGAAAAAAAAAAAAAAAAAAGCCCACCAGTTTTCAAGTCCAATAAATAGGGGATTTAAACCCTTGTCCTGAATATAACCATCAATGAAGTTGGCCTCGATTTTCAACGCATAATCTAATACATAAAATGATCGTGCAGTTAATTAATTGTTAAGAGTGGAGCTTGGCAGAAAGATTAAACCTCGAAATTCTGAGAAAATCAAATCACGATTAAAAGATTAAAGAAATACTCAAAATCAAAATACCTAAGAAACATAGCTTTTCACTAAATTCACAAATTAAAACCACAAAATTACCAAATTATAAACCCTAATTCCAGTCAGCGACTGAAAAAACCGAGAAACGAAAAATTGAAAAAAAATCCTAAAATATAACCAAGATCAAATTAGAATGCAACGAAACCAACTTACCTTGATCAAAGTAACCGGGAAGAAAACAAACAACGAGGGGGACGGATTTAAAGGGAAAAGGCGAGGGATTGATTGCGGGCGATGAAAAGTGAGAGCATTGGCAGAATTGGGACCTTAGGGTTTTTGAATTTAGTGCCAAAACTATAAGCTAAAACGGGAAATTTCGAGGAAAAATTATATCAAAAAAGGAAAAATAAATAACAAAATTAAAATCACTACGGGAGTAAGAGGGCCTTGTTTGATACGCACGAAGAATAAGGACTACGGCGGTGTACGTTACGGTTTTAGATTCTGTGACATAAGGACCGTCACGGACGAATGAGATGAGGAATCAGCGGGTGATGATTGGTTTCCGAATTGGTGTGATTTGTGGTAGGTACGAGGGGTATACTCGGAAGTAAATTGACAAGAAAAAAGCTGTCCTACCAATCGGATGTTGAAACGTGTGGCGTGAGTTTTCTTGGGAGGTAACGCGAGCGGGGTGACAGGCAATTTCATGGCGTCCCTTTTTTTTGCCTCATTTTCAACTCCCAACCTAGAATTTTAGCTTAAATTTTGCATATTAAAATTATGAAATATTATTTTTATATAAATATTTTTAAAAAATTTATTTAAAATATATCAAAATTAAAATTTCTGTCTTAAACTCGTAAAATTTAAATAAAAAGAACATGAAATTCTTATCAATTTATAAATATCATTTTTTTCTAAAATTTATACTTGAGATGTCAATTTAAAATAAAATTTTAAATTTGTCAATTGATTTTAATTTTTTAAATATTTTTTAAACAAATTCATTATACATGTTAGATGTAATAATAAGTATTTTTTAATCAGATATTTAAAAATATCTAATCCCAATTATATAAAATATAAATTTTTTATATTCAATACTTACGTGGCTAATTGAGTGTTGAGGAAGTGATGAACATGAATCAGTTGAATTGGCCCTATTGATGCAAAAAAGCTCAATTTTGGTCTGTGAATCCATTTATGGCCAACTCTCCACCTTGCATTGAATTAGAACTCATAGGGAGGGGGGGAGGGCGGGGGGGGGGGGGGGGGGGGGGGGGGGGTCATGAACCTGGCCGGAGTCTTAACATCGGGATGGTTATCTGGACATGTTCTTTGCTTTAATCAATCGGTTCTCTTTGTTGTAAAACATGGAAGAGTTTCCATGTCGGTTGATGAAGATCAATGTATGATCTGTTGGATTGTTCTTCCCATCTAATTATTCATAACCTGTTAAAGAGATCAATTGAAACTCTATAGAACAGTAGCAATAACAGTAGTCAATTGCCTTTTTTTTTTTTTTAACAAAGTGGAGAGCAAGGAACAGAAGAAGAAGAAGAACATCAGGAAATAGTATACATATCTTATGTGAAACGTGCAGGAAAACTAAGATGGGATCACATGCCGTTTAACAAAGAGCTTGTACATTTCAGAGTAATTCATTTTGCCGTATTTCCTTCTTGATGAAGGTAAGATGATTCGAGCAAACAAGGCAAAACGAGAGGAGATAGTAGAGGAATGGGGTCTTTACTTTGATAGAATGAATTAAATGAAGATGCAGATGTTGCTGCTGCTGCTGCTGCTGCTGATGATGATGATGATGGATTTAGACTGCAATCCATTACTTGTGATGCTACAGCCTTGCTTTCAAGAGAAGAAGCATTGGGCTTAACCTGCAGAGGACGAGGGGCTCGCCTTTGCAGCCTGCTAAGAGGCCTTCTAAATACCAGCTCATCCTTGTGAACACAAATTTTGAAGCCAGGGAACTCAGCGCCAGAATCCTCCATGATTAGCTTCTTTCTCATGTCTATTGCAGTCCCTTATGTACTCACTAAGCTGCAATTGACATTGAGATACAGATCTTAAAGCATTTAAGAAAGAGATAAAAAAATTACTATATTTTATAGATAAGAGAGACAAAGAACAATTCTAAGTTTCTAACAGATGCTGCTTGCCTCAGAATACACTAGGTATATCCTAACCACAACCGACCTTGCCCCGACTCTTGATTTTCCTTGAAATACCCGTATCCGACACATAAACCGAAGGCCATAAGTATGGAGGTCCAACCCTTCAAATATAAAACTGTAACGTCCTATACATGACACATATCCATGTCTAACACTCACTCCGAATTCGAGTAACATGCACCATGCCAGTATAGGCTGTATGCGTGGTATGAGGTGCAACGTGCAGGCTCTCAACAATTAACTGTATAATTTAAATCTGCAATAAATAAATTGTTAGATATGCTTACACTGTAGTAAGTCAGTCATACATGTGGAGAGATGGGGTTGCCCAGTTGCTATATTGCTTAAGAACTAGCATTGCATATCTGCCATGTGAGGGAGGAATCAATGCACACATTTAAAGGACCTGAAGTTTTCAGTGACAAGATCCTCAGAAGCACATGACACTTCAATAGTTTAATTCAATTAGTAATTTCCCAGTGCTTTTTTTTTGGCCTTTTCCCCTTTAGTCCAGTAACTTCAAACCAAGGTTTCATTCTTTCTTTAACCCTCCTTAGGCTTTTCCGGTTTTTGGATTATCCAATGCTTGTCCAGATAGCGGAATTTATTGATACCAATTCTCAAGAAAAGATGATGATAGTTTATTCTTGAACTACACTGTCATGGTTTTACTGTAATTCTCATGCCAACTTAGCTGCTGCCCTAATTTTGATAGACAAACTCCTTCCATCACTCAACATGTCAGCATAATGTGAATGTTGACTAGTCTGAGCAATGGCATGAAGTAGTGATGGTGCATCAGTTGTAAGCACGTTTGTCCATCTTTGCCTTTGATTTTTTTTCTTCCAAGGTACATGAATGCTGATAACTTGTTAGATACTTAGCAAGTAAACCACATCTTCCTCCTAGTTAGTAGAACATGTACAGGATTTATTATTGAAACCTTTTGATTATTTCAAGGTGGAAGGGCAGGCATGGTTTCATGTTTTAGCAGCAGCAGGAGTGGGTACCTACTCTCTCAACTGTTACAATAGAAGAACCAAGGTTATGTTATTTTAAGAAATTAAAGTACATCCAATGACAATATATCTGGTAACATACTCCTGCAAGAACCATAGCAGATTAGGAACCAAATCATCCTTACTCATTGGTACTGCCATCAAATTGCGTGTAACAGTACAACCACGATGATGTTGAACTGCAAGAAAATTCAGAAGGCAATCATGCCAAATTTTCGCAATATCTTTTGCATGATGCAAACATCGCTGGACAGGAAAGACAGCCACATATTTGGTTTTGTTTTATGCCAATTATCTGCTTTCTTAGTGGGATTTCATTTACCCATGTTGACCTCCTCTTTCAGTTGGCACACATCCATCCGGATAGGATCCGAGGAGCCATGTGGCAGCACCCTGCACCGGTGTCGCACGCCAGGCCAAATAATGGAACGGCCAATCATGTAGGTGGAGAAGAGTATTGTGAGTGTGGACAAACACAATTCAGAAAAGTAGACCTCATTTTCTCCATTTCACTTTCTTTCTTTACACACTTTAGGTTGGGGTCTTGGGGATGTTTGCTTGCTTTACAAAGCATTCAATACCCACATCTTCCTCAGCATTTGGTCAAAAAGAAGGATCAAAATATCTTCCGATTGGACAAGAAGGATTCAGGATAGACCATTCCATGGATAGAAAAAGAACCAATGATTTTGGCTATTCACACAGGTTTTGAGACTCCAAGCAGGACTCAATTTTGGACAAAGACAAAAGGAAGGAGTGGTCTAATTCCAATTTGGCTGGCTGCTAAACATTCTAGTGGACCAAAGCAGAATCAGTCAAATTGTTAACAACTAGAAAGCAGAAAACGATTCCTGAAGAGCTAGGCCATAGGAGGAAAAGGCAGGTGAGACTGCGGCGGGGTTTCCACAAGCTAAAACGCAATCTCTAAAGCCGCATGTCTTGATCTCAGAGCGATTTTAAAGATTCGCAATCAAAATATTGGTAGAAAAATATTGGAAATTCAAGAAATGATTACCAAACACCAAAGCCGCCATCCTTATTTGCGTGTTTAATGGCTGATTTGGTGGGATGGTCAGTCAAGGTTGGCAGTCACCCACAAATTAAAAATTCAGTGGAAAGTTTCAACGGCCTCATTTTCCTTCAAACACTTATATTATATGTTTGATAGTCTTTATAGCAAAGAAGCAAAAGGTCAAAATCTATGAACATGGGTCCAAAATTACAGTCAAAACGTAACCTCAATTTGTCGTTAATACCCAAAAAAATTTGAAGATCAACAGGGCTAAACCGATGAAAAGACTGTTCAATGTAAAAGAGACAGCCGTATGTACAAAAGTTAGAAGTTAGAAGTCAATGTTTCATTTTCTGCTTTTGTGGATCCAACTTTAGATTGGATACACGGTAAAGAAAGAAAGGCTAGAGGGTTGAGGCGGGAAATTTACAGGCCCTTCGATTTCTATCTATGGCTTTCCTTTACCACAACTGAGAAATGATTCCTAGAGTCTTAATCCTGCAACTGCTACATTGGACACTATGCTAAAATGGGTTTTAATTTACAAGTGGAGCGAGCTTAAATATGTTCCTTAAGAATAAGATCTAACCAAGCTGAAATTGACAAAAGATCTTGACTTGAAGAGACCACCAAAAAGGAACCTAGTTGGAGATTCCTGAGAAACTGATTTTGAGTCTTCAGGGCTGCCTTTAACTTTTAGTATTGTCTGCCCAATCACTTGCCGGATAGAATCTATGGTCTTAGCATCAACAGGATACCCTGATGTATCACGAACATAGAATGTGTTGACAGCTTTGCCTGCTTTTGTTGTCACTTCTGCTCGGGTGACAGTGAGGCTGTTCTCCCGGAAGATGCGAGTAACATCAGATAGCAATCCAACTCTGTCTGTTGTGCAGAGCTCTAGCTTCAAACCCTAGAACACATGTTGATAAGCCATATCAATAAAAGGTGTCCCTTCAAGCAATAATAGAACAACAAGAAAGTAAATTTCTGACAGAAGGGAGACAGCTAGTTATGAGATACCATAGTTTGACAAAAGAGTCAAGAACGGAGCAGCTAGATATCTTGGACTAGTGGTTCTGCAACAATGTTTTGATTATGACAACTTACAGTCCTATCACAATGTTTATGAATTCATGTTTATCATACACTTTGTGTCAAAATCATCACAAATCTATTCTAGTAGCATAAGATAATTTAACCAGAAAGAATGCCCAGTGACTGCAAACAAATTCCAGACTATGAGATTAATTTATTCACAAGTTCTAGGATAAAACAAACACATGGAAAATAGACGGTATGGAGAAAATCTTGATACTTTGATGTCATGGAAATGCATCATTTAGGTAAAATAATGTGATTTTCTGAAACAAAAATCAAGAACATACTCCCAAATTCTGATGCAAAAGACATTGCACTCACCTCAGATACCCTTCTCTCAATTGCTGCTTCAAGACATTGAGTTACTCTTTGTCTTTCTGCATCTGATTTCACAGGGGATCCATCTATATGCCGAATGTAATATTCCTACAAACACAAGATGTAATAAGCAAAGTAATTAGAACAAAATAAAATCAATATAAACAGAACCAACTTTCAATCCCGAACTCATGAGAAGCAGCTAGGCCCAAAAAGAAGAAAAGGCATTACCTGATAAGACTCTGGCCCCTCAGTATCAATATTTGCGTGAAACACTACATAGTCCATATCTGTCAAGGTGCAAACTGTATCGAAGAGAAGTTTTGGTCTATCTTTACACCTAATAGTAACCACTGAATAGTCCTTATCATACCAATTAACAACATCCACATTTGGCCTTTGCTTGTCATCCAAAACATCATCACCAGTTCGTTCATAATCCCTATCAGCAAACATCATCTGGTGAAGCCTTCTCTCAGTATGTGTGACTGAATGAGAAACTACAGTCTTGGCTAAACTGGATTTGTTGCTTCCCTTAAGTACATTGCAAAGAAGTGCCTTTATCCTAGATAGCCTTTCTGGGTCAGTGATTGCAGTCCCTTTTTCCTCATCAGTCACTTGCATCACAGCTGCAGCACGGGTGTTATGTGTCCACACTTCAGCATTCACTACATTGCATTTAAGATGCCTAAGGACAGCACTCACTTCAGATAGCAATCCTGGTCTGTCACTTCCTGTTAACTCAATTGCAGTGTGGTCCATTGATTGCTTTACCCCAATGGATCTCATTGAAGATGTGAAGCAAGATTCTGGCCCTAGAGACTGAAGATGAAATCAAATAATCAGATTGGGATTTACCAAAAAGTGCAGGAAAATGAGGGGAAAAGAAAAGAAAATTCAATTATATGATTTTTACTGCTTACCTTCATAATATAATCAAGAATCCCTTCATCTACAATTTTATTTCCGTCTTGATCGGTAACATTAAAAACTGGTAACCAAAAAAAAAATGAGAATCAACTGAATACTTGGTAGACAACTCCATAGTTAAAATATATATATATATATATATATATATATATATATGCAGTAGTACTACTTTTAAAAGAAAAATGAGATGAAATATCTTACCATCCATGAACCAATTGCCATCAGAGGATATGTAGGCTTTATTAATGATAAGGTTAAGATCGGTAAGGATTTGTACAACTTCAAGAAGGATTCCATGTTTGTTTGCACTGTCAACCTGCATCACAAAATGGAATAAGTACCCTAAAGAAACCATAAAAAAGGAGAGATGGTCAAAGAGTGCAAAAAGAAAAGAAAGAAAATCAGAAGGTCATACCCGTATCACAGTTGCATTCTTGCAGGCTTCATTATCAATCACAACCCTAACAAGGATGGTAAGTAAATATTACTACTTCAGGTTTCTATTTACTCTATTGGAAGTACAATAAAGAATATTTTTTTTGCTTACCTGGGTGGATTCATTCTTCTAATGAATTTCTCATATTCATCATCCATGTCATGGGAAAAGCTCATGTTCATCTCTAAAAAGAAAAGAAGAAGGAAAAAAAGAATCAACCAATGACAGAAACCAAGGATAGTACTCAAAATAACAGCACCCAATCAGAAACCAAAAAAAAAAAAGGAAAAGAATATGCAAAACCTTAAAAGGACTTGTTTTTTGGTGAAAGGCCCAAAAAAGGAAGTCTTGAAAACATGTATGAAGAGAAAGAGGGTAAGATGAGAGAGACAGAACGGAGGGTGTGAAAATATTCAGGAGAGATACGAAAATAGGGCAATTAAGAAGAGCTCAAAAGAAACAGAATATTGACTATACCAAGCCATAAAAACGCCAATCAAAGACTTGAAAAAGTCATTAAACAGAGATAGCTGAAACGGCGAAACCCCATCACCGCCCCAAAAAAAGATAGTTCTCTGTTTCCATGTGAATTTAGTCAGTGGGGCTAAAAACTCTTGAGCACTACACATTTACCTCTTGTAAAGAAGAAGAAGAAGGGACAAAAAAAAAACCATTCCCACCAAATCAAAGCCATTGAAAACCTTGACAAAGAAAAACCAGTACTCGGAAATCAAGCACAGATACCGCAGCATAAGATTCTGGCTCTAAAAACTTTGAAAATTTCCAGTGACACAAAAACAAAACATAACTAACAGAACCCACACTCTCAAAAACAGAAAAACGGAGAAGATAGAAGCAAAAAAGCGCCTACCCATTATTGCTTTTCTTGAGAAATTTGTGATCTGGGGTAATCAAAAGTTGCTCTCTTTCTCTGATTCTCTCCTAACAAAGAAGGCTTTTCTTTCCTTCTAATTTGCAATAGAATGAATGATAGTAAAGAAGAACAAATGCGGAACTCTATTTATACACCAAAAAAAGAATCTTAGACTCCCCTGAATCCCCCCACTCTTATTAAGGTAACCAAATAATTGAAATATCCCGAAAAATTACAAACTTTCTTTAATACAAATAAAAATATTATTTCTTCTTGAATCAGAATCAGACACACCCCGACACGATACTCCAAAAACCTGCAACTTCTGAAAGTACCCCCCCTTGACACTCTCTCTCTCTCTCTTTTTCTTTTCTTCTTTGTTTATTGTTTTTCTTTTTCCTCTCTAAATTTGTACTTGGTAAAGAAATTTCTCTAATATGGGGAGAGAGAAAACAGAGGAAGGCGTAATTTAGCAAAGAGTCACCGCCGCGTACTTTAGAGACGAGAAGGTAGGGACGGTGCTAAGGTGCACTTGTTTAAGACGGAGTTAATGATAGAATTAACCCACGTGTTTAATTGACGGGCGCTGATCTTCCAAGGTTTGTGGAGGGAACCACGGTTGTGTTAATTAGCTGTCTTGTTAGGATTGGTTGGTTTAGGTTATTAGGCTGTCTTAAGCTCCCCCTAGCCCCCACCCCCCACCTTGGATTTAGGGCCAAAAAATCTATCCACCAAATCCTTTTTATTTTAAATTTGATAAACTATTATTACGTTAAATTGTTACCTAATTATTTTATTTTTATCATGTACAAATTTAAAAAATATATAATATTCAAATAAATCCCTAAAATATTAAATAAATTTAAATAAATTTTTATTTTTTTATTACATTTAATCAAATTCGTATATTTTTTATTTTAAATTAAATAAATTTTTATAACTAATAATTATTTAATTATTATTAATTGAAATGTCACTTGTCATTTTCTATCTAAATAACATTGACATATCGTTGATGTGTAAAGTGAAAAATACCACATAATCATATTATCATGTCATCATGTTAAATTAACATATTACGTCATTATTATTTATGACATGCCAACATGTCATATTATCATCAAACATAATATGTTAACATATCATATCAGCACCACGCAATACAAAATGAAAAATAACATTTTAATTAAGTTAATAATTAATTATAAAGATTTATTTGACTCAAAATGAAAATAAAATGATTTATTTTACTTAAAATAAAAATATAAAAATTTAATTGAATATAATAAAAATATAACGACTTATTTAATTTTTTTTTCAAATAGTTTTGGGTTTTTTTGAATATTATGCTTTAAAAAAATTAGTTTATGACATGTACCTCTGCATAAAAATGTGTTCATTAACTCATGCCCCTTAGCTTAATTATAGCTTAAGTAAAGGCATAATGCTCAAATAGGTCTATAAACTGGTCATGTTAGCGTCACGCGATATATAATGATAAATAACATTTTGACTAAATCAATTATTAATTATAAATGTTTATTTGACTCAAAATAAAATTATAAAAGTTTATTTAACTCAAATTAAAAATATAAATACTCGATTAAATGTAATAAAAATATAAAAATTTATTTAAATCTTTTTAAATAATTTAAAGATTTTTTAAATATTATATCATGAGTAAATAATAAACAAATATCTCGAGGTTTAAGTTGCGATAAATTTGCCCTCTAAAATTTAAAATTTGACATTTAACTCTTCTATATCTCTTTTCATCAGAATTTTCTTTACATTGTGAAGAATAAAATATTAGAATATTCATTATTTCATTAAATTAACATAAATAATAAATTAATCACTTTGTAACTTCAAAAGACAAAATTATTGTACCTAATATCACAAGATAATCTTTTATAATTTATACTTATAACTTTGTTTTTAGATCGACAAGATAATTTTATATAACACGCTGTTTTTTAATTTATTAATTTTAAACTTTGTAATTAATCGACACAATAAAGATAATGAAAACATGTGGACAAAATTGTTGAGTAGTTTCTTTTTTTTTTCTTTTTTTAAATAGAAAAGAAGATGCATTGTTGATAGGATCATAATCATCATTATCATTCATTCCTTAACTGAACAATTATTGGGTTTTAACTATATTAATTTATTATTATCTTGCAGTTGAACTTAAAATATGGTCTTTGACAAAATCATAAACTAAAAGAACTTCTTAGCTTTTTATCTAAATCATTACCTAGTTGGCTCTTTTTTTCCATTTTTTTAATATCTTTTTTGTTATTATTTATATGCTTGACATCTATGATTTATAATTGAGTCTTGTATATAATAATAATAATAATAAATGTATTTAAAATATACTAAATAAAAAAAGTAATGGAGAGGATCTCGTCTGCATTGAGAATATAGTACTACAAAACCTTTCAGAAAAAAAAAATATAGTACTACAAAAGGTTTAACTTTTAGGATTTTATTCATACTGATTTATTTGTCTTAGGTGTATATATTTGAGAAAGTCTAAAATAGAGAAGAGGTTTATAGTTTAATTATCAATTCTTAAAAACAAAAACCATTAGATAAAAAATGAATTTATGCTAATTTTATTTATTCCAACTTTATTTCACCAACTTAGCTAGTAGTTCAATGTCAAACTCAAATAACTCTAGCACTTTTCTTCAATTATTGCATTTATACAAAAATCATAAAACATGTACTTATAATACAAATTTTTAAGAAAAAAATATATAAACGTATAATTGAATTGAATCGAGTTGAATTTAAATATATCAATTAATCTTTTCGTAGATTGAATTTATGTATAAAAAATGAAACTTAATAAAACTTTATTGGTTTCGTTAGTAATACTATTCGTTATTGATGGATTTTTTATAATTTTTCACTGAAATATTTCAAAATTTGAACAAATGCTCCAATATAATTGATATTATAATATCATAATAATGTCAATTTACCCATATAGATAGTTAAGCAAAACGATATGAAAACAACGAAGGCAAATTATAGGGCAACACATGATGTTCCCTTATCCCGAAAGCTCAAAACAAATCGAGACCATGTGCACGAAAATCAGCCGCCAAAGTTTTAAACACAGCCTTTTTGGTGGGATATGAATGCCACCACATGGTTAGGCAAAACCATGCTGCCTTGCCCTTGCCTCTGACCTCTCTACCTCCATAATTAATACTTATATTTATATGTATACATACATGTTTGGTGCACCATTACCCCACACTCGCGTGTCTTAGGGTGTGCATGCCGGGCTCTTGTCCCTCTCCTCTCACTTTCCCGCATTTGCTTCCCCTTCATCCCCTCATTTTATGGCTTCTTAATTTGATTTTTGTTTTGTTTACCAACAATGGCCATGATTCCTTCTTAATCTGCAACTGCACCGCAAGACAGATAGTTAGAAAGCTTTGAGACAGTCCCTCTTTCTTTTCTTTTTTTTTCTCTTATCATTTGTAGTTTTAAATTTGGTCATGTTTGTCCTATTAGGTGAAAGGCTCAAGGTTGGGAAAGGGTCAGGGATTTGAGAATAAAATACCAGTTATGCTTGTTACGTGGTGGTAGTGATAGAGATTCCAACTATTGTCTTAGCAAGATATGTGTGTTGTGTTGTGTTCTATCATTGTTTTCAAGAACAGTTTACTCTAATCCCTAATGACTTGATTAAACAAACTATTTGTAAAATACCAGGATTCATGTATGACTTTGTTCAGCTTCGGTAATTCTTTTGATCGAGAAATCATGCACTTATCATTGATGCAAATGTTCAAATCATTACTTAATGTCTTCGTTTCTCGTAGGTATCGCTTTGCTCCGGATCAATTGATGCTGAAAAAGGATGTGAAAGCAATGTAATGTTATTCCACCAAAAACCTGACCATATGTAGCGGCTGATTTGAAAGAGGCAAACAGGGTGAGGGTGAGGGTGAGGGTGAGGGTGATGGTGATGGTGGGGTTGTTGGTGCTACATCTATTGGATGAGCACTGGTTTCAAATTAGGCAGAAATTGCGTGTGGCAGGTGGATGCCAAGGTACACAAAGAGTAAACAATTTAACAGGTGTAAGCAGCAGATCATGAGACCGGAATAGGTAAACAGGGATGGTGGCAGGATAGAACCAAACTCTTGGAATTTGTCTTCACTATACTATACATTACTATGGTCTTCCCATTTTCATGGGCTTGCTTTCAGACCATGTAACCTCATTGCAAAGTGCTGTCCTAATCAGCCATGTTTGAGGAAATGCATGTCGTGCATTACCTAGCTGAAAGAAAGAAAAGATTACTGGTCTTGGAAATGACACCCCTTTTCACAATTGCCCAAAGCATCCGGTTTTAATTATCCCAGAAATTAAGATTGACATTTATTCTTTCTCTTATCTTAATTTCTACTAGGAGTACTATTTTTATATCTATTGTTTTTCGCTGAAATATGCCAGTGTACTTATTAAATGCTATGAACTTTTTTAGTCAAAGGAGACAAATTCATTGATACCCAATCAGTCAAAATAGGGTTTATCTTACCAATTATTGATCGGAAGTAGGAACATGGGTATTTTTCTAGTTATAATATATATATATATATATATATATATATATATTACATTAAGTGAAAGAAAAATGTCATAAACAAAGCATGGTATCAAGTATTAAGAAACAGATTCAATTGATCATGTCTAAGCCATCTATGCCCTTAATTAAGAGGAATAAAGTCAAAGGTTTAAATCCTTTTTCTTCTTTAAACTTTATATATATATATATATATGTAAATAATTAATATACACGTCAATTGACATGTAACTTCCAAACGGATCAAAGACGGTAATGAAAAGTTTTTAATTTGTAATTATTATATATATAAATCTATAATATTATATGATTACCTTTTAATCATTCTTCATATAAAACTTTAGACCCATCATTACATATATGTATGCATAAAATGAATACAAATGTAATTATATAATTTCGCTTAGAGTCTTACCATATAGATTAGGGATCAACCATGTAGATTCTGATTCTCCTTTGGTGATTCTTTCTCAACCCCTTAATTCCCTAAATGTTACCACAATCATTAGTGACAATATCAAAACACAATTCCCATCATCCCCTTATCATCAAACTCAATATCCTCCCTATCGATCCCAGCTCTCTCGAAAATCACAACCGTCCCTTTTTCCCCCTATCATTCAAGCAACAGAGAACCACGTGACACTCCCCATAACCATCATCTTTCCAACCCCCTTTTTCCTCCCAAACCCAATCTTAACTAATAACTACCATTCCAACTGTCCCTTAATCCAAAGGATTACTTAATTAATAAATTTATTTATCTTAATCGAACATAATTAAAGAAAAAAAAATGCTAAATGACATATACTACATGACAAATTATTATATTTTCGAACTCATTATGATTAAGAAAAAGAATTAAACAGTTAACCGCAATTGACTGTTACTAATAGTTTCGGTCAAAGGTCAACGGGGAGGGGGGACTGAAACTGATATACCGACCGACCTCTTTGTTAGTAAGCATAATTTACTGAACAATGTTCTTTTTTAAATTATTTTTTTGTCTTTTTGGTTTTTAACCTCTTTGGGAGTAGCAAAGCTGCACGTGACGTGAGGCAGACCATAGACCCCCGTGAGCAGAAATTACATATGGAGCCAGCATGGCAGTCACTCACGTAACACGTGCGTCGCTCGTGATATTCTTTTTTTTTCTTTTTTAAATAATCGTACTTTAAATAATAATTAAAAATAGTAAACGCCTCTTGGAGCATCCAAAGGGTCGTCGCCAACTCAGCATCCACGTCGGTCGAAAAGCTTAAAAGGTTGAAAGAGGTGAGTGCGATTCTAACGTAGCCAAGATTGAGGTTGCCTTTTCCATACCGAATTTAGATTTGTTTATAATATTATTTTTGGAAAAAAAAAAAAGAAGGAAACATAGAACAAAAGGTCAGCCTCAGTTGATCTTTTTATTATAATTATGTTTAGTTTTATAATATTAATATACAAAAATTATTAAACACGTAATACAAATTTATAAATAAAATATCAAATGAGAGCAAAATATTTTTGTTGGAGATTTTGTCCCTAATTTCCTTGGGAGAGATGGGATGTTTGCTTGGTGTTGTGATAAGTTGTTGCAAAATCAGGTTTCAACTTTTGACCCCTAATTAGGGGAGAGGGGTCCTTTGTTCAAAGCCATGGAGAAATGACACAAAGATTGGAAAACTCCACAAGATTTTGCTCTTGCTTTTCTTTTCTTTTTGTTTCAATATTTACAAGATGTGACATTTTTTTCCTTTTTATAAATTGAAACTTTTTTTTTTTCATTTCAAAAGCTTTAAATTGAAGTGCATATATAAAATGAAACAATTGTTACGTTAAAAGATTTAAGTTAAAAATTTATATTTAATACACTATTAATTTATAATATTTATAAATCATTAATTAATTATAGTAACAATCTCGTGACTCTTTGACATTAATGCAGTAAAAAAAATATGTCAACATTTTAGATTTAGATTGGTAACATACTAACATTCCATAATATAATTTATTCAAAAAAAAATCTAACATTTGACTTTATAATTGATTCATGCTTTATTCGAATTCTCGGCTTTTTAAATATAAAAAATATAGAAAAAAGAGTCAAAATTTTAAATTTATCACATTCGGTGGTGGAGGTCGGTGGTCCCATAAAGTGAAGAGGGGTTTACAAGATGGAAAACGCGGCCATGTATTAAATGAAACGACAAGTAGGCCACGTTCTTTGGGTACAATGTCCAGAGTTTTGGAGTCGTACGGAGGAAAAGAACAAGGAGTGGTCCCAAAGGGCCGATCCCCGCAGTCTGCCATGAAATATGGTAATAGGGGCATTAGCCCAGAAGCCGTCTTGTGTAGGCATCCCCATCCCTTGACCACAACAGAAAGAGAAAGGGAGAGAAAAAGATGGCTTGTGCCCACGGCTGTGGAGCCAAAAACACAAGAGTGGGTGGAGCACAATGGCTCAATATCCCCATCTCCACAACTCATTTTGTTCAACGTTCTCTTGCTGAAAAGAAACAAAAGTTCATTAGTTGGGCCATATCATGGTAGAAGATTGGTCACCATGTTACTAAGAGAGCGTTTGAGGGTAAAAAGTTGATTAGAATATAACTTACGCTTAATGTTATAGACTATTTATTCATGATTTACTGTGTCCCAGCATCGATCCCTGTGTTTGGCATACCTTTTCCATATTTAATGGAGGTAGTATTTTGGGTGCAACTTCCAAGTTTTCAATTTAACAAGAATTTTTTTTTTGTTTTTATATTATTAGGGTTTAGGGTTTACTATGTCTACGGTTGATAACCAAATGATCAATAAATAAAGTGGAACGGTTACTAAATTTATGAAAATATTATCAAAAGATAAAGGTGTATAATTAAAAAGACTTTTGACAACATTATTGAAAAAAAAAACCCAAAAAATCAAATTTGCTATTGTGTGACTTCTCCTTCTATCGAGTTTCAACTCGCCTAGGTTGCATATACTACTAATAAAACATTAATTTGTTAAAAAATTCTGTTGAAATATTCTGACAAAATTAATTTTATTTCATATGGAGCCAATTCTTTTATGGAAAATTTTGTAGAAAAATTGGTTTTTTTGGACATAATTTTTCCATTAAAAATTTGTTCCCAAAAAAAATTATTTACAAACTTACTTTTTAATGAAAATTTTGTTGAAATTTTGAACTTACACTTTAAATGTTTTGTTCACTAAAATAAAAGAACCAGTCCAAATTTTCCCATTAATGAATGAATTAAAAACCTCATTACACCGATCGTGATCCCAACGTTTTCATGAACACCACTCAATGAGTACCACTCAGGGTCATGAAATTTACACGTCATGCCGCTTTAGACCGGAGAAAGGAACAACAGAGCCACGAGACGGCACATGCATATATAGCGATACAAACCAACAAGTCGATGGCATGCACGTACGAATAAAATACCACATCAAAAGTTTTCATTTCGTTGTTACCTACCTTTCTCAAAGACCCTAACTAACTGTAATTACCATCTACTTAGATGTGGTCGCACGTCATCATCGCCATGATCAACATGGAAAGAAGGTTCTTCTATCCTCCTCCCTTTCCCACCTGCCAAAGCCTGCCTGAAGTGATTTGTTGGTTGGGAGGTCGGTAGCATGAGATCTATGTCTTTAATTTTCATCTTTCTAAAACAACATCGTAGTACACAGTAACGGATTTAAAAATTTATATAAAAAATAATTAAAAAATAATCATATAAAATTAAAAATCAAGTCAATGATTCAATTCGGAATAAAAAACAATCATCGTGATATCTAGTTTAATCTAACATCAATTATTGTGGGCATAATTAGGGTTTCCAAAAGCAAACTGTTTCGGCCTTTGGGAGGCACAATTGTTTTAATTTTTGGTGGATTTTATCACGTGTGACAATGATTATTAATGATGGGTTGGTACCATCCAAATATATATGGTTGGTATTGCTATGCTTCAACAATATTATTTAACCCTAATTACTTAACAGGTTTATTATTATAAATTAATGAAAAGTAATAAAACTGGTTTTCTATATATACCACCTAATGATGGTAGAGAACTAAATTTCTTAGACCATGATTTACACATTCTAACACTCTAATTAATCATAATCTCTCTCGTATATAGTCTAACAAGTGCACACTCAACATTTAAAACTTTAAGTTACAATTAATAGTGGATGACTTGAATTTTTATTTGAAGTGTCCATTAATTACACCAACATTCGATGGAAGATGGAATATCACAATTTCATCACATTAATCTTATTCAAACACTCATCAAGACTACAAATCACGACCAATAAATGAATCAAGTTCACATTAGTATATTATGAGCTTACACTAAGTGTTAGCACGTGGTAATACTAATCGTACATCTTAAGATCAAGCATCGCATGTCCAATAATTTTTTGAATCCAATTTACTAACAATTAATGATTTTGAATCATTCCTTTCTCTTTTTTTCTTTTTTTGCAAAGACTCAATCTTTATGGTATGCATCAATTACATTCATATATATAGATGAATTAACAAATGAGGTATATCATCACCATTCGTATTGCCTGTCATGAAATGTTGCCAAATTGGTCATGGATATATATAGCTTGTAAAGATCTGTTATAAGTTCATATCAACAATGTAAAAGCCAACATTCTGGTAGCAGGGGAGGGGAGCATCCAGCTCCATACTGTTTTCGTGTCTTAAATAAACTAGTGAGGAAATGAACTTTAAATTATCTGGGTGACAAAGCCCATCAATGATGTAACAGGAGTCACTTTCTTGAAGCACAAAGCCTGACCCTAAGCCCACTAACATTCTTACAACTTTAGCAGGACTTTGGAACAGAGGTCATTTTGAGCTTATACATACCTTCAAAGTCCCTAATTGAAGACCAAACTTGAACTCTCTTTAAGGCTGAATTTTCACAAGGGCTTTCTTTCCAACAGCCCAAAGGCCTTGTATAATCTAATATACATATCCATACTATATATAAAAGTAGAATAATTTAATTACTGTTAATTTTTTTTTAATAGAGTCTTCAATTGAATGACAAGTTTCATTCAATTAGAACTCCTTTTTATTTTTTTGACATTTCGTTTTCTATTGAATTAATTTTTTTTACACCTTATGTCAAAAATAAGTTGTTTTTTACATTTGAAGGTTTTTTTTTTTGCTTTTTACTTTTATTTATTTTAATAAAAAATACTTAAAAACAATAATTTTTAACTTTTAATGCTTAGAAGATAGATTCATTTAATATTTATCAATTACAATTTAATATTATTTTTTATCTATATTCTCTTATTTTGCATGAACCTGAATCTATAGTATATAGATATCTCTTTTATACTTAAATGTTTAAATTTTAATAAATATCCATCCAATTCATTATATAAAAGTAGGATAATTGATTGGGTCAATTAATTGACATTTGTCATTCTTAATTAAATTAATTTTTTTTACACCTTATGTCAAAACTACATTGCTTTGAACATTTGAAGATTTTTTTTTCTTTTTTACTTTTATTTATTTTAGTAAAAAATATTTAAAAATAATAATTTCTAATTTTTAATGCTTATAAGATAGATTCATTTAATATTTATCAATTACAATTTAATATTATTTTTCGTCTATATTCTCTTATTCTGTATCTAGACATCTTTTTTATACATGAATGTTTAAATTCTAATAAACATCCATCCAATTCATTGAACAAAATAAAAAAATAAAAAATGTCTACTCATTTCTCAATATACATGGCACACAATCATCATTGAATAAATAAATCAATTGAATTTGATAACTTTTAGCTATTCATTTTATATATAAAAAACATATAATTCTAGCCATTACTAATTATTTTATATTGATAGGATCTTTACATTATACTGTTATCTTATATTCTATAACTGTTTATTTTAATCTATTAATAGTATAAGTTATATACTTTCTCATTTCTTAATAGTTTATTATACTTCTAATAATCTTTGATAGAATTATCGTTTTTTTTGGATAAATTCTGTTTTAAATAGGATAACTAATTGGATCAATTGGTTGTCATTCTCAATTGAATTAATTTTTTTTTACACCTTATGTCAAAGTTGCGTTGTTTTTTTACATTTGAAGGGTCTTTTTATTTTTATTTATTTTAGTAAAAAAAATACTTGAAAACAATAATTTTTAATTTTTAATATTTAGAATATAGATTCATTTAATATTTATCAATTGTAATTTAATATTATTTTTTATTTATATCCTCTTATTCTGCATGAACCTAAATCTATAGTATTTAGACATCTCTTTTATATATGAATGTTTAAATTTCAATAAATATTCATCCAATTCATTGAATAAAATAAAAAAGTCAATAAGGTTTATTCATTTCTTAATATACATAGCACATAGTCATTATTGAACAAATAAATCAATTAAATTTGACAATCTTTAGCCATTCAATTTATATACAAAAGATATATTATTATAAATTAGTAACTATTTTATATTGATATGATCTTTATAATAAATGATTGTCTTATATTGTACAACTATTTATCTTAATCTGCTAATAGTACATGTTATATACTCTTTCATTTCTTAATATTCTACTGTTTTATAATCATATATGTAACTGTAAGTTTTTGGTAATTGAAACCAGAGTAAATAATTATTTTTAATTAATACTAGTTTATTTGTCCCTCTATCAGTAAAAACCAGACATTCATGCAATTGACTAATATAATATTGCTTTTTCTGTAAACTCTTTTAAAGATACCAAATTGAAATCAATTCTAATATAATCAATATTTTCTGTGATCTTTTTTGTAGCATAACTATGGGCACCATCCTAGTATATATAATAAAGGGAATACAAAAATAAGTTGTCTTTTTATTTAAAATTGATTTAATAATTCATGCCATTTTTGCGAGATGATGACAATGGGATAGAGACGGATACCAGGCATGAACAAAGAAAAGGCAGATTATAATAGATAGCTAGCCTAAAATGACAATCCTGAACCACGCCACTTCTCTTCTGTAATCTGATCTAATTTCCGTATCATCTCCGGCGTGAGATGATTCTTCCAATCTCCAACCTCACCACGCCGGAAAAATACACTGGTGTCATGTCCGGACGATAGTTTCCCACTTTTATTCACTTCTAAATTGCTTAGAGTATCGAAACTACACAATTTCAGTATATCATCCACCACACCTTTGCTTTCTTCTTCCAGGGAAAGTGGGCACCCTATGAACTCAGCGATTCTCCTTAAATGGATTTCGGGATGCTCTTTCATTTCCTCATACTTCAAGAACAGTAACTTTTGAGGGTTTTCCAGGCTCTCTTTCCAATAGCCTAAAACATGGTCCCAAAAGGGTCCGTAAATATTCCCTCCTCTGCAGAACTTGTCCAAGGTCTCTTCAAGTGAATTGGTGCCCATTTCCTTAGGTATTACCGCGTTTGCGAACTGCCAAAAGGACACAAAATTATCCTTGGGGTTCCGACACAGATACACGAGCTTGCAAGCTGAGTTCTTCACAGACTCTGGCAGTGACACAAACGGTAAATGAGTTGCAATCAGCCTCGGAGAAGCGATAGTGGTGGAGGTATCATAGGCCTGGTAATCGATGCGTGGCTCAAGCTCCAAATAGCGGACAAGAGCATGAGGATTGTTCGTAACCAAAGGGTGATTTATAGGGTCAGGATATTTCCTTCGGTTCACCAAGGCAAACACGATCGCCTTCAACCAAGTCGTGCCGGACTTGGGAGTAGTGGTAAGGAAGATGTCACTATCTTGAGCTTGAAAGTTCTTTTGGCAAGTGAGAATCGTGGACAAAATCTTGCTTGAGTGCCAGAAACCTTGAAATTGATAGAGAGGAGGTCCAATCCAACCTTTTTCGGTGGGCAGTGACGATATTAACTCCTTGCATTCTTCAGTGAGTTCCTCTTCTTGCAGGTACTTGGGAAGAGAAAGACCAGTTTGAGGTGTTTCCATGGCAGTGAGAGCTTGAGAATCAGAAGGTTATTGACTATAATGAATCTAGGCAGGAAGATTTTCAACACTATAGTATAATTACAAATATGATTTATAGAACAACTTTTCAATAAAATACTAGCATTCTCTAGAAGCTGTTTTCTTGTCTACATGTGCGCATAAAGGGGTAAACACTTTAGCGTATGTATTAAATAAAATAATGCATGTATTATATTTTTATTAAATTTTTTCATCATTTTTTTTACTAATAATGGAGCAGGTGTACCTCTATTTTGTCTTTGATTCTTAAGAGTTTTTCTCTAAATAAAGGAGTAGGTATACCTATGTTTAGTTTTTTATTCTTAAGAGTTTAACTCTAAATAAAGGAGCAGGTGTATCTATGTTTTGTCTTTGATTCTTCCAGCGGTTGGCAAATACGTTCTTTGTAGTTAATAAGTCTGGTTTTTTTTTTTTCACATAAAATAAAAGTTCCAGATTAATAAGTTATTCAATTTTTTGATCAAAATGAAGTGTGATGTATCTTTCAAATATGGTTTATTTGAAATCCACGTTAATAAGAAGACATGGGTGAAATTCTGAAATTTTACCGACCAAAGACCATTTACCATACAAACTTAAAAAATTCAGTTAATTCCATATGTGTACGTACTAAAAAAAAAACCCAAAAAATAAAATTTGTTATTCTGTGGCTTCTCCTTCTATCGAGTTTCAACTCAACTACGTTGCATATACCACATATAAAACATTAATTTTTAAAAAATTTTGTCGAAATATTCGGACAAAATTAATTTTACTTCATATGGAGCCAATTTTTTTATGGAAAATTTTGTAGAAAAAGTGGTTATTTTCAACATAATTTTTCTGTTAAAAAGTTGATCAAAAAAATTATTTACAAACTTACTTTTTAATGAAAAAATTCGTTGAAATTTTAAACTTACACATTAAATGTTTTATTCACTAAAATAAAAGAACCAGTCCAAATTTTCCCATTAATGAATGAATTAAAAACCTCATTACACCGATCATGATCCCAACGTTTACATAAACACCACTCAATGAGTATCACTGAGGGTCATGAAATTTGCACGTCATGCCACTTTATACCAGAGAAAAGAACAACCGAGCCAGGTGACGGCACATGCATATACAGCGATGCCGACCAACAAGTCGATGGCATGCACGTACGAATAAAATACCACATCAAAAGTTTTCATTTCGTTGTTACCTACCTTTCTCAAAGACCCTAACTAACTGTAATTACTATCTACTTAGATGTTGTCGCATGTCATCATCGCCATGATCAACATGGAAAGAAGGTTCTTCTATCTTCCTCCCTTTCCCACCTGCCAAAGCCTGGCTGTAGTGATTTGTTGGTTGGGAGGTCGGTATCATGAGATCTATGCCTTTGCTTTTCATCATTCTAAAGCAACATTGAATGTGGTATACAGCGACGGATTTAAAAATTTACATAAAAGATGATTAAAAAGTAATCATATAAAATTAAAAATCAAATCAATGATTCAATTCAAAATAAAAAATAATTATCGTGATATATAATTTAATCTAACATCAATTATTGTGGGCATAATTAGGGTTTCCAATAGCAAGTTGTTTCGGCCTTTGGGAGCTACAATTGTTTTATTTTTTGGTGGATTTGATCACGTGTGACAATGATTATTGATGATGGGTTGGTACCATCCATATATATATGGTTGGGATTGTTGTGCTTCAAAAATATTATTTAACCCTAATTAATTAACTGGTTCATTATTATAAATTAATGAAAAGTAATAAAACTGGTTTTCTATATATACCACCCAATGATGATAGAGAACTTAATTTCTTAGACCATGATTTACACATTCTAACACTCTAATTAATCATAATCTCTCTCATTTATAGTCTAACAAGTGCACACTCAACATTTAAAACTTTAGTTACAATTAATAGTGGGTGACTTGAATTTTTATTCTAATTGTCCATTAATTACACCAACATTCAATGGAAGATGGAATATCACAATTTTATCAAGTTAATCTTATTCAAATACTCATCAAGACTACAAATCACGACCAATAAATGAATCAAGTTCACATTAGTGTATTATGAGCTTACACTAAGTGTTAACACGTGGTGATACTAATCGTACGTCTTAAGATCAAGCATCACATGTCCAATAATTTTTTGAATCCAAATTACTAACAATTAATGATTTTGAATCATTCTTTTCTTTTCTTTTTTTTTTGTAAAGACTCGATCTTTATGGTACGTATCAATTACATTCATATATATAGAAGAATGAACAAATAAGGTATATCATCACCATGCATATTGCATGTCATGCAATGTTGCCAAATTGGTCATGGATATTTATAGCTCGTAAGGATCTGTTATAAGTTCATATCAACAATGTAAAAGCCAACATTCTGGTAGGTGGGCAGGGGAGCATCTAGCTCCATACTGTTTTGGTATCTTTAAAAAAACTGTGAGGAAATGAACTTTAAATTATATGGGTGATAAAGCCCATCAAAGATGTAACAGGAGTCACTTTCTCGAAGCACAAAGCCTGACCCTAAGCCCACTAACATTCTTACAACTTTAGCAGAACTTTGGGACAAAGGTAGTTTTTGAGCTTATATATACCTTCAAAATCCCAAATTGAAGACCAAACTTGAACTCTTTTTAAGGCTTAATTTTCACAAGGGCTTTCTTTCCAACAGCCCAAAGGCGTAGGACAGTTTATATATATATAAAATAAAGGGAATATGATGACATTTTTGAGCGATAATGACAATGGGATAGAGACGGATACCAGGCATAATCAAAGAAAAGGCAGATTATAGTAGGTAGCTAGCCTAAAATGACAACCCCGAACCACGCAACTTCTCTTCTGTAATCTGATCTAATTTCCGTATCATCTACGGCGTGAGATGATTCTTCCAATCTCCAACCTCACCACGCCGGAAAAATACATTAGTGTCATGTCCGGACGATAGTTTCCCACTTTTATTCACTTCTAAATTGCTTAGAGTATCGAAACTACACAAATTCAGTATATCATCCACCACACCTCTGCTTTCTTCTTCCAGGGAAAGTGGGCACCCTATGAACTCAGCGATTCTCCTTAAATGGATCTCGGGGTGCTCTTTCATGTCGTCATACTTCAAGAACAGAAACCCTTGAGGGTTTTCCAGGCTCTCTTTCCAATAGCCTAAGGCGTGGTCCCAAAAGGGTTCGTAAACATTCACTCCTCTGCAGAACTTGTCAAAGGTCTCTTCGAGTGGATTGGTGCCCATTTCCTTAGTTCTTACCTTGTTTGCGAACTGCCAAACGGACACAAAATTATCCTTGGGGTTCCTACACAGATACACGAGCTTGCAAGCTGAGTTCTTCACAGACTCTGGCAGTGACACAAACGGTAAATGAGTTGCAATCAGCCTCGGAGAAGCGGTGGTGGTGGAGGTATTATCGGCCTGGTAATCGATGCGTGGTTCAAGCTCCAAATAGCGGACAAGAGCATGAGGATTGTTCGTAACCAAAGGGTGATTTATAGGGTCAGGATATTTCCTTCGGTTCACCAAGGCAAACCCGATCGCCTTCAACCAAGTCGTGCCGGACTTGGGAGTAGTGGCAAGGAAGATGTCACTATCTTGAGCTTGAAAGTTCTTTTGGCAAGTGAGAATCGTGGGCAAAGTCTTGCTTGAGTGCCAGGAACCTTGAAATTGATAGAGAGGAGGTCCAACCCAACCTTATTCGGTGGGCAGTGACGATATTAACTCCTTGCATTCTTCAGTGAGTTCCTCTTCTTGCAGGTACTTGGGAAGAGAAAGACCAGTTTGAGGTGTTTCCATGGCAGTGAGAGCTTGAGAATCAGAAGGTTATTGACTATAATGATTCTAGGCAGGAGGATTTTCAACACTATAGTATAATTACAAATATGATTTATAGAACAACTTTCCAAAAAAATACTAGCATTCTCTAGAAGCTGTTTTCTTGTCTACATGTACCCATAAAGGGGTAAACTCTTTAGCATATGTATTTAATATAATAATGCATGTATTATATTTTTATTAAATTTTTTCATCATTTTTGTTACTAATAAAGGAGCAGGTGTACCTCTATTTTGTCTTTGATTCTTAAGAGTTTTACTCTAAATAAAGGAGTAGGTATACCTATGTTTTGTATTTCATTCTTAAGAGTTTTACTCAACGTTAATAAGAAGAAATGGGTGAAATTTTGAAATTCCGACCAAAGACCATTTACTATGCAAACTTAAAAAAAAAAAAATCAGCTAATTCCATATGTGTACGTACCCAAAAAAAATAATAAAACAGTTTGAGACCTAAAGGTTTCACCGTCTTCTTTGTCATTGGCCATCGCATGGGTTACATGAGGACTTGAAATAGACAATTTGAGTAGATGTTTACTAGGTTATTCAAAGTACATATGGCCAATGATCCACTCATACTTGAGCACACAGAAAAACTTCAACTACTACTATTAGAATAAACAAACCATATGGTTCTTTTGCACAGACATTTGAGCAAATCAACACACGTTTTTGTCATGAAAGAAATGTTGCACAGAGGATCATGGAGGTCAATTTTGAAGAACTGACCCCAAGACACTATTGAAAACCCAAGTACTTTAGATTAATAAAAACACAATCAGGCGAGCTAGGTGGGAGACCTAAAAGATTAACCCAGAGTCGTGCAACTTGTCTTGAGTAATTTGGTCTAGCTTTTCCATCATCTGAGGGGTCAAATGATTCTTAGCATCTCCAACCTCACCTCGGCGGAAAAATGCCTTGTACTCCTCACCGGAGACTAACTTTCCAGTTTTGTTCACCTCCAAATTGCTCAAAGTATCAAAGCTACATAACTTCAGTATCTCATCCACCACGCCATTAGTCTCTTCTTGCGCGGAAAATGGGCATCCCAGGAACTGAGCCAGTCTCACCAACTGAACTTTCGGCTGCTCTTTTATTTCCTCATACTTCAAGAACAAGACCCTTTCAGGCTTTTTCAAGCTTTCTTTCCAATACTCCAAAACATGGTCCCAAAATGGCCCGTACAGGCACACGCCTCTGCAGAACTTATCGAAGGTCTCTTCTAGGGAATTTTCACCCATATCCTTGGTTCTCAGCTTGTTCGTGAAGTGCCAAAGTGATACGAAAGTATCCTTTGGATTCCTACACAAATACACAAGCTTGCAAGCCGAGTTCTTAACCGAGTCTGGCAATGACACAAGGGGTAAGTGAGTTCCAAATAGCCTTGGAGAAGTAAATGTCGTAAAGTCAGCAACCCGGTTATCAATGTAGAGCTCAAGCTCCAAAAACGGCACAAGGACGTGAGGGTTCTCTGCCAGTAAAGGGTGTTTAACTTCAGGGTTAGGATATTGGACTCTATTCATCAACGCAAAAACAATGGCCTTCAACCAGGTTGTTCCTGATTTGGGCGTGGTAACAAGAAGGATATCAGTATCCTGAGCTTGAAATTGGTTTTGGCATGTCAGGACCGCTAGTAACTGACGGGTAGTGTGCCAAAAACCTTGATATTGATGGAGGTGATTTGCAACCCAACCTTTCTCAGTTGGTAGTGAGGCTATAAGCTGCCTGCGTTCTTGGGTTAGACATTCTTCTTGCAGGTATTTGGGAAGAGAAACAGGAGGTAGATCAGTGGGTAATGGACAAGGATCAAGGTTAAGTACAGCGGGCATGGTTATGGCTTCACTGGCTTGAGTGTGGCAATCCTTTTCAGTTGGTGATAAGGATGTTAGCTGCCTGCATTGTTGCTGGCGGCCCTCCTCTTCAACGTATTTTGGAAGAGAAACAGGAGGCAGATCAGTAGGAAGTGGACAAGATTCAGTGATAGGCATGGTTTCTTGCCCAATTCACTTAAGTTGGCGACTCGCAAGTGTTGGGCAGATAGTTATATACAGAAAGGTTTTCTCCACTGTGAGCATCGGACAAAACTTTGAAACTGTACTCTTTTAATAACAAAAGAAACCACGTGGGAATAATTGAAGTGGTAATTAAAGTGAGTGGGGGATTAGGCCACAAATTTTACCTTTTTAGGGGTAATGAATTATTATTATTATTATGTATACAAATATATACAGACAGGCAAGACTCAATGAGTCTCCAAGTACATGTCAGGTTATGAATTCTGTATACTATTACTGAATCAAACATTGATATTAATTACTTGTTGCACCGTATCTTGCTAATTGAGTCAAGGTAACTAATTTTATAGATACTCAATCAAGTCTTGTTTCTCACAGGTTTCTGGTTTTTGAATCCTTGGCCCCTATACTATTTTGTTGATGCCTACTGGCGCCTGCATCTTGCTCCGCTTGTGATTGCTTGATGACCACCTGGTTGCTTGCTGCTATTGGTACTGTTTTATTTAGCCTGGTTCCAACATGCTCGGCCTTTCCTATCGTGTGATGCCTACTGAAGCCCTTCACCTTTGCTTTGTTTTGTGATTACTTGATGCCTGCCAATATTTGTACCTTGTTTTGCTTGCACTAGGTTGTGCTATTTTTCAGCTGTTTGTACTCCTGCTCTCTATGCCAGCCCTCCGCTCCTTTACTAGGGGGTTTCCGAATGTCCACTCACTGATTCCAGACCATTGCTTGGATTAGATCATCGATTCCCTGCCTTATTAATGTACCCTGTTAAGGTATCCTGTTTGTGTAATCTGTTAAGGATGACTGGTCTTTGAGCAGTGTTGCTCCGACTCCGCCCCTCTCATGGCTGAACTCTTTTGTACATTCTATGATTATCTCCTTATTAATAAATAAATTTAAAAATTAAAAACACTTAAAAATAAATATTTATAATTCTAAAAATATTTCTTTTAAAAAATTTTTAAATTTTTATTTTACAATTTTACAAGATATATGTCGTGAATAAACCATAAGTATAAATATTTTGTGATTAATTTTTGATCTACTGACTGCATAAATTTTAATATACATAAAGAAGAAAGAAAGGGAGGGAGGGTGTGGAAACTTTTTTATTTTGTATATTTTTATTATTTTATTTAAAATTTTAAATTATTAAGTCCATTTATATGAATCCATAAGCACCATATGTTTTATTTTTTTTCGTTTTAATTACTATCCAAAAAGAAAAAAGAAAAGAAATGCAGTTTATGAACTAAACTTGTGTTGCCATTCCCTTCAAAAGACAACTTTCACAATTTTGCTTTTTAACTTTTCAAATTAAAAAGTGAAATTAAATTTAGGGATACAAACAAAATAATAAGTGTAAAAATTGAAATTTTAAAACATTTCCAAATTGCAAAAAAATATAATTTTATTTTATTCGATTTCATCATTTTTAGTCTATTTTAATTTTTACAAGTAATAATTTTTAGATAAAGTATGAATTTTCCTTTACCATGTTGCATATCACATTCTTTTTATTTTCAAAAAAAAAATGTAGAGAGCAAAAAGTTGCAATCCCAACATAAAAGATGTTTTTTGACTTTACAAAACATTGAAGAACATAACACAAGGTGGAAAGAAACATGTGATTATGAAAGGTGGCCTTCAACTTGCTTTGCTCTGGTGACATTACCACAAGCTATATACATTTTATACATTTGACCCCAAACTTTTAGAAATTCCAAAACGACCACTAATCATGATTTTTTTTTCTTTTAAGATGAGATTTTTTATAAAAAAAATGAGTGAAATGGTTTAAATATGAAAATGAAAAAAATAAAACGTGATGATAATAAGTATAAATAATAATATAAACATTAAAAAGTAAGGATTTAATGCTAATTTCACATTTGAATTATCAATTTTATCTTTTGTGGCATATTTTATTTATGTTACCTACTTATCATAGTCTATAGGTTGAGGACCAATACTGATATGTTGGGAAAAATAATAGCTAGTCCTTCCATTGTATCTTTCTTCTTTGTTAACTGTATACTAGATTTGGATATTGATAAACAATTAAGATTGCGCTTGATGCTTTATAATGTAATCACATTATAAAGAACGTGATTACAGAAAATATAATTGCAAAGAATGTAATTGTTTATAATATAACATTGCAATATTTGGTATATTAAGAAAAGTGTGATTAAAATATTAAAAAAATAACATTACAGTATTTAGTTTAGAAGCACTTTACTGAAAATGTAACATTAATTTTCAAAGCTATTCCTATGTATCAAAATGAAAGTTTAATAGACTTGTATTTTTTTTATTGTAAATTTTTATCTGATATCATCTTTTAAATAAATTTTCTAACAAAAACCAAGCATCGAGCAAAATCATGTTAATATTAATTAAAAAATAACTTTTTATTTGTTTGTAGTTTTGAAAATTTTAAAATATATTGTTGTTATTATTTTGAAATATTCCTAAAACATTAAAAATGAAAAAAATCTTTTTAGAAAAAAATTAAAAAGAAATAAAAGACCAAAAGAGATTTTTGAAAAAAGATATCGAAAGTAAAAAAAAGAAATATTTTTTTATTTTGAAAAGTTTATTAAAAATTATAGAGAGGAAATAATTTTTATAATTTTAAAAAACTATGAATATATTCTATTTTGTCAAAAATTCTAAACATTTTTTTGTTTTATGGATTTCCTAATCTTTTATAATATCTATTTTTTTATCAACCTAGTATTTTTTTTAATAATTAAAAATCATTTTTTATTTTTTAAAAATTATTTTTGATTTTATAAAAAGTAAAAAATCATTTTTATGTTTTTCAAAATATATAGATTTTTGTTTTCAAAATTTTAAAAATATATCTAATTTTTTAAAAATTTTTTAAAATGATAAAAATTAAGTTTTAGAATTTTATTGATTAAAGAAGGATAAAAATATCAAATCTAGTTTAATAACATTATAGAGTATGATGTAATATGAAAGTATATTAGTTTTTCAATACAATCACACTATATCTAATTCACTGTAATATAATTCTATTACAATCTTATATTACGTTATTTTTTTTTAAATAAACGTTATGACGTAATTTAATTAGACACTGATGCAAATATATAGTATCAAATTCCACCTAAGAGAATATAAGGAGGGAAAAAGGAACCACTTTACAGCTTGGGTCTTTCTGCTTTGACGAGCGCACTGAGGGGTGATTATTACAGCCTGCTCCAATAAGGATAAGCTTGGGTTCCACTTTTGAACCATTTGCAGTTGTCGCTGTTAAACCCAAACAGCATTTTTCCTTCCAGCTCTATGCATTCCCTTCTACTTGATTGGAAACTGAGCACTATTGTAATTGTATGAGCCAGAACGGTGGAATCTAGCTCCTAGAATAAGACCTGACAAAGTGTTAAAGCTAGCATATTCTGATGCATATATCACATCAACTAGTGTTCCACTTAGCAAGCCAGCCAGCATCATTCCTCTGCAGCATCTCATCGATCGCTGTCAAAGATCAATATCTATCCCTTCTTCTGTGAGAATGGGAAATGTTTCAAAGGGTATTTCAGCATGTATGGAGGAGAGGCTTCTTTGGCATGTACCTGCAGAAAAATCTGAGCTGGTTGCTGCGCTTGCTTGCATGTCAGCACTAACCCTGGACCAGCGTGAGCTGTTGCCTTTGACGAAAAGCGGCACTCACGTTTTTATACTTTGTGAGAGATTCACGTTGTGGTGGCTCGCGTGGCCTCTCATTGTTGGAGTTGGGGAAGTGCCTCGCTGCTTCCAAGACGTCATGTTGAAATCTATCAAGCAATCTGAACAGTGCCTTGGATGATTGCAGCAGATGAAGCTGTCAGACAATTAGCCATGGACGCATCTTTTGATGTTAAGCTAAGTCGTATCATTATCAATAAGGGCTGTGGTAAAATGATCTCGAATATTGATTAGAATAACAAAAATAAAATCAAATTATATTTATCTTATGATTATCATCTAATCATCGGGTTTGATATTTATGACAATATTCTCACCTCATATTCTGTGATTGACAATTAATACGAGAATTTTTAATAATATTAAATAAATATATGCTATATATTCTTTGAATACTAAACCTTAGCAAAGGACCTTATTAGGAAACTTATTAGCAAAATCCTAAACAAGCTTGCTCCTTGGAATTCAACGCTCTCATTGCCCTATAGAAGCTTTCCTTCATTTCACGACAATTAGGATTGGAAACAAAAGGAAAAAAAAGGGTAGAGACAGAGAATTAATTAATCAAAGCAAAGATAGAAAAATATTGATTAGAGGAAGATGAAATGTAATCCATACATTGAAAAGTCTTGATTTAATATCAAGTGTATCAAAATCCTAATTGGTCCTTGTGTCAATACTAAGCTACATTATGGATTTCCCACCAACTAAAATTGGCAGATTGAAGATGGTGATGTCATATCGATGCTGCCGAACAGACCGTTTATGAATTCTTTCCCCAGGAAGCATTAGCAGAGCCTAGGCTGCAAGGTAATTATATGCAGATTTAACAGAGTGCAGTGTACGGCAAAGCATCAGCCTTAAAGATCTTTGGACTGATAGAAACAGTTCCTGAAGTGCTCCATAGTCTTTGCATCTAGAGCAAGAAACTTATCCTCCAGCCAAGAACTGTAGTGAAGGGAATTCATGAGATTAACAGTATGCCACATGTTGGGAAAAACAAAGAGCAGGAAGAAGAGGCTAAGAGAAGCAGAAGTTACTTTCATAATTCCACTTCAGACACCCCCAATAAGAAGGAACTTGGATCGCCGGTTCCTAGAAGCGGAATGTACTCTGATCCTCTCACACGGACACTAAAGCACGCTGCAGTAACAACTCAAATAAGGGATCCAGCAAAAGAACACAAAAATTATCATGTGCATACAAGTTCTGGATGGAGGAGTTTTCAACTCTTTTAAGATCTTTAGAAATTAAACATACACATAAAAACAAGAAACACATGTAATTCCTGGCATAAAATATAGTATAACTGTGTAAATTATTCATTAGTCTAATAAAGAAATCTTTTATGATACAATACATGATGATTTTGGGCAAGAAAACCAACATCAAATTACCATTCTCTATTTTCACTACACTTTGGAGCATTGTAACCATCTTTGTCTCCATATCAGAACTATCATCCAAAAGTGGGACGACAAGAGTCAATTCCCTGTAAATATCACGTACAAACCGGCATATCCTCTCAGCAAATTCAACTTCACCATCAGATATTCGACCAATTGCTAACCGCATCAGCTCTCCTGTCAAATCTGCAAGCTGTAAAAGAAGAGTAAACAAACAGCCCTTCCATCATACATGCACATCTATGTCTGTTTGGTTGGATGTGTCACACTTTTGTGAGTATGCATGTAGCCTTCGGAATATCTAGTCCAGTAATTTAGAAGCTGGAATTAAGTAGGCACTACTTTAACAGAAGATACAGTGATATATGACCATATTTGCCTCAATTGTTTTCATCAGCCTGTGCCTTCGTAATGCAGATACGATAAGTAAAATAGCATAAATTCAGGCAGCTACCCCTAAGAGATAGTCAAGGAGATTAATTTGCAAAGGCTCAAGAGATGGATCACTAAGTGGTAATAAACTAGCATTTATCTCATCAAGATTCAAAAGATTTCCGGTTTGGCAGAATTTGAAGAATGTTGCAGCTTCAACATACTCTTGTACCTGCAAAGACACAAGCATAATAAGTCAACTCACTAGTTTCTCTTCAACATTAAAGTATAAGGAGAAAAATGCCACCCCGGGAGAGTATGCTCGCCGTAGCTTCCAGAAATCAGTCCCTTGCAACTCTTTCACCAGTCGGAATATATGCAGATCTCTCACAGCTGCCAGATCCTTTTCTGCCTTTTCCAAAACTTCCTCTCTGTTGTTTTTACTAATTCTGTCATAAAGCATATTGTAGTTCAGAAGTATAACCAATGCAAAGTACATATCAATATGTACCAAATAAAAAACAGTTCATTTCTTGTGAAGAAGCAAACTCATAATGACAAGGAAAATAGATATTAAATAACAGCAAGTGGAACAATGAATTTCAATTGACTAATTGCATTCTGAACCATACAAATAGGCAGCTTGCAAGAGAAAATACTATTATAGCATTAAAATCTTAGCCAAAAGATAAATGAGGGTAACCAAATAAATTTCAATATTACCTGTGCACCTGAAATATGACTTTTTTACTATTCATAGTCACATCACGACTGGCTTTTACCACCCTTTCCCGTTTTTCATTCTACAAACATGATTGAGGTTTGATTAGTCATTGCACAAAAGCATCTTCAGCAATGAAACAAATTCATGTAGAAAACCACATGATGCAAGGGAACTTTACAGCTTATACTAAGCGTTAGAAATTTGAGCTCTTTGGAGAACATATCCACATTGCATGTATCCAACTTCCCAACAAACTCAACTCTAATTCACTTGCTCAAATATCTCGACCCCGAAGCTTCACTGCCAGAACAAAGGGGCCTAGAAACGATTTTAAATCCATAATCAAAGTACTTATCCATTATTTCCTATAACAACCATTTCCTCCAACTTTGTCCCCATGGAAATGAGGGCTTTAAGCTTTTAAAGTTGGTGTTTTAAGGTTTTCAAGGTCAGCTGCTTCTCTTGGTATAAATAATCTCTAAGTTCTAGCTCACGACCCTAAATTTTCCAAAAACTCTAAATTTCTATCTACATATTTTCAGGGTAGTCAAGAGACCCAAGTTAGGGAATGCGAAATGAAGATGAAAAGTGGTGAAAAGAGAAAGAGAAAAGAAAGGAAACTCACAAGGGCATTGAGGTAATCCGCGTAGGTAGAAAAGGCGTCCTTGATGGAGGAATGGGTGCTCATTGTCCTTGCTAGTTTCGTTGACCTCTCCAACGGCAAAGCGGGATCAGCAGCTGTTCGATGTCGGAGGGTAAAGAAAGAATTAGCCAGCAATGATAAACAAACAAACAGAAAAAGGGTTCAGGGTTTGAGTGATTACCAGGAGGGAGGCGGCGGGGTTTGAACTTGGGAGCCATCAGCCACGACACAGATATCCTGCGGAATAATGCTGCCGAGGAATTCAACATCTGTTCTCGTTGCCACCTATACCTATGTCTGCGCCCCCTTTTTCCCACAATTTTCATTTTCTATTTTATTTATTTTGCAAATTAAATTTATTATTTATATATTTTAATAAATTAAAATGTTTAAAAATATCTTATTTCAGTGTTTATATAATATATTATAACACTCAATATATAAAATATCATATGGTTAAGAAAATGAATAAAGCATTAGTATGATGCAGTATTATATTTATTCTTTCGAGTATCTATGATTTTAAATAAATATGGATTGAGACATCATATTTTAATTTTATTAATTATAATCTTATTATTTTCAAGATTTTCATTTTCAATTTAAATTATAACATTTTAAATACCATAATATCCCCCCAAAAATATTTAGTTTTATTTTCTTTGAAATAAAGGAAACGGTGCCGTGCGGGTAAAAGAAGAATGCTAAAAAGGGTTGTCGTTTCGAAACTCACTTGCCTCCAATACTGGCTGAGTTCGGGGCGTACAGGCACGAAACCTCCGTCTCGTCAAAAACCGTTGGCTTCCACAACCGGTGGGCGAAGCTGCAGCTGCTTCTGGTTCTGAACCTGCCCTCTTTAAATTCCACAAATCTGACGCTAAAAATTACGAAGGAAAAAGAAACATGGTGACCGTGATAGTAGCCACAACCACCGACCCCGCCTCGATCAACCCAGCCATCGCCCTCTTGGCCATGCCCGGTTGGCTCCCCGGTCCCTCTTTGTTCCGGGTAGCTGTTAATATAATCAAATTAATTGATAACACTATCTTGATCACGTGATCAATGAAAAATTTATTCTCAATCTTGACCAGATACGACGGTGACTTTGTTCGTTTATATCTGTCAGGACATCATAAGCTTTACTAATCGAAACGTTCGACTACTTCAACACAACAAAAGCATAGTCGAAGAGGATGATTTGGATCGCCGTTGGGAAGAAGCCACCGGTGAGGCCGTCGACGAGGTTATTTTCTTCAGCAAACACACCGCCGTTTCCAACCGCCCTGCTCTCACTGTTCACCCGATCGGTATTTTTTTTTGTTTGTTTAAAGTTTCTTTATTTTTTTTATTCTTGAGATCAAAAGCTTACTACTTTTTTGTGTGGGTGAAATGTAGGGGTGCCTCATTTGCGTGAAGGGGATGTTCCGCCACAGGGTGGGAGGCCCGGTTGGGCGGCGCCGCCTGACCCTAGGATAGGGCCATGGCTTAGGCTTTTGAAGATAATTGCTCAGTCTCATAATTTGGTTCCTGAATTTGAGGTCAATTTAATTTATTGATTATTGCTTACTATGTTGTTAAGTTACCTATTTTTGCTTCTTATTATTGTTTAATTTGGTTATAGATAACTTTGGAGGGTACCCATCATGGACCTATAACAACCAAACCAACTATGTTCCTTGAGATTGGTAATGCGGTATTTTCTTTTTTGGTCACTAGTTTAGAGCTTCATTTTTTTTTTTTTTTTGGTTTTGAAATAAAAGGAGAAACATTAGAGCTTCGTTTACTTCTATATGACCTTAGCTGTCCTAAAATTTGCATCCAAATTATTTCTTGAAGAAAATTATGGAGAAATTTGAAGAGACAAACATAGAAATGAATGAATAAATGGAAAAGCGGCTCTCTTTATTGACATGGGATGGGATGAATGCTGGATTTCGTTTTATGAAGTTAGGATAATTTTCTTATGCAATTAGCAATTCAGATTTTTTTTAAAGTGCTATACATGGTGAATCTTTGCCAGTTAGGATGGGATTGTTGTTTTATGATGAAACGTAGTTAGTATAGGTATACATACATGCATGCAGACTGACTGAGAGGTAAAATTGATATATAGACAGGGATTTTGTTTGACATTTTCTTTATGTGCTACTTCATTGAGAAGAACTTTGTCCACAATTGATTTTACAAAACATGCATTTCATTTTTTAGCTTCGTCACTCATCGAGTGTGCTACCCTTCATCATGTTACTTTTTTGCTTTGCAATAGATTGCTACCCAAAAGGAAGAAACAAGAAAATCCAGTTTATGTTTCAAGGTTTAGTCAATTTCGGCTGGAAGAGTCATTTAAGTTGTGTTATATGTGGCTCATAATTTCTTATCTGCTTCATGCTGATAACCTCCCTGTACTGCAAAAAATAAAGCTCCTGTCAGATGAATTTCTACAATGGGTGTTTAGAATGTAATTGCTTTCCTTTTTCTCTGTGTTTAATATGTTTTCTTTTTGGTTGATGTAGGCAGTACAGATGAGTACTGGAAGAGGCAAGATGCTGCTCAAGTCATTGCTCTAGTTGAGTAGATATTTATAGTCTTTCCTATACCAAGAATTAGTCGTTAGCATGCCCCAATTATTATCATGCCTTTGGGTTTTTTTTTTCTTGGAATTTTATAAGACATTTTGGTGAATTTATTCATGTCTGATATTAGTTTTATCCCTCCCAACTTACGTAGATAAGACAATAAACTTTGATGGTTGATCATGAATAACTTTTTTTATACTTTCAATATAATACATTGAATTTTGGTAGTAAGTAAAATAGATAGTTCATTAGAAGTGATAGGCTTTGTTCCCTAACATTTTTTTGTTTGTGCTTTGAAGTTAGTTTGGAAAGGACTTGGGCTTGGAGGTGGTGATGAAGTTGGAAAGTGGGGCAGGTACTGGCCAAATAACTGAAATATGTAGGCTTTTCTTAAGCAATAATAATGCAGGCTTGATGCTCAACTACTATTTTTTTTTCTTAAACTCAGTTATGCTTGAAGGCATCCTATCCTGATAATATTATTGGTAGACAAGCAGTTATTTTTGCCTTATTTTCTGACATCCCTTTTTTGGTTTAATTTGTGGTAACAAGGAGTTTATTATTCATGACAATATGCCTTTGCATTATTAACATAACCCACTGTTTATAACTTTATGATATTCAAGGGAGAATGACAACAACAAAGTGCTTCTTGGAATTGGTGGTGGACATTATGCTCCTCGGCACATGGATGTAGTAATGTAAGTTACTGTTATGGATAACTTTTCTTTGTTTATATGCTACTCGTTCTGAAATTCTTCTTGCTACCACATTTTTCCTGTTATGCTAAACTTATCAAATGCCTCTTTAAGTTTTTTGTTCTCTTTTTTTCCTGGAAAATGAAAGGGCCGGCTATTGAAAGAGGTTTTGTTCACTATTAATAGCCTTTATTTGTGTGTAAACTACTAACTGCAGAAAAGGTAGTGTTTGGGTGGGCCACCTGCTTTCTGGATATTCCTTGCCAATGGAAGATCCAAGTCAGTCAAAAGTAAATGGAAATACGGAAGGTATTGGTGGAACGTGGAGAGAATCAATTAAAGTTGCATTTGAGGCTACGAAATCAGCTTTCCCTGGTGGGGAAGTTATGGCACATCTTGATCACAAGTATGTTAACTGATAAATATTTTACTTGACCTCATGGTTCTTATGTTTTTGTTTATATGTTGTGTTATTAATCTAGAAACATGTTCAAGTATTTGGCTACTGTTTAGAAGCGATTAAGGACTGAGGGTCTCCAGGAGTTATGCAGCTATGTAGGTTTTAGCTGGAGAGAGAGTCTGCTTAACATCTAAGAGCCTAGCTGGATTATTTTGTGCAAGAGATACTGACTTGGTGTTAGTGAGCATTAAAGTTTGAGCTGGGAACATTAGCAGATCAGAAGATAAAAAAGGTGTATAAAGTAATAAAAAGGAGTCTTTGGGTCGCTTTCCCCATCTGCCTTTCCCTGTGTCCCATTTCTTCTTTTCCTGAGAAAGGACCTTAGATTCTGCTCACCAAGCCACTTTTGAGTTCCTTTTGGTGGTTGCTTATAGCGATTGAGATGAACACACTTTTTTTATCAAATAAAATAAACACTTTTCTGCTCACACTTAGAGGAACTATTGCAAGAAAAAGAGAAAGAGGTTGAGGGTGGAGTTGGAAGGAGAGAAGGTCTAAAAGCAATTATGCCTTTGTTTCTACAGATCATGTCAAAGTTATGAATAATATCTTAAAGTTACAATTTCAGCCTCTGGATAACTAAGTGATGCCACTTGGGATTGGTTCAAGTGGATTGTGGAAGGGTTTTTGGTAGATATTTTAGATGCAAGTCATAGAGAACTTCTCTAGTAAAGATACGAAATAAACCTTCTTGGTTCTAAATTGTTTCTGAAACCCAGTGCTCCATTTCAGAATGGATTGTGAAAGTATAAAATTACAAAACAGGGTCTACTCTTTTATTTGGTTATTTAATTTAACAAACTAAATGTATTATAATGTTGACTCCTGGATTTTCTGCGGTCACTTGGAATAGTGTTCAGTGGCTGTTTGGGATGGTGGGCTAAATGATTGTTGAATCCATTCCCTTGTCCTCTCTGCACCTTTGTTTGTATGGACAGCTGGTGCAAGTTAATTGGGGATTAAAGAATCTAAGAGGTCGAAAATCAGGAGTAGAGACTAAATGTTTTTCAGTTATTATCTGCTACTTTTATTTTTTTGGTCATGAATTATTTCTGTATTGAAACTCTGCTGCTTGAGAACATCTTAGATACTGTAGCACAACACCCCTTGATGCTTATTCCTGATTTCAGGAGTTTGAAGAGCTGGCAGAAAAATGCAATTACTGCATTTTTTGGTGAGCAGAACATTAAAATTGGCAAGCCAAACGACTTCATTTGATTGATATTGGTTTCTGGATGGACTACTTTTCCCTAGCAATAACTGTGCTAGGGATTTTCGTCGATGCAGAAGAATTGATTTCTGTAGAATATATATATACTATAGTTATTCAGCAGCATCTAAACAATTTTGGTCGGAAGCAAGGGATCCACTGCAGTAAAGGACGAATGACAAAAGAGCAGCCTGTGCGAGGATGATCAAAAAGGCTCTGCTGATATATAAATGCTTCATGCTTTGTATTTGTTTTTAATGCCTTGTTTTACTTTGTCCGTCGTGGTTACGGCTAGTTGAATGATATCGTATAAGTAATTACGAAGTTTTGTATTTATTCCTTGCTGCATTTTTGCGGTTAAATGAAATAACAAATCTTTTATCATGAATTCCTATGGCATTATTTGTTAGCATTAAGCTTATGGTGATTTTTAATATGGGGTGCTTTCTAGATTGCATGTTTTCGTTGATGCCAGCTATCTCTAGGAACTGTCAAGAGCAGAATATGTAGACCATATTGGACAGAGCTTTTGTATTAGAACTTGATTTCCTCTATACCATGAGGCACTCATGATATTTTCTCTCACCCAATCCGACGACGTCTTCGTCACTGTGAGTTGGCTCTACTTGACTCTCTGTTGGAAGTGCTTGGTGTGGGTTAGATCTAGGTTCAATTTGTTTTGATATCACTTTGTCACAAAGTCATTATCCTCTCTTCAAAAAACTAACTTGATAGGATGTGCAGTGTTCAGGTTTAAAGTTCTCTCATTTATTTTAATATTCATGTCTCGTTGTATAAAAATTAAAATACACGCACTTATTGTTGTGTCAAATATTTAGAAGCTTGATATACAAACTAAAATATGTGATTCATTGTTGAATCAAATATTCGGATGTCACAAGTCTCATAATAAACCCATATGATGTGAAGAGAGCCATGGTTTCCTTCAAAATTTAATAGTATCTCAACTTGGCATCATCCATGGGACTCCATGCTTTTGGAAAAGTCTTCCTAAGCCTAAAGATAAGTCAGTCCAAATCTCCAAACAACTGTTAAATATCTGACTAGATTCTGGCCCCTCAGCCCAATTGGCAGCCTAGGGGATTTGCAAGCGAGAGAAAATCAGCATTTTCCTATTCATGACCATAGCTTTTGCATGTTCTCAGTGGCTCCCATTGCTTTCAATTCATCTCTTTTCATTCAAGCTGTCAGGTGGTTACTTAGGCTTATAAAAGTTGACTTGATTAATTATTTCCCAATTCTCAATATATTATTTTAGATATCTATCATCATGAAATATAAATCCTTCTTACTAATATTTTTTATTATTATTATTATTATTATTATATCTATTTTCTGATTAACAAAGCAGTGGCTTAAAGCAGGCATGCTTCCAGCCAATACTGACATGGCCAATATGAAACTTGCCCAATTTGCCAGCATTCCTTGGGCAGCCAGGAACCCAATCCTAGGGCTACCAACCTACCACTCTTCCCATCATTGACTTCATTACAACCGTTGGATCAAGCAATGAGGTATGGACATGAACATTTAAACCAAATGAACATATGACCTTGAGAGCAGACATGGAGTTGTCTTTAGTCAGGTGACAACAACATCTGGCTTTATCTTCCTCAGTAGAATCCAAAAAAAAAAAACCGCATAGCCCAACAAGAGAAAAGAATTTTGAAAGGAGAAGGGGGTTAAGCAAAATTCATATCTATGAGTTGGTACACTTTGACAAAAAAAAAAAAAAAACCATAGGAATTGGCCGACCAAGTCCCCTTCAGAAATGGGGATTTTGTCCATTTGTCAAATTTATGTTGTTGAAATTGAATCGAGACCAACAAATAAGATAAACAGAACTCAGCAGGTTCTGTCCCCCCCACCCCTGCAAGGCCTCGCTTGTCCAATTCATGCCTGGTTTTGTCGTTTTGGATAAGAGCTTGCTTGGCTTCTTGCTTGAAGGGGTATTATTGTTTTCACTTGAATGATTCTGGGCTTTGGGGGAGCTTTCTTTCATTTTAATGTCACTATGGTAAACAAAAGGGAATTAATGAATTAAATTGCTTACCATATTGGTAGACATGCATCAATTGCTTTCATATTATTTATATCCATTTCAAGCCTCATTAATGTTGTAAATTTATTCCCCTTTTTTGCACATTTTGAAGCATCCCTCTTGAAAGAACCAAAAATGTTGACAAAAAAAAAAAAGGAAAGTATTTTTATGGAAAATTTATTCAATTGAATTTAAATTAATTAATATAATAAGAAAAATAATTGTCTAGGTCATGGTTAGATAGCCAAGTGAAGGCTACGTCCATGGAGTCATGGAAATTGCTCAAAACTTTCATAACCATAATAAAACGAAGAGGAAAAAACATATGAAAGCCATGACAACAAAACCGAAAGGGATTCTTTGCATTAAAAAATTGCTTAGTTAAGTACAAAAATCCTTAATTTCTGCAAATGTATATTAAGGGTGAATAAAGAAATTGGTGAATCTTTTTTTCTTCTTTACGAAGAAAACCACAACTGTCTCGTACTTATCGAGACTGTATCGATTCAAATCACTTAAATTAAGTTCGAATGAAAATTATATATATTATAATTTTATCGTATTAATAAATTTAAACATGTGGCTTCGATTGAATTTGACTATATGGGGTAGTATTAAAAACATATTTGCGTGGTATAAAATGATGGATGGACATATAGAATAAACAGAAAACACTTGGGGACCTTGAACTTGCCCCCAGTAGGTATGGTAAAATATTGTATAATAAAGAATTGGTGCATGTGAAGCTGAAATTAATTAGGGTTCATATTATTTTAGAATTTAATTAACCGTCCAAGCAGGAGAGATTTCACTTAGGATCCCCATGCAAGAAACCTTCCTTTTTGTCCTTGCTAGGGACTCAAACATGGAGATCAAATGTATAATAATGAGTGGAATATTTTAGTGTATCACCCAAGGTGGCGATCAAAGGAGGAACATGGCATTACTGCATGCTTGATCCTCTATATTTTGGAATTTTGAGTTTCTTTTTTTTATAATATTTGGATAAGGAGGAACATTTGTCTTAAAAATACAAGAGGATAAGACAAACTAATTTAATTTAAGTAATGAATTAAAGGGTTTGAGCGAAAAAATTAAAATTAAAGTTCCGTAATCTATTTAGAAGCTTTTGATTCAAATTTTTCGAGATAGATTATAAAACCCAAAGTCTTTATATATCAAAAAAATAAGTTGATATGAGAATATAGCTTGATTATAGTAATGGAAAAAGAAAAGGGAATGTAGGATTCCATCTACATCTACCATTTTCTCTTAATTTCCTTTTGGTGGCTAGGGAAATGTTGGGTTTGTTGACATTATTTGATTGTATTCTTTTTTGGGATAAAGAATGAAGTAGTTATGAGAGCAAGTTATCTACACAACTAGCTCTCCAAAGGAAAGTTAGCCTAAACTCAAACCTCATACTTACCTACCCTAACCTACTCCCATAATCCAAAGCTAAACATTATAATAGGACAATTTGAAATTTTTTATAGCCGTTATTTACGAGATAAAAAAATTAAAAGAAAATGCATATGATGATGTGGATGATGATATGATCACGTGATATTTAACTATTCACATTAATATTATGTCAATACAATATGAGTATAAACTAATCAGTGGTATTTTAATTAATAATTAATGATGAGAATTTGTTTGATTCAAAATAAAAATGTAAAATTTTGATTGAATGCAATTATGTTACAAATATATGATTTACTTCTTTAATTTAATTATTATATATAAATTGGTGTTAGAAAAAGTATTTAATTAATTCCAAAATATATAAGATTTTTGTTCATCTACCATCTTTATTAGGAAATTCTAACAAATAAAAATCAAATGTGCAATTTTAGTGGACCAGTGACCTAGTGACACGTAACAGATACAAAATAGTACGGTAATCGAAACTGTACCTGATTGTACCTCGTCATCCCCAAAATCCCATTTTTGCCTTTTAACAGTCTTACATCATATTCATCGGATCAGCCCCCCCCTTTCCGGGTCCCAAGTCCACGTCCCGACGAAAAAATAAAAGAGAAGGGTTCTACCTTGTTCTCGGCGCACGTTACCATTCCCCGACATGGATACACGTGTAATCCAACCAACCTATGAGATCATCTTAATTGTGTGGTGCCGATCCCAAAAAAAAGAAAGTCTTAATGATGAGCTTCTATCCACTGCACCACACTTCTTTTCACCACATTACACCCATCCCTCCTATCCCATAAAATATTATTACGTATGCCATTTTTTTCCAATAATGAATTGTAAGATAAAAGTTATAATTTAATATTTGCTTTATTATTAATTAAAATGTGTATTATTATCAACATCACAACTTTATGTTTAGTCGTAAAACTTTTTTAAAAAAATATCACAAAAATATTATTTAAAATTACTATACAAAATAAAATATACCATTAAAGTTTGAGATTGACTATATTTTATATGACTGGTTAGTTATACCTAAGAAAAAGATAATAATCGTAAATCAAGCTTTTAATGATGATCGTAGTAATTTAATGGTGCAACTTTAGATTAATTTCTCTTTACAATCCAACGGCGGATCCCGAGGTTCCAGAATGAGGCCGGTTATTGAGGATCATTTATAAAGAGAGAGAGAGAGAGTTTGACTCGAGAAAAGTGGGGAGGGTGAAACTGGACAAGGTGGGGACCCAAAAGGAAAAAGATCCTAAAACAAAGTTATCAAAAAAAGAACAAAAAGACAGCTCGAGATCTCCTCTAACAAACTAACACGTGTACATGAAATCATCGTCTCCTCTTCATCATCTTCACTGGATTCTCAGCAACAGCTTCGACTTCCCCTTTATTGTTTCTCTGCCGTTCTTCTACGACTAATAATTCTCCGGTGAATAACCATACGAACACTGAACTGTTTCCAGTTTTGACTCAAGAAGAGCGTGCTCAGATTCTCCGACATCTCTGTCCGCTTCAAACAGAAAATAGAACAAGAGAGACAAAGTCAAAAGAAAAGAGAGTTTGTTTTGGCTGATTTTCTGGTTGTTGTTGCTGCTGCTGATGCTGTTTGGTTGGAAGGAAAATTTGGGGTTTTCTTTTTATTTTTTCCCTCTGGGAAAGTGAACAGGTAAAGTGGCGTTATCAGTGTGGTTAATATAGCTCTAAAAATGGGGTGGGGATAGTTAATGCTCAAACTGAGTCAAATAAATATGGGGTTGTGGTGGGGGTATCTCAAAAACCCTCCAAAAAAGAAAAAGAAAAAAGAAAAAGGAAAGAGAAAGAGAAAGAGAAAGAGCCGTTTGTTTGCTTTGCTACAGCAATTAATGACAGATAGGTGTGGAGTATTGACCCTTTTTATTACGTATTTTTCGATAATTACAACTCATTTCATTTATTTAATAATTAAGATTTTCTGCCTCTCTCTCTCTCTGCACTTTGATCTCCATTTATGAACGCTGTTTTTCCACTTTCTACTCTTTCTCCTTGCTCCTTTCTCTGCTTTTCAGCCTTTTAAAAAACACCCAGAGCTTCCTTCTCTCTTTCATTCAAAGTTGGGTTTTGAGCTTTTGTTCTTTTAAAGCTTCTTAATTTTGATAGGAATTTCTATTAAGGTAAAAAAAGAATGTTAATTTATTGTTTGCTCTGCTTCCTTTCCCTTCCAAAGGCTCTTCCTTTCTCTCAGATTCCCCTTTGTTTCATTTGTAACCTTGTTTCATTTGGCTTTTTGCAGTGAAGATTGTTGACAGTTCATGTTTTGAATCACTGAAAGAAAGAAAGAAAAAAGGTACTACAATAATTCATTTTAATATATATTTTTTGTATGATTGTTTCTCCTTTTTGGGTTTTTGTATTTGTTGGGATCTGCTTCAGATCTTTGATATTCTCTCCTTTTGGTTTTTACTACATTTTTTTTTCATGAGTTTGAGTTAAACCAATCTGGGATATTTTTTGTTTTAATAACTATAATAATGGGTTAGATCTGGTTAGAGCTAGAAAACAGAACAGATGGTGGCATTGTTGAACAGAACGGAAAGGTTCATTGAAGGGTTTTAAAATCAGTTTTAAACTTTTTGGTTATAATTTAGTGGTTGAAAGTTTATGTAAGCTTTTCCAAAAGTTGAAAACTTTTTTCTCTCTTGTCTTTTTGTATATTGAGGACTGACTAAACAAAAAAGATTCCGCATGGTGAACCGAAAGGTTTTTGATCATGGAGCAATCTGTTTGTACTTTTACACTGTTTTTGTTGTATATAATTGGATAATTATTTGTGCTTTTTCTCTCTTTTTCTTTCTTTTAGTTTGTAAAAATGACTGGTTTGGAATTTTAGGGCTCTGTTTTTGGTGTATATAATTGGATAATTGCTGGTTTTCCAAGCTAACAAATGAGCTTGGGTTACATGGTTCTGCTGATCTGGTTTATATTACTTTTGGGACTGGTATTATTTGAGCTTTGGTTTTGGATTTTATTCTTTTTTGTTGGTTTTCTGTTTTAGTCTTTGAAGATCAGTAGCTTTTAGGTTAAGGCTGCTCGGTTCATATTAATCTCGTCTACTCATCTTTTGATTTCATGTTTTTCTATGCTTGCCAAAAAGTTTGAAAGCAATCATGGAGGTGGATAATGATTCCTTCTTGAGTAATTTAGCTGCAGAATGTTTCTGACAGGGTAGATCCAAACTGATTATATGGGTGCTCTGCTTTAGAGAAAGTTTCATATTCCATCCTTTTTGAGCAACTTTATATTTAATCTGTCTTTTGGTAGCTGTTCCTATTTTCTCTTTTTAGGAGACTCCAATAATTTCTAGTTGGTTGGTGACCTAACTTGTCCTGCATTTCATGGGCAGAGTAGCTCTCAAATGCCATATGGTGTATGGTTGAAGATATCACTCTTAGTAATCAAGAAGCCAACCAATGTAAAATATGAAACTTGGTAATAACACCGTTTACAATTTTTCTTCTCTTCATCTCTGTCTCTCCTACAGACATCTCCATTTAAGGTCTTCTTTGCAATCTTATCCTAGAATTAACAGCCATTTGTTGTAACTTTGCTTTCCAATTTCTTAATCTACTGGAATTTAGTTTTGCTTTTGTGTTGGGGCTTTATTTTATGTTTAATTTATGGGTAAATCATTGCACTGTTTTATAAATAATTTGACAGCCTGAAGGTGCTGAACATGGCTACTAAATGGTTTCAAACATGTTGGTTTACATTTTCATCTTTCAGATGTTATTGTCTCGTGAATGTTATTCTGCCAGCTACATTTATATGTGAAGATTATGGTGTTTATAGAATACTTTTTTGTACTTGCAGATAATGAACAAGTGCTTTGCCATTCAATTACAGGCCACAAGAGTGACTCAAAGCCTTATTCCTTCTTAGCTGACACCAAACCTTTTGAGAACAAAGACAAGCCTCTGGATTCCACTGGATTGAATGCGGAAGGAGTTGTGAAGGAAAATCAGAATGGAGTCATGCATGATATAAAGGGAAATGATGGGGATTCAGATCCCTCACTATATCTAGATAATACAAGAGGTGGATGGCCAGCATTAAAACTTGATTGTTCTATTAGTGTAAATGACTTTGCCAATGGTAATGAAAAGGAGGTCAGAGATTTTGTGACATCAAATTCTCCCTCTTTGAAGAATATGGATTCATTTCAGAACTCAGTTTTTTATTTAGACAAAAGTGTTATGGAATGTGAACTGCCTGAATTGGTAGTTTGTTATAAAGAGAGTACATATCATGTTGTCAAGGACATCTGTATTGATGAGGGAGTTCCAACACAGGACAAGTTCTTGTTTGAGACTGGCATGGATGAGAAGATTGATTGCAACTTTCTGCCTTCTGAAAAGGAACAAGATAGTCAACTGATGACAGAAAAATTGGAGACAGATATGTGCATGCAAGATGTTTCCATGTCTCCAGGAGAAAATCAATCTGGCAAGGATATTGACAATGAATGTGGTTCTAATAAAAAAGTTGACACTGATACATGTATGCAAGATGTTTCTTTATCTCTAGAAAAAAATGAGTCTAACAAGGGAATTCCGAATCAATGTGATTCTAAGGATTTGATGCTGACTAGGGTAGTGAAGGGTGATGCAATGAAAATGGTCACAGATGATGTCTCTAAAGAGTTGTTTACCCTTGGAGAGTTACTTTCAATGTCAGAACTGAGCAAAGTGAACTCTGAAGCCATGTCTTCCGATTGCAAAAGTGATGGAATTGAACAACAGTCTTTTCAGGTAATACTTATCTTGGTCAAAGTTACTAAATTTCAATGTAGTATACCAAAATTTCTTGTTACAATAGTATGGATTCATCTATGTATGCAATGAAATTTGCATTAGTACATTTTATCACCTTCTATATTTTTGCATTCTTGTTTGAGTTTAGCATTAAAGGCACCGTGCTTTTATGCGAAAAGTAAAAACAAGAAGAAAAATTATAATAATTTTATTTTCCATCAGTTGGGCAATAATTAAGTTAGAAATCCATAACCATCTGACCAGTATGCAGATTGGTGATGATAGTTTTCTATTAGGGGTTCAGGAGAGAGAGGGATTCACATCTTAGGAAGTAACTTGATGTGTTTTGGTTTGAATGCAGAGCTCAAGCAAAAAGGAAGTCATGGTGATGCCCCCCTTGGTTTCTGCAGTTGAAGAATCCAAAGATAGCAATGAGGAGGCAATTGTATCTGTTCCTGCATTGGTCTCTGCAACTGAAGAATTAGACAGTGGGAAAGGGGAAGCTATCCTGATCAGTCCTGCTCAGGTCTCTACTTCTGAGGAATCAACCAGCAGCAGCCTTGTCAATGAGGTGTCTTATGATAACAAACTGGAGACTGGAAGCATAACATTTAACTTAGATTCTTCTGCACCAACAAGCAGCAAAGATGAGTGTCACCACAATCTGGACAGTGAACCTCTTGGGACTGGAAGTACACCCAAGCTTGAAGTTGCAGCTGATCAGTCTATTTCAAACAATCTTCAACAAGGAATTGGAGAGTCTAGTTTCTCTGCTGCAGGGCTAGTAACAGGTCTAATAAGTTACTCTGGGCCAGTAGCATATTCTGGCAGTCTCTCTCTTAGATCAGATAGCAGCACAACGAGCACTCGTTCCTTTGCCTTCCCAATGTAATTTACTGGCAAACTATTTGTCTTTTGCTCCTAACTTCTCCTTTTATATTATCCAATTCAGAACCAGTGATCAGCTGTTTTGATTTTGGTTTTTCCTCTATGCAGATTGCAGTCTGAATGGAATTGCAGTCCAGTAAGAATGGCAAAAGCTGACCGGAGACATTACCGGAAGCATAAGGGTTGGAGGCATGGCCTCCTTTGCTGTAGATTCTGAAAAGTTCTATTCTATACATCACCAAATTTATTATTTTTGCTTAGCAAGTTATATACATCATCTCCCTTTCCCTCGCTTGGCCTGTACTGTGCAGTAGGTTTAGAGTGTCATGCTTAGAGTTTTGATCTCGAGCATGCAAATTTGAGCTGTAAGCAATATCTTATAATTTTCATATCATTGTAGTATTTCCTTTCTTTGTTTTCACCTTGTTCATAATATCAGCTTATATCAGATAAAGAGAGTTCATTATTCATAACTGCTTTCTTACTATTGCCTCAACTTTCCTGTTCATAATATCAGCTCATAGGCTAAATTCACTCAGTTCCAAGAACGAATTGCAACGTTCATGTTATAGAATTAAATCTTAAACAAAGCAGGATAATATTTCCACTGCCATGTTATTTTGTATTTCATGATCCTGCTTTTTCCCAAAGTAAGGGCTGTAAGAACACAAGTGCAGATGATGTTAGAAGTCAAGCTGGAAATGCTAGAATTGACTGGAAGTGAGCAGGCACGGCACTAAGATCTGAGAGGTTGGCCCCTTGATGATACCTGGTGTACTTGTGGGTTTATTCGAATTTGGAATCAACTGTGACAAAGCTGAGCACTGGGGGCAATCTTTTCATCTTCTTCTTTTTGGTCTTAGCAATGCTTACAAGTCTGTATAAAATCATAAATGACCCTGAAACGACCATCCACTATGCAATGTGACGCATGACTTGAACATTCTTGTTTCGATACTGAGTTTTTTTTCATTTCTTGTGCAACCTGGCCAAATGCCGGACAGGGTTTTCAATGTCATTGCAAGTTGATGGCACGGATGACAGTTTTCTACCATAAAACAGTGTCGTTTATCTATCATAATCCCTAGAAAGATGCATAGGCAATTAGATGAAGGGGGATGCATTTAAATTGTTACGTTTCACATCAGTTTACATCAAGGTTTTGTATGCTTTAGTCCCTCAGACTTATGATTTTTTCAACAAAAAATGTTTCATAAGTTAAAACAGTCTGCCATGTTAGCGTATCTACGGGGGATTGGGTAACTGATTTGTCAAAGGCTCGTAATTGGAGTAATCAGAAGGCTATAAATCAAGCTAGCTTGGGTCTGCTCCTGGGCTAATCTAAGCCTAGGGAAACCCCTTTCTTGTCCTTTGATTTCAAGTTCAGAGGTAATTTTCTTGGATAGTCAAGTAGGTGTCCTTCCATTGCACCAAACCTGTTGCCTGCTTTTATTGCCTAACATATGCTCATTGGGCATGGCTGGGCCAAACCTATTTGCCTATCTAACTAACCTTACTAATTATATTCGGTTTATGATTATGACATACGTTTGACACCCAAGGATTAGCTTCATTTCTGATTATCTTTGATCATACCCAAATCTAAAATAAAACAAAAAAAAAAAAAAGAAAAGGACTATGACTAGGTTTTTCTATGAACAGTGAACATGGCATTGCATATTCTATTCAAGGTTACATTTTCTTGCAGACATCCTGATTTGTTTATCATCAATAATTTATCATATGATATCTGAATTTGGATTTAATGATAAATGTACATATTTTTTTATCTAAAAAAAGTTATAAAAAAGTAGTTGTCTGATCAGTAGAGAACTAAGTTGAACTCACAGCTGTTATAGTTTGTTCTGGTGGTCAAACACTCAGGCTCCCTTTGTACACTCTTGTCCATTTCTTCAAATGGTCTTCCATAGATTTACTACACATGCACGTGTATTGTCTTTGAAAAACGAAAGGCTTCTAACCAGTAAGATTATTTTGCTGTCTCAAATTCCTGGTTCCAACGACTTATTACATTTGACTTCGTTGGGTATGAAGGTTCTGCCATTGAGTCTTTCCATAAAGTTTTTGTATACAGTACACTTTGTCGCACACTCGTTAGTGTCAAACTTTGGTACGGAATAAGGAAGAAAAGATGGGGCTGGGGGGGGGGGGGGGGCGGGGGGCCGGGGAGGGTACGTCGATGCCAACACCCCTGGAAAGTGGTTTTTTATCAGACAAATATAGGTTTGGAAGCAAAAATAAGCATATACACGCTTTAACCATTACTTTTTCTTGATCCCCATTAGACAGAAAGAATCTACAAGCTGAAGTGTGCGGTGGTACATATGAGCTGCCCTGCAACTTTTTAGATAAGAAATGAATTGCATCTTGATCAAATTATCAAATATTCTGTTTCTCTATTTAGGCAAAGGTATTAAGGGGTGATATGCTGTCAAAAGCCCATGAATTACTAAATTAGCAACATATTGGGTGCTTTAATAGCAGATATAGGTCAGGCTTTGCTATAAAGTAATAAAACAAAACCAAGGGTCCTACTGTAGTTGTTGACAAAAACCAACCCAAATGGTATGAAGCCTCCTAGAAAGGAAGTATAAATTTAAGATTTTTCCCTGAACATGTTTTGGGACTCTGCAATTTTTGTGCTTTGTGTCTGTTTCTCTCTCTCTCTCTCTCTCTCTTCCTTCCTCTTTATCTGTGGGGCTTTGGTTGATATAAAAAGAACCCACACTCGGAAAATCACAAAGCTGTGGTTATGCAAAAAAAAAAATCTTCAGAGAGTTGAAGTGATATGGAGCTGTTAGTAGTCATTACTGTGCTTTGTTTTAGCTTCTTGGCATTGCAAACACCTTGTACTTCCCTGCAAATCCAGCTGCAATCATCAACTGAACAAGGTAAACTATAAATGGTCTCTCTATCCCTTGTCTCTGTCTGATCTTTTTCCATTATTTAATGAGTTTAAGTGCTTTTATCAGGAGCAGCAAAAGGAGTTCAGCTTTCTCTCCCCACACTGCCAAGGAAGCTCAGATTCACTGAGGAATTAGTAGAAGTAAGAATCTCTATACAATCCTAATAGTATAACATTGCCATTATTCTTAGGCTCATCTGCCTTGTGTTTTTGAATCAGTTTAAAGGAAATGGAGCTCAACATTCAATTTCAAACACCAAGCAGAAGGAAGATGTTTCAGGTGACATATCTAATCTGTATCTATATTCAAATCCAAGGCTCCAGTAAGTTGCATTTTCTAGTCAAAAATCACTGAAGTGCTTACATTCTTAGTCCAAGTACGAGTATCTATCATCTCAGCAATGGACAATGAACATTGCTTTTTATTTGGGTGTTCTGTGGTTAGCAACAAAAGGAGAATATAGGGTGACTTCCCCTTCCTGACATGAGTGAATATTCCTCCATTACTTTATGTTTGAAAAGTATACTTCACTTGACTTATACTGAGACCATCCAAAATCTAGGGTCAGCTTGCTCAGAACCCTTTGACTTCAAACTTGAAAACTGCCAAAATTTCCTCACTTAACCCAAGACTCTTTCTTTAACTATTCCCTTTACAAATACCTGATGCTACAGAATTGAACCAGTTAGCTCTAATAATGTATGTAGTATTAGCAGCAACCAGGTGAAAAAGCAAGAGGAGTAAATCCACAACCAAGGGTGTATGACCCTGATTTTAAACCTTTGATCATACAGAATTGAGAATTCTGTAAAATTGCGTGTCTATTTATTTTATTAATACTTTTGGTTTGGACAGGGAAAGCATACCAGAAAGAGGAAGCTAGAGTTCATGGAAGTCGAGGCACAAGGCATGAATGGGTGGAGGGCCCCGACGTTTCACAATATTTTACGATGGATTATTCCAACGTAAGAAGACGACGACCCATACATAACAAGTCACTGCCGGTTGGTCCTTGAAACATGGGGATGATACCCTTAGTTTCTGCTTGCTTGCTTGCTGCTGCTGCTGCTTTCAGTCCCCCAAGAGTACAGAACAAACATTTTAGGATCACAATTTTGTTATAAAAAACACACAGTAGTAGTCATGCTTTTTGTAATTATCCATATGAGGAATATGTCTTGTTTTCTTTCCGTTCATGGCCGACATTTCTTGACCCAAAATTTTGTTACGTTAAACTAGGATAATTAGGGAGTCCTGATGAGTTTCTTTTCTGTCAAACTTTTTCTTGGTAGTCAAACGGGGGCTACAAACCGCGATATACGATGACATGCTTGCGCAAATCACTAATACTACCTGCTCGTTTACAGTAAACAATGCTTGGGATTTGGTTGAAGTGGGAGTTAGGCTGGCTGTTTATCGAGGGAAAGAACCTTTTGACTGGCAGGAAAACACGAAATTAATCACTGGTGTTTTGATTCATTTGATATCATCTTTCCATGTTTTGACTGTTCCACCTCTGTCCGTGCTTACAACTTCCACGATGAGGTTCGGCTAGATGAGTTGGAATCCCAAAAGTACATATAAAAGCGTGGTGGGCCCATAACCCACGGGTCCTAAGATTGAAACTTGAATTTTATACGAACTGTCGTGGATTATATTTTTTCGTTTAAGTAATGATATTTGAATGTACAATTACACGCAAGTCAGTTAATATTTAATTATATCTACTCAAATATCAATAATAGTAATAAATTAGATTAAAAAAATTTACATCAAAAATTAGAGGACATATTGAATATTATATATATAAATATTGAATCATAAAAAAAATATTTTATTAATATGAAATTAATTACAAATAGATTAAGACACGCTATCGTCGAAATAAGAGATAATTCTAAATAATTCACTACAAACATATATTTACCAATGAAATAATCTAACAATCCGTCGATTGCTATTGGAATCCGATTATAAAATTTAATACTCGCATCTTATCCGACCCAATAAACCATATTTTACAAAAACCCGAACTCATTTATTTAGTTAATTACAAATCCAACTCGATTTGAGTTTAGTAATAAAAAATAAAAATAATAATTATATTTATTTTATTTCTTAGAATAAAATTAATTAGTTTAAAATAAATTTTATATTTAAATAATTTATAGATTAAAATAAATAATTTATCAATTATAAAAAATATATACATTGAAAAATAATATAAAAAATTAAAAATTTTATAATTTATTATCGAGTTTAGATAATAGATATCTTAATATTACTAGTTTCACTTTATCCAAACTTGTCGAACTGTTGGAGTCTCTTGTTATGTGCATAGCTTAGAAGAAACTCCTAATCATAGGAAGAAAAAATATAAGTCTAATGAAATAAGCACCAAATAAAATTGATAAAATTTTAGACCTAATCGTAGGAATATTGATATTAGACAAAATGGGGGCTTCTTTCAATAAAGTGACATATTTTGTAACTTATGAAACTTTATGTAACATATGGATTTAAATGATGAAGATGTGAGTGAAACAAATTATATAATTCATATTACCACACATACCACTAGAATTAGATGAATAAAAAAAAATTTTGTAATTTAAAAATAAATCAACTCTTAAACCTAAAGTTAATCAGTGATTAAGGGTATTAATTGAAAGTTTGATTATAATTTATCCAAAAATATTTCATTTGATTTTGCAAAATTAAACGTGTACGGGGATTAACTTTCTAAGAAAAAAGTAACATGTTGTATCAAAATAATATCAAGATTCTTAATACTAATTTTATTTTTAAATATTGTAAAATAAATAAAATTTATTATTTTTATATGAAATCAATATGTACATATAGATTTTTCACTTTAATTTACTATATTATTTTACTTGAATTATAATTTTATTTTTTATTTACTTGTAAAAAAAATAAATAGAGCCCTTTTGTTTCGTCGTCCAGACGGGGATTCCGCGAACCGGCCGTGAGAAAAACGTTTCATACATCTGGAGTCCCTGAAAAAACGTTTCATACATCTGGAGTCCCTGACGAAACGAATCGTTTCCGTAAAACGACGCCGTTTCATGAACACTTCTCCTCCTGATAGGCAAGAAAAACAGAAGTACTTAAAACAGATTGCAGCAGAGAGGAGCAAAGAATCCAATCCTTCAGATCCCAAAAATGGAAGACTTTTGGAAGCGAGCAAAATCCTTCGCGGAAGAAGCGGCGAAGAAATCGCAATCCCTAGCAACGCCAAACAAAATCGCCGATCTAGTCGCCGAGACCGCCAAGAAGTCCAAGGAGCTAGCTCTGGAAGCCACCAAGAAAGCCGATGAGCTCAAAACCGCCGCTCTTAAACAAGCCGATCAAATTCAAATCCAAAGCATATCCAAGTCCATTTCCGATATCATCCCTCCTCAACTCTCCTCCCTCTCCATTACCTCCTCCGCCTCCACTTCCTCCGATCCTCCACCGATCTCGGATTCGGAGCTTCGGAAGTTTGGACTCACCGATGATTTGAGAGACTTTGTCAGAGGTTTTACTTCCAGTACTTTCCAGAACTTCCCTTCCCCTGTTCAAGGTAAATTTTGATTTAATTGTTTTTTTATTCTTTTTTTTTAAATTTAAATCTGAAAGTTTTAGATATTTGAGTAGATGAACCAGAGCCGTCCGATGCGACGACTACGGGATCAAATGTACGGAAAGATCTGAGTGAGTGGCAAGAGAGGCATGCCACGCTTGTTCTTACTACTGTTAAGGTAAACATATTTAGTACATTATATTTTAGAATTTTATAATTATAACGGCTACGTCTGGCATTGCGAATTTGAGTTGTGTCCATGGTAATCGCCGAATTTGGCCGAAAAGACAGTGCTAACCAAAGGTATAATTTGTGGATAAGATTTGGATTGAGATGAGTGTTCCCCCAGTCACAACTTTTAATCTTGTGATTTCCAATTGCGATTGTAATGCCAAATTAGGCCTAAATTTACTAGGAAATGTTGGAATTGTTTTAGATTTTATGTACTTTTTAATTGGTTTCTGTAAATCATATTATTCTTATGCAGGAAATCAAAAAATTAAGATATGAGCTGTGTCCGCGTCTGATGAAAGAAAGAAAATTTTGGAGGATATATTTCACTCTTGTTAGCACTCATGTTGGCCCGTAAGTAATTAATTATTTATTATAATAATGATAATTTAGGATTAGTGAACAAATTCTTACTTCGACTAATGGTATTTGTAATTTTCAGCTTTGAGAAGGAGTACATGGAGGAAGTTAAACAGAGAGCAGAGGAGGCAAAAGAGGATAAATCAAAGCAAACACCTGTAGTTAAGGCAGAAGAGCCAGAAAGTGGTCTGCAGAGTAAAACTTCGAGCTCATCTGCTGAGCAAGATTTGGATACATTTTTGTTGGGAGATTTTGAAGATAGTGATGGGGGTGGAGGTATATTCACCAAAATTCATGCATTGATTGCAGAGTTATGATATTTTCACATGTTTTTTGTGTCATCATGCACTTTTGATGTTTTGAATTGCTTTCTCTAGAAGTAATCTATTGGTTTTAAGTTGATGACCTTATTTTCCAAATTATATGTCCAAAAAGATGTTATTCCGGGGAGACACGAAAGGGATCATGGATTCTGTAGCCTAACTGACTATGGCTGATTCGTTTTAACATGTTGGTCTTGGCAGAGGTGTTTACATGAGATGCAATTCTTGATAACTTACTGTAGACATTATTTTAATAACATGGCGAGCTTCATTGTTTGTAGAAAACTATTTACAAATGAATTGGACTCATATGACTTGTTTTTTCAGATGTTTTCTCTAGCGATTCTTTTACTGTCAGTTTGATAATTATTTGTATGGTTTTCCAGATGATGGCGATGCTGATGCTGATGGGAGCTTTGGTGATGATTTTGACAAGATTGAAAATTCCGTAAGCTTGAATAACTCTATACTATCTTTTATTAAAGATTGTCGTAACTGTGCTTCCTGCTGCATTCTTTGATCTGCATCTTCATGATTCATTGATGCTTGTGCCAAGATTCTTCATTCTTGGAAATGGTTGTAACACATGTCCTCAAATTTTGTGGCCACTTGCAGGATGTTGAAGATGAGAAGAAGAATGCAGTGGGAACTAAAGTTTAAAATTGCAGGGGAAACACATTGAAGTAAAAGTCAGAACTTTTGTGCTAAGGGGAGAAAAGGACTGAACAGGGGATAGCAGAAGCAGATGCGGGTTCTCAAAATTTGATTCGATGGTTGGGGTTTGGTACTGTGGTGTATGTTTGCTTTATGCAAGATATATAATTTGCAATTTGTTCATTTGTTTAATGCTACAAAGAATTGCAGGTTCTCATACCTGTTCTGTTTGACAGGGAATGAGGGAAGGCTCGAACACCGCTAGTTGCCTTGTACAGAGCACATCTCATTCTATTAATTAAATTATTCTTGTTAATGTTTCTCAAATATTGTTCATACGATGTCTAAACCTGAGAAAATTTCACTCTCATCTTCTGGTGGAAGAACAATATGGGGGAGGATGAAGCCTACGCATTGAAACAGCAATATGCATTCTTTTGTTCTGTAAGAGTCATTAGTCATCCTCAAAGAGGAAATCCTCAAGATTTTAACCTATGGATTTTAGTCTAATCTTTAAACAAAGAAATGCTTGAGAAGCAGGAAAGGTGGCAGAGGGATGGGGCAATGCATGATTATTTTCAAATTGCCATGGTTTTACGTAATTGCAGTTTTAAGGCACCTAATCATGCCGAGACTATTAAGACATAAATAATATATTTAAAATTTATTTAAGACATGATTAGTTAATTTTGTATTCGTATATTTCGTAACGAGTTTACTACTTATTTATTTAATCACAAATAGTTTCCTATATGGTTAAGTCTATTATTTTGATTTATAAAATTATAAATTTTTTTATCATGGTTAAAATTTGTTATATTTGATAAATACTATAATATTTATAATTTTTTATTATAAATTTAAATAATTGTATTATATTTTAACTTAATCTAGACATCAAACAAATCAAAGAATATTGCGGCTCTGACTAATTTTTGAGCATTCCACTTCCACCCCAAAGAAAGATTTATAGTTAGAACAAACTTATTATTCACTATACTTAAGCAAACTTCAAGACCAACATCTGCCTTTTTTCACAGGGTTGTATAATCTTGCTTCATAAAACACAAATACCAACTGAAAAGTAGCTGCTCTTCTGCTGTTCGAAACTACAAGTCCGGTCGGCCATGTCTCTACTCTCCCGCTTAATCTCCAGCACTTCAATCAAACCACCTACTTTCTCCCTTTCTTTCATCTTAGTCTCCTCCCTATCCTCTTCCTCTTCCTCTTTCTCTTCGAAATGCAGGGCAGAGCCAATCCCAGTCCCTTCTCAGCTGCCTCCAGTTCCCAAAAGAGTTCCTTTCACAGTCTCACTCCATGGTCATACGTGGCAAGATCATTACCATTGGATGCGCAACGTCAACGACCCTGATTTCGTAGACTACCTCAACCAAGAGAACTCATATGCTCAAGCTTTCATGGCTGACACTCAAACCCTGCAACGAGCTATGGTCTCTGAGATGAAAAGCCGAATGCCCTCCAAAATTTCCACTCCTGTTGAACGTTATGGACCCTGGTTTGTAGTTTTTAATGTGACCCTTTTCCCTGTTTTGGCTAAGTTTCAGTTTTTGTATATAAAGTTTCCATCTTTTCCTTATTGGGTGATTGTGAATTGTTAGTGTTATTTGGGTTTTTATTAAGTGATGCAATCTTAAAATTATTTGCCTTAGTTGGTGTCAGTTTTATGAATTGTTAGATGTTTGCTTATTGTTGGTGTAGAAACGAGTGTAACCTGATGTTAAATATTTCGAAATCTTAGCTAACATTTGCAGCATAATATTTTTCAGGTTAGCCTTTGTTTAATTGAAAGTCTTTTATTTTTTTTAGTGTCGGAGAAGTGAATTGTGAGCTTACTGACATTTTATGCAGGTTGTACTACGAGTACATACCGGAAGGGAAGGAGTACCCAGTGTTCTGCAGGAGATTAGGAACTGAGAGACGTGGTTGGGTGGAAAGGCTTCTCAGTAATGCCAAAGCTGGATTTGGAAGGGAGGAAATTTTGCTCGACTGGAATGAAGTTGCTGAAAAACATGGCAAGCTTCTATACAAGTGCTTTTTTTTTCTTTTCTTTTTTCTCTGGAATGTATATTGGATGGAGATGTGTGGTCATGGGTATAGTTATGCTACTTGATACTATGATGCTTCTTTTTCAAAGGTTATTTTTGGCTTAAAAGTCTTGGAAAATATACTATCTTTCACGGTTAAAACTTTTTGTAAGAAAATATAGCAAAAGCTGAATTCTTCAAACAGAAAATGAAACTTTGTAATTCTGATTATATGTTAATGGTATGTGTCCCAAAACATGGCTTTGAAGTCTAGTACCCTTAGCTATCGTTGTACTGCATTGATATATAGCTATAAATAAAAACTTTTTCTTAGTTTTAAGTTGAGGTTAGTATTATTATGTCTTCTGTGCAGGTTATGTGCATGTGGGTCAGTGTCGAATTTCACCAGATCACAATTTTCTAGCATACACACTTGATACTTCTGGCAGTGAACAGTTCATTCTTCAAATTAAAGACCTCAGAAATGGATATATTGTTCCAAGGGCACAAGTTGATAGAGTTGTTAGCTTGGCATGGGCTCAAGATTGCCAGACTTTGTTCTATACAATTGCTGATGAGAATCAACGACCTTACAGGCACACTTCTTCACTGCATTTTCCAGTCCTTTTTTAGAGATTGAGATGTTTTCCAACCTGTCTCTAACTTTTGCAGGGTTCTTTGCACAACATTAGGATCAGGTATTACAGATGATGTCTTGGTATTTACAGAAAGTGATTCTAGCTTTTGTGTGGACCTAACAAGTACAAAAGATGGCAAGTTTATAACTGTGAATTCAAATTCAAGGAGTTCATCTGAGGAAGGCATTTACCTTTTCATTACCTTTTGCTTTTCCCACTTTTAGATTATAATTGCCCCTTGTGCCAATCTTATATCCCATTGCTTTATTACAGGTTTATGTAGTTGATTCAACTGATCCCTTGAGTGGCTTGCGAAGAGTACATGAGCGCGTTTCTGGTGTACAGTATTTTTTGGAACATCATTTTGGTTTCTTTTATATTCTTACAAATGCTCCTGTGAAAGAAAGTATGATGTGTTCCACTGAAGGTTATTATTTAGCTAGATGTCAAGTTGGAGATATACAGTCAACTACTTGGCAGGTGTGGTTTGCTTTTCCTTTTGTATCTAGAGAAGTGGATGCCTGATTTTCTTATTTGCTATTTCATTTTTTCCAACTCAAGCTTATGTACAAACTATCCTCTATTGCATAAATTAATATACTTCTGTATGTTTTTTCTGTCAGAATATTTTCTATCCCAGTGAAGATACCAGTTTACAAGATATGGACATTTTTAATGGACATTTAGTGCTTTTTCTCAATAAGAAGGGCTTTCCTATGTTATGTTCTGTTGATTTGCCTATCAATGTTGATTGTAAGGTATTCCAATTTCTGCTTTTTCTTTCTCTTTTCTTGTAGGTTATGAAATAAATATACCAGATGAAGTATTGTTGTTGTTATTGAGCTTCCTATTCTGTGCTTTATGGCATTAAAGTCTATTGTATCATACTTTTCATCTTTTAGACAGAAACTTGGTTTTCCCTCCCTTTTTTCAAACAATAATTGAATTGTGCCATGAAATGCTTTTTTGTTTTTGGCTTATTTTTACACTTTTTAACATATAGTTGCAGATTTTAAATAGTATGGTTTGATCTTCTCTTTTTGCACCTGCGTGTTGTGAAAAAAGAAACAAGTATGAGTCAAAGCATATACGTTAAGCATGTTTAACGTATTAAGACAAGAAAATAAAATTAGAGATAATGATATCTAGTGTAATTAATATACTCAACTTAGGGAGTATTTTTGTTCTACTAATGCCTATTCCAGTTCTGGCTTTTCTGTTTATCCTTTATAAAGTACACTCTAGCTCCTAAAAGGAAAAGATCACAGTAAAATGATGAATGTTGATGTCATCATTTAGTTGATCTTTGCATATACGACTATTGTACTTCTACTAATTTGCAATTGGCATGTGTTATTCTGCAGCGTCAAATGATGATTGAGGATCTTGATCCATGGTTTTTCCCTATGCCCTCAAATTCATGTAGTATTCAACCAGGTTCAAACCTTGACTTCACGAACTCAGTATACAGAGTGGTGCTGTCATCTTCAGTGGTAATTTCTTGTGAGCTTGATTGTGATATTGTTACATTACATATTGATGCTTTTTAACTTTTATGGTTTTCTCTCTCTTTCTGTTAGATGTCCATATGCTTAACTTGTGTCTCTGTCCTCCCACATTGTTCCCTTTGTTACCAGTGCAAAGCTTAGAGAAATTACCTTTTCAGTTCATTTTTCTGGTTTTGTAATATTTAGAGAAACTAAAACATGACAAGGCTCTTGTGGAAAAATTATTAACCAATTACCAAAGTGAGTTATTGACCTTCTCAAATTTAGAGGCATTGCATTTGTTAAATGATAGGAATAAATTAGTTCAGACTAGGGATCTTCTTTTGTTTAAGTGTCTCAGCTCAGTAAGAACTGTGGAATTATATTTGGTTTATATGTGTGCTTGCTGATTTTAGTTACTTGAGCAAGTATGTTTATCTTGTATTGCTTGCCCCTAAATTTATTTAACCTTTCTTTTGGCATCCCTAGGTGCCTGATGTAATTGTTGACTACGACATGTCAAGACGGATTTTCTCAATTGTTCAACAAGAGGAGGTACTTGGTGTTTCTAGTAATGCTCAATCATGCTCTTCAGGATATGAACTAGATACTCAACAACATCTTGACCGTAAAAAGGGTGAAAACAACCAAAATATTGAATTACAAAGATGGAAGGACTTTTCTGATACCTATTGTTGTGAAAGAAAGGAAGTTATTTCCCATGATGGTGTCAGGGTTCCTCTGACCATTTTGTACTCGCAAAAGGCATGGAAGAGTGATCAGTCTCCTGGAATTTTACAAGGTTATGGAGCATATGGGGAAGTTCTTGATAAAAGTTGGTGCGTGGACCGTCTCAGTTTACTTGATCGTGGATGGGTGGTGGCATTTGCTGATGTAAGGTTGGTTTATGATTTGTTCTTTTTGTCAAATTTGTTATTGGCATTCTTTCCTCGAGTAAGAATGCATCATTTAGAATTAATTTGTAAAATTAGCTGTCAAATTGCTGTGTTAAATATTGAATTTGAATTGTTTAGACCTAATTTTCATATTTGATGTCATTAAATTTTGGAAATATACCAAATAATATCTTGTACATATAGATGTGGATCTTAAGAAGGGTAACAAAATGAGACTAGAAGTTGCACTTGTATTTTATTGTATTAGGGGTTATTTGTGGAGATTTTATACTGTTTTTAAGTGTGATCATTTTTTGTAGGAATTCTTGTAACATGTGATGAATTTTGAATTAACTAATTCTTTGATTTCAGTTTTCTTTTTCTCTTCTCAGTTAGTTGTTTCTCTCATTGGTTTCAAATTCTAAATTATTCTCCTTAAGTACTTGTCCGCATCCCTGGATTTTACATTCCTGGTATTGTGTTTCATCGAGATTAGGGGTCATGCTTGAACTTGTGTTCAATAAAAATTTCAAAGAATTAACTGAACAAGATGCTGGTTTGTCATGGTCTTGGATGTGTTTACTTGTTATTTCAAATGTTTCATGTGTATGCTGAACAGGGGTGGTGGTGGTGGTGATTCTTCATGGCATAAATCTGGCAGTGGGTTGTTCAAACAAAATTCTATATATGACTTTGTATCATGTGGCAAGTACCTAATTGATGAGGGCTATGTCCATAGAGATCAGCTGGGTGCCATTGGAGTTAGTGCTGGGTGTCTTCTCATGGGGGCAGCTCTGAATATGTACCCTGACCTTTTCCGTGCTGCAATTTTGAAGGTTAGCCTTATTAGCAAAGTACCTGACATTTATATTGTCATGACCTCACCCAAGTGAAGTATGTTAAAACGTTTAGAGTTGACAAGGAGACTTGAAATAAAGAGGGGCTTCAAACTTAAGTACCTTTGGATGACAAATGGAAAATTCAAAAAAAATTTTCACTTTCTTGCTAATAAAATTGGAAAAACCATGAAGAAGCTGTTGTAGTCTGACATTAGAAAAACATGTTTTGAAAAGAGAAACACTTCTGGTGTGGGTTATGTTGGTTTAACATCATTCACCTTTTTCTTCCTTTGTTTTTTCTTGTACTATGTCAAAGAGAACAGGTATGGATATGGTATTCTTTTGCTTTATCTTTTATTTTCCCCCACTTTTTAGTACTTTCTTTTTTCTTTGTTCCTTCGTTTTCCTTTTCTTTTCTTTTTACCCTCCTTTGTTAGACTGTCATAATGGAGACTTTGTTAATATTTCTAACAGGTACCATTTCTTGATATATTGAACTCATTGCTGGATCCTAGTTTGCCCCTCACTATATTGGACTATGAAGAATTTGGGAATCCTCAGATAAAGTCCCAGTTTGAGTCTATTTTAAGTTATTCCCCCTATGAAAACATTCCTCAAGGTGGTTGCCACCCTTCAATTCTTGTTACAGCATCATTTAATGACTCAAGGTAAATTCACTTCTTCCACTTCAGCTTTTCATCTATAATTGCATGAAGGCCTGCTTCCATATTTCTGCTGTTGATTTAATTTTTTTGCACTGTCATTCAGAAAAGTTGCATTCAATTTTGTATCCGTTAACTAATGCTGGTTGTATTTAATCATCATTCCAAGGGTTGGAGTTTGGGAAGCTGCCAAGTGGGTGGCCAAAGTTCGAGATAGTACATGTTCTTTTTGTTCTCGATCTGTCATTCTGAAGACAAATATGACTGGAGGACATTTTGGTGAAGGTGGCCGTTATATTCAGTGTGAGGAAATAGCTTATGACTATGCTTTTCTGGTGAAAGTTATGGGGATTAACATTAATTAGAATAAACTTGGCTGTCATCAAAGGTTGTTTCTAATTAACAGGGAAAAGAAAAAATTAAACAGTGGGATTCCCTTCTTATAATCCTTGCATGAGTGATTGAGACTTCTGTTTGTTGAAGGACACTTGATTGGCAGTTCAGGTACAGATATCAAATGGTAACAATGGCATCTGAGTTGCCTCCATATGCTGTAATGATTCGGCTCAATTGTACCCAGTCTCCTGCTTTTGTATGCTGTAGGCATACTTTATGCATCTAGAAATGAGCTGAGTTGAACTTTGTGCCTGAAAGTGGAAGGTGCTCGTTAGCATCCATGGGACTAGTCAATGGGTTAACCCTTCTTGTTTTCTCAAGATGAGTTGGCAACTGACAGCAATGCTTTTTTGCACTTCAAGAACATGTCTGAATCTGATCATGTCTCTGTTATGGCTGAGTAATAATGTAATCTTTTGAGACTTAAACAGTGCTGCATTTGCTGTTAATTGTTATTGCACTAGGAAATTATCTCTGGCAGCATTCATTCTAGGATGCATAGTGGTTCCATTTCTCTTTATTATTACTTCTGGATTCTGCTTATTGAAATTGGGGCCTTCTGCAATAGTCTGTCACACCAAGCTGCCATGGACATCCATTGAGCAGAATCCAGAAGTATTCGTACACATTAGGAAGAAACTGCGAAAGGTACTGCCGGAAAGTTCAACAGTTCTTAAGGACTGCTCTAAGGGGAGAGGTGACCGGCAGCAAAATGGTCCAGCTTCCCAGCTTCTAACTGCTGAGGATTGTTAATGAGACCGATTGGCTTTAAGGTAGCAACTCCCCAGCTTGGTGTTCCTTTTCACCAATGAAAACCTCCCTTAAAACATAGAATGGAAGGTGGAACAGACCTCTGTAAACTGGGTAGAAACATCAAGCTTTTAAACTTGAAGATTGATGGAATCTTAGGAGAAGCACCCATTCCTCCGTTTGGCTGTCATTTACCCTGTAAGAAAGCTCAATTGCTTGGTTCCAAGGATTGGTTCATGCATGGGGTGGAGTTTAATCTTCACAAAACTTGTAAATTCTAACTCTGCAACTCTCAAGAATACTCCATTAACAACGCATTTTGCACAACAAAATATCTCTATCTAAAAGAAAAGAGGGAGCAACATGCTTGTCCTCCAAGTTACTAAATATAGTATATTTAAATTCGGAAAATGCAAGTTGACTATTATCATTTATATGATTTTTTCCTTATTGATTATTATTATTAAATATTCTTTTTCAATCTTAAATGCCAGATAATTACAACAGCTCCAAGTAATGAATTTTATCACATGTCAATCAATTTAACTTCATCACCTAATTAGTTGTCCTCCAAAATCATCATTGTCATATATACATCAGGTGTCTTCAATTTTCTTAATTTCTTTTTTCATCCCAATTTACTCTGATTTCAGTACTATAAATACAGAGAGTAAATACATAATTTAAGTGCTACATATTTAATACTACTAGTAAATTCAGAAAATGATATATAATAAATAGTTTTAAATAGAAAAAAAATGAAAAAGAGCACAAACATAAGTTTAATGGATCATATAGTAACACTATTAAATGGAATTAATTCGATTAATGGGCCCAATCAATTTATGTGAAGGAATTGAGAAAGCAAAAAATAAAATTAAAATAAAATCCTCGTGCCTTGGACTGGTTTGGATGTATGACTCTTGGAATTTTGCTAGCTAAGAAACAATCACTTTAAAAGGCCAAATTCCTCTCATTACTCTTTGCGTGAAGAAACCAGCTTTCTGGCGGTACAATTCCTCCGGAATCTGGTAAGCAAAGGAAAGAATTAATGTCTTTGTGTTGAAGCTTGAAGCCAATATTGATAAGTTTCTCCATTGAAATTCGGTTACCCTTTTTATGAGGTGATCATTTGCTTCTTCTTTTACAAGCAATTTCCACTTGCATTCGTTTCGGGTGATTAGAGTTTTATAACATGATAGTACGCTTTTTTTGTTTTTGGGTTATTATAGAGAATTAAAAAAGCTAAGGATGAGTTACCCTGGGGCAAGTTTTGAAGAGGCAGAATGTGGAGAGGTGAAGGAGAAACCAGGGTACAGTAAGATGAGGTTGAAGTATATCAGAATGGTTAAGGCTGAAAAGTTGAAGAGCTTAATTCTAGCTCGGATCAGAGTGGCTCGACTGAAACTGTGGGTGACTAGAGCTTTAACCGTGATGCTGCTTTGGGCCATTGCCAGGCAGTTGAAATCACTGGGAGAGGCTGTTTCATCAGCAAGGACACCAAAATCTACCTTTTCTTTTCCTCTCCCCCCTGAAAGTAAGTAATTTATTGTAAGTCGAATAAATTTGTATTTGTTTTGGATAAGGAAGATTTCGAATCTAACTCTCTTAGTAGAAGATATAATTTGTATACATTTACTATAACTACGTTAAGAACAGACTTTCTTTATATCCATTTGTTTCCATGCATTTAAAGGAAAACTCATACATTGGCTGTGGCCTCAGCTTCTTGGTTTACCAAAGAGAAAGAAAATTCCAAGTTCAAAACACCCTTTAAGTAAGATCGGATACAAACTCTCATGGATGCATGATATGTATGAATAATGCATGTATGCATTGTATCCTCAACTTCACTTTCAAGTAGAGTTTAGTCTAGGCTAGGTGTCTTTACACGGTTTACCATCTTCATGAACATCGAGGTGCAGATAGATAAATCAAGATGCTTAAGCTAGAGAAAAGAAATGAAAAAGAACTGCATTATTTGCTTGACAGAAAATTTTCTTGTGCTTCACAATCTTCCACATATTCCTGACAATCAGGGGTCTATGAGAACAATGGGTATCTGATGGTTTCTTCCAATGGAGGATTGAATCAAATGCGATCCGGTGTAAGTAATTTTGCCTGTCATAATACAAAGGTCATTCACTGTAATGTATAAGTGCTGTTATGATCGATTATATCCTAATTAATCAACTTTGTTTTTTTTTTTTTTTTTTTTGTACTCAGATCTGTGACATGGTTACAGTTGCAAGATTTCTAAATGTCACCCTCATAGTTCCTGAATTAGATAATACATCATTTTGGAATGATTACAGGTAGCTAATCGATCTCATTTCTTACTCTTTTTCATCGAGGTATACTGTGAATATGGTGTTTGATTGCATTTTTGCTTTTTTGATATGGCAGTCAGTTTGCAGACATATTTGATGTAGACTACTTCATTGCATCACTGAGAGATGAAGTTCGGATATTGAAAAAGCTACCCCCTGCGCAAAAGAAAAAGGTAGATGAATCAGTCTTCTCAATGCCACCAATCAGCTGGTCTAACATGACCTATTACTATAATGTGGTAGGTTCCCCAGTTCTTTACTTCTTTGTTGTTCCAACCTTGTTTTTTCTACTGTTAGCTAGGATCAGTACTCTTTTACTGTTATGACTATTCACAGATTCTTCCGCGGATACAAACGCATGAAGTGGTGCACTTCCAGAAGACTGATGCCAGGCTTGCTAACAATGGGCTTCCTCAAGATGTCCAAAAGTTGCGTTGCCGAGTAAACTATGAGGCTCTGAGGTTCGCTCCTCCCATACAGGCGTTGGCTGAGAAGATCGTTCGAATTCTAAGAGAAAAAGGTCCTTTCCTAGTTCTTCATCTCAGATATGAAATGGACATGATAGCATTCTCTGGTTGTAATGAAGGTTGCAATGAAGAAGAGATTGATGAGTTAACAAAAATGAGGTAATTAAAATGAATTTATTGGGTTCATTACTGAAGTATCCATGCCCTAATCTCATCGTAATATTGTGCAAACTTCCATGTAATGATTAGATATGCATATCCCTGGTGGAAAGAAAAAGTAATAGATTCGGAGAAGAAAAGGCTAGCAGGTTTGTGCCCTCTAACCCCTGAGGAAACAGCGCTAACATTAAAGGCATTGGGTATCGATCGCAATATCCAAGTTTACATAGCTGCTGGAGATATATATGGAGGAGAGAGGAGATTGGCAACTCTTAGAGCAGCTTATCCGAATTTGGTTAGTAATTAGTTTGCTTTCCTTGAAGATTAAAGTCAGTTTTTCTATCTTTGTTTCGTCTCTAGCTGTTCATAGGGTAACTCTTGCTTTGTAATTTGCAAAAACAGGTCAAGAAGGAAACGTTACTTCCACCCTCAGACCTTGATCCTTTCAGGAACCATTCAAACCAGATGGCAGCCCTGGATTATTATGTAGCTGTGGAAAGTGATATTTTCGTTCCAACAAATGGAGGAAACATGGCCAAAGTCGTTGAAGGCCATAGACGGTATCCCCCAATATTCATTCTCATAATTTACATTTCCTGATGCTATGTGCCTGCAAAATAGGTCCTCTCCCACGCCTAGTATTAATGTTGATGTTGACTATATATACCTGAATCCTTTTTCAGATACTTGGGGTTCAAGGAAACAATTCTTTTGGACAGAAAGGCTATAGTCGATTTAGTGGATCTGTTCAGAGCTGGATCAATAAGCTGGGAAGAATTCTCATCAGAAATGAAAGAGGCTCATGCAGATCGGATGGGAAATCCTGCCAAAAGATTGGTAATTCCTGGTAAACCCAAGGAAGAGGATTACTTCTATACAAATCCTGAAGAATGTTTGGCACGACTTGATGAGCCACGAGTAGTTTCTGATGATCAGCAACAAGATGTTGAACCATGATATCAGTGGCCACCAGGGTAAATGAAATGATTTTCAAGCTGCTGCGTCTTCCAACAATATTTTCTCTTCTCAGGTTTCGGTAAAAAAGATTGGAAACACAAGCATTTTGAGGAGGAAAAATGAAGAACTAATTGAATGTCATTTCAGTTTTCCATATTCAATTTGTGTACACTGATCAACTTGCAAATGCAAGGGAAAATCTGTTGATTACATGTATATTATGCATCAATATTTGCAAGTATACTCAATTTACATATAAGATAAATGAAGATGGTTGCCTTTTACCTTGTTTCCCCTCCCTAAGCAATAAGATTTTTTTTTTTAGTTTTCTTTGGTTCAAGAAAAATATGAAGATAAAGAAAAATATAAGGTAAAAAGAAAATAAAGAAAATAAAATAAAATTCCTTAATTTGTTAAGATATACAAGAAAAACATCAAAGGAAGTTAAACTTTGTGTATGTTTGTTGGTAAAAAAAAGAATTCGTACTATATTTGAAACCATTAATTAATTCCCAAGCATTTCTCTTGTTGTTCATTATTTTTTTGTTAGGTTTACTCTTGGCCTATATCTTTACAAAGAGAGAACTATATCTTGAAAAGCAAATAGTAATTAAAAAATAAAATTATATTTGTGTTAAAATTATATTTGAGTTCAGATTGGATAGTCACGCACAAAAGGAAAATTATTGTTTCTATTATTTAAAGAGATGAATTTTATAAATATTTTATTTATTTATTTCCAATTTTTATAAACCCATTTTTTGATTTCACCATTTGGAAGCATAATGCATGTACTTACCAAATAGCAATTAAAATGAAGACAGTAAAGCCTTAATTGAAACATTGACATTAAAAATCATCAATCATACTCACAATTAAAAGTTTTTTGTTTGTTATTTTAAAGAGACAATTGAGTATTAAATTTGCATTTTTATGTCTCAAACAATTAAAGGCCTATTGGTATAATTAAAGAGATCTACATTTACTCAACAGCTCTATACATATATGTCACCATCACTGGTTAAATGCAAGGATTTGATCTACAGTAATTGCATGATGTTAGCCTGATTGATTGATCAAGTCCATTTACCTATCATATTCTTATCCAATGATTCCCTTTTCCATTCAGGATTCATTTTTGGTTTGATGAAATATGTCAAATAAAAACAATTAACCAATATTAAATTAGATTTTAAATAACATAAAATGTATTGATTATGATGTCTACCACAAGTATTTATTATTTTTTTTGTACATAGGACCGGTAATAATTAACTCTATTGTTGATATTTCCTCCTATGATATGATCAGAATTTTAATTCAAGTTTATATTAAATAGTCACACCATCACAATTATTAATTCCCTTTTTTGGCAATATTATTTATTCACAAATTGAATTAGTGTTCAGGCAGAATTAATTCACTAGTTTTCAGGTGAGTCCTCCATATTTAATATACTTTCTCATGGAAAACGACCCCAAAACAACGTGGTTGGAATTCTGAAAAGCTGGGATATGACTCCCAAACCTCAAACAAGTTCCTGTTGTTTTAAAGAGAGTTTTTTTTCTCTGAAACAGTGGCTGGTGGCTTCTGAAAACTGGCTTTCCGGGGGGTTCTTTTTTCCGGATTCTGGTAGGGGAAACTACCCTCAGCCGCATCGTCCAAACCACTTGAACCAGTTGGCAATCAAGGAAATTTAAGCCGAATCCGTTTCTTATATAGAAAATTGTTGTGTTATATAGTATACTATTTCCCTGTAAGGAAAATCAAGCAAAGTTGCACGTTAAGGTTGAGGATTTGCCAATGGGGATGGAAGACTCGAAGCACGATGTTGAAGAAGGGAAAACATTTGTCGGCATAGAGATGAAGGATAAACGATGTGGTAAGGTGGAGTACTTGAGGTGTTCCATTGGTGATATCAGCCCCGAAAAGTTGAAGAATTTGATTACTGGAGTGGTCAGACTGGATAAACTGAAGAGTATGATGATCCCCAAGTCTCCTGGATTTGAACAAGCAAAGTTATTGGCGCTTGGAATCACAGCCATGATGCTTTTGCTGTGGGTTTTCGCATTGCAATTGGCGATACTGGGGCAGACTATTGGCCCAATGCCATTCAAGCTTGAACCACCATCCCCGAGTAAGTTCCATGCTTATTTTACATGTCGGATGATTTTAAGGCAATCATGATAGAAAACATGTTTAACGACTATAAATTCTTTCTGTGTGAAAAGTTGAGCATATCTATTATGAATTAGTGAATCAGACACGTCTGCATCAATATGTTTCCAGGGGTTTACAAGAATGAAGGTTACTTGATGGCTTCATCCAATGGCGGATTGAATCAAATGAGAGCTGGTGTAAGCATGCATAAATATATATCTTTGCTTTCCAAAAGTCTTTTCTCATTGCTTCTTGTTGCGCATGCACCCTGATTAATTCCTTCTTTGGTACTTGTAAACAGATTTGTGATATGGTTGCTATAGCTAGGTTTCTGAATCTCACGCTTGTAGTTCCTGACTTGGATAAAACTTCATTTTGGCACGATAGCAGGTAGGTTATTTTATTATCAGTAGTTTACCTTTTATTTTTCAAGTATTTGCAACTAGAATTCAGAAGTTCGTAGCAATCATTAATCTCAATGTGGCAGCCAGTTCAAAGACATATGGGATGTGGATTACTTCATCAAATCTCTGAGTGATGAGGTTCGGATAATTAAGCAGCTGCCTCCTAGGCTGAGGAAAAAAGTTCAGAGATATGCACTCTATTCCATGCCACCCGTTAGCTGGTCTAACATGTCCTATTACTACAACACGGTCAGTTAACTCATATCCGGTCCTGGTATAGTAGTTGCCTAATGTTAGGTGGTTGCAGCTGATATTTACGGATGACTATATGCAGGTTCTTCCTCGTTTCCAAAAATATGAAGTAGTTCGTTTCACAAAAACTGATACTAGACTTGGGAATAATCTTCCTGTTGAGGTTCAGAAAATGCGTTGTACAGTAAACTATAAGGCTCTAAGATTCACTCCTGCAATTGAAGAGGTGGGGAAGAAGATTATTAGGATTCTGAGGGACAAAGGTCCTTTCTTAGTTCTCCATCTCAGATATGAAATGGACATGTTAGCATTTTCTGGTTGTACGGAAGGTTGCAATGAGACGGAGGTGGAAGAGCTTACAAGAATGAGGTGAGCAATTAATCTTCATTTTATTGTACTTGGTTTCACTGATCATATCCTAAAATGCATATTGTATATGCCTAGATATGCTATCCCTTGGTGGAAGGAAAAGGAAATCGATCCGAAGAGTAAAAGAGAAGCCGGTCTCTGCCCATTGACTCCAGAGGAGACAGCAATTGCACTTAGAGCATTTGGTATAAATCCTAACATCCAAATATATATTGCTGCTGGAGATATATATGGCGGAGAGAGGAGACTGGCAAGTCTTAGAGCATTCTATCCGAATCTGGTAAAAAAACTTGAACCCCAAAAGTCAGCTTAACTTGCAATGAAATTTACACATGTATGTAAATTCTAAAAATCCTACCGTTCTTGCCTCTTGTTCTGAAACAGGTGAAGAAGGAAACATTACTACCCCCTTCAGACCTCAAGCCATTCCAGAACTATTCAAATCAGATGGCAGCTTTGGATTATCTTGTTTCCCTAGATAGTGACATATTCCTGCCGACCTATGGAGGCAATATGGCAAAACTTGTAGAAGGCCATCGAAGGTATTTGTCTGGTAACTCTTTTCTTTGAGTTGTATGAATTTCTTAGTTCTGATGCAAGACATGATTTATTTTTCTGACAGATTCCTGGGGTACAAGAGGACAATTAGTCTAGACAGATTGGTCCTGATCAGTTTGATAGACCAATACAAGAATGGAACATTGAGCTGGAGCGAATTCTCCCAGTCAGTGAAGGCAGCTCATGCAAATCGAATGGGGAACCCATCTCAAAGATTGCAGTTTCCAGGCAAACCCAAACAGGAGGATTACTTCTATACAAACCCACAGGAATGTCTGCCGCCGCTTGCTGTAACAACGAACGACAGAAACAATGTTGCAGACAAGGGACAATTATCATAGCCGCAGCACTTCCCTAGTGACTGTAATTTCTGTGTTGAAAACGGGGCGGCTGACTGCAAAACTTCCTGGATTGAAAAGAGAAATTAATTTGTTCTTTGGTCGATGCAATTGATTCCATGCACAAAGTCATCGGAAGGAAAATGTGTTCAAGGAAGAATGATCTTTGACCTTGCGATTCCCCATTTGCTGCATAGCTGCTCTCAAACAGCGCCTATAATGCACTGCTTTTGGTACCAAAAATGGCAAAGCATGGGAAGGTCTCAATTTGTTTAATCACTTTCCATGCCATAAATATTTTCACCTAAGAAATCAAGGGAAAAAACTGAAAAGTTCTTATAATTTTCTATTATCTCTATATTCAGAAAGTGAAATAAATCTTTTTTTATATCAAGATTCAACTGAGTTATGATACAATTTCTATTCTGGGTATCTCTAAATTCAAATTCTATTTACGAATTCAAAAGACTCTCAAGTTATAGTAAAAAAAGCTAGTGTTATAATTGAATTCAATTATCCAAAAACAAAGGTTGCAATAAAAAGTTAACAACTACATCAACTTGTAAAACTCATCGGCTTTATATTTGATGCATTGATCATGTATAACTCTCATACACTATTAAGGCATCAAATGGTGTCACTTCATTGAAAATAAATTTAAAATTTTAAGAAATTTAAAAATAAATATTATTATTTTTTAAAAATAAAAATATTTTTTCTCTCTCCAACTCTATCTCACCGAATTTATTCATCACTTTAATTTGATTAGTAAAAGAGGCTTTTTGAACACCTTTGAAACTTACATTGTGAATACATCATTATAAAGTTTCAACCTGAAAATCTTGTGGACTCACTACAAAGAAGAGAAATTTATTTTTGTTTAAGGCTGTCTTTTGGGTTCATCTTTTCATAGATCTAAAAAGAGACTGTACTTGGTAGATTTTTTGTTTTGTCCTGTTTAATCTCCAACAAACTTGGAATATGTGGACTTGTTGGGTATTGAAGAAAGTTTGACTTCCACAGATTTTTTGTGTGCTGCACATTGCTGTGCAGATTGGGACGCGTTGCATTTATATTCTCAAAAGGTAATTATATTTCTTTAGGGTTGATGTTTTGCTTTCCACTTTTTTCAATTGCTTTATTCATTTCATTCAACCTACTCCAAGCCAAATCAGCCGTTGCTGAACAAAATCAAAGATTTTACCTTATTACCTATTATCATTGTTTGAAAGTAATTTCAAATAGAAGAGTGAAATAAATATTAAATATTAAATTAAAAAAAAGGGTACAATAAATATTATTTTAAAGAATTAAAATTACAAATTTAAGATTTTACTTTTCGAAAAAAATTAGGGTTTTGAATCTATTGTTGTTGAGGGAAGAAAGAGAAAGAGATTTTTCTTTTTTTATAATTAAGGAAATGGAGATTCGAACCCTATTCTTTAAATAGAAGATCGTGCATTAATTAATGAACTAAATACTCAGGGTTTTTTTTAAAAAAAATTTAAGGTTTAGGAAGAGATTGAATAAGAAAAAGTTAAAGAAATAAAAAAATTATTTTTTTTATTTCTTAAAAAAATTAATAATATTTATTTTAAAAATTCTTAAAATTTTGAATTTATTTTTTAAATAGGTGGCATGATTTTATGCCTTGATAGTGTATAAAAATTATGCACTATCAGTACATCAAATATAAACTCAAATAAAATTTAACTCATATACAAGACTCAAGAAAATTTTGAATTCAAATCAAAATCAAGCACTCTAATTTGTAAAAAATTTTCATTTTCAATTTTTAAATTTGTGTAATATAATCCAAGGATAATATTTTTAAGTGCTAAGCGAAACTACCCTTTCTCAATTTTCTAACTAAATTTGATAATTCTAAATACGACTCACTAACATGACACAAGCACATTACAAAATTAAATAAGTTAAGACTGAAACTTATTGTGTTTCATGTCTTAAACAGCTTAAGCCTGCTTAACTTGTATATATATGATATGTTTACCTCGATTAATTAATTGTGCATTGTCGTGTCAATTCCTATAATATGACTTATTTAACCTATTTATGATACTCATTTAAACATGTTAATCATGTTTAAATGTGTTTGTTGAGTTATAATTGTATCATTACATATAAAATTTAATATGTCTTGTTCAATAAACATATTGATAGTGCCGTATTGTAAAATTTTGTGTAATAAACTTATTAACGTATGCGTTTAAAACGTTAATCTATTTAATTAATTTTGTCATACTCGTATTTACCCATAAGACTATTAATGTTTACCTAATGATAGGGTTATGACCTGGTGATATTTAGTTATAATTTATAAAGTATATCATTTCAATAAAAAAAAATTTAAACACAGAATAGAAGTCAGAAAGAAAGAAAAGGAGAAATTGTCCCTATAATAGATTCAACACCAGCTTGACCAGACCCAACCTGCTACGGCTACATCCAAAATCAACAAACCAGGTCCAGCTTAGTCTTGGCCGGATTGGACCATAGCAACCTAAAATCAACGTGGCAGTGCCCCAGTGCCAAAAGCTGGAAAAGCCCATTGCACTTGTAATACTAAAATCTGATTAATTTTCCTTTGTACATGATTTAATACAGTAGCTGAACTGAACTGATATTTTCCCTAACACTTTTGATGTTCTCTCTCACATGTTTATAGCTGAAAATGATTTAACCCAAAAGATGGCCTGAGCAAGCTTATCAAAATCACATTGTACAGCGACCCAGAATTGAAATTTAGTGTCTTAGACAACATGCGTGCCACATCTTGACAATGTCTATACCCAATCATCATTTCGATTCTATCATCTTCTCTTCTTCACAAATCCAACTATCCCAGCAGTTAACATCTGTCGAAAATTAGTTAAAAGAAGCAAAAATTTAAGTACTTTTCACTCGTGATGATATGTATTAATATTTTAAATGTATATATGTACTGATTTCATTTTTTAAATATATATTTATGTATAATTTTAAAATATTGAGTTTTGTCGATAACTTTTCTAATATAGCTTATGTTAGTACAAATTACCTAAATTTTTACTACTTTTAGTACATATATGATGTTTAAATAGAGAATATTTAACAAGTCAAGACTGGAGGAGCCTGTGGGGATGGATCAACGCACCAAAGCTGGTTATGAAGAGTCTGAATTTGTTGACAAAATGGAGGTGAAGCAGAAGTATGGCAATGTGGACGTGAATCATACTGCTATTGCAGGGATTAAAGCTGAAAAGATGAAGACTGTAGCTGCCCGGCAGGCTTCTCCATTAGCTTGTGTCAAGTTCTGGGTGGTTGTACTCTCAACCATGTTACTTATTCTTTGGGTCTGCGCAATTCAGTTGGCAACTCTGGATGACAAAATCATGGTGCCAAAATCCGCATTCTATTTTCCATATTCTTTCCCATCCCAAAGTGAGTGCTAGCTGTTTCTATTACCTTTGTGTCTGTTGTTCTGGTTAATTTGCATGAAAAGATAAAAAGAAATTTGGATCAGCAGGTGATTCTATTGCTTTCCCTTTATTGTTCGTTCTTCACCGTGAAGTAAACTTTGTGGATCTTCACTGCAGGGGTTTATAAAAGCAATGGATATCTAATCATTTCACCCAATGGAGGATTGAATCAGAAGCGACTTGGGGTGAGTAAACAAAAACCTTTTTCATGTAATAGGATGTTCATTTGGTTTCCCCATGACAAGCTTTTAGATGTTCCCAGTTGTCTCCTTACAGTTATGTTGCTGATTCTGTATTCTTTATGCTCCACAGATTTGTGATATGGTTGTCATTGCAAGATATCTGAATGTCACACTTATCCTTCCTAAATTTGCTCATGGCTCGTATTGGAATGACACCAGGTAATGCTTTTAGCATCGAATGGGGGATTTTGAAATTTGTCTAATCAAGATACCTTGATCCTGAGTCCTGATGGCCTAAACCTGTGATCAATCCATTGTTTCATTGCCTAGTTGACAACATTAATGATGACAATTAACATTTTTTTGTTTGAATTGGTAGTACATTTGCAGATATCTTTGATGTGAACAATTTCATTACATCTCTGAGAGATGAGGTTCGAATACTGAGGGAGCTACCTCCAGAGCAGAAGAGAAAAGCAGAGTCTGAACCACTTTACTATATGTTCCCTATGAGTTTTGCTAGCTTAGAATATTATTATGGAAGGGTTGGTTCCCAACTTTTACATCAAGATTCTTGCTTTTCATTGCACTTAATTTTGTCACATTGAAATTTCTGAAATTCGGACACAATTAGGAGTTTAGCACTAATACATATTTGTTTACAGGTTCTTCCTCGCATACAGAAGCATGAAATTTTGCTATTCGCTCAAACTGATGCTAGGCTTGCCAACAATGGGCTACCGGATGAACTCCAGAAACTGCGGTGTCGAGTGAACTACAAAGCATTGAAGTTTACACAACCGATTGAGGAAACAGGCAGGAAAATTGTTACACTTTTAAGACAGAATGGTCCTTTCTTGGTTCTTCATCTCAGGTATGAGCAGGATGTATTGGCATTCACAGGTTGCGTTGAAGGTTTAACGAAAGAAGAGGCTGCAGCGGTGAAAGAAATGAGGTGAGATTGCTGAGAAAACCTTCCTTTTCTCTTAACAATAGTATGGATTTGGTGCCAACATTTGATTGATCAAGCTGTTTAAGATCAATGCTAACAATGTTACTACTAGATATTCCCATGATGGGTGGTGGCACAAACCGATTGATTCCAAGAAGAAAAGAGAACGTGGATCATGCCCTTTGACTCCAGAGGAAACAGCTCTAGTATTCCAGGCCTTAGGCATTGATAGGAATACCACAATTTATATTGCATCCGGAGAAATATACCAGGAAGAGAAGAGAATGGCAGACCTGGCATCAGCTTATCCAAATCTGGTCAGTAGAATGAAGTATCTAAGCCAATTTATACCATGGCTCATACTAATTATAGTCTGCTGCTTTTTCTTATGTGAAATAGGTTAGGAAACAGACCATATTAAAGCCAGAAGAGCTCAAGCCCTTCCTGAATCATGCAGATCAGATGGCAGCACTGGATTATATTGTTGCAATAGAAAGTGACATTTTCGTTCCTACTTTTGTTGGGAACATGGCGAAAGCTGTTGAAGGCCATCGCCGGTATTTACTAATGACTAATTTCTTTCTGATTTCCAATCATTACTTCAAATTGGGTGATTAATTACTCCTTTGAACACAACTTTTGGCAATAATTTGTGCAGATACTTGGGATTTAAGACCACAATTTCTCTAGACAGGAAGCTTCTGGTTAGTCTGATTGATCAGTACAAGAATGGGACGCTGAACTGGGACGAGTTTTCCCTGTTAGTGAAAAAAACTCATGAAGGGCGAAAGGGGAAACCAGGGAGGCGAATGGAGATTCCCGAACATCCTAGACAGGAAGATTACTTCTATTCGAATCCACAGGAATGCTTGCCACCAGTTGCTCAACCTTCAACTATTACTTGACACATGAAAATATATTTAAATATATATATATATATATATTTACAACTTTAATTTGCTTGTTACTGTCAACTTTAGTAGATGATAAAAGAAAACAATATACACGTTCAATTTCCCAAATTTTTATCTTTATTTGACTTTCACGAGTATTAAAAAATTGATTTTTTTTGTATTTTATATTATTAAATTTATTTTTTTATAATATTGATATATACAATATTTTTATTGTCAAAAAATAAAAAAATTTGAAATATAGAGCAAGAAAAAATATTAGAAAAATTATTTTATTTACATGGAAAGATATTAAGGGAATTTTACCTACGAGAGCAGTGTTAATACAAAGGAAGGCTAATGTGGAACAATCGTGCCCCTTTTGTGTGGAGAAAGTAGAAACAGATTTTCACTACTGGTGCTACTGTCAATATACAAGAGCTGCTTGGCTCCGTTCTAAGTGAGGATTTCGGGATATCAAAGAGCATTTTGATTAGGCTGTTGATTGGATAATTTGGTTTGTATTGAATGTTGAAATACTGAATGCAGAAGAAATAATTTGCATATTATGAGCTTTATGTATATAAGGCCACGAATTTATTGGTTTTCAAAGCGCAGAAAATGGATCCTATGGCTGTTGTAGGGATGGGGTGAAACATTTGCAGGGAATTTCGAAGTGTCAACAAGTCAAGTGCCATTAATGAAAATATGGTAATAAGAATTTGTAATCAATGGAGAAGAGCTGTAGGAAATAAATTAAACACTGATGCTGCGATCTTTGTCAATAATGTAGTTAAAATGATGGGAGCGGGATTTGTCCTGCGTGATGCTTATGGTGAAAAGATTTTGGCAGGTACAGCAAAGTTTAATATTGGTGGTAAGGTTGAGGATGCAGAGTTACAGTCCTTGGTTTGATCATTAATGATATGTTGTAGAGAAAATATGGGAATAACAGAGGTGGAGATAGACAACGTGACAATGATGAAGCAGCTACATGAGAAGAAATTTTCTGGTGCTCCAGGAAATATATATCTAGATTGCGCTGAATATATGGCGAAGGTGAACTGCAAAAAGTTTCTCAATGTCCAAGGAGATTGAACTGTGTTCTCACTTATTGGCCCTGTTAGAAATTTTGAGAAGAAGAAGAAGAATATTTTGAGAAGAAGGAAGAGTATGACTTTGAGGACATGAATTAATGTTTTCCTTAAGATCTTTTTTCAACCTCCAAGATACAAAAAAGTCCTTAACACACTTATCAGAATTGTGAAATTAGTAGTGTAAGAACATTGTTTACATAATAAGCCAATATATACGTCTTTCAAAGACTTGTATTCTTTTATAATATGACTCTTCAAATAGTATGAAAGGACTTGTTTCTTTTTATAATGTAACTTTTCAAATAGTTGTTTTCTTTCATAATACAATTATTTAATAATTATATCTAATAAGCTTTCAAAAGTTATATTTCAATAAGGTAATTATTTATAATTCTTTAATTACAATTTTTCCTAACATTAATAAACTATCTAACAATCTCCCACTAGTTTGAAATGTTGGTTTTATATATATATATATATTTATTTCTGCCTTTCACACAAACGAATATTACGCATATAAAAAGGTATTTCTCGATTCGAATCATCAATTAGCAAATGCATCTAAGAACCTAACAAAGTAGATGGTGTCTGCATATTGAACCTTGACTTCTAGCGTTAGAATTAAAGATACATCGCACATAATATTCATTTATATTTCTGTAAATGGTCGTTCACTTTTAGCATCATAATAGTCATATGCTTATCGTATTCATAATAAACATTTACAAGAAAATCCCCAAATTCTTCTTGTTGAAGCAGTACCACTCCTTATATTTATGTAGGTGGAGTTTTCATTAATGTCCCCATTACACTAAACATTTTTTGTTCCATAATATAATATTCAAACTCTATTAAGAGTATAAACTCAACCTCTATACGCAATGGATTACACTATTTTCAAACAAAATTTTGAGGAATGGATTCTAATAATGCATCACAGACACATAACAATAACTTGTTTTTACCTATTAAACTTTGTAACTAGAGTTTACTAATTAAAAGTTGGGTTTCCGTTATTGATGTCTAATAAGGGTCTTAAACCCATTCTTTTTGTAGTACTACTTACCAAATCTCTTGGTAAACTTTTTGTTAGAAGATCTGCCAAATTACTTGCAGATTTAACATATGTTATGGTAATTACCCCACTAGAGATTAATTCTCTAATATAATCATGCCTTAAACTAATATGTCTAGATTTTTCATTATAGACATCACTATATGCTCTAGACATTGTAGCAACACTATCACAATATAAGGAAATGGTTGTATCGATTATGGCCACAACTCTATATCTAATAACAAATTTCTTAACCATTCCGTTTCCTTTCCTGTTACAGCTAAAGCTATAAACTCAGACTCCATCGTTAAATGTGAGATGCAAGTTTGTTTCTTAGATGCCCAACTAATGGCACCACTTTCTAGTGTAAAAATCCAACATAAAGTGGACTAATTATCATTTGCACTAGTAATCCAGCTTGCATCAGAATATCTTTCTAATACTCTTGAATAATCTGAAAAATGTAAGCCAAAATTTTTAGTTTTTTTAAGATATTCAAGAACTCTCCTAATGACTTTCCAATGAATTTTACTAGGCTTACTTGTATATCTTAATAATTGACATACTGCAAATGCAATATCTAACCTAGTACAATGCACAACATACATAATACTTTTCCCAATATTAACAAACTATCTAACAGGCCCAACATGTACAAGTAATCGGTGAGGATCATGTGTTGTGGAGAAGATGTATAGAGATGTCGAGCAAAATCAAAGAGTGCCTGGCTAAAAGACAAGGAAGTTTCATAGGTGGCAAACGGGGTGAAGGGTGGTGGGAATGTTCCTAGTGATTTGTATGGTTAAGCAAGTACTCTCTTATCCTTGATTTTATCTCAAAGGGTTTTTCCAAGAGAGTTTTTAACGAGACTTACTTGCTATGCAAAAGGCACAAATGTGGAATATAGGGGTCTAATGTTGATGAAATGTAATTTTATTAATATCTGGCATTGTAATATGTGAGTGGTGATTTAATGAAATGCATCATATTCCAAAAAAAATTCTAATTTTGAATCATTTCAAAATATATAAAAAAAAATAAAAGAGAGGAAATATATAATTGTACGTCAATAATTACATAACTCATCCACATTTTATAAACAAATCATTTAAACAAAACATCAAATATAAATTATTTTTTCTAGATAATTATTAGCACATAGTCGCCTGACCTGACATGTTGCTATACCAATACGTGAACAATTTCTGAAACTTTTAGTATGGCAATGGGAAGATATGGTTACTTTTACTTTCCATCCTTTTATATTTCTATTTTTTCTCTATATTCCATTAAATATAGAGTATATTCTAAATCGATATTACAAAAATTAAAGAAATTAAATTATATTTATTATTTTATTGAAGATGATGGGATCAAATTTATTGTTCATCTTTGAACGATTTCAGGTTAATATTAAAATTTTAATTTAATTTAAAATTTTGTTAATATTATTATAATTTATGCATAATCACTCTGTGCATTATTCCATATATAATTAATAAAAAAATTCCTCATAACAAGAATATATTAAAAGATTTGGGACGTGAATAAGAAGAAATTCCCAGAAGGAAACGTTCCATGGATCCCCTATACGTCACATGCAAAACAATTCAAAAATACAACATAAGATAAGGGCTGAAATAATCCATAAATAAGTTGAAACAGGAAATATTAAATTTGATAATGTAAAGCAAATAATACAATACTGAGTTGTCCACATCAGAAAAAGAAACATATGGTTGCACATGTAAAATATACTCACTTCTCTCATTGTTTTCTTTCTTTTCTTTTTGGGATAATAAGGGCCTATCTATTTTTATATCAAGCTTTCAAGGCCAAGTTGGAAGGAATACATTATCAATCTATTTCGGTCCAACAAATAAAATTAATTTGATAAATGTAAGGTTCTTAATTTTGATGTTTTTTCTCATGTTTTCGCAATTAAAATAAGTCATTAGAATCTAAAATTGTTAATTTTATTCTTATTTTAAACGATGAATGTGACCATAATTAATATTTGTCCCTACCCATGAAAACAATTACTACAATTAAAAATTAATGTCCATGATAATGGGAAAAGATATTAAAAACTAATAAAGAATTATTATGGTGGTGATTTGACAAGAAATAATTTTTTTAGTAAGGTAATTAATTTGGGTTATATCCAAGATATAAATATATATATATTTATGGATAAGAAAAATTAATGTAAATGCATGGTAGTTGTGATTATGACAAAGGAGAAATAAAGGTTGTTCTTCTGATTGGTGTTATCATATTATTTACTTAGAAGAGAAGAAAAGTAGTGGGGATGTGATTTAATTTTCTTACCAAAATGTTCTTTTTATTTTTTTTTTCTAATTTTTCTCTTTCCTTACATAAATAATGAACCATATAATAAAATTTTTTAAGTGATGATGAACTTCTTACCTGAGTTAATTTTGGTATAATTTTGAAATTTATATAAAGAGATCTTTATTTGTAATATAAATGAAGCATGTCACGTCACGTTTAGATGGACATATAATTATTGTTTAAGTGATGTTATCATTAACAGATTGATAGATTTAGAATAAATTCAAAACTTTATCAATAAAAAAATGTGAATAAAAATGAAATATTATAAAAAGCATTACAAAATAACGATACAATTTATTCAATTTTTTTTTTATTAATACATAAATATGGTCGAGATAGGAGGGGCCTGTCTGAGTAAGATTAATGCTACAGCCCACCAGCCTGGTCCTGCTCTGAGCCCAATTCTGCAGGGCCTATCCGAAGATTGAAAGGGCATGCATGTAGCCTTAATGGGTCTGAGTTTTTTCAAACTATAATTTCATGGCAACATAAACATTGTGGAGCAAGATTGGTATATACTATATATAGATAGAGTGCGCCCACATCTATAGTGTTACAGCAACTTGCAAGCGTAGTTGGTCAAACAAGGAAAGCTGTGTACAGCAAAGCATAATGAACATTTAATGCATGTTAAGTGCTGATTGAGATAAGACACACAAGAGCAAGTGACACTCTTTACCAAAACGAGAGACATAGAAAAAGCTGGTTTTGTCCAAGCTAATATATATAAACATGAACTTGGCATGCATGCACTGATAGTGACAAGAAATCGAAACCTAGTCTCCTAGGTCATATACACTCCCGTTTGTGATCAGCCATGACTTGCATGGTTTAGGCTGAAGCCACCCTATTTCCTACTTATAAAGAGCCATTCAAGTACTCATATGATCCCTAGATTCCATGAAGATGCAAAAAATCAACCCCATTCTAGGCTCCCCACCCTTTGTTTCATAAATATCTTCGAAAAATCAAGAATTTTCTCTTCACTATTTTATATTTTATTATAGTTTAGATATCGATATAACTTTATATTATATGATATTTAGATAAGAAATGTTGATAATTTTAAAAGAGAATATATATGTGTGTTTTATACGTGTATAAAGATGGATCAACGTATTAAGATTAATTCTGGGTATGAAGATTTTAAATCTATCGTGGAAGAGGTGAAGGGAAAGCATAGTGAAGTGGAGGTGATGAACTGTAAAGGTATTAGAGGGATCAAGGCTAGAAAGCTGGAGACCATGACTGCCTCACAGTCGCAGCCTCCTGCAATCAAGTTCTGGGCAGCTGCGGCCTTGGTCTTGCTAACCCTGCTGTGGGTTTGCGTATTGCAGCTGGCAACAGTTCTAAACGAGGAAGATACAGTGTCATCTTCATTCTATAATCCCTTATCGTCATCAGAAAGTGAGTGATGATTTCATGTTGATTTTTTTTTTTTGGAAAGGTATGATTTCATGTTGATTGGATAGTATGTGCCAAAGAATGACTATTTTTCATTTGTTTAGATCGTATCTGCCTTAATTCTTTGGGTGATTCTTGCATTAGTATTAGAGTTTTATAATTCCCGATATAAACTAAGCTTAATATTTCTGAATTTCTCCAAAAAAAATAAAATAAGAGTCTTTCTATTAGCAATGAGATAAGAAAAAAAAGGTGCTTGGCGTTATGATATTATATAGGAATCTCATTTCCCAAATCATAAAATTGATACGATTTCATGATTGATATAATAATAAGAAAAAAAGTAATGATTTTATCATAAATTTGATATAACAATGAGATTTTTTTTTTAAAAAAAAAAAGTCATATCAATTTTATTTTATTTTTTTATAATTGGGGGAGAGGGATTCAAGTCTTACTCTTTAAACAGAGGATAATGCACCAACCAATGAATCAAATGCTCGAGTGCTAATATCAATTTTATTTCCTTATAATTATTTTCAAAAATATTCTCATATGTAATACTTTTGTTTAATCATCTACTCATTTTACAAAATTCGCATATTATAAATAGTTTATACCATATAACATATGTAAGATTTGTTCATTTTTTTTCTTCTTTCTTTCTTTCACAACAAAAATAAAATAAATGTTTTAATAAACTGAATCCATCAAAAAAAATTCGACGAAATGATTCATGACTTACAGATAAAGTTCATGTAAATATTGTATAACATATAACATATGTAAGATTTGGTTTTTTGTTTCTTTCTTCCTTTCTCATGCTTATGTAAGATTCACGAGACATTTCCCTGTTAAAAATAAAGAAAAACAGCCTGTAAGATTCAGATTACTCTTTAGACATAGGTAAGATTTGCTTACATATGTAACATATGTAGGGTTTGAGGCTTTCCCTAATAACATATCTTTTATTTTATTTTATTTTATTTTTCGATATATATATCTAGATGTCTTTTTGATGGGAGATTAATGATACATATAATGTTCTGTTTATGTTATTTTCAATTGGTGTAATTCTCTGTTGATGTTTGATTCATGAAATTTTGAATATATCCTAAAGATTAAAAAGAAATTAAACAATTAGGATCTATTAAAATTATTTACAAAAAAAAAATATGGAATCAAAGGATTTCTTTTTTGATATACTAATTAAATGTATTAACTTTGTCTGATTTTGGACAAAGAAGTATATATGTAGCTAAGCAAGGAGAAGGGTTAATCTTATTAATTTCAATATCATTGCATCATTGGAAGCAATCAAACAATTTTATATGGTTTTAATTTTTCATTTTAAGATTTAATACTTGTAAAGTTTTGTTCTATCTCAAGATACAATGTTTTATTTTTATCAATTAAGGCTCTCAATTTCTTTTTATTTTGATTAATCAGGGAAAATTAATGAAGGCACAAAAAATGCAGAATGAAAAATATTTTTTTTATAAATGTATTTACCTAGAAAATGACTAAATCTATCTAACTAAAAAAAATGATAATTTTTGTTGATTTTATTTGTTGTTCATCTTGTGTGAGGTTAGTTTTTATCTTGATATCTATTTTCCTTGATCAATTTTTTAATTAATTATGATTAAAAAAATAAATTAACTAAACTAAAACATTACATCTTCGAATCAAAATTTCAAATATTATTAGATTTTAAAATAAGTATTTAATTATTTTAGATTAAAAGTTTGGACCTAAATAACAAAATATATTAGTGTATTGATCTTAGAAATAAAAATTACTGGTAAATTTATATTTTAGAAATTTCTTCATGAATGATTTCGCATGTTTGAAGGATTTGATTAATCATTTGTTCTTTTATGGCGGGGGGATTGCTTATTGATTCATGTGCTTTGTCTTGACTTTTGCAATTGAATAGGTGTTGGGTGTTGCTGTCAAATCTTGATGACTGCAACTTTTTCTTTCAAACCAAATGCCTACATATGTAGGGAAATTAATAAAACCTCCAACAAAAAGAAGTGGGTTATTGACAATGAAATGTTTCTCATGGTGGCTACAGGGATTTATAAGAACAATGGATATCTAGTGGTTATAGCCAATGGAGGGTTGAATCAAAGACGACTTGCTGTGAGTAATTTCAATTTGTAGCTAGCAGTACTTTGGGGCATATTAACTACTTTTCTTTGGGTTGATATTTACAGATTGCTGATATGGTCGTGATTGCAAGATATATTAATATCACGCTTATTGTTCCTTTATTCGATAATGGAACTTATTGGAACGATAAAAGGTTGGTCAAATATAAGTTTTTCTCTCTTTAATATCTAACAATATTTAGTACTAATCTTGTGAGATGAATAATGATTGAGAATTATTGAATTGTTAAACCCGATCAAGTGAAGATTCAATAATTGCATATAAATGATCAAAGATTATGATAGTTCTTCATCACGCATAACAAAAGGTCTTTTTTTTTTCATTTTATAAAATTTATCTTGCCATTCTTAAACTTGGTACATGAAATTTAGAATTAAATCTTTAAATTTTAATTATTGAAATCTATATTCTAATCCAATTATAATAATTACTTCATAACATCCTAATCCCCTATTTCTCTTCAAAATGCCATGCGCCAAGGGAAACCTAGTACATTGTCTTGCATAATCCCAAGGGTTTGGATTATATTAATCATCTTAAAAATGTGACTTTTAATTTGTTTAGCAGTTGATAATTAGCTAGTTAACAAGCATTTTTTCTTGATGTGGCAGCACATTTGCAGATATATATGACCTGAATCATTTTATTACATCTCTAAGGGATGAAGTTCGTATTGTGGAAGAGCTTCCTCCAGAGCTAAAGAGAAGAGAGGAATCAGAGTCAATTTATTCCATGGTTCCCATAAGTTTTGCTAGCTTGACATATTACTATCAAAAGGTTGGCTCCCCTCTTATTTGTATCAAGCTGCTTCTTCTTCTTCTGACGGCAAATATTTTCTTTTTCAGGTTATTCCTCGAATACAAAAGCGTGGGGTCTTGCATTTCTCTCTAACTGACGCAAGGCTAGCCAACAATGGGCTACCAGATGAGGTCCAAAAGCTTCGCTGCAGAGTAAACTATGAAGCATTGAAATTCACTCAGCCAATTGAGGAAACAGGTAGAAAAATTGTTAGTCTCCTCAGGCAAAGGGGACCTTTCTTGGTTCTTCATCTTAGATATGAAAAAGACATGGTTGCATTTACTGGTTGTGTTCAAGGTTTAACTAAAGAAGAGATCAAAGAGGTTACAGAAATGAGGTGAGAATTAATCTAATCCTATCTTTAATTTGTTTTATAAACTGAATAGGTATTAGAATACAGCTTGATGTTGTGACTGTGATTGAAATAATTTGGCAGGTCTTTAGATACTTTTATAATTGATAATGCAGTTATCATAATGAAATTTGATGATTGCGATTAAAAGCACTCTAATCTCAATACCAAACAAGCTCTAAAGCCAAATGTGAAAACTTTGGATTAATCAGGTACTTCTATGAAGGGTGGAAGCATAAACCGATTGATGCTAAAAGGAGGAGAGAACATGGTTCTTGCCCATTGACTCCCGAGGAAACTGCTCTTATATTGCAAGCATTGGGTATTGATAGGAATACCACAATCTACATAGCTGCCGGAAAAATATACAATGAAGAAAAGAGAATGGCAAACCTAGCAATGGCCTTTCCAAATCTGGTCAGTTGAATGAAAATTTTGTAGTATATTTCAACAAGTTAGCTTTAATTATCGACTGATAATTAATTCACACAGGTTGCTTTCTTGATGTGGAATGTGAAATAGGTCAGGAAAGAGCTTGTATTAGAACCCTCGGATCTTAGGCCCTTCCTCAATCATGCAGATCAGATGGCAGCACTGGATTATATTGTTGCAATAGAAAGTGATACTTTCATTCCTACCTTTGGAGGAAACATGGCCAAAGCTGTTGAAGGCCATCGTAGGTACCTATTGTAGTGTTTTTAACCAAGATGATGGTTGGGGTTTACTCATTCAAACCCATTGACATTAATTGATCATTTGACATGAATATTATTGACATTCAATTCGTCTTTTTTTTTTTTTTTTCAGATACATGGGATTCAAAAGAACAGTTATTCTTAACAGAGCGTTTCTAGTCAGGCTGATCGATGACTACAAGAAAGGAAGGCTGAGCTGGGATGAATTTGCTCTACTAGTGAAGAGATCTCATGAACATCGTACTGGGAAACCAGCCAGAAGAAGGGAGATTCCTGATCATCCCAGACTTGAAGATTTCTTCTATTCTAATCCACAAGAATGTCTCTCATCAATTTCTTGATCAACCACCGATTAGTCCTACATATATACTTTTACCATAGCTTTCATTTTTGTGTGTTTGATTTCATTGTTTATTTGGATATCAAATATCTATAAATGTAGCCATACTTCAAAATTCAAATTAAATGTGTGAATATTCCCATAAATAAGTTGATATATAAATATAAATATATATATATATATATATTTATATAATGTAGATCATAAAAACCTGATAGAATTTGAAAAAAGTATCCTAAAAATGTTAAAATTTGTGAGCTATTCATCATATAAAAAACTAAAAGAGTTTCTTGTAAACTCAGACTGTATATTAACTTTGAAAAACGTTGTAACTGTATTGTTAGTAATAAAAACCTGATCATCTTTTTGCTTAGGGGCAAGCAATTATTTAGTTCCTCTTGTTTTCAGGTGTAGGATTTGTGGATTCATGTTGTTCACCGCCAATGACTTTTTGTGGGGTCTCTTTAATTAGTGTACAGTTATCCAATACCCGGACCTTGATAATGTGTCATAAAAAAAATCTATTGTAGCAAGTAAGAGACTTAAAATGGCATATGGATCATTGAGGTTAATAAAATCGTTTTATTAAAAAAAAAGTAATAAATCTCATAGCACCGGCTGTTTGAGTTGGTGATAAACAATTGCTTATTTTTGAAGATACCTAGATAAAATTGAAACATCACAGAAGATTAATATAACTCCTGCATAAGGATGACATGCATAAATCAAGAAATGATTCAAATTTTTTCTACAATTGAGCCAAAAAAGTTTAGAAAATTAAACTATTGCCCAAACTTAAACTGAATTGAGTTTGTTTATTTATTAATTGTTTCTTTTGGTGGAGAGGAAGCCATTCCTTTTAAAAAAATGGATTCATGACAGAGAAATCATGTAACACCATATGAGTCATTAGCCTGACAAATTGAGATGTAAGAAGGGCAATTAAAGATTGTCAAATGAGGAATTAACCACCCCTTGAAATCTCATAATCCAAGGGGAACTGCTCTTACCATGAATTCGGTTAACACTAGGACCCCAAAAAACCAGAACCGTAGATAGCATATACAATAACCAAATGAAACTGAAAGAAAACAGAAAGAAAGAACAGGATGGACAACCGAGTAAGAATGAAGTTTCAGGAAACGCCAATGCCGGTCTTATTTCTTCAGCCGCCTTTTAGCATGATCAGATTCCTCTCCACTGCCCACATCTCTAAGACGTGTCATTGCCTGATTGGGGGAATTCTGTGGATCCTGTACAATTATTGTAGCCAAAATAAGAGCCGCAACAACTTTATACAAGAACATGGAACAATAAAATCCGACAACAGGATCGACAAACAAGAGCATTCCAAGATGTTGATAATGTAAGGCAATAATATTGTTGTCCACATGTAAAATTTTTCTCCTTCGGACAATACTGTAGGTCCTATCTATTTACATCAAGTTTGAAGGCCAAGCTGGATCGAAGAATACATTATCAAGGTATTTCAGTCCAACAAATACTGACAAATAAAATTAATTTGATAAAACTAAGGTTCTTTTGATGCTTTTTTTCATGTTTTCGCAATTAAAATAAGCCATTAGAATATACAATTGTTAACTTCTTTTATTCTTATTTTAAACAATGAATATGAAGAAAAAGATACCTAAAAATCAAAGGGAGGTTCGAAAGGAGGGCTAAGAGGGTGCAATCGTCGGTATAAAATCTGTTCTTTTCACCAAAAGATATAAAGAATACAATAATTAATATTTGTCCCAACCCCATGAAAACAATTACTATGATTAAAAATTAATGTTTATCATATGATTTTAATGGAAAAAAATATTAAACTAATAAAGAATGATCATGGTGGTGATTTGACAAGAAATAATTTCCTTTTTAATGAAAGAGTAAGTTTTATATATATATATATATACATAAATTTTATTTGCTAAATGCCAAAGTCAAATTGACTTGGGCTTTATGATTACATAAGAAAATAACATGAAAAAAAAGTAAATACCACCCCAAATCCTAAAGACATTCAAATTAGGGATATTGAATGTCAAGAACTACAAAACTCAATTTACGCTCAACCCCTTGACTGATACACAAAATCGTGATATAAATTCCCGACCAACCTGTCCAGGCTTAATCACGTCCAAGACAAATTGAGTTGTGTCCGAGACACTTGCTGTCCAACTGTAAACTCAAACCACTTGCTATCCGACTAAAGATAGATCCTTTAAAAATCCAAAAGCAATGTACATCAGATTCCCACTAGTAAAGAAATTATTTTTAACTAAACCACCCAGCCGTATTCAGCCCAAACACTCCTCCAGCAACCTTATTGTTTTAAATTCAATCACATAAAGATCAAATTTAGATCAACTACTATATTCCTTAAGAAAAGATTAACTTGCACACAAACCCAAACTTCTCAACTCAATTGACACCTTACTAACCGAATATACACAACAATCTGTCTTTCCTATTAATCCCAGCTTTAGCTAACAAATCAGCCTCTTCATTAGCTTCTCTGAGCACATGTGTTACCTTGCACTGAATTGTTAATCCCTTCAGTTGTTCGATTTGCACTAATAAAACTCTTAATCTCCAAGGTGCATTCTGTGACTTGTTGAAACATATCACGGCATTACAAGAATCACTCTCGATGCATAACCTTGCATGACCACACATATTGGCACTAGAAAATATCAACAAAACCTCTTTTAATGCCATAATTTCTGCAAGATTAAAATCCCTCTTACCAATAGATTTTGAAAAAACCAGCCATATTGTACCATGATGATCTCTCAAAATTCCACCAATTCCTGCTTCACTAGAACTCCCCGAAGCTGCTCCATTTATATTAAATTTCAATTATCCCTCCTCTAAAGGAGTCCATGCAATAGGACCACGCACCGGCACTGCCACCTTCTTCTAAATCATCTTAACCATATTCGGCCATAGAAAAATCTCTTCTGTTTGCTCTTTTAACTCAGGCCATCTAGCCTTCAACCAAACTCTTCTTTTGATTTTGTGGAGAATGTTATGGATCAATGTATATACCACAAGGTTAGTGGGAGTAAATCATCTTTTTGGTTTTATATGTGGATGATATTTTACTCGCAACTAATGATTTGGGGTTGTTGCATGAGGTGAAACAATTTCTCTGTGAACATTTTGCTATGAAAGATATGGATGAGGCATTTTATGTCATTGGCATTAAGATTCATAGAGACAGATCTAAAGGTCCTTTGGGATTGTCTCAAGAAGCCTATATTAATAAAGTTCTTGAAAGATTTCAGGTGTAAGATTGTTCAAGCAATGTTGCACCTATTGTGAAAGGTTATAGGTTCAGTTTGAGCCATTGTCCTAAAAATGATCTAGAGAGGGAAGGGATGAAAAATATTCCATATGCTTCAACTGTTGGAAGCTTAATGTATGCTCAGGTTTGTGCAAAACCAAACATTGCATTTATAGTTTCAATGTTGGGAAGATATCAAAGTAACTCGAGTTTAGACCATTGGAAAGCTGCAAAGAAGGTTTTGAGGGACATTCAAAGAACTAAAGATTCCATGCTTACATATAAAAGATCCGACAATCTGGAGGTAGTTGGATACTCAAATTTAGATTTTGCTGGTTGTGTTTACTCATGTAAATCTACATCTAGATATATCTTCATATTTGTTGGAAGAGCTATATCTTGGAGAAGTGCAAAGCAATCTCTAATTGCTACTTTTACCATGGAAGCAGAGTTTGTTTCTTGCTTTGAGGCTACATCACAGGGTATTTGGTTAAAACGTTTCATATATGGGCTTCAAGTTGTTAAGTTTATCTCAAAGCCATTGAAATTGGATTGTGACAATTCATCAGTTGTGTTCTTTGCTAAGTAATAAGAGTAGAAGTCAAAGTAAACACATCGACACTAAATACTTAGCTGTAAGAGAGCACATAAAAGCAAATAAAGTACTCATTGAACACATTCACATTGAGCTGATGATGGTGGATTCTCTAACAAAAGGCATGACACCAAAGTTGTTTAAGAATCATGTTTCACAAATGGGACTTAGTTCTATCTTGTCACATACCGTTTGAATTAAGATGCTAGCATATTTTATTGAGAAACTCTTAATTTTAATTGTTTTCTCTTTTTGAATTGTATACAGTTATTATGAGAATAACAGTTGTCTTTTGAGAACTTGGAATAAACATTTGAGGTGTTGCGAAAAGGATTTTTGCATTGTAATACATGGAAGGTAATAGTTGTTTTTAGAGGACTTACTACCATGATTAGTGCAATTTATTCCTTTTGTTTTAAGCATTTGGCTAATTAAACTAATATATTATGTAGATATTAAAATAACAAATGTTTGGACCAAGTGGGAGAGTGTTGGAATTTTAGATTTAATTTAAGTCTAAAATTCAAGTGTGGTCTTTATCACGTATTTGTTATTATCTACCCAATATTTATCTCTCACATTTAGTAAATGATAATATTAGTTTAAGGGGTTTATATAAAGTATATTTCAAATTTTAGATAAAGAATTCCTTAGAGTTGGAGAGAGATGAGATTTTCTTTATGAAAGGAAGTCTATAATGGGTTCATGACACAAGCAATTCATTAACCCTGTATCCATTGCTAGGAATTGCATTGGGTCATAAGATTTCGTAGAAAAAGTTTTTTATTTTATTATTCCTTTCTTATTGAAATGGCTAAAGATTTGCATCGATCCTTATTTATTTCTGCTGCTATATTATTTGTAAACATATTTGTTGGGAAATTGCGGAATTGTCTCTAAAGAATTGCCCAAGACCTTATTCAATCAATAGAATAAAGAAAGAAAGAAATCAAGCACACCCACAAGAACACAAGAATTTACGTGGTTCGATCTTTTTATGACCTACGTCCACGGGCACAGCAACAGAGAAAAATCCACTAAGAGAAAAATCAAGAAATTACAAGAACAGTCTCAAACTCATAACCCTTATCCCTCGTACACCTAAATCACTCTCTCTAAATCTAGGTGATAATTATTCTTTAACTCATAGGGTCCTTTTATAGTGTCAAATACAATAACCTTATCCTAATATAATTAAGAATCTTATCCTAATAGAATTAGGAATTGTTATTCTAGTCTAACTAGATTTAAATACTATTTTATAAGGTATACTAATTTAATTAGAATTAAACAATCCTAATTAAATCACAATTCAAGACTATCTTAACAAATCTCCACCTTAGGCTTGAATTCACCAAGCTCCACCTTACTAACCAATCTCTGTCGACACCGCCAATGCCCCAAAAGGCCTCAAGCACTATGAACACCGATAAAGTCCAAGCAATGCTTGAACTTTATCCCAGAAACTGACTTAGTTAGCATATCTGTTGGATTTTCATCTGTAGCTATTTTCTTTACTACAATGTCACCTTTAGAAATAATCTCTCGAACGAAGTTACACTTGACTTGGATGTGTTTGGTTCTCTCATGAAACATCTGATTTTTAGTCAAATGTATAGCACTTTGACTATCACAAAACATAATTGTTTGTGCTTGTTCAAAACCAAGATCACTAACCAAGCCTTTAAGCCACAAAGCCTCCTTCACTACCTCGGTCACAACCATATATTCAGCTTCAGTTGTAGACAAAGCAACGGTTGATTGAAGAACTGCTTTTCAACTGATTGCAGATCCTGAGATAGTGAACACATATCCCGTTTGAGATCTTCTACTATCTAGATCACCAGCAAAATCTGAATCGGAGAAGCCAACCACATTACAACTAGTGTTTGCACCTCCTTCATATACTAAGCCAATATCTATAGTGCCTTTTAAATATCGAAAGATCCACTTCACAGCTTGCCAATGTCCTTTTCCTGGTTTATCCATGAATCTACTAACCATTCTAACAGCATGTGAAATATCAGGCCTAGTACATACCATAGCATACATAATGCTACCCATTGCATTAGCATAAGGAACACGAGTCATGTACTCTTTCTCATCCTCCGTTTGTGGTGATAAACCAGTTGAAAGTTTTAGGTGTAGTCCCAATGGAGTAGTCACAAACTTAGCATCTTACATTCCAAAACGTTTTAGTACCTTTTGAATGTATTTCTTTTGTGACAAACATAATCTCGACGCTCGTCTATCTCTGACAATTTTCATACCCAATATTTTCTTTGCATCACCTAAGTCTTTCATCTCAAACTCACCACTAAGCTACTTCTTTAAAACATCAATGTCTGACATACTTTTGGCAGCAATAAGCTTGTCATCCACATACAACAACAAATAGATAAACGAATCATCTGGAAGCCTTTTATAGTAGACACAACCATCATGTACACTTCAGTGTACCCATGTGCCTCCATGAACATATCAAACCTTTTATACCATTGCCTAGGAGATTGTTTTAAGCCATATAATGACTTTTTAAGTAAACATACACAATCTTCCATACCTGGAACAACGAATCCCTCAAGTTGTTGCATGTAGATCCACTCTTCAAGCTCACCATGTAAAAACGCTGTTTTGACATCAAGTTGCTCCAACTCAAAATTAAATTATGCCACTATAGCAAGCAACACGTGGATAGAACTATGCCTCACGACAAGAGAGAATACTTCATTATAGTCAATTCCCTCTCTTTGTGCATAACCCTTTGCCACAAGTCGTGTTTTAAATCTAACATTTTCAACCCCTAGGATCCCTTCCTTTTTCTTGAAGACCCATTTGCATCCCACAACTTTTTGGCCTTTAGGTGGTTTCACAAGCTCCCATATTTGATTTCGGTGTAAAGACTCAATCTCCTCATTCATAGCAGTTAGCCATTGAGAATACTCGATACAAGTAATTGCCTCACAATAAGAGTAAGGCTCATTAGTCTCTACTTCTTCCGCCACAGATAAAACATAAGAATCAAAATCACGCTCCACACAAGTAACAAAATCATCAAACTTCTAAGGAGCTTTTGAAATCTTTCTAGATCTGTCTGTAGCAATGCTTCGTTGTTGTATATGAGATACCGATTCTTGTTCCTCTTGTGATTCATTTTGGATTTCACTATCATCTTGCACTGTCTCAGGAGCATTGATTTCAAGCTCTACCTACTTGTCCACTTCTTGGTCTAATGAGATTGCAATTCTAGATTTTATCACATGAAGTAATGCAAACTCGTCAAAGGTAACATCTCGACTTAACATAAACTTGGGGGATTTTGGATCAGTACACCATAGTCGATAACCTTTTACCCCAGATGCATAGCCTAGGAATATGCACTTCTTTGCCCTCGGCTCAAGCTTACCATCATTTACATGAGCATAAGCAGGACAACCAAATACTCTCAATATAGAGTAATCAACGAGTTTACCTGACCAAACTTCCTCGGGAGTCTTTAATTCAATTGCAGTTGATGGAGACTGATTTACCAAGTAGCAAGCTATGTTGATAGCTTCTGTCCAGAATACTTTAGATAAACCAGCATTAGAAAGCATGCATCTTGTTCTTTCAATAAGTGTTCTATTCATCCGTTCTGCAATACCGTTTTGTTGTGGTGTTTTGATGACAGTGCGATGTCTAATGATTCCGTCATTCTTGCAGAATAGATCAAACTCACCTTTGTAAAATTCCAAACCGTTATCTGTTCGAAAGCGCTTGATCATTTTCCCTGTCTGCTTTTCGATCAATGCCTTCCATTGCAAAAAGGTGGTAAACACTTCACTTTTAGCCTTCAAAAAATACGTCCATACTTTTCTTGAAAAATCATCAATAAATGTTAACATGTATAATGATCCACCTTTTGATGCCACAGGAGAAGGACCCCATAAATCTGAGTGGATGTAGTCTACTGTACTCTTGGTTCGATGTGTAGCAATGCTAAATTTCACTCGGTGTTGTTTGCCATAAATGCAATGTTCACAAAAATCTATCTTCCCAGTCTTTTGACCACATAGTAAACCACGCTTACTCAATTCTGTCATTCCTTTCTCACTCATATGACCTAATCTCATATGCCATAAACGTGTAACATCATCATCAGGATCATGGGATGAGACTACAGAAGCAGTTCCAATAATCGTACTTCCCACTAGACGATAAAGGCCATCGGATAACTTACCTTTCATGATAGTTAAGGCTCCTTTAGATACCTTCAAGACACCATCTTGGCCACTATATTTGCAACCCTTCTTATCTAACAAACTCAAGGATATCAAATTCTTTTTCATGTTAGGTACATGTTTCACCTCAAGTGCCCTTACTATACCATCAAACATCTTGATTCGAATTGTGCCAATCCCAACAACTGAGAGAGAGAAATTATCTCCTAATTGTACAGTGCCCATATCAAAAGATTGATAAGTTGTAAACCAATCACGCCTAAGACATATGTGGAAGCAACAGGCCGAATCTAAGATCCATGTATCCTTCAAGTTACCATTAGTAACTGCAAGAACACTATCAGCTTCCTCAAAAGTATCAAAATCATCTTCAACTATGTTTGCAGTATTTTCAGACTTATTGATCTTTTCATCACCCTTGAATTTAGTACAGTCTTGACGAAAGTGACCTTTTTTGCCACAGTTCCAACAAATCTTTCCTCTTGATCTATATTTGGATCTAGATTTACCTTTTCTGTCTAAACCTTTCTCTTTACCTCTACCTCTATTTACAACCAAACCTTCTGCTTGATTTTCATTCCGAATACCACCAACTTTCTTCTTTAATTCTTTAGAATTTAAAGATGCCCTTACATCCTCGAAAGTGAGAGTGTCTCGACCGTATAGCATAGTATCCACGAAGTTTTCATACGATGGAGGCAAAGAACATAAAAGAATTAGGGCTAAGTCTTCATCCTCAATTTTAACATCGATATTCTTTAAATCAAGAATAACTCTATTAAATTCATCAATGTGGGTATTAACGAACGTACCTTCACTCATCTTGAGAGTATACAATCATTGCTTCATATAAAGCCGATTCGTCAGGAACTTGGTCATATAAATACTTTCGAGTTTAAACCATACTGCAGCAGCAGATTCTTCATCCGTGACTTCTCTTAGCACCTCATCAGACAAAGTAAGGAGAATAGCACTATGTGCTTTTTTCATAAGGTCATCTTTCTCACCATCAGATAAATTCGAGAGAAGATGCTCTTTTCCCTTCAGTGCCTTCAACAGTCCTTGTTGCATTAGCAATGCGCGTATCTTAATACGCCACAGGCTTAAATCGTTTCTTCCATTAAACTTTTCAATCTCATACTTGGTCGACGAAGTTGCCATACCGAGATTCAAACTGACCCAAGATCTTGAAGCTCTGATACCAGTTTGTTGAGAAATTACAGAATTGTCTCTAAAGAATTGCCCAAGACCTTATTCAATCAATAGAATAAAGAAAGAAAGAAATCAAGCACACCCACAGGAACACAAGAATTTACGTGGTTCGGTCTTTTTATGACCTACGTCCACGGGCACAGCAATAGAGAAAAATCCACTAAGAGAAAAATCAAGAAATTACAAGAACAGTCTCAAACTCATAACCCTTATCCCACGTACACCTAAATCACTCTCTCTAAATCTAGGTGATGATTATTCTTTAACTCATAGGGTCTTTTTATAGTGCCAAATACAATAATCTTATCCTAATATAATTAGAAATCTTATCCTAATAGAATTAGGAATTGTTATTCTAGTCTAACTAGATTTAAAGACTATTTTATAAGGTATACTAATTTAATTAGAATTAAACAATCCTAATTAAATCACAATTCAAGACTATCCTAACAATATTTGATATGGTTTAACATATAGTGATGAGCACATGAAAATTTAAGTGAGTGATTATTGTAGTAAGTTTTCTGCTCGACTTTAATTATTGTTATAATCTCTGTTATTTGATGATGAATTTCTTTTAGAATATTTTGATAAAGAAAATGAATCAAGACACTATATATAGATTATTTTGATTCGCAAAATTTGACGAAGTTAAAAAAAATTGCAATAAATCAATGGGTTATTATCAAAATTTAGGAAAAAAAAAACATGGCAAGACAAACATGGTGGAGTAAGATCGGTATCTTTTTTTTCCTTTTTTATGACAAAGCTCATGTGCACCCACAACCAACCTACGTACTGCCAAGGGCGAAGCGTCCCATTGCCTTGGGCCCTCAAAATTTTTAAAATATTTTATATATTATATATATTTTTACTAAATCTTTTAAAATAATTTTTATTAAATAAATAATACAATTAAAAAATAATAAATTGACTTTATCATGGATACTACGATCTTCCAAAAATTATAAAATATTTTATTTACTATATATTCCTCTGACCATTTAATGAAATTTGAGTCAGTAAGTATATTGTTAGTTATAAATTTTTACCCAATATGTTAAACTTATCAAATTTAAAAAAATAAAAATGAGTTTATTAATTTAAACCTACTAAATTTTAATATAAATCTAAATCTATCATAACAAATTATATTTTAACAATCTAGTTCAATAAATAACATATTATATCTCAACAATACAACCAAATAGCTCAATATATTAATTAACAATTCAAGAAGTAAATAAAAAATAAGATAGAGAGTTTTTTCAAAAAGTTACACATTTCGTGTATAATATATAAAATAAAAAAATAATTTATTTTGAATTTAAAAAATTATTTTTTTCGTTCTTGCATGTAAAAAAAAAAAAAAACTCTTATAGTTTCATTCAGTTATTTATATATATATATATATATATATATATATATATATGATTAAGTCATTATTATTAATATTTTTTTTAATTCAATATCTTATAAAATTTATTTACCCTTTTTTTCTGTTTACCTTTCCTTTAAAAAAGCTGTAGCTCCGTACCTGCGGACTGCTACAGCAAGGAAAACTGTCTGCCAAAGCAATAATGCACATTGAATACATGTTAAGTGCTGATAAAGACAAGAGAGACACGCTAACATGAGTTTTGCATGCACCAACACTGACAAAAATCGAAACGTAGCCTCGTAGGTTCCGTGACCTACATGGTTTAGGAAGTAGCATGAAGCAACTCATTCCGTACTTATAAATAGCCATTCAAGTACACCTATATATCCCTAGCAAGATTCCAATCAACCCCACACTAGTTTCCCCTCCCTTGTTTCATAATACATAGTTTTTCTCTCTTAACTATTTTATATTATACTGTGATTTAAATATCGATAAAATTTGGTATTATATAATATTTAGATCGAACATATTGATAATTTTATAAGAAAATATAAGTGTTTTTGTTTGTACGAAGATGGATCAACGTATCAAGATTAATTCTGATTATGAAGATTCTAAATCTGTTGTGAAAGAGGTGAAGGGAAAGCACAGTGAAGTAGAGGTGATGAACTGTAAAGGTATTAGAGGGATCAAAGCTAGAAAGCTAGAGACCATGGCTGCCTCACAGTCGCAGCCTCCTGCAATCAAGTTCTGGGCAGCTGCGGCCTTGGTCTTGGTAACCCTGCTGTGGGTTTGCGTATTGCAGCTGGCAACGGTACTCAACGAGGAAAATACAGTGTCATCTTCGTTCTATAATCCCTTATCGTCACCAGAAAGTGAGTGTTGATTTTTTTTTTCTTTGGAAAGGTATGATTTCATGTTGATTGGATAGTATGTGCCAAAGAATGACTATTTTTCATTTGTTTAGATCGTATCTACCTTAATTCTTTGGGTGATTCTTGCATTAGTATTAGAGTTTTATAATTCTCGATATAAACTAAGCTTAATATTTCTTAATTTCTCCAAAAAATAAAATAAGAATCTTTCTATTAGTAATGAGATAAAAAAAAAGAAAGCACAAAAAAAAATGCAATATTAATTTATTTACCAATATCTTAATCTTTCTTAATGCAATATTTCTTAATCTTTCAATTAAGGATTCCAATATCTTTTTATTTTGATTAATCGAGCAAAATTAATGAAGGCACAAAAAATGCAGAATGAAAAATATTTTTTTAATAAATTTATTTACCTAGAAAATGACTAAATCTATCTAACTAAAAAAAATGATAATTTTTGTTGATTTTATTTGTTGTTCATCTTGTGTGAGGTTAGTTTTTATCTTGATATCTATTTTCCGTGATCAATTTTTTTAATTAATTATGACTAAAAAAATAAATTAACTAAACTAAAACATTACATCTTCGTATCAAAATTTTCAAATATTATTAGATTTTAAAATAAGTATTTAATTGTTTTATATTAAAAGTTTGGACCTAAATAACAAAATATATTAGAATATTGGTCTTAGAAATAAAAATTACTAGTAAATTTATATTTTAGAAATTTCTTCATGAATGATTTCGCATGTTTGAAGGATTTGATTAATCATTTGTTCTTTTATGGCGGGGGGATTGCTTATTGATTCATGTGCTTTGTCTTGACTTTTGCAAATGAATAGGTGTTGGGTGTTGCTGTCAAATCTTCATGACAGCAACTTTTTCTTTCAAACCAAATGCCTACATATGTAGGGAAATTAATAAAAACTCCAACAAAAAAAAGGTGGGTTATTGACAATGTAATGTTTCTCATGCGTGGTGGCTACAGGGATTTATAAGAACAATGGATATCTGGTGGTTATAGCCAATGGAGGGTTGAATCAAAGACGACTTGCTGTGAGTAATTTCAATTTGTAGCTAGCAGTACTTTGGGGCATATTAATTACTTTTTTTTGTGTTGATATTTACAGATTACTGATATGGTCGTGATTGCAAAGTATATTAATGCCACGCTTATTGTTCCTCTATTCGATAATGGAACTTATTGGAACGATAAAAGGTTGGTGAAATATAAGTTTTTCTCTCTTTGATATCTAATAATGTTTAGTACTACTCTTGTGAGATAAATAATGATTGAGAATTATTGAATTGTTAAACTTGATCAACTAAAAATTCAATAGTTACATATAAATGATCAAAGATTATGATAGTTATTCATCATGCATAACAAAAGATCATTTTTTTTTCATTTCATAAATTTTATCTTGCCATTCTTAAACTTGGTACTTGAAATCTAGAATTAAATCTTTAAATTTTAATTATTGAAATCTATATTCTAGTCCAATTATAACAATTACTTCATAACATCCTAATCCCCTATTTCTCTTCAAAATGCCATGCACCAAGGGAAACCTAGTACATTGTCTTGCATAATCCCAAGGGTTTGGATTATATTAATCATCTTAAAAATGTGACTTTTAATTTGTTTAGCAGTTGATAATTAGCTAGTTAACAAGCATTTTTTCTTGATATGGCAGCACATTTGCAGATATATATGACCTGAATCATTTTATTACATCTCTAAGGGATGAAGTTCGTATAGTGGAAGAGCTTCCGCCAGAGCTAAAGAGAAGAGAGGAATCAGAGTCAATTTATTCCATGGTTCCCATAAGTTTTGCCAGCTTGACATATTACTATGAAAAGGTTAGCTCCCCTCTTACTTGTATCAAGCTGCTTCTTCTTCTGATGATGATGGCAATTTTTTTTTTTTCAGGTTATTCCTCGAATACAAAAGCGTGGGGTCTTGCATTTCTCTCTAACTGACGCAAGGCTAGCCAACAATGGGCTACCAGATGAGGTCCAAAAGCTTCGCTGCAGAGTAAACTATGAAGCATTGAAATTCACTCAGCCAATTGAGGAAACAGGTAGAAAAATTGTTAGTCTCCTCAGGCAAAGGGGACCTTTCTTGGTTCTTCATCTTAGATATGAAAAAGACATGGTTGCATTTACTGGTTGTGTTCAAGGTTTAACTAAAGAAGAGATCAAAGAGGTTACAGAAATGAGGTGAGAATTAATCTAATCCTATCTTTAATTTGTTTTTTAAACTGAATAGGTATTAGAATACAGCTTGATGTTGTGACTGTGATTGAAATAATTTGGCAGGTCTTTAGATACTTTTATAATTGATAATGCAGTTATCATAATGAAATTTGATGATTGCGATTAAAAGCACTCTAATCTCAATACCAAACAAGCTCTAAAGCCAAATGTGAAAACTTTGGATTAATCAGGTACTTCTATGAAGGGTGGAAGCATAAACCGATTGATGCTAAAAGGAGGAGAGAACATGGTTCTTGCCCATTGACTCCCGAGGAAACTGCTCTTATATTGCAAGCATTGGGTATTGATAGGAATACCACAATCTACATAGCTGCCGGAAAAATATACAATGAAGAAAAGAGAATGGCAAACCTAGCAATGGCCTTTCCAAATCTGGTCAGTTGAATGAAAATTTTGTAGTATATTTCAACAAGTTAGCTTTAATTATCGACTGATAATTAATTCACGGGCTGATTTTTCTTGATGTGGAATGTGAAATAGGTCAGGAAAGAGCTTGTATTGGAACCCTCGGATCTTAAGCCGTTCCTCAATCATGCAGATCAGATGGCAGCATTGGATTATATTGTTGCAATAGAAAGTAATATTTTCATTCCTACCTTTGGAGGAAACATGGCTAAAGCCGTTGAAGGCCATCGTAGGTACTTATTCTAGTGTTTCTAACCAAGATGATGGTTGGGGTTTACTCATTCAATCCCATTGACATTAATTGATCATTTGACATGAATATTATTGGCATTTAACTCATCTTTTTTTTTTTTTCTCAGATACATGGGATTCAAGACAACAGTTGTTCTTAACAGAGCGTTTTTAGTTAGGCTGATCGATGACTACAAGAAAGGAAGGCTGAGCTGGGATGAATTTGCTCTACTAGTGAAGAAATCTCATGAACATCGTACTGGGAATCCAGGCAGAAGAAAGGAGATTCCTGATCATCCCAGACTTGAAGATTTCTTCTATTCTAATCCACAAGAATGTCTGCCACCAATTTCCTGATCAACCACCAATAAGTGCTACATACTTATAACCATAGCTTTCATTTTTGTGTGTCTGATTTCATTCTTTATTTGGACATCAAATATCTATAAATGTAGCCATACTTTAAATTAAATGTGAATATACTCATAAATAAGTCTATACATACATATATATATATATATATATATATATATATATATATATATATATATATATATATATATATATATATATAATGTAGATCATAAAAACCTGATAAAATTTCAAAAAAGTATCCTGGAAATGATAGAATTTGTGAAATATGTAGCATAGAAAAAGCTAAAAGAGTTTCTTGTAAACTCATAGTCTCAAACTGCATATTAACTTTGAAAAACGTTGCAACTTCATTGTCAGGAATAAAACCTGTAGCACCAGTTGTTTTATTTAGAACAATGAGCTGGTGACAAACAATTGATCTTGTTCTCGGATATATCTTGAATTTAGAACAATGAGTTGGTAATAAATAATTGATCTTGTTTTCAGAGATATATCTAAGGATTGTAATAGGTATCTTATTACGGGGTACTCGTGGGTACCCGACCCTATTATATAAAGTTAGGATACCCTATAATCGGGTTCATGCATAATTTTGCTGCTTGTATTGGGTTCGAGTTGAGTTCGGGTATCCAATACCCAAACCTGATTATGTTTTTCTTTTTAATTTCATATAATTAAGAACAAACTCATATTATTAATTAAATTAATTCATAAAACTATAATTATTAATTAACTTATAATATATTTTAATGCATATACTTTACATATTGTGTTAATTTATGAAGCATATAATTACTATTATATATATACTTTAGATATAAATATACTTACTTTCTATTTTGTGTTAACATTACAAAAATTATAACTTATAAAATTATTAATTTTAATATATACCTTTATGTATATAAACTTATAAAATAATTGTGAGATTAGAATAATTTTGGATCATGGTTATTTTTTTAAATTTCATGGACAAACCCATATAGTTAATTAAACTTGTAATGTTTAAGTTGTTGTTTCAGTATTTATTTTTAGTTATTTAAGTTAATATTTGAGATAATTGTTCTTGATTATTTAAATTTAAATTTTATTATTTGTATGTTTTTATAGATTTAATGATTAGTGAATTATATGAAATATGGATGAAAATATTATTATATATAGATAGAGAATGAATTTAAGTTCAGATAATTGGATTTCAATAATTTTTTACATAATCGAATTTTAAAACGAATTTGGATAATTATCAAATAGTGGGTATGTATTACGATTCAGATTAAAGTAATAAATTTAAAAAATATTAGAATAATTATAGAGTTCATATACTCATTTATTAATCAAGTTCGGGTATCTCGAAATTAATGGGTATCTTATTAATCGTTGACTACCTTAGATATATCGATAAAATTGAAACAACACAAAAAGGATTAACATATTGATCTTGTTTTCGGAAATATATCCATAACATTAGAATGACTCAGAAAAAATTAACCTGTGCAAAGATGACACGCATAAATCAAGAAATGCTCCAAATTTTTTCTATGATTGAACAAAAAAACACCAAGCTAGAAAATTAAACCGTTGCCCAAAGTTACCCTGAATTGAGTTTGTTTATTTATTGATGTTTTTTCTTTTGGTGGAAAGGAAAAGATTCTTGTTTTAAAAAAGATTTAAGATAGAAATCATGTAATACCATGTAAGCCATTAGCCTGACAAATTGAGATATAAGATGGAAATTAAAGATTGTCAAAAACAAATCCACATATTGGCATTGATTGGTGATATAAAAGTTGACAAAAAAAGGGACAAATTGATACCTAATCATTGATAGTTTTATTAAAGTAAAGCTAAACTGCTAAAGTTATCCGCCCACTGGTAAACCATCACATTTCAACCACCAAAAAAAGGTGCAAGAGAAAAGGAACAATGAGTCTGTTCAGCTGGAAAAAAGGGCATCAAGAGGATTTGCTCTCTCTCTCTCTCTCTCTCTCTCTCTCTATGTATATATTTAAATCAATACGTATGATACACCCATGATACAGGTAATCGTATTGGCATCCCCTGAACAGAAATCCGAGGAATTAAACCCCCCTTGAAATCTCATAATCTAAGGGGAACTGCTCTTACCATGAATTCGGTTAACACTAGGACCCCAAAAAACCAGAACCATAGATAGCATATACAATAACCAAATGAAACTGAACAGAGAACAGAAAGAAAGAACAGGATGGATAACCGAGTAAAATTGAAGACTCAGGAAACGCCATTGCCGGTCTTATTTCTTCAGCCGCTTTTTAGCATGATCAGATTCCTCTCCACTGCTCACATCTCTAAGACATGTCATTGCCTGATTGGGGGAATTCTGTGGGTCCTGTACAATTATTGTAGCCAAAATAAGAGCCGCAACAACTTTGTACAAGACCTGGTGTATATTGACTATTTCCACAAAAGTAGCTGTAATGGTCTACCAACAAAAATGGAAAAATAAAACCCTACAACAGGATCCACAAACAAGAGCACACCAAGATCTTTCTCTATCTCAGCCTTACCTTAGCAGATGTTCCTGATGTTAGCCCTCTGTTTGCACGCTTTCCAACATCAATCTGCACTGAGATGTTGGCCTGTGACAGATCCAAACCTGCGCTCTGAAGTGCTTGCGTCAAAGAGTTCAATAACCTGGTCGACATTAAAATCCAAAAAGATTATCAACTTATAATTCAGCACCCTAATCCTAAATAAAATTTTGCTAAGTCAAAAAGTATTAGACAAGGTCTCCATTCCCCATCAAACAACAAAAGCATCCTCAATGGTAAATAAGATATACACAAGAAATGTAACAATTACATCCACAGAGGGGAGGAACAATTCCTCTAATTCCTTCAAAGAGGAATGGATATATGAAAACAAATAGGATAAATTCATGCCTCACTTCTCCCCCTTATTTGTGATTCAAGGATTATGAAACTCTCTAATACAGTCAGTTGCAAACCAGATAACAAGCAAAGACCAACAGAAACATAAACCTTGACGCAAGAACTAAGTATCTTAAACTTATGACCAAAAAATCCAACAACATAAGTGCTTCATAATTTAGAGAAAACAAGAGCAATGATGTAAAAGTTTGCAAGGGGGAATATCCAATCATGAACAGAATATATAAACGAAAGTAGTTAACCAAGTAATTGATGTGCCATAGTACTGAATAAGCAAAAGAAGATACACCCACCCCTGAGAGTATACACTGGAGATGCTAATTCTTCCTCCTTCAATAGTCAGATCATCTTGCTGATTCAGTGTATCGCTGTTGATAAGACACTCCGTCGATTGAGCCTCAGAGACTGGTAGCTGAAGGGGACGCACAAGCACATTATCAGCTCGGATGGGCAGAGCCATTCCCTTGTTTGCCAACTCGAGTTGCCGATCCATAGCTTTGGATGTAGGATCTCTGATATGATCAGATTCTACAGGATCCTGTGCACTTGTAATCATTGTGGGGGGGATATTGATGTTATTCTCATCAAACTTCCCAGCAAATGTTGACCCTGGGCCAGAACCATTTTTAATAGCTTGTGGGTGACCAACAAAACTCTGCACACGCCAGTGACTATTTCTCTATTCAAGTAAGGAAGAAGTAAGTTACTAAGAAGTTTAATACCACAAATAAGCACCACGTACAGATGCTTTCTTCAAGACTGAGCAGATTACTACTACAACCAATTAACAACTAATAATACAATTTATTTCATAGTAGGCATATAAGGACTAGCACCATATAGATAGCTAGATACTCTCACACATTAAATTATTGAAATAATTGATATGGATTTTATAATCAGTAATATACAAACAAATAAATCAAGTACATTATGTCCTACTTCAACAAAAAATGCTGCAACACATAAATACAATTGCTTAAGCAATTGTTTGCTCATCCCAAAATTTTACGCATATCACCGAAACCAGAAATAAGCCCAGCAAAATATCATGTACATCATTAACAAGCCTAATGTAACTCAACTTGCCATCAGAGATAATAATTTAAAAAATTTAAAATCATAAAATACCTAATAGCTTAACAAAGAGGATAGACACTAATCATGCTTTTGTGCTAGCTAATCCATAAACTACAGCAATACGTTTAAATGTGTCAGAAATACAAGTGGCTGAGGCATCTGTATAGACAGTTTGGCAAAGTTTATCAGATATACCAAAGGCTAACATAGAGGTTTTTTCTATTTCAATAGCATCATTGTAAAGGATCAATTTATTTCTGGATATATACACACTTCATCATGAACATGTCTTTTAAAACTACAAATGAACTGCTTAAGCCACAAAAATAACATATTACTTAAACCCCATAGGCAGAAAGCATCCAGTATGAATACATACCCATGGCATTAATTTCGTGGGCTCAGAACTCCACCCCTGGTATGAACCCTCATATTTTTGAACCTTCTCCTGTAAAAATTGGACATACTCTATCACCTGCAGAAGAACATAGATTCAATCAACAAATTTGAAGTAGAATTTTCTTAAAAATTAAATACTAGATAGATAAATAATTTATATGAAAATTTTTCATTTCCAGATTCATGACATACCTCTAGTAGGAATGAAGCAGTATCTCTCTTTTGATCAGTGTTCGGTATTAGATCTCTCAATATTTGAAATCTGAAAGCATCAGAAATTTTATCAGTATTACTATTGACAAAGTTAAGCAAGCATCATCTTCTCACAACCTCTCTTGAATTCAGAGAACATCTGCAGGAACTCAACAGCACTTAAATTTTGGTTCCAAGGCCTAATGCAAGCAAAGGAACAAGCAAACATTCTTCAGTCCCCTATTTTATATATGCCACCACAACATGACCAATAACATCTTAACTTCAGGTGCCATTTCAAGTAAACATTTTGAACTAAGCTTAACCATTCTCTTGAACACTTCACCTGCACCTCCAGTTCCTAACACAATTGAATAGCTTTACACAAAAAGAGAAGTCTTCGACTAAAGTTCAGTAGAATCATCATCAATTCACAATACAGTCAGTTAGCTAGACAATCCATTTCCTTTTCAATAGTCATATTTACCCATTAAAAGTAAGCCAAAGCTAATAAAGTTCAAAACTTTATTAGACTCAACCTATCACAAGCCATTACAATCAATGGTTTATGCAATTACCAGAACTCATAACTTGACAATCATATAGAATTGCTTAAAGGGTATGACTAAAAAATTACTAATTTCCAAAAATAATAATAATGATATAATAAGAGATGGACATAGAAACTGGAAGAAAAGAAAAGAAGATACCTTTCATTAATCTTACTCCTCCTCCTCTGCTCCGTGACAGAGTGTTTTGATCGTATAGCGTTAGCCTTATCACTGTTCTTCCCATCTGCTTCCACACCCCAAGGAAAACAAAAAAAGATAGGGGAAAAATATAACAAACCGAGGAACAAAAAAAAATACCCAGAATTCCAAATTCAACAAAAGAAGAAAAAAAGTACCCTTTAATATCCAATCACGTAGAAATATCATAAGGAAGAAAAGCAAAAGAGGGATCTGGGTTAAAGAGTGGGATCCAATCTAATACTATACCTTTATTGGTGTTGTTGATGTTGTTAGTGGCGTTGACAGACATAGTTTGATTAGAAGAAGGCCCTTGTTTCTTGGAACCAAACTCTTCTTCCTCGTACTCTTCCTCCTCTTGACTTCCCTTTCCCGTTCTCATTTCTTTTCCTTCTCCAGACGTCACAAACAAAAGTATATATATACTATAGAAAGAACCCAACACAGGTAAAGATTCAAAAAAAAAAGGAGAACTTTTAAGATTGATAGATAAAGGAAGAAAAAAGGTTAGGAATTGGAGAAGAAGTGGGAAGGAAAATATGGAGTTTCCTTGGTTGGTTGGTTCCCGGCGAGAACAGCAGTGTGGTTAAACTAATTTCTGCCTCTTTGGCTGCATTTTTTTTTTTTTTTTTTTTTTGTCTGGAGGAAGTGGAGAAAGAGATGAGATGTGGGTGACTTCACCGTTTTCCCGTGAGGTTTACTTAAGTATGGCCTTAATTTGTCCTTCACGTTACGTGGGCCCAACAAGCCTGAGAAAAATATAGAAAAATTGTTTTATATATATTAGAAAACAAAAAAAATATTTTAGTATCACGAATCTGATAAAAATAAAAATATTTGGATATATAAATAAGAGTTTTTCCGATTGAATCGGAATCTTTTGAATTGAAGATATAAACTCATAACAAAATCATAATCGAGATAAACCAATTAGATAATTGACGTAAAATAGAATGTTACAAACTTTATATTAATATTACTCTACCTTTTTTCAAATGATTTATTGATTTTAAAAATTATTTTTTATTTTAGTATATTTTATTTATATATTACAAAACTAATGTTTACAATTTTTCTCATGATCTCATAATTAAATTATTGATTTTAGATTTAATCGAAGCAAAATATCAAATTTCTTTTGTTTATATTTTCTTATTTTAATTGTCTATCTACTAATTAATAGCAAATATAGACAATCCTTTTTTTTTGTTTAAAACAAAAAACCCTAAAAGAAGAAGTATTAAATTGACCTTACACTAAAACAAAATTAAGAGAAATTATTTTTGAGGGAGAGCATCCTGCCTTCCTTGGCATAGTTTTGTGGAGGAGTGGGCCTTTGTGGGGTTCACGTGACAGAGTAGAATGAGACTCAAACTCACATTGATCACATGGCTACAGCCTTTTATAGTCTTTGGTACAAGCCCAGCTTTTCTTCAATGTATGCTTTGATGTGGCTACATCATTTCCTCTTCTCTCGTCTTGCCATTATTTTGCTGCAGCCCATACTACCTTCTCTTTAAGATTGTCTCCTTGTGTTAGAACCCTGAAAATGAAGTTCATTTGACTTCACTGCAACTGTATTTTCAGGCAATTTCACAGTTTAAAGTCTATTAGAATTTCACAAAGATATTGATGAAAAGGCAGGAGGCCTCTAGGATAAGCAAGTGTGTTTTGAGCTGGAGGTAGGGGAACTTCCATCTCTTTTTTACGAATCCGAAGAAGAACAGCGACGCCATGAACAAGAAGGTAATAGGGGGGGGAGAGATTCTGGCGGACAAGGATGGAAAATGGATCGAAATGTCTGGTAAAAGTAACATGAGTATCTAACATAAAACGAATCCATAATAGATGAAAAGATTCTTATCTTATTTATTTGGTCAGGATGCCCTAACTTAACAGAGAATCAAACACGAACATAGTTAAAATTTTAGAACCGATATCTAACTTACAATCAATATCTTTCATTTTCCACCAGTTCAATAATTTCTTTTTTTTTAGAATATATTGAATAATTTTTCTCCACAGAGATAGCCATGCAGAGATGCATCTATACAGTATTTGTCGTGGCTAAGGAGAAGAGATCAAGTAGAAAACCGGCCAATAGCAGTATTCTAATATTATATATATGTGTGTGTGTGTGTGTGTGTTTTCAGTCAATCATTTCATTGCATGCCGTTTTTCTCGTTTATTTTCTGCAGTTCCATGAAAGGTTGACCTTTCAGGAGAAAAAAGACAAGGACGTGATCATATGAAGAAGAAGCTGAAGTAGCCAAACTGCAAGGTTATACATAGGAAAATGGATTTTTGGTATAATCAACTCGATCAAATAGTAAATGAATTGCAATTTTCTTGTCCTTGATTTTTGGTTTCCTACAACTTTTGCAGATATCCTGTTTATTTATCACAGATTTCACTATCTTCTCTTAATTAATTTGACTTTCTTTACTGATTTTTTGGGCATATAAACAAGCTTCAACAAGCGTTTCCTACGGTCATGTAATGTTATGATAATACCAGAATAAATTCAACAAGAGTTGGTATTTCAATGATTCAATCGATATTTTCTTGCTTGCCAAACAGCATGATGACATAGCAATAGGCTATATATGTATGACCTCAATCAGAAATTCAGATGGAATTTACTATATATAGAGAGGAGAAAATCACTCCATTTAGATTTTAAAAATTGAGTAAATGAACACAGCCTGTACAGTAAGATATATGTTTACGGAATCTGGGAAACAATCTTATTAATTATACTAAATTAATCGCACTTTGTGTGCAGTCGAGAAATGCTTGGCTGCAGCTGCCATGGTGGCCTCTGGCCCTGTTGGCGCCGCTGCAACCTTCGTCTTCTTCATATCTTCATCTTCATCAAATACCGGAAGCCATGAAAGGAAGAATATTGATCTCAGGAATGATGAGACTCGACTTTCTTTCCTGTCCTTCATCTTGCTTAATCAATATCTGTGATAGCTGATACTACCCTGCAAGCAAAGATATGATCGTACGGTTAATGTTCCTGGAGAATTATTCTTGTTTGTGGGTGTCTTTGAATCCATTTTATTGACTCTTATATAGGCAAAAGCAGCTTGATGAGCAAGGTAATCAAGCCTAGTTGGTCTTCGGTCTTTGATAAGTAATTTAGATGGAAAGACCCGAGCAAGAGAAAGCACTGAAAGTGAAAGAGACTAAAGCTCCACTCGGAACATGTGAGTTTGACCATGGCTGCTTGGCTCTTACTTTCTTCTCAGGCTTTGCTTTGATTAAATCAAAAAAAGTAAAACACAAATAATTAAAGTGTCAGTCAAACATAAAAAGTGTCAATTGTCACGTCACATGAGGCTTCCTTCAAGCAAATAACATCGAATAGACTTATAATTTAAGGTGAATTGCTTTTTATTTATTTATTTAAAATTTTTGTTTTGATCATTTAAATTTAAAAATTAAATCAAGTTTACTTCATCAACAATTATAAAAATTAATGTTTCAATCACTCGACTGTTAAAAATTAACAATTGTCTTGCATAATTTTTTAATTCAATTAATTTTGATCACACCGCATGTCGAAACACAATGCCATATAATAGATAAGTTGACATAAACATGTCATGCGACCAAGCTCAATTGATCTAATCAAACAGCCATTAACTTCTAAAAATTGAATAATGACTAAATGAGACTTAATTTTTAAAAATTGATTTATCAAAATAAAAATTCTCAAAAAGTTAAATAACTAAAAAAATAATTTACTAGTACTCTGACCAAAAGAAAAGAATATACTCTATATACATATACTTGTCATTGATTTTGAATTAAGATGGATTAGGTATTAAACATTAGTATTTGTTAGCACAGGCCTGGTTAAAATATGTGTTATATTTAATTAAGAAATTTGGTAAACATAGACCAGTTAGCCAAGTTGCTAGCTTGTAGTAAAGGCAAAGACCAACCTGATCGAAACAAGTTAGTATTATAACTATAATTAACAGAGTCAAACATGCCTTTGTGTTCTTTCCTAATAACTATATAATTGAGATTAGAGGCTAAAAATTTCTTGGAAGTTGCAGCTTTGAAGGTTGTTTGGTTTCTCATTTCTTCTGTTTTACAATTTTTTTTTATCAAGAGTTGATTAGATTAATATAAGAAGTCTTTAACAGATATAAAACGATTAACTAAAGCATGAAGGCCACACTTGACTATGGTAATATCACAGACATTATAAGAACATAAACACCTAAATATCCAAATTACAAAGATACGAATCTTGCAAGATAATGCAATAGTAAAAGATTAGATTAATATGAAAAGTCTTTAACAGACATAAACCGATTAGAGAAAGCGTGAAAGTTACATTTGACCATAGTAATATTGTAGACATCATAAAAGAATATAAACATCTAAATATCCAAATTACAGATATATGAATCCTACACGATAATACAGTCATAAAAACTCTCCCAAAAATTGTTCAATTTATCTTAAATTATTTACATAATCCATCCAAGAAACAAAATAGTTGAGAAACACTGAGAAGTAATCAAACAAAATCTGAAAAAAAAAATTGTTTCTCTTAAGGGTCCTCCTAAATGTAATTCTTCTTATATCCAACTATATATCTTTGCCTTTTTGATTTCTTGTTTTTGTTTTATCTTCTCCCATAACACTAGAAGATTATTTTCATGGGTTGGACCTGGGCCGCTTAGGGTTGGGCTAAGGGCTTGTTTAAGTAATAAAACAAACCAGACTAAGTTTGGGTCAGGCTTGAGAGGGCCAACACTTTACAATGGGCCAAATCAACCATAATAAGTTTTTTTTTTAAAATTTAGAGAAGGGAAATTCAAATTCTGTTTTTTAAATAGAAGATTGTACGTTAACTAATAAGTTAGATGAATAAGTTATTTAAGATTAATTAAGAGTTATAAGTGTTTATTGACACCTGTTAACCGAACATTTAATTTATTTTTATAAAAATATAAAATGATGGGAAAGTATTTAAAAACAAGGTTTGTGATCAGAGATATTTTTTCTTCCTCTTAATTGGTTGGATTTAAATAGGAGTAGTTCCAGCATTTCAATGCATCAAAATGGCTTTGATGACTGTTCGGATGAGGTGTTAAACATAAGGAAATTGCACCATGTTTTCCATTAATTATACTCACATGTTTATTATTAATTGATCCTCATTGTTTGTTGCCTGTTCTTAAACAAATACCAAAACCATCTCACCCCATTAACTACAAAAAGGGCAAAAAAAAAAGAAAAAATATATATTTATTCTTTTAAAATATATTTCACCTTTGAATCGAGAAGGGGGAAAAACTTAGACATAATACTTTAAAATGTTCTTGAACGATTTAGAAAAAATTCAAGTGAGTTTTAATTCTTTTACTGCATTCAATTAAATTTTTTTATTTTTATTTTGAATTAAATAAATTTTATAATTAATATTTGATTAATTGTCATTGGTTAAACTATCACTTATTACTTTTATATCGAAGTAGAGGGTGAAAAAACCGTATTATCATGTCATAACAGCATGTCACGTCACCGTCTAATATGATATGTTTGCATGTCACGTCAATAATACATAATATAAAATCACAAATAATAATTATTCAACCATTAAGTATAATGGTCTGTTTGATTCAAAATAAAAATATAAATATTTGATCAAATATAACAAAAGAACAATAATTTATTTAAATTTTTGTAAGTAATTTAATTTTTTTAAAAATATTTTGTCAGAAATTTATAAATTGAAATTTAGGTTACATGTCTTTTTATAACCCTAAATCCGAGAAAAAAATAATAATAATAATATCTAATCAAACCTTATCTTACTTTCATTGAAATTGACTCGGAAAAAGGTTTAATTCCACAATCATGGCTCTTCTTTCAGCATGATATTAAATTAACTTTAATTAATATAGTACATGTTAACATCAATAATTAACAGCACATTTAAACACGCTTTAATTTAGTTACTTAAACTATATATCCCACCTTTCATATAAAGTCACATGCAAGTTGCAATGATGCTTCAATGGGAATTAACCCACGAAAGTTCCCTCCAACATAATTAATTACCAACCATAATTACAACGATGTAACATCAAGACACAGATTGTATTAACTCAGACTAAACCTGTCTACGTATATACTAAACAATTGTCTCTCCATTTAGCCTTCACATTCAAGAAAATTAAAACCGCTAAGCATCTTCAAACACACACTTATCTTTTGCTTTCCTTTTCAGCACAAATACAAAGACAAAGTTAGCGATAGGTCACGCAAATATCTGAAATGGTTTCCTAGGATTTCAATTTTGGTTAATTAAATCAATTAATTAATTTATCATTAGCCTTATCACAAAGTATCTAGGAATCGAAACTATATAATATATAATATTAGTATAAGACATGAATAATAAGCAAAGATTATGTAGTCACAACAAACAAACAACATACATCCTTGTAGTAAATGTTTTAAAGTTTTAGTTTCAATATTGATAAAGATTATGATTTAGACTTGTCGTAAATTTAACTCAAATAACATTTTGATTTTACATTGTCAAGCTTCTTATATTATTTTCGAATTATTCTTCCTAATAGATAATACACATATATATATACATAAAAAAAAATAAGACGTTCATAATTGATAGAACAAAATAGATAAATTATAAATAAATTGAAAAAATTATATTAAATATCGACTCAAATCTATTACAATATAAAATCTGGTCATTGAGTAGGACTTTCCCAAGATGTTGGATAAGATGATCTTTAACTCATTTTGTCTAAAATAATCTTTTAATTATACATAACCATATAAACACAGGTTCAGCAGAATCGTAGGGTTTCAATGGTGGCTTGCCTGACGTCCGTGAAGGGGCCATGCATGTAAAGAAATGGCCGTTTTGGGGGAGAGGGATCAGTGTCCGAAAACGTGAGGCGCACGAATCCGGGCGCGAAACGCCCACGGGAAACAATTCCCCGGAGCGCAGCCCCTGCTGAAAGGAGCTTGAGTCAAGCTCTGACACTCTCTTTATCAATTTAGCAAATCCACTGCTGTCCATGTACAGCGACAACTTGCTGATTCCTGGACAAATCAGTCTCACCCCTGACGTCGCATGCCATTATTGCTTGGGACTTTGTCGGATTTTCCATGTTGCCACGGTGTGCAGTGCACCTAGTCACTGGCCAACGGGAGTGGCTCCAACTTTCAACCATAAGTGTATGTCACCCACCTATAACCAATTCCAATTAAATATTTTAAGTGTACTGATATTGATATTCTTGAATTTAATTCGCAAAGTGAGTAATTTCAGTACCAAAAGCTATTTCATCTCATGATTATGGGGTTAGTAAACCAGGAAGACAGAGATTAGGAGAAAAAAACAAGCGTAATTTGCACTTTTGGGACCCTTCCTGTTTCGATACGTTTCTATCATTATTTCACTTTCGTTGCTTGAGATATTCCGTTGTCCTTTACATCAACTTGTCCTCATTTTTACATCCAAAATCCCAATTGTAAAGAAATGAGTATAGGAGGGGCACTCTTACCATGAATTAGTCAAGTTTGACTACTTCTTATTTCTATATATTTCATATACAAATACTTAACATTAAACTTCACTTAATACTAAACAAAATTAGTTTTTATTGATAAAAATGGGATTATGACAGATGTCGTTTTTTTAAAACTTTGACGGAGTGTACTTGACCGGTATTGAGCTGGAACAAAATTTGGAGTCAAATACATGAGTTTGGCATAAAAATTAGTGACGAAAATTTTGCATTGAAAAAAAAATTAAAAAAAATTTGATCGTAATTCAACGAGTAGGGTTTATTAGCTTCTATTTATGAAAAAAAATGAAATCAAATTTTGCATTTAGGTGAAAAGGATAACTAAACGATATTTTTATTTTTAAAAAAATTGAAATGTAACATCAATGTCGTTTTTTTGTTAAAGAAAATCAATGTCATATTTAGATTTAACTATCATAAATTTTGTGATTGAGATAAACTAGTAGATATCTAACAATTAATATTGGATTCATAATTGTGATAATCATAAGAAATTACCATAAAAGCAACACATATTCCATAAAAAAAAATCAAAATTCATGCACTATATTCTCGAGTGAGGGCACTTCGAATGTGCTCTCCTCCATTATTTTTTCTATCCGTCTTATAATATACTCGTCGTCATCATTCACATGCATAGAATGCATTCGTAAATTCAACCGAATTAACGACTATTAACAGTATATCAAAAGAAATAATTAAAAAATTTGAAAAAAAAATGCCAATAGCTTGATTTGGATCCGGTGCATGCACGTTGGCTTAAGGTCAAGAAGTGTGATCCAAAAGCTTAATATATTAATAATAAATATTCCCTTTCGATTTATCCGAAATGAAACAATGGGCACACAGCACCAAGTCCTTTTTAAAATATTTATTATTTTTTGTATTTGCTGCTGAAAATAACAAAAATATACGAATATATTGACAAAGAAGACGTGTCAGGATAATACCAGGATATGGGATTTAAAACAAAAAAAAACTCTGAGTCACCGTCACGTGCACAGTCCATGCTAGTTGTTTGACCTTGACCCTGTGGTTATCCTACTCTCTTATCTCAATTTTAATACAGAATTTAATTTCCGATATTTAATAGGGATTTCTTCTTTTTATTTTAATTCTTTTTTCTCCATAAATAAATCAGAAAAAGTTAAGTCTATGTCAAAATTAGACAGACATCAAAAAAGGTTACCAGCATTCTAATAAAAGACTGCTTGAACACATTACAAAATAAAATAGAGTAAAAGAAAAATTATTTGATATCAGAATCAGACTAAAGTCATGTTCAAATATATAATATTAGTAATAGTACTTTAGTTTAAACCAAAAATAAATATTAAAAATCTGCTATGGATGGGCTCCATCTTGCATTTGCCGACCCATGAACACGGTGCCGTCTTGCACGGACCTAATCCATGATTAATCATTTAACAAATAATCCTACTAGATAATGACTTGTTATTAAAGAAATCCCATTTTAGATTAATATTTTAGATTAAAACTAATGAAAAATCATACGATAATAAATACATAATTATTATTCTTTTCATGTAAAGTAAAAGTCTATGGAGTTGAGGTGGAATTTGTTGACTATGTGTGATTGAAAAGGAAAATACGAAATGGTTTTAAAGTAGTAATACTTTGTTTCATTGCACACGAGACAAGACATGATGGGAGGGAATGAGGTTACGTGGAGCCCCACCAGTCAAATTTAATGAAAAGAAAGAAATGGTGGGAGGAAAAAATAAGGGTAAAGTTTGCATCAGGCTCATCAGTCAAACCCTTTGCCGTAGCTATTTTTGGGAGTTTGGCATCTAGAATAATTTACTTCTTTCCATTCCTAGTTCCTTCTTCTTTGAGTTCTTCTCTCTCTCTCTCTTTTTTTTTTTTTTTATCTTTTCCCTTTTTTTAATAAGAAAGTGACATGATTAAATCTTGTTACATAAAAAATTACTCTCTGGTCAAGAAATGGTCAAGCTTTTGAACAAAGAAATCCTTAGTTGAAAAGAAAAAAAATTACTAATTATTAGCATTTGTAAAGAAAAAAAATTGAAAAGAAAGGTTGGGTTTTACTTTTAAAGGTTTAACATTTTACAAATTTTCTAAATTATTTAAAAAATTTTGAACAAGTCATTGGGTTCAAATCAAGTATTTATATTTATATTTTAAATTAAATAAATTTATATGATTAGTGATTGACTTATTGTTATTAATTATAATGTCACAGATTATTTTTATGTCATTTATATTGGTTTGAAGGATGAAAATGTTATGTAATTAGTATTATCATATCACATCAGAATTTTATGTCATTATTTATTACAATATGATAATATTATAATGTTAACATCACGTAATATAAAACAACAAATGATATTTTAATTAATTATAATTAGTTAATTATTAATTATAAATACTTATTTGATTCAAAATAAAAATATAAAAATTTAATTTAACACAATAAAAGAATAATAATTTATTTAATTTTTTTTGAATGATTTAATAAAATTTTTAAATATTATGTCATAAATTTCGTGAAAATTATCAAAGGATGCTAGATTTGATTAAGATTTATTTGGACTGTGTTTTAGGCTGCAACCTAACCACAAAAATCGCTATTCGTGTATTACAATTTGTTACATGTCATTTTCGGCTTTTTATATCAAGTTAGTTTGCCTACCATACAAAAGGAGATTATTGAGTATTTTTTACATATAATTTTCTCTTTTTTAATTTATATATATATTAAAATCGACAAACAGACCATATTAAAAAAAGCAATATATCTTTTAAAAATGTTATTCTATATTTCTTCGATAATTATTTTTTTTTCGTGTAATTCCTTTTAAACGTGTAAAGATATTAATACCTTCACTTCATGGATCTTAAAATCTTGCTTGGGATGTTATTATCATCAAATTATAACCTCACAATATTCAACTTCTTTTTTAATCACTTTCTCACCATAAGCAATTAATGTTTTTATTCATTTATATTTATAAGATAAAAGAAAAAAAAAAGGAAGATAATAAAGGAGAATCAACCTAAGTCCTAACTCCCACTTGACCATTAAATACCCAATTTTATAAGAAATTTATTTGGGAAAGTTGCATGCAACATGCAGGCAAGATCTTACTTTAAATTGCATTAATTTGATTATGTAACCCAAAGATAAAGTTGCATTTTTATTATTATTATTTTCTCTAAACTTTTTGCGGATAACTATTTGATTATCTGAATTAAAATATGTTTAGCCTTAAACAACACAAAATGTCCAAAATGGGAGTTTGTGATACTTTCAATTTTGGGGTTGATTAGGGTAAATAACATTTTTAATTATAATCCAATAAAAAATTATAAGATTTAGACATAATTGCCCCATTTGTCCTCATTAGATGTGACAAATTTTTAAATGCAAATAGGGGGCACTTATGTCAGTTCAAAATAAAGAAACTATCCCTTGTATGTCAACCTTAATTTTGACTACATAATCAAATCAAATTGACAAATCCAAAAATGTCTCCTCTATCTAAGGTTTATATTTGATACAATGATAATGTTTAAATTTTATTCAATATTGCTTAACCAAATATCATCATCTCGTTAATAAGAAAATTTAAAAATTAAAATTTTTAAAAAATACTCATATTTTAAAAATATTTATTTTAAAAGATTTTAAAACTTTTACTTTTTCATATTTACGAGATTATATACTCTCTTAATAAGTGATAGTGTGTCAAATTTGCATACGGACGATACATAAAATATAAATACTTTAATCTAAGGACCGAATTGAATTAATGATCACCCAAAGATTTCAATTAAAACAAAACAATATGAAGTTCAACTTTCAATTTGTGTTTAACAGGATAAACTAAGTTTGATAGCCAAAGATTAAGTGGTGAAGACTTTTTAATAAAGAGTTTGAAGTTTGTTTTTGTTTTTAATTTTTTTAATTATTTTTAAACATGAAATAACGATTTACAAATTTATAATTGACAATTAACACTAAGATTTATTTATCTTAGTGTAGATATAATTTTTTTATTTGGTCAACCATATGTACGTGGTTTAATAAACTTATTATAGCAAGATGAATACGATGATTTGTATAAAAAGATTATGTATACATCAATTTTTTTAATTTATTACTATGAAATAATTTATTAATAATTACGACATTAGAATTTTAAGTAATTTTATTTTATGTACCAGTGCAGTAACTAATTTAGATTGTTAAAAACATTTCCAAGGAATAACTATAATTATGACAAATTGAATTTTGCTTTGAGCTTAATTGATTGATAATCCTGATTAACTCCACTAAAACCAAAACTAAGTCTAAGACCCTAATATTTGGTTCTTGGAATTCAATCCGTCAAATCAAAACCGTACGATCAGATGCCCCTGAAAACAGTCAACAGATACACTAGGGACCCAGTTTAAGCACAAGGATAGTTCCGTCTTTTCAACAAATTGGGTATTTTCGTAAGTTTCCAACAAATGAGGGTCAATTAGATTTCGCCGATCAGATCGGCGAGGAAAACATTGGTGAAAACGGGGCCATTGGCTAACACTGCCTGGAAAGACGGTGACTACGGCCACGTCATCATCCAATCCATTATCTCCACGTCACCGCCGCACACAAATCCCCAAAGGAGAAAACCCATCTAACGGCCCAGTCCCCCTTCTCCTACATCCAACGGTCCTGATTCCAAGTTCTAGATCCTTCCATTTCCCCCGCTTTAACAGAACAGAAGGCTAACCAATAAAACAAAACCCAAAAAAGCAAAAGGAACTAGCAAGGAAGAGAGAGAGTGATAGAGTTAACTAGGGTTAGTTAATCAACCCAGGGAAGGAGCAAGGTAAGGCAAGAAACTGAGTTAAAGAACGTTTCTTCGAGGAAGGAGAGACAGAGCTGAAAGGAAAAAACAGGAAAGGAAGAAAGAGAAAGAGAAAGGGAGATAGAGAGAAGGGAGTTTCCTGTGTTTAGACTACTGAGTCAACCCGGACGATTCCTTGCCGCCTTTTACATTTCCCCCCGATTCCTTCTCTTCAATCTCAACTGGTCTTATTCCGATTCTTAAATCAACTCGGAAAATTTATTTGTTTTCTTTTGGTTTTTAATCGGCAAGCCGGGTAATCGAGATTTCTTTGTACCGTTCCTTCAGATCTCGAAATCTGGTAAGTTAATTATCTTAAATTTGTAGGTTTAAAACTGGGTTTTGGTTTGTCTTGTTTTGGTTTTTCCTAGGTTCAGTGTCGGGGTTTTAAGTAAGATGGGACGTTGAAGATTCAATGTCTAGAGAGTGCCTCCTAGTATGTATTTGTTGAATTAATTGAAAATATTAAATTTTGATTTGGGCGTTTTTTTAATTTGACAGTTCTTTTTTCTTTAATATCTTTTTAAGTAAATGATAGCAAAAATTTACTCTGGAAGTTTCTTGGGTCAGTTGCTATATGAATGCTTTTAAGCTAATATTCATATTAGCAGCTTAGTTGTCTGTTAGTTGATTCGTTGAATATTGAAGAATTGCATTAATTTTACTCTGTATTTCTGGGTGTGGGATTCTGTTTGTTTTGGATTCATGAATGCATTCATTTTGGTAACTGCTACTTAGCTAGCTTTACACTTGTTTGTTTAAGCTCAACCATTGAGGGTATACATGGGTATATATAATGATAGTTATTCTTTTATGTGCTAAATCAAAATCTGGGTCTTAAATCAAATATTGTTTCTTTTTTACAGGTTTTTGGGGTTTCGTATTGTTTATGGCTACTAAAGATGGTTCATGCAATGTAGTGTAGGGATAGATCTTCATTTTGGTTCTGCTGATTTTGTAGATTGGGTTCTTTTTTTTTTTTTTTTCCCTTCCTTTCCAGTTTTTGGGCTGGGGTTTTGGTTTGGTTTTTATTGATTGATGATTGTTGGTGAATTGAAGTTTTTTCTTGTTCAATTGCGATTGGCTTTGGAGTTTGGCGTCCTCTTGTGGGGGGAAGAAGCTCTCTTCCATTGTCGCCTCTGCCTCCGGCCCGGAAAGCCGTGATTGGTTTTTCTCGACTTTTCATGTCTCGTAAGTTGGACAGTCCTGTTCAAACTCAGATGGCAGTGGCAGTGTTTAAAAGTCCTCTTAGAGGGGAATATCCTAGGAACAATAGAATGGAAGGGAGACAACCTGCTGGGAGGAGACGGGTTTTTGTGCAAACAGAGACTGGTTGTGTCTTGGGCATGGAGCTGGATCGCAGTGACAATGCTCATACGGTTAAAAGGAGGTTGCAGGTTGCGCTTAATTTCCCCACAGAGCAAAGCTCACTGACTTTTGGGGATGTGGAGTTGAAAAATGACCTAAGTGCCATTCGGAATGATTCCCCACTTCTCCTAACACGGAACTATCTTCACAGAAGCTCCTCTACTCCTTGTCTTTCGCCTACTGGAAGGGATCTTCAGCAGAGAGATGGAAGTGGTCCTATTGAGATACTGGGACATTCTGATAGCTTTGATGTATTAAAAGTTGTGGTTAAGGACATTGTTAAGGCAATTAAGATGGGTGTTGATCCACTTCCCGTTCATAGTGGTCTGGGGGGTGCCTACTATTTTAGGAATCCTAGAGGTGAGAGTGTTGCAATTGTGAAGCCAACAGATGAAGAACCTTTTGCACCAAACAATCCAAAAGGCTTTGTTGGGAAAGCCCTTGGACAACCAGGTTTGAAACGTTCAGTTCGAGTAGGGGAGACAGGTTTCAGAGAAGTTGTGGCTTACCTTCTGGACTATGGTCATTTTGCCAATGTGCCACCAACAGCACTGGTGAAGATTACTCACTCGGTCTTCAATGTCAATGGTGGCGTCAATGGACATAAGCCTTACAAGAAGAATCTTGTTAGCAAGATTGCATCTTTCCAACAGTTTATACAGCATGATTTTGATGCTAGTGATCATGGAACCTCAAGCTTCCCTGTTTCTGCTGTACACCGCATAGGGATACTTGATATACGGATATTTAACACAGACAGGCATGCAGGAAACCTTTTAGTCCGGAAGCTGGATGGTATTGGGAGGTTTGGTCAAGTGGAACTTATTCCTATTGACCATGGCCTTTGCTTGCCAGAAACTTTGGAGGATCCATACTTTGAGTGGATTCATTGGCCTCAGGCTTCAATTCCTTTCTCCGAGGATGAGCTTGAGTACATAGAAAATCTTGATCCTATTAAGGATTGCGAGATGCTGCGAAGGGAACTCCCAATGATAAGGGAGGCTTGTCTCCGTGTTCTGGTCCTCTGCACGATTTTCCTTAAGGAAGCTGCAGCTTTTGGTCTCTGTCTTGCTGAAATTGGTGAGATGATGAGTAGGGAGTTTCGGGCTGGAGAGGAGGAACCTAGTGAGCTAGAGGTTGTTTGTCTGGAGGCAAGGAGGTTGGTAGCAGAGAGGGAGCTGTCATCTCCTAAGTCTGAGATGGGAGATGCAGAGTTCCAGTTTGATATTGACTGTGAGGAACTAGAATCAGACTTCGCCCCAAAAATGGGTAATGAGGATTTTATGACCAGAGCTCCATTCCAATTGGGAAATGGATTTATGAATAATCGTTTTCCACTTTCAAAGCTGGAGGAATGCTTTGAGGAAGATGAGGACAGTGAAGGAGAAGTAGAGCAGGAGAATTTTTCTGCTTTCAAAGCTCTTCAAAGGATCCCGACCATCTCGAAGCTGTCAATGTCACTTAAAGATACCAGCTTAGGTGACAAGAGCCAGAAGTATTCAAAATTTTCTGGAACAAAACAAGAAAATGGCTATCTTACAAGCTCATCGGGGCATAGAAGTGCAAATGAGCAGCTTCCTGCAAGTGTGAGCTTTGTGAAGCTGGCTGACATGAATGAGGAGGAATGGGCCTACTTCTTGGAGAAGTTCCAGGAGTTGCTCTACGCAGCATTTGAGAAACGTAAATCCGTCACCTTAGGTCAGAAGCAGAGACAGAGGCTTGGTACTTCGTGCCAGTTTTGAGATTGAGGTGCCAGTAATATCGATACCAGAGAGTTGACTGAAGACGAAATAAGACTTAGTAGGTTTGTTGGGACTTGGGATGAAGGATTGTTAGGATAGATTCAGTATATGGGTTTTCCCCGGGAACGTTGTAGGAGGAATCGCTGTAAATATTCTTGGCGTCAGCTAAGTGGAGAAGTGAGTAGAATTGGTTGTATTTCTTCTTTAAGCTTTTATCTTTGATTTTGTTTGTTTTTTTTTCTTCTTCTTTTCTTTCACCTCCGAATGGACTCTGTTTGATAAATAATTTGTAGATTGGGGTCTTAAAAAAAGAGAGAAATATTTATGTAAATAGGGACATTTCGATCTCTGTGTTCTTGAAAGCTAGCCTTCCAGTTCTTTTTGAGCATCTGCCATGGGTTCATTTGTGGTGATTACTTCATGTTGGATATTGAATAAAAAAAGGGTTCATATGTCCCAAAGAAGGCATATGCCCATGTTGCTCTCTGTATCCCACTTTCGAAACCAATGCCACCATGTACCTAAATCAGATTTTTCTTTGCTGATGATAAATTCGTGACGTCTTCTCTTTGTTCCCAAAACACCTGGCTGGCATCCACAGATTTATTATTTTGTCCCCGCCGTCTGATGTTATCATCTTTAGTACTATTACTATTGGCTACTGCTAACCTTTTTTTTGGTTTTCTTTTGACCATTTTGTATTGGAAAGGACAAGTTTTGCTACCTCAGGGCAACCTATGAAAGTTTTTCCAAATCAATTACCCGTCTTCTTCGATCATTGGATTCAGTTTTATATGCATATATCTCATGTTTAAAGGGTTAAGTTGGAATTTACTTTTTTAAAAAATTATGTTCATAAATTAATATTAAAAAATTTAAATGTAGAATTGGAACCCAAAAGCTGAAAGCTTCAGATTGAGACAAAGGAGAGATGGGTTTCAAATCAACAATCGAGTCGATGGGGGGGAGAACAGGATTACATATGGAAATATTGTCGATGCTGACATTGAAAGCAAAGAAAGATTATTAGTAACCAACAAAGGAACATCACATGTTGGGGTCCCATTTAGCAATTGGAATGGAATGGAATGCACGATCAGGAATTGAAGATGATGATGCCCTTTCAACGCCTTGGGCGGGGTCTATCCTCTCTAGTTGCCAATTGCCATGCCCTATGCCTTTCTTTCTTTTCTTTGTCCACACCTGACAACAACTTGGAGCTTTTCCTGTGGATCCCTGTTTTGGGAGTTTTGCTACACTTGGGACATGGCTTTTCTTTCACTTTTGGTCATGTCCCAAGGATATTGAGAGATGAAAAGTATATCTATATTTAAAGAGATAAATCATTTTCGATTTTTTATTGATCCATAACTTATAGAACTTATACATAGTTGTGCATCTAATATAAACTCATATCAAATGTATTTATAGTTAATGAATTAATCTCATTAATGCATGAAGGAATAGGATCAACTGCTCAATTAAATATTTCCAATAAATTCTTACTAAAGAATAGGGATATTAATTATCAGCTAAATCTAACTGGAATGTATAGCAGAATTACATTATACCGAGCTTTCCATGGCTGGGATTCTGCTATACTAGTGTTATAATTAGTCTACTAAGGTTTAGAGCTTTTTGTCAAGAAATAAGCGGTGGAAGTACACAAAATCATCATTGCCTGTTGGAATGTGTAGCAGCCAGCCAAGATGAACATTTCTTGCCATGTGTTAGCATTCTGCTCACCAAGTTGCTTGCAGATGGGTGGCTGTTGTTGGGATCCTTGTGGGTTTTGTAGGTCAACATCACCCAGGTCACAATCACGTGCACAAACCGAACTTTATCTGATTCAGGATAAACATCAGGGTTTAGACAAGTTCTTGGTAGTTGCTAGCAGACTAGGCCTCTCCACCTAAGATTTTAATCATGGAAGCTGCTTATTTTGACCAGAAGTTATTTATAACATGAGACTGAAGGGTTAAGAAATTAATTAATAACTTAAAAACTGTTGTCTGACAGTTTAGACGTGGCACCCTGATCTCTTACCTGGTTCTTCTTGGTCATCTCTTGCTGCCATTTGTCTTTGCAGAGTGAGGGTCCAGCTTGGTATTCTTTACATTGATTGTAGTTCAAGATAAAATGATAAATCATCAAAGAGAAGCAGAGGTAGGCAAAAAGTGGAGGCCTGGAGGGGAGTGGGGCCTTATCTTGTTTGTCCCCTAATATCCTTGAAGCAAAATGATAGTTACATTTGGTGGAGATATCATTATTCAGGACTTTAGAGAACAGTTGAGCATGTGGAGAAAAAGGCTTCAATGATCCTTGTTTGTGCTCTCACTTTTGTGATCTTGCCAACAATACATGTCTTTTGCCTCCGCCAAGAAACAACTGAAACCATTTTTCAAGGTCAGCAGGTGTGCCCACACATGGAGAGCAAAAGCTGGAACAAATTTCTGATATATCTGAGTTTTCCAGTGAAAATACACTCATGCGGCAAATAGTTCAGGCCTGTCAGGTTATGGGAAGTAGTGGACAATACATCGTTCAATTTCAAAAACCAAGAGCGGAAATCATGGAAGGATATTTGTCATACGTGGATTAGGTGAAGTATTTCATTCATCAAGATAAGGATGAATTCAACACACTATGTGAGCACAGATGGCTCTTAAAAGACACGGTTGATAGATATCAAGTTTGGAGAAAAGTGCTGTAATCATAGTTTTCATAAAGAGATTGGGAGATGATAGTGTCAAGAAATGGACGTTATAACAAATTAGTGTTATCATGGGATCTGTGTCTAGTTCAAGAGGGGTTTTGAGAGCAACGTTATATCAGCAACGGGACATCGTGTCTGACGAGTTTGAGGCTGCAGCAGCATTTGTTGGTGAGGTGCATGATTGAGATCAGCATGTTCCTTTAAGTTCTTACATGGCAGTACGTACGTCAGTTGATAATCCTTTGTTGCTGTAATCTATGCAACAGTTGGGCCGGTTTTCCATGAGGCATATTTCTCTAGGAATAAGATCATTTGATTGTAAAGAGTTTCTCCATTACCAAACTTATTAATCCATGACTGACCCATTAATGTTAGCAATGTGATATATCCAATCCAACATCCAGCTTTGCGAACCATGGCCTAATCCAAATGTTCTTGTGGCCAGCTGCATTTGGCACAGGATGACTAGCCCATATGCTGCATTCCTCGTTCATCAAGGTTGCTGATGGCCAATTATATAGAAAGTACTAAACCCTCTAGACTTTGAGCTCAAGGTTTATGATTCTTCAACTCAAAATGATATGATGACATCAATGTCAACACAGATGTTTTCTTTTCCTAGCTGAGAATGAAAATAACTGATAGCTGCAAGGTAGCAGGGAAATCCATGAAGTCTACAGGCCTTCTGTAAATAGTATTGGGCCTTTCAGTTGTTTTCCTGAAGAGTGTAATCCTGAAACCAGTTGGACTATCTCTACGTGAAGGTGGGTTGTTGACTTGCGTTCTTCCCACTCTTTGACTGACGGAGACACGGGTTCTGATAAACATTTGTTTATTAGTACTATAAAGTGTTCAAATCAATAAAATAAAAGTAAATTCTGGTGTTTGATCCTAATGATTGGCTCCCCATATGAACATCTTCCCATTTACCTAACCCTTGTAACTACCGATGAAACAGTTGACAGCCTTCGATAGCTTGCTAATATGGACAGGAACAGGATTAGCAAGTAAACCTTCTGCAATTATTCTATTGTTGTCGTTAGGACATCAACTCCATAATCATCATCATCCAAAGCACACTCATAAATCTAATATGCTTGACAACACCATATTTTGTTTTCATTTGGTGGGGAGAAGAAAAAACTGCATATTGCTGCCATAAAGTAAACAGACTGAAGAATGAAGGATGGTATTTTCAATCTGCATTCTGCCAACCCAAGAAATAGATCTCAAATTCACATATATCTACTGGATAAACAACCCAAGGCTACTGTTTCACTTCATATGCAAAAAAGTTTCATAGCCATCTTCATAGATGCTCCTTATGACTATACACATCAAGAGCTTAGGTTTTGTTCAATACAAAAAAGGAGGGAAAAGGGAGTTTAGGAGTTAGTATAGAGATGTTAAATGTGCCTCCAAGGTCTTTCAGCAAGGCCTACACATTCACTGTATCTGAAACAATCAACCAGATGATCAATTGTCAATCCTGCTGCTTGCATGAATGAGCACACAATCACAGGGCCAACAAACCGAAATCCACGCTTCAGTAAATCCCTGCTAATGGCTTCTGCTTTTGGAGTTCTGAGGGGAACATTTCTAGGGTATTTGTATCTGTTGATGGTTGGTTTGTAATTCACGTAACCCCACATGAAGCTGCTGAATGATCCATATTCCCTCACAATCTGTATTTGGATAAACAAGTCCGTTGAGCAATCAAATGTATGTAAATGTAAAGAACACCCCAAAAAAGTAATCAGACATTTTAAAACTTGCCTTCAGTATGCATTTAGCATTGTCTACTATGCACCTCACTCTGCTCTCTGCCAACATGATGGCTTTGTCTGATGATATCTCATTGATTTCTTTGTCCCCCATTTTAGCAACAATCTCAGGATCAAAGCCAGAGAAGGCTTCTCTGTATTATCAACCAAAACTGCAAGCTTCAGCTCAATGTTCATCAAACTTTTTAGATAATCCATGCACTTGCAAATTGAAGACTGTACCTGTATAGTTCCTTTCTTTTCAAAATCTCTGTCCAATTGTAGTCCATCAGCATACCAGACAATGCAAGCAGCTCGAACAATTGGCTGTTTTGATTACTTATAACTTGAGGATGTCAATAAATTCGATAAGTACTTATGTTAATGAATTCGAACAACTTACTTGTCATCATAAACAGGAACCCCCCACTGCTCGTCATGAAATGATACGTATACTTTATCTGTATCAAAACTTTTCATTAGTTTCTTAGCCATCAAGTCATCAACAGCCTCTTCCCATGTTCTTTTCTTTGTTTTACTTTATTTTTTTTTGGCCGGTTCTTTATATGCATATCATAATAATTCATGGCTATTTCTTAAGATGGGATGTTTCAGGAATCAAGAGTTACCGTAACAATGACCAAGTCAAAGAATAAGTACTGTGACGATATCCATACATACACATAGAATATAGACTAATAAACATCTTGGCCTTTTGAATTTATACATAACTCTCAACTGCTAGATAATGATAGGTAATTAAGGGAAGTTTCTTGTTGATTATAGTTGCCTGACTATTGCGGTTGTTCTATCTTATCAGGTTAATGTGCATGTAGATGCACAATTTCACAGCTTAACCACCGGAGGCAATGTCAAAGATTTAGCTCTAAAGCAACCACTCAAAACACTGTACTTGTACAATGTAAAGGGTGATACTGATACCTGATTATCTCATTTGAATTTAAAATTTTATGTGTGTTTTCCAATTTATTAGTAGAGATGTTTGCAAAGAGAAATGACAGAATTTGAAGCTGGTATGATGTCATTTTGATATCTTTGTGAAGATGAACAACTGCTATAAGAATCAGTACAGGTATGTAGATAAGGTATATTAGTTGCTGTGGTGAAGATGGTGACAAGAAAGAGCCAAAAACTTGTACCAAAAGAAGAAAGAGGCAAACAACAAGTATCCAACCCATTAATTCTGAAATGCTGGTTGGTTTGTTGTTTAAATGGGGTTGAAGAAATTTTGGTTGCATTTGGATCTTGGACCTGCTAAAAATTAATTCAGGAAGACAAAAAGATCCAAGACTTGCTATAAACCAAGTGGTTGAGATGCTTCTTCACAATGAATATTAATGACCATTATTAACAGTCAGACTTTGGTATGAAATCTGACGATGATTCCATCGGAGAGAATCTTAAAATAATTGAAACCAATACAATGCTACCTTCTTTTTTGTTTACATTTATTTGATGTTTCCATTTCACAGTTGTATAACATTTCTTTCTTTTATCTCATAGTATTCAGTAGTTCCTCCTATTTTTGCAATTACCCATGTCCTTGATGGAGCTGCACTAGCTAAATATCAGATAAACAGGTGATCATATGCTATTTGCTATTTCTGGATGTGTCTAATCGAATCTCGGGGCTTGGAAATTTTTCTCTACATTTGACCTCAAGGCCACCTAATTAACTGTTAAGCTGCAGTCTGCAGAAATTTATTGGACTTTACAGTTTAGTGTTTCCTTCAATATGCTGAATCCAATTATTCACTGCCTGATTAAGATTCTATGAAAGCATTTAGAAGGTGTTCCTATACAGGTTTTCTGTGCTGTGCTTAAACAATTCATATATCATGTGCAAAATGAGAAGAAAGTAAAAGCATTTCTAAAACACACTTACCACTATTCTTTGTAACCCAGTTGCACCTCCTGAGTTCTCCACTACCAGGATCCTGACTTGGTTGTTGCTGCTGCTGATGATGATGATGCTGGACACTTTTAACAACCGGGACGACGAATTCTCTTCTTTCATGATGGGGAGCAATCAAGCTGAGTGCTAATGAAATCTTCTGCTCCAGAGGGGTGCTAGAATGATCTGTAAGAGAGGAGTCATTCGAGTTCTGTGACAAAGACAATGATAAGGATGATAGTGATAATGATGAAGTGCTCCTTTGAAGTCCAATTGGGTAGATTTTCTTCAAGTGTTTGGACAGCACACTTTGTGCTGGCTTCTCTTTTTCTTTAGGACTTCTGTTCTTCTCCAGAATATGTCTCCTGACATTAGCTTTAGACATGCTTGAGAAAATCATGGAGTTCTTGCCTTTTGTCTTCGATATGGGTAGATGTAAAGGTGAGCTTTTTGAGTTTGATAAAAGTTTAGGGTTTTATATATATTGTGGGAGGGAATGCAAAAGCTACCATACCTAAGTTGGTGAAATGTGTATTTCATTATGAACTGCCATCTTTTCTTTTTCCTCCTTATTTTGTAAGCAAAACCAATAACAGTAGGTTGAAATTTGGATATATATTCTATATATGTTATCTCATCAAAATGAATGATGTTTATGAATATTATTCTATATGTTATTGAATTAGATCTCTAAGCTAAACTGATCATTGGCTTAATCCAAATTACAGGCATAATTTATATCAGATAGAAGTCAGCACCTGCTTTAAATGTCTGCATATATCATACATGTGTCTGGTGGCTTAATCCATATCTGAAAGTAGGGGACCGATATTTAGTGATTTGGATCTATCATTAATTTGTTAGATTACCAGCCTAATATGAAGATGATGACAAATGCTGCTGAAAATTTTATATGTTTATATTATTCCTACACTAATATACTAATCATCATTTCCAGTTGGCCAGTCTGATATGAAGGGGAATATATAATCCTTAAACAGGTTCATACTTCAAATATTCATATAGCTTTGCAGTCTCTCCTTTAGAAATTGAGAAGGCAAAAAGAAAAACTAGTGAAGGTGAAAACTGCATATAATAGTTAAGTTTATTGTAAAGGGTCAATTTTAGGTGCAATGGTTATGGCATGCCTCAATATATTCTAATGATTTAATAGCCTTTTAGTTGCAGTGTTTTTCTCAATGCAAGAGGAATGGGTCCAAACTCAAATTATTCTTAACTTGCACTCCTGAGTCCTAAAAGGTTTGAGGCAAACCTCTGGCCTGCATAGACAAAGAAATCTCATCCATCATTCTTTGACACAGTCTTTCTCCTTACTCTCTACCCACAAAAATTCTGTATCCCTCGAGGTTTTAAATACACCCTTTGACTATTCGAACACATTGAGAGATTTGAACCCCATTCTTTGAGCAGAGGATGCATACATGTATTATTGAACCAAATGCTGAACTAAGTATCATGAATGCTCAATGTGTACCTAGGACAGTGATGTGCTGTTGCTACTTAGCATTGAATTTGGGGTACAAACAGAAAGTTACATGAGTTGAATTCTGATCAGTTCATGGCCCCTCTCCCCCATGGATTAGCTAATCTTCCCATTATCAATCTTTGTCTTTGCAGTCAGGCAAATTTAAAGAGCAAAGGGACCAAACCAAGACAAGAAAAGGAGTAAAACATAAACAAGACAGAATGTTGTCAGCGGCTCCACCATTCATCTTTGCAAAGACTTTTGGAAGAATTTACAAATTAAAGCAAGATGAAAAGGTGCTTTTAATTTGCTTGTCAGGAAATTCAAAACCCATTTATGTTTGCTTTGGTTTGCAGAATAAAAAATTTTAATGAAAAATTCTATAATTGGAAATTGAGTGTTAAACCAAAGTTAGGGTATTTTGCCATTGCATTAGGCAGCCTCTTGTTCATAAAATATAAGATAGTTGATGGAATTGTGGTAGTGGGTTGTAAGATTTGTCTTTTCTATCTTGTATTTGGGGTCCAAAAATCTTTTCTACTTTGGGCATCATCTCTTATTCTGTTTTCTACTTGCTTCCCTCCAAGAAACAAATACATTATCATGATGCTTGGCTTGGCCATTAAATCATTTTTTCCCCAAATTGAATCTTTAAATTTTTAAATTACAAATTGTTAGGTCATATTATTTTTGGTATAATTAATATTTCAATAAATCAACCATTAAATATAACAATTTATCTATATATGTATTTAAAATTTTAAATCAAATTTATATTAATATTTAAATCGATTGAAAATGTTATGTTTTTAATAAAAATTACATTGTCATGATTGATGTCAGAAGAATAATTATATCTTAAAATTTTACATGTATGATTAAAAGTGTGCAAATGGTTGATCCAATTGGTTCGATGTTAAGAATTCAAAAACCAAAAGAATCGAAATTGTTGAATGAAAAATCAAACCGAACCAATATTGCGAGGAATTATCAAACCAAATGAAGATTGAACTACTTTATCCATTTGAGCAATTATATCAAAATTGAAAAATAATATATATATATATATATATATATATATATATATATATACACACATATGTCCACAGACATATATAAATAGAAAAAAAAATTCTTTAAGAGGAATAAGAAAATGTATTAAAAATAATATATATAATAATTTATTGATATATTATTTGTTCAATTTTTTATTGATTCAGTTAAAAAATTTAGACGCCGAAAATTGATCAAATATTAAAAATTGAAATTACCATACATAAATAAAATAAAATCTAATAATTATATTAAATTATAAGATAATAAAAGCGAAAATGTATGAAAGTTATTTTTAAAAAGAAAGGTTTGTCAAAACTAAAAAATGGTTAAAAATCAAAAGTGCCTGTCAGAATCTGCAGTTTTAACCAAAGTGACGCCGTTTCTAATTATAAACTAACTTCCACGGGAGAAATGAGTCATCTTCCCCGTTTGCCTATCCGTCTATAACCTAAACCCTCTCTTTCTCTCGGAGGTCTTTGAAATTGCCGGGACACTAACTAACGGCTCTCTTAAACCCTAAAACCCTGTACTCTCAATTTGGAACCCTCTCTCCCACTTTCTCTCAGAGCAAACCCCTACTGAATAGTTATCACCATTTCTAAAAGGTGACACCCTAAAACCCTAAACCCTGATTTTCCATGCTCAATAAATGGAAACCCTTCAGTTTCCTGGCAAAACCTCACAGTCTCTCCGCCCTTTCTTCCCTAATCTTCTTCAGACCTTCAGTCTCCGTTGCCAATCTCGTAGAAGAGGAACCCTATATTTTCCAGCCCCCTAAAGACCCTGTTTTTGAGATCCTTTCTGGGTTGAAAAAATTGGGTTTTAGGAGGTTTTTAGCTGGGGATTATTTTAGGAACATGGTTTTGAGTTTGAATCAGTTACAGGTTGATAAAATTATAAATTGTCTGAGAGTTGAAAGCCCTGATTTTGCAGTGGTTTTCTTTGATTTTATGAGGAATGAGTATAGGTTCCGGCATTCAAGGTTTTCACGGTTCGTTGTGGCCCATGTTTTGGCGGGACAGAGGCGGCTCAAGGAGTTGCGGTTTTTTTTAGAGCAAATGTTAAAAGAGGAAGGTATTGTTTTTGGGGTATTGATTTTTTTAAACTCTCTGGTGCATTTCATTAGAATTTTTTTCATTTTTTTGTTATTTTGGTTTCTATTCATAGAAAAATCATTGTACATTTCCTAGCATTTTTAATTAGTGATATGTACTGTTAGTTGTTGCAAATGGAATTTATGTCAAGCTAGGCTTGCTTTACATCTGGGTGTAGTAATCGTGATCCCAGATGATTACCCAAATGATTTTTAGCTACAAAGTTTTTCTTTTTTTTTTTTGGCCAAAGATTTGAAATGCTGCTCATTTTTTTGTTTATAGATTTTGTGTGATTTCTGATAGGCTCTGGTTCTGCTCCTTCACTTTGTGAGCTCCTTTTGAATGGCTTTAGGGACTGGGACAAGAACAATTTGGTATGGGATATGTTGGCTTTTGCTTATTCAAGATCTGAGATGGTTCATGATGCTCTCTATGTTCTTGCAAAGATGAAGGACCTGAAGTTGCATGCTTCAATACTGACCTATAATAGTCTTTTATACAACTTGAGGCATACTGATATGATGTGGGATGTGTATAATGAAATCAAAGGTACTGGAACTACTCAGAGCAAGCAAACTAATTCGATAATCATAGATGGCCTATGTGGCCAATCCAAGCTACAAGATGCTGTTACATTCCTGCGAGAAATTGAAGCAAAGACGCTTGGGCCTTCTGTTGTTTCGTTGAACACAATAATGTCAAGATATTGCAAATTAGGTTTTGCTGATGTTGCAAAATCATTTTTTTGCATGATGCTTAAGTTTGGACTAGTTCCTGATGCATACAGTTACAATATTCTTATTCATGGACTATGTATAGCTGGTTCCATGGAGGAAGCATTAGAATTCACAAATGACATGGAGAAGCATGGGTTAGAGCCTGATATTGTAACATATAATATTCTCACCAAAGGGTTCCATCTACTTGGTCTGATGAATGGGGCTTGGAAGGTTATTCAAAGAATGTTAAATAGAGGGTTGAATCCAGATCTTGTTACATATACGATACTCATATGTGGCCATTGCCAGACTGGGAATGTCGAGGAAGGATTAAAGTTGCGGCAGGAGATGCTTTCACGTGGTTTTCAGTTGAGTGTCTTCTCATACAGTGTATTACTCAGCAGTTTGTGTAAGAGTGGACAGGTTGATGAGGCACTGGTGTTGCTTTATGAGATGGAAGCTAATGGCTTGGAACCGGATCATGTAACATATTCCATCCTTATTCATGGGCTCTGCAAGCAAGGAGAAGTGCAAAGGGCTCTTCATCTATACAAAGAAATGTGCTTAAAGAGAATTTCGCCAAATTCAATTTCAAGGGGGGCCATTCTGTTGAGTCTATGTGAGAAGGGGATGATATTGGAGGCAAGAAGGTATTTTGATTCTTTGATAATGAATAACTGGGTGCAGGATATTGTTCTGTATAATATTATGATTGATGGGTATGTAAGGCATGGTAATGTTGAGGAGGCTGTAGAGTTATATAAACTAATAACTAGAAGAGGAATTACTCCTACTGTTGTCACTTTTAATTCTCTCATTCATGGGTTCTGCAAAAGAAGAAACTTTCATGAGGCAAGAAGATTCATGGACACTATCAGGCTTCATGGTTCAGAACCAACTGCTGTGACATACACCACTCTTATGAATGCATATTGTGAAGATGGAAATATGCACTGCATGCTAGAGTTGCTTCAAGAGATGGATGCAAAATGTATTGTTCCAACTCATGTCACTTACACTGTATTTATCAAAGCGCTATGTAAACAGCGGAAGTTGCAAGAAGCTGTCCAATTAGTTCACGATATGTGTGATAAGGGTTTAAACCTGGATCAAGTAACATATAATACCATCATCCAGTGTTTCTGCAAAGCTCAAAACATTACAAAGGCTTTTAAGTTAGTGAATGAGATGTTGCTGAATAATCTTGAGCCCACACCTGTCACATATAATATTCTCATAAATTGTCTCTGTGTATATGGTAACCTTAAGGATGCTGATAAGCTTCTGATTTCTCTTCTAGAACAAAATGTCAATTTGACCAAAGTTGCTTACACCACTATAATCAAAGCACATTGTGTGAAGGGTGATGTGCACCGTGCATTCATGTTTTTCCACCTAATGGTGGAAAAGGGCTTTGAAATTTCAGTGAGAGATTATAGTGCAGTTATCAATAGATTGTGCAAAAGGTGTTTGATAACTGAGGCACAACATTTTTTCTGTATGATGTTATCTTATGGCATTTCTCCAGATCATGAAATTTGTGAAGTATTGCTCAATGCTTACCATCAGTGTGGTGACCTCATTTCAGTTTATAAAATGCTTGCTTGGATGGTCAAATCTGGCTTACTTCCTCAGAGGTTATGAGAAAATGATGATATATAATTTTTAATGCATCCTTTATTCCATCACTGCCTAATTGATGATGCTGAGGTTCATTACTCAAAGGTACAGGACATTACATTATAAATATATGTTTCTCATGGTTTTCACTGCTTCACTGCAGGGTTCAGTTATATGGTCCTAATGGAACAAGCATAATGCTTTCCCTCCCTCTGAATAGTAATAAGGAACAAACAATATTGTGGAAATGACAACAGTCAGGCTAATAAAAGCCTAGTTGCATAATACTTAAAGTGTTCTTGAAGGCATGGGAAGGCTTTTACTATTTTCCCTTTCCTTTCCCCAATTTTATATGTGTCTTGTGTCATTTATTTAGAATCTTAGTACTAGAAAGAATATTGTTGTGCAATGACAATAATTTCTGTTCTTTAAATATCAAATAATACTAAGTGCTTGAAGTATAAAACGATAGGCTGAGGTATACCTTATTAATTGTCTTATATATTGTAAAGATTGGGATGGTGAATGTGGTTTGCATCCTTTATTCATGAATACACTAAGTGCATGATTGGCCAAGGTAAACCCTATTAGTTGTCTTATACTTTATTAACATTGGGATGGTGAATGTGATTTTTGTACTTAATTTAAGATTCTTGATGTCTTATGACTTCATTTTCTCATGGTTGAGTGCTGCCTCATTTTTTTCCATAAAATTTTGTATCGGAACTATTTGAACTGCATTGAACTTTTTTCGGCACCATTTATCTGTCTAGATATATAAACATGTTTATTTTATAGGTTTATGAAATGAGGCATGGAGAGTAATTTGCACAATAGCAAACCTACATCAGTAAAATTGAAGCTCAAGTACCCAAGGGTAATCAGCTTTTGAAGAAGATGCCAACAGTTTGATAGGCTGTGATATTGCACAGAATGTACCCTTCATCTTAATGATTTATATAATGGTAAGTGTGCTTTTCAGCCTGTTTCTACTAGTTATGAACTGCAGTTTATTTATAATCATAGTTTCAGAACGAATAGAAGCCAGTAAGATTATTAAAACAAAATTAAAAGGAAAAAAGAAAAAAGAAAAATCTAAGCCTTTCCATTCTAAAACAAGATTAGAGGTTTTTATTTGAGCATGGAATATGTGATTTAGAGGCTAGAAAAGGTATTGCCTTGTAATTTGTGTCTTGGAGTATAATTGGAAGAGGAGGAAATGGAATGAGACTGTAATAAGGTTACTTCTGCATGTCTGAATGCATGTTTTGATCCACATGAAAGCTTAGAGTGACCCTACGATATGGGATGGATTCGGCTACATATCTCTCATGTAAAGATTACTGGTTCATTTTAGAAACTTGAATATCTAATGGCATACTTGTAGATTTGGAAGTAGAGGTTTTTGAGTAATGACAAGGTTTTGCAGACCAATCTAATTAGGCTACTTCAATTTTCAATTTCCTTCAAATGTAATCTTAGTTCAAAATCTATAGAGCCTCACCCTTTTTCCTTTTTGCTAGCTCATAAAGATTTATTTTTCCTGTTCCATGATAACCACCACGAGCTGAGGGAAATTTTCAAATAAAAAGATGAACAGGTATGGTATTAAAATATTTAATCAGGGACTATGCTATCAACTAGGATCGCTAAAGTATATGTATGCATATGCATATGTGCACATGCAGGCACATATGCATACATGTAATCTCTTGGATAACATAATTGCATCAAGAAACTTGAACAAAGCCCCATTTCTTCTAACCTTCAAAAAGAAAAAAAAAGCCCCATTTCTTCTAACTTTCAGAAAAAGAAAAAAAAGCCCCATTTCTTCTGATCCATTTCTCTAGGGAAGAGGGGATGCCATCTTTCATGGCTGTTTGATTTTGCTACAAAATTCCCTTATGCCTAATTTATGCAAGAAGAAGACAAACCGGCTTCAATTTATGCCCGACTAGTGATATATTCTTGATGGTGGTATTGCTATTTGTTCAAGCAGGTACACCTGTGGACGGCTACTCCAGGGATTAGGGATGTTTGGGCAGATCTCAGAATGCTTTAATTGCAAATTCTTATTGGTGAGCTAACATGGTTTTTTTATCATTAATAAAAGCTAACTGTTGACATCTTGAATTCGCAAGATTGGTTGTTATAGCTATGTTCAACTTCATAGGGCTTAATTGCATTTTAGAACACTGTTTTTCATATTTCTTTTCTCAATTCTAGCTGATGTAGGGAGGTCCCCTATATCAGATGATTGCCGTTAATAGGGAGGTCCCCTCCATTTTTTTAATTCGAATTCCACTTCGCTTTTTTCCATTCGTGCTTCTTAGCATCTGATTTAACAGCTTGTATCGATCCGTAGGCTAGTTGCTCGTGTCAGACACAGTGGACACATTCATCAACATACTGGAAGATTTGGAGTCAGCACTTTTATGCATCGACCACCATCATTCCTTAAAAAGTAAGAAGTTTCACCATTTTCCTTCCTGTGCTTAGCACGAACAATGAAAGTCTTTACAATGTTAATGACTGACATCTTCTCTATTGACATGTTATGTAGGGGGGAGAAATTTGTGCATGATTGTTATATCAGGGAGCCATTAGCAAGTATATGAAGTAAGGCTCGTGTAAGATTATCTGTCACCACATGTTTTACACCTATTTTTCATCCTAAGGTGTTGTCTATTGAGAAGACATAACCTATGCCAACACATCTTCTATGAATCAACTGAAATTTATATATGGAATATTTGGAATCTGACAGTAGAATGTCATTAGCACTCGAACATAGGATTTGCTTACATGTATTCATATTTAAAGAGTGGAATTGAATTTTTATTGGGGCTGATAGAGGAAAGCAGGATCTAGCTTTCTCTAAGTTGATCCAATTCTCTTACAAATCTATCCAAATCCTTCATGGAGCTCCCACCATCACTTGTTGCAGCCAAAGCCTTCTGTTTCAGTTCCTTAGCCTTTGCCTTCACTCCACCCTCATTCATCGACTTAGCGATGATCCGACCCAATTCATCTGAGTCAGGAACCGAGTCAGAACCTTCACACACCCTAACACCCACACCCACATCCTCCACCAGGAGCCTGGCGTTCACAAACTGGTCGGCTTCCATGGGCCAAGCCAGTATCATGACTCCACCCACTATCCCTTCCAGCACCGAGTTCCACCCGCTATGGCTCAGAAACCCACCCACCGCCTTGTGACTCAATATCAACGCTTGTGGGGCCCACCCTTTGATCACCATACTCCGATCGGCCACCCGCTCCTCGAACCCATCGGGTACGACACCATACCCGTCTTCTTGCTGTTTGGTCGTACCCGTTTTCACCACCCAGATAAAACGCGTCCCGCTCTTTTCAAGCCCGTTAGCCAAGGCTTCCATTTGTTCCTTTCTCAACAGCTTTTGACTCCCAAAGCAAACATAAACAACAGACCCATCGGGGCATCCGTCAAGCCAAGCCAACACACGGTCATTCCGGTCAGACTCCGAACCCGAATTGCCCCGCCCCGATACATCCGGGCTTGTCAAACTAAGCGGCCCGACAGTGAAGACACGATCATGACCTACTTGTGTCTTGAAACATCGAACATGCTCAGTTCCCAAAGCATCAAAGTAATTAAAAACGCAACCCCAACTCTTTGTATTTGCAACCAAGCCATCCTTGACGAACTCCCAATCAGGATCTGATCTCTTGTAGAGTTTAAACACGGATGGCAAATGTTCCTGCTTGAAGACCGGGGATCCATGGAGATAGTTGAACTCGACTTCGCTCAAAGGCGTCAAATTTTCAACATTGTTCCAAATATAGTCGAAGACAGAAGCCAAAAACACACCTACTGAGAAGAAAGCGATCCTGGGGATGTTCAAGTGGGTCGCCAGGTGTTGTGTCCAACCAAGGAAGAAATCGGAGAGGATGGCAATTGGAGGGTTGGGGTGAGAGTTGAACCAGTGGATTAAAGGGTCGCGAAGTTTGCCTAAGGCGGCCATGATGGGTAGGTTCCCTGTGTTGCCAAGGTCTTTAACGTGTTCGACTCCGGGTGGGATGAGAGGGTGAGAAGGGAAAGGGAGGACGAGGGGAGTGATGGAGGAAGGATGGGAGGAGAGGAGAGAAGAGAGTAATGGGAGGTTTTTAGGGGTGATTAAGATGGTGATGGTTAGACCACGGAGAGCGAGTTGGTGGGTGAGGTCGAGAAGAGCGAGCATGTGGCCATGGGCTGGGTATGGAAACACCAGGATGTGGGGGTGGGGGTGAGGGTGAGAGTGAGAGGCCTTGGGGCTCCTGTCGGTGGACTCCATCGCTCCAGAGACTGCAGCTGGTTCAGCTGAAAAGAGATGAAGAATTGGTGAGTTGACTTGACGAGTGCCCCTGGCAAATAATATATGGTGGAGCGTGAAGACGCAGCTACCTGAAAGTGGATTCGTGTGTGAAAGAACAGTCCTTAGAAATTTGTTAGTACAATTACTTGAGTTCTAGACAAAAACTCTGATTAGGATGGTCAATGATCTCATAGGTAGAAGGGTTAATTCTACATTTTGTTCTGCTAAATCTCCTTAACTCACATACAACTTTACAAATATGTAATATCTCCCTACTAAAGTAACTGGCCCATAACTATTAAAACATGTTAACTTTAGATATTTAGGTATGTTAAAGTGTTCGTACAGTTCAATTATTCATGAAAAATAAATGATTAATATTTATCTCCCCATGCTGTTTGTCAGATCATTTCGAGACACCATGGTTGTGGCACCACGACCTAAACTCGATCAGATGGGTCAGTTCATGGGGACCTAAAACTTGCGGGAGTTGGAGAGCTCATGAAAGATGAAATGGCTTGGCTCAGTTGGTTATGGGTACTTGCGAACCATTGGGACTTTCCATGGACTTTGAAAAGCTTTGAGCCCCTTAGAGATGGGTTACAAAATGACTATTTACGACATTTGATTTACTGTTGACAGTGCATACAAGTGTCATACGTTGGTAATGCTTCAAATATAAATTCATATATATAATGATAATGGTTAAGTATACATAAGCTTTGAAGGAGAGGAATGAAACTTATAGTGTTTGCACAGAGCAACAAATTGAGTACCAAATAAACTCTAAATGTAGCATTAGACAGAAGATCTCCCTTTATAATTAACAGGGATTGAATTCCCATACTCATAACTATTTGGTTCAGAATTTACTTTAGCCTTATTGGTAAAGCCAAATACATCCATTGGGAAAAACTTATAGCTAGGGGGCCATAGCTTTGGCCTCTGTTTTATGAACAATTTAACATTACAGCCACAGCTTGAGCAGCCCCGCCAACCTTCCAAACCTTAGCAGATTTAAGACAATCTAATCCAGCAGCATGGAGCAAAAGAGAGGGAAGCTGGCAAGTAGGAAAAGAGAAAGGAAAAAAAAATGGAAGCTTAGCTATCTTTTAACATTCATAGATACAAGCAAAAGCCAGAACTGTATTTTGAACATTCCTCAGCGCTATATTGTTTAGCATTCTTTATTGGCTACAGTATGTTATCTGTCTCAGTTATTCTTGGGCGGGTGGTGCCTCGGCGCATGATAATCAGCATTGAAAGCCACGAAACCTGACTCATCCACTTCGTCAGAGGAATGACTGACAGTTTGTTCCCCGCCACTTCTCACATCCTTCACCTTCATTTGCCTGTCAACCACCATTTTTCTTCCTCCTAGCAAGTTTTTGTTTGTAGCAGCAGTCACACCGCGTTCACCATCCAGAAGCCCCTGATTAAACAAAAAAATTTTCAGATACAGCAACATCTATCATGGAAGAGTTTAAATTAGAATTAGTGCAGCTACCTTAATCATCACCTTTCCGGTTGAAGCTGTCTTATGGTTTGAATCTGGAATACCCCCACCTGAATAAAAGAAAAACTACAATGAATTCAACAATCCTAAACCATATATACTACATTGAATGCTCAATTGATACTACTTATACCTTGGCTGGCTTGTGCAAAGGAGATCCAGCTAGCAAACAGAAGTAAAATCAAGAGGCATGTTACCCTCCCAGCTGCCATCTTTCTTCACAGGGAACGTGGGTTAGTAATTAACAAATAATTAGCAGAAGAGTAAATGAAAACAGAAGCAAAGGCTTTATAGCTAGGGAGATCAGAAGCAGGTCAAAATATAGATTCTAGCACCTATGTAATAAAACCTAAGTCAAAGATATTAAGACTATGATTGGTTCCAACCTCGGCCTTTTCTCATATATATATATATATATATATTTATACAAAAATATAATTATACATGGAAGAACATTGAATAAAATATAATACTGCATTTGAACCCCTCGAACCACATGTGTCAACGAGATTCAACTATATGGGAATCTCAAAGCTTTTTTCCAATCACAAAAAATTATCATATGATAAAAGTGCCACTACTTGCTTCAAGGTCCAAGATAAAAAACTGGGTGTCATGAAAGGGCTTCTTGGTAACAATTTGTATGGAAAACACCGAAGCTATGGTAGCTATGCCGAGGTGAAATGAAAAGAGAGATCAAGGGATGGGGTGGTCCATGCAAGCTGCATGGTGTTAGAGGTGGTGCGTACGATAGCGTAGAATGTAAGGTACGTGTGTTTTGCGCCTGTCTGCCGCCATGTATTCAACGAGACAAACGAAGCTTTGTTTGGTTTGCCCAGCAGCTGGTATATGGTTTCTCCAAATGACTAGGCTACTATTCCCCATAAATAACATGAAAATTTTGAACGGTTTAGACCATTTTCACTCCTATGAACTTACAAAATTTGCAGGGTGAATTTATTTTTGGGTATAAAATTGATTTTTTTCACACAAAGATTAATTATCATGTGAGTTTACGAGTGAACTCATATGTTAATAAATATAATTGATTGATAAGATTAAATCCCTTCTCCTTCATTTAAAATTCTACTTATTACACAGTTAATAAATCAAAGAGGAGGAAGATGATAGCATACAGATTCCTAATAATTAATCTAATCAGTATTGTTTTCACTGTCAAATTAAGTATCAAGAATAAAATACACTTTTGTGTTCTAAATTCTTAGATGCTATAATTTTGTTAGAACAAAGAGAGGAAGAAATTGAAAACATAGAATCAATAAAATACAAAATATTATATATATATATATATATTGACAACGTGAAAAGCAGTGACAGGGCTTCGGAAACATAGGAATTAGAATACCTAAAGCGTTTATTCCAACTTCGTTTGAATGATTCTGTGGGTGTTCCCCGGAGAAAAACGAGGCCTAAGCCACCACCGGTAAAACATATTTTCACCACTCGAAATTTGTGCGACAGCGTATCGAACTACAGCCACAGGCATGTTCTGCCACATGGCCACCACATATCTAGTACGAACCGTAGTTGGAGAACAAAATTTCATAAAAGAAAAAACAAGAAAACATTGAAGGGGAGAATTGCAGAGAGAAAAATGAAAATGGCAAATTGCCAGGAATATCTGGTATTAGCAAGCTGTCCTTGCTGGCTAAGTCATTTTGATATAATTTTCTTTGGCATTTACAAGCATTATCATTAGCTAAAATTCTTTGACTATCTTACCTTAATTGCTTGGTGAAACCAATTCTGAGTTTCCATTTTAATCTTTCCTTTATTTGGTTGGTGAAACCAATCCCCTTTTTAGTGTCACTTTGGGGGGTTCACAGTGACAAAATTTGATCACTTCCAGACGCCTGTTGATGGGTAACCATGGGCAACAGTAGGCCAGTTACCGTCTACTCTTCTGATGGCCAGAGCCCAGGTTTTCTGTCAGATCAGATCGCATTTTCAGGCAGAAATTGAGTAGGGCTGGCTGGCTATGGTGTATGTATGGTCCATCCTACCTCAAACCCAGTTCGGAAAAGACTAGAAATTTACGAAGGAAAACAAACCAAGTGATCCAAGACTCAGCCCATTGCAGTTGTTCATTTCCTTTGTATTATCCGGCCCCTTTGTTTGATATCTCTTTACAGCGTGCTAGCCAGCTAGTTGCTAGGCACCGCATGGAGTTTACTTTGCTTCTTCAAACTCAGTCAATACTCAAAGCTTCGAAACAATCTGGAGATTGTATCTACTGCCTGCAATTGATTCATAGAGATTGGTCTTATGGACCATTTGGACGGAAGAGATCAATCTAGCCGTTGACCATTGATTTGCTTAACAAGGATCGATGAGGAACATCCAGATACCAAGTTCTGAAAATAATCATAACATTTTTGGTCCAGTGCCATGATACTGAATTAATTACCAATAGTCTTCATGAAAGACCTTTTCACTGCATGCTTATGTCAGGAGCTTGATCCTTAATCTAAACGAAGATTAATCTATTAAGTGAAATGATCCTTTTTTTATATATATGTTCAAAATCATTTTAAAACATATTCAATATAAGATTTGACCGATTTAAATCATATAATAATTTTCATGAGTAATTTATAACATCCTTATAAAAAAAATTCAATAATCTTATGAATTTTAATTCGTGATATCTTTTAAATTTAAGTGACATACAATACTTTCAAATTCACATTAGATGTATATTAAGAATTTAAGATGATCTCATGTGAATATAAAGAGATAGAATCTTTGAGGCTCTAAGCTTGACACTTGCATGAGGAGATTACAACTTAAACTCGTGAACTAAAAAGACACCTAATCACACAATCGAGTGGAACTACGGGAGAAAGCCAGCATTTCTTCTGTTTCCAATTATTGCTCCTTTCAGGATGAATCCCCACTCAACAGTTTGAAAGTTGGCCATGTTATATATAGAAATCTGAACAACTCCATCAAGCTAATAATACGACTGGCATTGCATGCTTGGTAATTTAAATGCCCCATGAAAGGATAAAGATATATTTGCTTGCTCAAATATATAGATGCATGATCTCATAGGATTGTGACAATACTCATTAAATCGAGATGTATGTGTTTGTATTTTGGTTTTTGGATATATACATTCTCTAATTAAAGGTGTTAGAATCTAATTTCATCTCGGATAAAAACATATATTTAGATTTGATACTAGGTTCTTCCTGGACAAGGGAGAAGCTTAAACCATGGATGGAACAGAACTAAAACATAAACTGCTAATTGATGCTTCAAAGTCAAACAAAGATAATAAAATATTAATGTACTTATATGTAATCATGAATGTTCCCTCTCCTCTCCCAAAGTAGACCCACATCAGTACCTCATACATTTTTCTTTTCAATTTCTATATGCTCATTAGCCCCCACCACCTCATCATTCCTCCACTTTTTCTTGCATACAAAATTTAAAAATTCATATTTTTCTCTAATTTTCAAATCCTTTTTAATTTTATTTTATTTTGCCTAAGGGATCAATGCTGGAGTCATGGAAAGCAAACTTCAGGATGAATCAACTTGGAATATAGAAACGAAACGCGTGCAAGGGAAAGGTTTAATTTGGACACTCTAGACTAACAATGGAAGGGCTAGCTAGCAGCTAGGCTTTGATAAAGGGAACACAGAAAGCCTAGAAATATAACACTTCTTCTGTACAACTAAATCTGATTATTTTAATATGTATCATGAAAGTTGGAAAAAAAAATCTCAATTAAAATCAAAAGTGTGGTTAAAACAAATTACATAAATAAGAATTTGATAAAATTCTGTTCATATAAATACGTCTAAAACCTAAATTTATATCGTAAACCATATCATCACATATCAAAGCGCAGGTCATATAGAGATTCTATCTTTTTCTTAATCTCTTCTTGCCATGTCAAATAGAGGATGAGAAGCCAACCCTGTCGAGGAATCTCCAAGCAATTGTTGGAGATGATGGGCGCCTACAATGGGAAGTCAGAAAATAAGATCATAAAACGAAACAAAAAACAACTAAAACATCAGACTAATTGAGATTAAAAACATCACAAAAATAAGACCATACAAGTTGATTTTGTTGTCAAAAAATTGCCCATTTTTGTATGATTTTCATTTCCCTACAGGGATGAGACTATTGCTTGAGCACTGTCCCCATAAAGACAAGAAAACAGGAAAGATGAGCATCTAACAACCAATCACATCTGCCATTGAATTATCTCTTAAACAGATTGGCCCACTCTATCATAGCAAAGAGCCATGTAATTGCAATTCAAAATTCAAAAAATGGAAAAGAGTTTTGTTTTATTTTTTTGTTGCCCAAATTATAAAGAATCAAAATATATTTATGTACTATATGTCACACCTTTAATCTGATATAATAATCTAATGGTATTGATTTTATTAAGAATGCAATTAACTTTTGGTAACCATTTTGAAGCCGGAAATCACTCTTAGTTAATGTAACCGACAGGAATTTCCTCCCTACTGCTTTGTCCTTTCCATGTTTGCTTCCTCTCACTCTCTCCCCTTGAAGCCAAAAATTTCTCAAGAACCAAACATAAACAACCAAAATCCCAGGATCTTGATTTCCTAATCTTCTTTTGTCTCATTCACTATATACTCTCTGTTCTCTTCCTACTCTTTTACCCTCCAAAAAAGGAAAAAAAGCTAACCACGAAGTCTAGGCATAGCCTGAAAGCCTTACCATGCAGTTCTTATCAACTTGTCACACCAAAAACATATAATCACCATCAAATTGTATCATTCTTTGTGGTTTCTGGGATCAAAATGGGGACTGCAACATCAACCATGGCAGCTAAATTTGCATTCTTCCCGCCGGACCCGCCTTCCTACAACATAGTTGTGGATGAATCAACTGGGAAAATGAGGATCTCGGATGTTAACCAGAGAGATAACGTGGACGTGTTGAAGCTGACTACCAGGAGAGGGAATGAGATTGTGGCCATGTATGTGAAGAACCCATCAGCTTCATTGACAGTGCTGTATTCTCATGGAAACGCTGCTGATCTTGGTCAGATGTATCACATTTTCACTGAGCTCAGTATCCACCTTAATGTTAATCTTATGGGGTCAGTACTTTGTACATGTCTTAAGTGTTCACAGATTTTTCATAGTTTAACCCTGTAAAAGTTGACAAGATAGAAAGGTTGTTAATTTAGAATCAAGGAGGATCAGTGTGATTTTTTTTTTCTGTGTTGATGCAGATACGACTACTCAGGATATGGACAATCCTCTGGAAAGGTATATTCCTGTCTTGTTCTTTGGCCTTTGCAATGTAGAATTTACTGGAAAACTGGTGTGCAATCTAGCTAGGTCAAGCCCAACATATACCAGCACGTGTGCTTTGGCTGAGATTGTGGAAAGTCAAAAGGGAGAGAGAGAGAGAGAGAGAGAGAGAGACTGGAGATATGAAGATGAAACCAATTTTACTTTTCAATTTAGTTTATCTTCATGGGAAAATTCTCCTCCTACTACGATAACAAAATCCCATGTGCACATTTGTTTTTGGTGTTCATATGGCTTAGAAAAAAAAAAAGAAAATAGTTTCTTTGTCAAGCTTTTCTTGGCCTTCTTTTTTTTCTTTTTTGCTTCGGAAATTGATTGAGACTTAGTCTGACGATTGCTCTGATACATCTTCGCCACTTAGCCAAGTGAGCAGGACACATATGCAGACATAGAGGCAGCTTACAAATGCCTGGAAGAGACCTATGGAGTTAAACAGGAAGACACTTTATTGTATGGGCAGTCAGTTGGGAGTGGACCTGCTCTGGAACTAGCCATTAGGTTGCCTTGTTTGAGGGCTGTAATTCTTCACAGTCCAATCTTGTCTGGCCTCCGTGTCATGTATCCTGTGAAGCGTACATTCTGGTTTGACATTTACAAGGTTTCTGTTTCAATCTCTGTTCATCAATTGGACTAAGGTTTTTGCTGTTTCAAGATGTGACAATTCTGCTCTTTATTAAAGACATGCCCCTTTGCTTTTATTGCAGAACATCGATAAAATTCCTCTAGTTGACTGCCCTGTTCTGATAATTCATGTGAGTGTGCACTTCCTTTAGTCCTGAATGATTCAGATGAATTAAGCCATATTTGATGCCAAGTGTACAATTTGATCAGTTGAACCTACTGCAGATTTCATCGCCATGATAACCTGACGTTGTCTCAAAACTTGAATTTAGAATGTTATTTTCATTTTATTTGGGATGAAGTTGTCTCAGGTAACAATTTAACCAATGTTTTTGCAGGGAACTGAAGATGAAGTGGTGGATTTCTCCCATGGTAAGCAACTTTGGGAGCTATGCAAAGAGAAGTACGAGCCATTATGGCTCAAAGGTGGGAACCATTGTAATTTGGAACTCTACCCTGAGTACTTAAGGCACCTTAGGAAGTTCATATCAGCCATCGAGAAACTACCACGTCTTCGTAATGTAACTGAGCAACCCAAGGATCAGTCGGAACAACCTCCAAACAACACAGACCAAATCAAGGAGAAATCCAGGGCAAGCACTGACCATAGAGAGAAGGGTAGGCCAAGTTTTGGGCAAAGAGAAAAGTCTAGGCTAAGCACAGACAATAGAGAGAAAGCAAGAGCCAGCACTGACAAAAAAGAGAAATCAAGAAAGAGCATTGATCGAAGTATGAAGGCCAGGAACAGCACGGATCATTCCGAGAGAGCAAGAAATAGTTTTGACCGGTTAGATACTTATGAATCATTAAACCCTTTCCTCCTCGTACTCCTTTTTCTTTGCATTATTCTAAATATTGATTGTTGGAATTGGTCATGGCAGCTTGGGAGATATGGTGCGATCTGTTGGACTGTGCAATGTTGATTGTTTAAGGCAAACAGCTGCTGAGGTTTGAGTAACGAAGTGTTTCCCACCAGCAGTGACTGCACATTTGGGGTTGTAAATTTTCGTTTTCTCCATTGCCTGTGTTGATGGGTTGGGGATGTTTCTGTAATGATGATTGCTGCTGTTTCTTCAGGAATCATGCATCATACATACACATCCTCACTAGAACTTTCATTATTTTCCCCCCCTTTTGTAATTCCTTTGCGGGTTTAATTCGAAATAAGAAGAATGTAATTGAAGATGATAGGTTATGCATATGAAGTTCATATATGATATATATCAGCACATCAAGATTTTCTTCGCAACCATGTTGACACAGTTGAAAATAGGAAATGGGTTTCCATTGTTGATGACAGAAAAGAAAGTTCAAGAACAAGTTTGAGTTATCAACCAGAAACATAACGTCTATGGTAAGCAAATGCATTTGCTTGTCAAAAGAAAGCAAGGCCTTGTCCATATTTTGCTAAACAGTTTGCCATATTTCCACTAAAGAAAAATCTTCATTCTAAAAAGTTCCAGATTGACTTAGTCATGGAGCCATCTTTCCCTTGTTTTTTCTCAGCCAAAATAAAATTTCCATTAATAAAGAAATAGAAAGTTTGAAGGAACAGGATAGAACAAACTCTGGATACATGACTAACATTACACAATCCACACTCAACGCCATATCTAACTATCTAACTGGCAATACAAAAGTTAAAAACAAACACATAGTCGACATTAAATACAAATGGGGGTACAAGAAATGGAACACATGACACAAGGACCACCATAAAAAGAGACTGCCACTAGTTAAAAAGTTGTCAACCACAAAACACAATATTCCATCCGATGCAGTGTCTTCCTTGCACAACCACAAACATTCCAAAGTAATTTCAATAAAGATGGATGGAAATTGGAATGAGCCACCAACGAGTTGAAAACAAAAGAGCAGTAAACTGAAACAGGTGGAAGAGGACCCAGAGATTAATTCATGCACAAGAGCAATTCATCATATAATCAAGAAACCACATCAGAAATATAACACTACGAGGATCTTATAAAGAACGTCAAACGACCCACAACATCAAGCCGAGGCGTCAAAAACAATATCAAGCCGAATCATCAAAGCACCGAATTGATGAACTGGGCTGTGATTTTGACATGGGCTCCATGTCAGTCCCAATTGCATTTTGGCGTGGGCTGTGATTTTCTGATTGTGTAGTTGATAAACTTGGTCTTACTGCCAAGTGCGGGCTACAGACTTTTCGGTTATCAACATGCAAAGCTGAGGTCTGAAAATTCATACAAATTGAGGTATTATTACTTCATTCTCATAAATATTTTTTACTCCTAATTCAATATTTTAAAAAAAATTTTAATCCATAAAATATCTCCTTTTCTTGACAAGTTATTTTCCATCAAAGAGTAATGTTATGAACTCACATTATATAAGTAAAAAAAGAATTATAAATTTATAAATGTGAATATTACAATCTTATCAAGTAAATTTTTTAAAAAAGAATGATGATTTTTATAACAAAGTGTTATCAAAGTTAATTTAAATATGACTCTAATATTATGTCAAGTGTTTCAATAAATAGAATAGGCATGACGACATGACTCACGATGAGAATATCAAGGATTCATGTGAGTAAAAATGTTACAAAATATGAGTTTATAAATATTTAGGATGTATATCTTATAAAGAAAAGAGGATGCCGTAAATTTATATGAAAAAAAAATTATAAAATCTCATATTGAATAATAGGATTACAAATATGAACATTGTACATTCTATATAAAATAAATATTTAAAAATTTAAAAATACATTCACACTCCAATAAAAACAAATATAAAATAATAAAAAAAAAAGATAATGATCCTAAGGTATGATAATTGAAGTTGGCATGAATCTCACTTCACTTCAAGATTTTTCCTTCCTCTTATAAATTTTAATAACAATGGGGAAATCAAACCAATACAAACTTTTTGTTTTCTTGATTAAAGTTAAAGAAACCAACAATAATGCTCAGCAACATTTTCCTACACTTGGAAATTGAAGTGCAAAAACAAAAAAGGAAAATAAAAAATAAGACAAAGGGGATAATATTGGCAGGGTGCTGAAATGGCAGAATCTAGGCCTTACATTTCCAAGGGCAAGTAACCCCGAACTCAAAGCCTCCCTCCTTGTTTCTCGATTTCTAGAACCCTCCACTCTCTCCCTTAAACCCCTTCAGTAGGGTTTTTACTCCTTTCTCTCAATACCCAAGATTTTATCTTTGCTGTTTCTTGCCCAACTCTCTCTTCCTCCAGGGCTTGCTTTTGATGGCTCCAGTTCTAAGTAGAAGCTTGGCTACTCCATCTTTAGTATCTCTCCCTTTGACAAACCCCAACAAGGCCTTCGCTCTCAGAAGCGCTTTTCTACCACGAAATGGTCTGCATAAGGCCTTCTCTTGCACTGGGTTAAGGTGGAAACTTGGGAAGAGAAACAACCAAATTGCCGTTCGGTGTGAGGCGTCGGCAGTTGCTGAGAAAGAGGCCGAAGAGACCTCCGGGGAGAAATTTGAGTACCAAGCGGAGGTGGGTTGCTTTTGCTTTTCCTGGAATTGCTATTTTTTCCTTCTTTTTCTATTTTGGTTTTTGATGGAATATGTGTGGGTCCACTTAATTGGTTTATGAGAAAATGAAGGAAAATGGTGTTACTTAATGTACTATGAGAATTAAAAATCACTGCTTTTTTCTATTGGATAGAGCTTTTGTTGGTCAATGGTAGATGTTTATTATATTGACGGTTTTTGTACTTTGTTTTTGATTCTGAAATTGGTATGAGTTTACTAATGGTTGCAGGTTAGTCGCTTGTTGGATTTGATTGTTCATAGTCTGTACAGCCACAAAGAGGTGTTTTTGAGAGAGCTTGTCAGGTGAGGTTATCAATCTCCTGATATCAGTAGATTTTTTTTTAAAAAAAAAAATAAAGATTCCTAGTTTTCATTTGAAATGTTTGGCTTCATAGGCTTTGACTCATGGTTTCGTTATAGAGACAGATTATGTGTTTCCATTTGTGAGATTTGTATTGAAAAGCTTTTATGGTTTTGTGTGCTGACTACTGACAAGGTTCTTTTGTGTGCTCCAGTAACGCAAGTGATGCTTTAGACAAGCTTAGATTCTTAAGTGTGACTGAGCCCTCTCTGCTTGGTGAATCTGGGGAACTGGAGATACGTATCAAATCTGATCCAGAGAATGGGACTATTACTATCACGTATGTTTGCTTATGTCCTTTTTCCATCACCACATTCTTGAATAAATTGAATTGATAGAGTAGTATTTCATTATTTTTTCTAATGGATTTGCAGAGATACTGGTATTGGAATGACAAAAGAAGAGCTCATTGACTGTCTTGGAACAATTGCTCAAAGTGGTACTTCGAAATTTCTTAAGGCTCTTAAGGTAATCTCTTTAGTGCTTGTAAAAACTATCTGTTCTAAGAAAAAACACTAATGTTTTTGGGTCACTTATTTGGCATCTTATTATCTGTAGGAAAATAAAGATGTTGGGGCCGACAATGGTTTGATTGGTCAATTTGGTGTTGGATTCTATTCTGCTTTTCTTGTTGCTGAGAAGGTAATGTGCTATGCGCTTAATTTATATCTTGCATTATGATCTTCTGCTTCCTGTAAGAAGCCTTTTTGGTCAATAATTTTTTAGTTAGGTTGCTAATTGTGTTTGCTTGCTTATATTATTCCGTAATCAGGTTGTTGTGTCCACCAAGAGCCCAATGTCAGAGAAGCAATATGTTTGGGAAGCAGTGGCTGACAGTAGCTCCTATGTGATTAGGGAGGAAACTGATCCTGAGAAGCTTCTACATCGTGGAACACAGATTACACTTTATTTAAGGGTAATCTAGCTGCTCATTCTTTTTTACTCCCTTGCATCCTGTTTGAATATTTTCGTGTATTTATTTGCATTTGTATGCTTAAACATTAAAAGAAGATAGTAAATGGAATTGAGACTTTAATATAGTGTGTTGTTATATGCGTTAACTTTCTGGTTCTTCAAATGTACAATTCTTCTAAGGCCAAATGTGGTCTAAGATATTGCTCTCTTGCAGTCAGATGACAAGTATGAATTTTCGGATCCCATCAGAATTCAGAATTTGGTCAAGAATTACTCTCAATTTGTTTCTTTCCCCATCTACACTTGGCAAGAAAAACCAAGGACAGTGGAGGTGAGTATATACGTTTCTGTTCTAGTTTTGATATAAGTACTTCCTTTCCTTTTCTACTAGTTCTTTAAGCAAGTGAAAACAATTTACATGAGTAGTTGTTGCCCCATCCCGGTGTGACTCCTCTCCTTCTCTTTATGTGCTGATGTTACCCCTCATTGGATGACTAAGTTGTTTTAATTGTTGTTAACTTTCTCAACATTTTTTTATATTTTATAACTATAAATACAAACTGTTGAAAGTACTTGTTTTCTTTAAAGGTGTTACCACCTGGCTAAACCCTTTAAAATACTTGTGAATTTTCTGTTTTTACCTGATCTTCATACATACCAAAGAGTCACTCTGTTTTGTTATAAGCACTTGAGTTTTGATCACATAAAAGATTTAGCTCTTTAACCATTCTTTACTATATTTGATCTTTGGGCAGGTGGAGGAGGAAGAACAACCAAAAGAGGGAGAAGAAAAGCCAGAGGTAACTATGCCATGCTTCTTGATGTTATTGTCGTAGCAAACATTCTGCTTGGTTGATATTGTGTTAGAGTTGGTTTATGTGCTTGTTGCCAGGGTGAGAAGAAAAAGAAGACAACTAAAACTGAGAAGTATTGGGACTGGGAATTAGCAAATGAAACAAAACCAATATGGGTGAGTTTTTGTTCTCTCTGCACAATAACATACAGTTTCTGAGACTGGTTTGTCTTTAGAATATTTCTCTATTTTCCATATAGTTTTATTGTTATGTACTGTTATGTATGTGTTTCTTCGGGCATGGTGTAGATGCGAAGTCCTAAGGAAGTTGAAAAAGATGAATACCATGAATTCTACAAGAAGACTTTCAATGAATTCTTGGATCCACTTGGATACACACACTTTACTACAGAGGTATGCATAGGTTTATTTGTTTTACGAATTGACTTCCTATGCATAGCTAGAGTTATTAATGTTTCTTTATAAACCATGCAGGGTGAAGTGGAGTTTAGGAGTGTTCTGTATATTCCTGGCATGGGGCCTCTTAACAATGAGGATGTAATAAACCCTAAAACAAAGAATATACGTTTGTATGTGAAACGTGTATTTATCTCAGATGATTTCGATGGAGAGCTGGTAAGTTTAACTTGGTCACATTGTAGCTCTGTTTGTACATGCAGTAATGACTTTTCTTAAGGTAACTTATTATGGTGCTTTGTATTGAACAAAATTCAGATGCCTTGAAAATATTAAAACTGAAAAGTTTTAGTCCGTTTTGATAATCTCTTTCTTCTTTACCATAAAGCCATGAAAAGGTCTTGTATTATTTTGAACTAGACAAATATTTCTAAAATCTACTTGTATATGGCAAGCGAAGATATATTGAAGATATTCACCAAAACATAGGAAAAAGGTTGTTTAATTTCTTTTATTGTGTTTTCTTTTATAAGGTGACTGAATCATGGAATTTTGCAAGTAGGGGCTGTGATGATAGATAAAGTCTTTCCTTGTGTTAATGGCTTGTGCTAGCTTTAACTTGTATTAAACCTTAATGTTATTTTGCAGTTTCCACGATACTTGAGCTTTGTGAAGGGTGTTGTGGACTCAGATGATCTTCCTCTAAATGTTTCTCGTGAGATCCTTCAAGAAAGTCGAATTGTAAGATTAATTTTGTTTGCAATTCTGTGGTAATATCAACATGAGTTTTATACTTCCACATGAGTGCACTTTTTTTTTTTTTCTGAAATTATGTGTGCACATTTATCCTCACATAAAATTCTTATTCTCAGTTTAGGATCTATGAGTAACTTGGCTAACTGTTTAGCAGTTATTGCTATTTACCATATTAACTATTGTCTGGTTATCATGTTTTAGGTGAGAATTATGAGAAAGAGGCTTGTCAGGAAAACATTTGACATGATTCAAGAGATTTCTGAAAGTGAAAATAAAGAGGTATACAGCATGATGGAAACCGTGTGTTTTTTAACCGTTGCTTACCTAAAATTTGTTGATCAACTTGGACTATGGTGAACTTGATTACAGGATTACAAAAAATTCTGGGAGAACTTTGGAAGGTTTCTAAAGTTGGGCTGCATTGAAGATTCTGGTAATCACAAGCGTATAACACCCCTACTTCGGTTTTACACATCAAAAAGCGAAGAGGAATTGACAAGTTTGGATGAATATGTTGAAAATATGGGTGAGAATCAAAAGGTTATATATTACTTGGCAACTGACAGCTTGAAAAGTGCCAAGACTGCTCCGTTCTTGGAGAAGTTGGTTCAAAAGGACATTGAGGTATGTTTGTGCATTTGGCATTGGCTGTAAGGCTCTAAATAATCATTATTTTGGTCTTTAGGCTGCCACACATGATATTTAGAGTAGTTGTAATTATGTGATTAAATTTATTGATATTGTCTAGTGAATTATCTGGATCATCTTCTGGTAGTTTTATATCTTGAGATACTAATGGAAGACTTAGCTTAAGAATAAAAAAAATTAACCTTGGTTGTTTCTTATAGCTGATAGGATGGTAGGGGCCTTTAAATTCTTGTTAGTGTTAGCAAATCTTAGACCTTTGTTTTTGTTTGTTTCCCCTTGGTAACTGATATGGCTTCTTTGCTTTTTTATATTGATGTTCCTTTGATGACTGATGTAGCTTCTTCTTTTTTAGGTTCTCTATTTAATTGAGCCTATCGATGAGGTTGCAATCCAAAATCTGCAAACCTACAAAGAAAAGAAATTTGTTGATATTAGCAAGGAAGATTTAGAACTTGGTTAGTGTTTATGATTTCTTTCTTTTTCTTTTTTTTTTTTTTTGGTTGGGTGTGATCTTGGGCACCTTTGCTCTTCATTTCTGATGGCTTTTGTGTGAATCTGATGAAATTTTTTGTTATACTAGGTGAGGAGGACGAGGTCAAAGAGAGGGAAACTAAACAAGAATACAATCTTCTGTGTGATTGGATAAAGCAACAACTTGGTGACAAGGTGGCAAAAGTCCAAATTTCAAAGCGTCTAAGTTCATCACCTTGTGTGCTTGTTTCTGGCAAGTTTGGATGGTCAGCCAACATGGAAAGGTTGGTAATATTCTTTTACTTCTCAACAAGAGTCATAGACACATGTAAAACCTATTCTTCAACTAATATTTCGATGCATTATGCAGGCTGATGAAAGCTCAAGCTCTTGGAGATACTGCAAGTTTGGAGTTCATGAGGGGAAGGAGGATACTGGAGATTAACCCAGATCATCCAATTGTTAAAGATTTGAATGTAAGACCATTTTAGTTAGACTTGATTGAAGATGTGTTAGTTATAATACTTATCTTTTAATTAGTTAGTGGAGAAATTGGTATGATAAAATGGTTGAAAGACATCTAGCTAGGGCATCATCACAAAGAAGAATGAAATTATTAACTCAGATATCTGCAGACTATCTATAATTAATGTGAGATGTAGTAGCAGTTACTCTAGTCACACTAATGTCTCGAGATTTGTGCTCGCAATTTGACAGAGCAGTTACACTTCATTTTGGCAGTAGTGGTGGTCAAAATGTTGATTGTAAGGTGTATTCTGAAAATGTTGATATGTCAAGGATTGCTGTCCTTGGTTTTTGTTAAATGATTTCATAGGCTGCAAATGGTAATTGTGCCTGTCTTAATTAGGGTGTTAATTTTGGTTATTTTCCTTGCAGGCTGCATGCAAGAATGCACCTGACAGCAATGATGCCAAGAGAGCTGTTGACTTGTTATATGATACAGCATTGATCTCCAGTGGTTTTACTGTAAGTGGACAGAACGATATGTTCTGTTTAGCTAAACATATTTGCAGAATTTTATGTATCATCGAATTATTCTTACGATCCTCTTCATTATACAGCCCGACAGCCCTGCTGAGTTGGGTAACAAGATATATGAGATGATGGCAATGGCACTTGGAGGAAGATGGGGTAGATCAGAGGAGGATGAGGCAGAAGCATCAGAAGTTAGTGCTGCTGAAACTGATATGAATTCTAGTGAAGATTCAGAGACCCAGGTTATTGAACCATCAGAAGTGAGAGCAGAGAGAGATCCTTGGCAAGACTAAAAAAACTCCTGTAACATTCCAATAAAATTTTCGTGTATTATTTGATTGTTATTTACGATATAAATCCAGAATGAGAGAGTAAGAAGGAAAGTGGAAAATTTTGAGAGTTGGGTTGGGGAGGGGAGATAAAAAGTGGTTGTGAAAGGGGAAGGCAGGAAGTCAAAGTTGTTGGAAGGAGAGGAGGCTTACTGATGATATGTGTCGATGTTAAATCATTAATGAAACTTGTTAAACGTAAGCAGTTCTTGCTGTCCCATCCTTTTAATTATGAAATGGTTGCAGAAACAGTAATTCCCCGCATTGATTACACGACTGCAAAAGGGGTTATTCCAGGTTTGATTGTACAGTGACATGTTCAAGGATTTTGCTTTGGGAGATGGTGTCTGCTTTTAGTTGGACAATTAAAGTATCTTAAGCGACGCCAGCTTCGATAAGTTCCAGCAGTCTTGGGACTCTTGTCGTTATAAGTTAAAAGAACATTTAATTGTGCAAAAACATACTGGACAACGTAAATGAGTACCAATGGTCAACACGACAACACCCAAGCGTGAAAGACTACAAGACAGGAACAAGGCGCATCTCGAGCTCGTCTTCCTCTCTATCGGCTCTTACATTAGCGTCAACCAACATGACAACCACCGACACCAACACCCACATCCTGGTATTCCCCTACCCAGCCCAAGGCCACATGCTCCCTCTTCTCGACCTCACTCACCACCTCTCTCTCCACGGCCTAACCATAACCATCCTAATCACCCCCAAAAACCTCCCCTACCTCTCCTCCCTCCTCTCCACCCACCCTTCCACCATCACCCCCCTCATCCTCCCTTTCCCTTCTCACCCTTCCATCCCCCCCGGCATCGAGCACGTCAAAGACCTCGGCCACTCCGGTAACCTCGCCATGTTGACCTCCCTTTTCAAACTCTACGACCCTTTACTCCACTGGTTCACTTCTCACCCCAACCCTCCCGTCGCCATCATCTCCGATTTCTTCCTTGGTTGGACTTATCATCTTGCCCTCCGCTTGAACATATCCAGGCTCGCTTTTTTCCCGTCCGGTGCCTTTTTTGCTTCCATCGATGATTATATATGGAACGACGTTGAAAGGTGTAAGCCTTTGGACGAGATCGAGCTTTGTTCTTTGCCTGGTTCCCATGTTTTCAAAGCCGATCATTTGCCTTCATTGTTTCGGTTGTATCAAAAATCTGATCCCAACTGGGAGCCTGTCAAGGATGGCAAGATCGCAAATACAAGAAGTTGGGGGTGCGTTTTTAATTCCTTTGATGCCTTGGAAGGTGAGTACATGGATTATTTGAAGAAAAGATTGGGTCATGATCGGATTTTTGGGGTCGGCCCACTAAATTTGGCGGGTCCGGATTATTTCGGTCGGGGGAATGCGGGTTCGGGTTCTGACGCGAATGACCGGGTACTTACTTGGCTTGATGCATGCCGAGAAAGTTCTGTTCTTTATGTTTGCTTTGGGAGTCAGAAGCTGTTGAGAAGGGAGCAAATGGAAGCTTTGGCTGTTGGACTTGAAAAGAGTGGTACCCGTTTTCTATGGGTGGTGAAAACGGGTACGACCCGACAGCAGGATGAGGGGTTTGGGGTTCTTCCCGATGGGTTTGAGGAGCGGGTGGTGGGTCGGGGCCTGGTGATAAGGGAGTGGGCCCCGCAGGTGTTGATACTGAGTCACAGAGCAGTGGGTGGGTTTCTGAGCCACTGTGGGTGGAACTCGGTGTTGGAAGGAATAGCGGGTGGGGTCGTGGTATTGGCTTGGCCCATGGAGGCTGACCAATTTGTGAACGCCAGGCTCTTGGTAGAAGATATAGGCATGGGCGTTCGGGTGTGCGAGGGGGCTGACGCGGTTCCAGACTCCACTGAGTTAGGTCGCGTCATTAGTGAGTCAATGAGTGATGGGGGACGAATGAAAGAGCGAGCTAAAGGGTTGAAAGATGAGGCATTGGGAGGTGTAACTAACGGGGGAAGCTCTGCCAAGGACTTGGTTAAGCTTGTTGGAGAATTGTTTAATCTCCAAGTGAGATGAATACTTTTAAATATAAGTTTTATTGAAATTTTGCTTGTAAAATTTTTATTATTTATATAATAATACTAATTATTTTTGTTATTCATTTTTGACTTAATTTGAATCATATAATTAATCATGTCAAAGTTTTGGTTTAATTGTTGTAATTTTTTTATAATATAATTTTAAATTAAATTATATAAGATAAAAAATGGAGAGGAACTTAATCCTGTCAAATATATGCTTTTATTTTTTTATTATAGTTGTGAATCATTATTATATGTAAATTGAGATATTGTAAATTATAGAAGAAATTTTGGATTGATTTGAGAAACTATTAAGAGTGAATTTATGAAAAACTATTAAGAGTGATTTTGGATAAAATATATCAATTCTTTCAACTTCTAACTATATACACATGAATCTATTAGTTTTCAAAATAGACATTTTATTTTTAATATATAAACAATGTTAATGTCTAAACATGAAATATTTAAAATGTTTTTATTCTTTTTCCATTTTTTTTTCTTTCAAGTAAGCTAACAACACTCTCTTTTTTTGATTGGTTATCCCGTGGTTGGATCTGACCATTAAATACCAAATTCGGCTGAATCTCTCTAAAGAGTATTAGATTTGGGGAGTGCTAATTTGGTGGTCCTCGAAAGAGCACAATTTGGCTGAATCTATAGATTTTTGTCTAGATTTGACTGACGAAAGGTACGTAGAGTTCTTTTTTTTGAAAATTATAGTTAGGTAATTTTTAAATTAATGAAATGTAAAATTCCTTTTGATATTACCGCTTTATCAAACTAACAGAAACATTAATGGTTGACTAATATCTAGACTTATGGATCCAGTGGGAGATATTCTTTTGAGACGGATTATATATTTCAAAAATTAATCACGTAAATTTTTATATTTTTATATTTTCTTGATTTCTTTAGATTTTATTTTTACTGTTTTTTGGGTAATTTTAATCACACATAGAATGCATTAAAAAAATAAAGTATAATACTCCAAAAAGCCTTTGTACTAGTTAAAAAAATTCAAATAAGTTCTTAATCTAAAGATTTTTTTAAAGTATTATGTCAAAAATGAATTAAAAGTTGGCACATGGATTAATTGATCTTTCTTTAATTGAATTGATAAAGTACATTTTTTTAAAAAAAACCAATTAATCTTAATTAAGAAAGCTAGTTTAGCATCTCATCTAGACATTATGATCAGTCTTCAATGGTTTTTAACAACAATTAATGAGTGCTCATTTTGACTTTGTTTTTTTGATGTCAAAGTTTTTTATTTTTGTATTTTGTTTTAAATTGATCATTAATCAAAATTTTTAAACATTAAATCTAAAAATTAAAAAAGCTAGACCTAAAAAGTCAGAGTAAGAACTTAATACTCTGTTCGGGAGGAGCAATATGTTGATTCATTTTTGCATTATTAATCACTTAAGAGAATTAATCAAACAATGCGAGTTTATTCATATTTTAATTATTTATTTTTTTATAAAAAATGAATAAAAGATAAAAAGATATATAAAATAAAAGATAAATAACAAAAACATCAAATAAAAGATAAATAACAAAAACATCAATCAAAACGAAAGGTCAATTTATTATAAAAATTTTATAGCAAAAATTTTCCCAACTTATTTGAAAATGGTACCAAAGTTTTTCCCCTTAATATATTAAGAAGTATAGAATTCACTTGTCAATTGCAATATTTTACCTATTTTCTACTTGTAGAAAGTATAGCATTTGAGGCATAAAGGACTCTGCCTGCCCCTTTGCTTTGGTCCCTGGCTATATCCATATTTAAAGATAAAGAGAAAAAATATGCCCATGTGAAAGTACTGTATGAAGGGGGGAAAAGAGTCAAAGGGTTAATCACGCATACAAGCTTACCATGGAACCATGGTGCTACAACTAGCCAGAAGTTCTGGCAAGCTTTCATGCTCCAAGTCCAATTAACCAAAATGGAGTGGCCTAGCTTTTCAATGTCTCTGCTTGTTTCTGTTCTGTTGTCATTTTGGTGGGCAACTTTGGGCCAAACTCATGAGGGCTTCCTCCAATGCCTTCTCCTACATTCTGATGACAATGTTGCTCCTATCTCTAATGCCATTTACACCCAAAACAATTCCTCCTTTGCATCTGTATTGGATTTTCCGTATGGGAATCTTAGGTTTTCTACACCGACGACCCCAAAACCTTTAGTCATTGTTAAGCCCACTCATGTCTCTCACATCCAAGCAACCGTTAATTGTTCAAGGAAACATGGCTTGCAGGTTAGAGTTCGAAGTGGTGGTCATGACCACGAAGGTCTTTCTTACGTTGCTCAAGATTCATTCGTCGTAATTGACTTAATTGATCTACGATCAATCAATGTTGACGTAGGGAGTAAGACTGCGTGGATTCAAGCTGGTGCAACTATAGGCGAATTGTATTATAGAATTGCAGAAATAAGTACAACTCTTGCCTTCCCGGCTGGTGTTTGCCCCACTGTGGGTGTTGGTGGCCACTTCAGCGGCGGAGGTTATGGCATGTTGATGCGCAAGTTCGGCATTGCAGCTGATCATATAATCGATGCACACTTAGTTGATGTTGATGGAAGAATTCTTGACAGAAAATCCATGGGTGAAGATTTGTTTTGGGCTATCAGAGGAGGTGGGGGAGCTAGTTTTGGAGTCGTCGTGGCATGGAAAGTTGAGTTGGTTTCTGTTCCACCAGTTGTGACTGTATTTACCATAAACAAGGTCTTGGAAGAGAACGCAACAAAGCTTGTTCACAGGTGGCAATATGCAGCGCCTAAGAGTCCTGAAGACCTGTTTCTCAGAATCTTCTTCACGGATGTGAATTCAACCCAAGAAGGAAAAAGAACAATACAAGCTTCTTTTGTTTCCATGTTTCTTGGCAGAACTGATCAGCTAGTTAAGTTGATGCAAGAAAACTTTCCGGAGCTTCGATTGGTCAAAGAAGATTGTCACGAAATGAACTGGATCGAATCTATCATCTACTTCGCAGAAATCCCTAATAGTTCACCACTCGATGCGTTGCTTGATAGGAACTTATATCCTGAAACGTTCTTCAAAGCAAAATCGGACTACGTCAAGGAACCTATTCCTGAGACTGCACTAGAAGGGTTATGGCAAAGGTTCTATGAAGAAAAACCAGGGACGGTGGAACTCATCTTTAGTCCTTACGAAGGCAAAATGGACGAAATCCCAGAGTCTGAGACCCCATTCCCTCACAGAGCAGGGAACCTATACAAAATTTATTACGAGGTACTGTGGGAAGAGAAAGATAATCTGGCACCTCAAAAGCACCTAGATTGGATGAGAAGGCTTTACAGCTACATGGCTCCCTACGTCTCGAAATCTCCAAGGGAAGCCTATGTGAACTACAGGGATCTCGACCTTGGGACTAATAACAAAGGAAATTACACGAGCTATAGACAAGCAAGCAAATGGGGTGTTAGATATTTCAAGGACAACTTCAACAGGTTGGTTCGGGTAAAAACCATGGTTGATCCACACAACTTTTTCAGAAATGAGCAGAGTATACCTCCTCTTGTCCGTGAGTAAGGAGGAGAGAGATGAACAATTAATAAGTGAATTGTAGATGGTGAGAATAATTAATCTCACTGTTTATGACTTAAAATGTTTTTCTTTTCTTTATATAAAGCATAAATAAAGATGTTGATTATTGGAATGTATTAATAAAATGTTTCCTTTAGGATGAGTTAAGACTATAAAGACCCAAATTTAATAAAATCATATGGGTGTAAAATGATATTTTTATTTTTTATGTTAATTTCACATAAGCGTTGTAGAAGTATAAAATGATAGATATTATTTTGATCAATGACGTTAATTATTAGTTTTAAAAATTTGTAACCCACTTCACCACATTACATGCATCAAATTTAAAGAGAGATTAAAGATTATTATTTTATATACAAATACTAATGTTTTTAAATTTCACTGTTGATGTTAAATTATTATTATATATTAATTAATTTATTAATTTTTATTAATATACTTAATAAGATAAAAGAGTAAAGTTTCAACCTTCTAAATATAGTAGGGATAAATTTTTCATAAAATAAAGAGTAAAATATTTTTAACCCTTAACTTTTAGTCATAATTCTCTCCCAGTTCATTAATTTTTAAAATAGACAATTTATCTCAAACGTATGAACAATGTTAACAACAAGTATAAAATGTCAAAATTACCTTTTTTTTCTTTCTACCTCTTTTTCATTATTTTTTTTTTTAAACCAGTCGTTGGCCCTCCCGGTTAGCCACCTCCCTTGCCCCCACCCCTGTGCTCCCTAGAGGAGCTGGAGCGTGGATCTTGCTCCCCCACCCCCCACCCCCTCGCCCCTCAAGGGAGCGTAGATCTCGCGCTCCCATGGGGAGGGAGAGCGGGGGTGGGATGGGGGGTGTGGAGAGCGGGGGGAGGGAGATCCGATCGGATCTGGTGCTTCTCAGTTAGAGTCGTTTCTGACGTTCCGGTTAGCGAAGAGGTAAGGGATAGGTTTTTCTTTTAATAAGACAAAAATTAAAAATGAAAAATTATAATTTATATAATGAGATAATTTTTAAAATTAAAAAAATATAAAATTATTTTTTCAATATTACGATGTAATCAATCTAACAAAAATATTAATGGTAGATTAATTACTGAATTTATATGTCTGACGAAAAATGTTTATTTGAAATAGACGGTATATTTTGAAAATTAATGAATCCATAATACAATTATAACTAAAAGTTAGAAGGTGAGGATATTTTCCTCTAGTATCCACTTGACTTAATTTTTTTTTTTCAAGTTATTTATCTTTTAAAAGCATATGTTAGGCTAAACAAAAATTATAAGAAGATCTTGAAAAAAAATAATGTTTTTAAAAAACAAAATTAAAAAAAAAGAGCTTTAAGCAAAGTTTAAGAGAAGAACTTTTTTATCTTTTTTTTTTTTGTAAAATATGCCTCATTTTCAAGATTTTTTTATTAAAAAAATATTTTTATTTGTTAAAAATAATCTCAATATTATATATTTTTATTTTAGATGATTTATTATTAATTATAAATTTAATGTTATATAAAAATATTTTTTATGTTTTTGAAAATTTATTTTAAATAAATAAAAAAATGAATTTAATTTTTTTATTATAAATAAAAAAATTTGTAATTAATCGAAAGTTATTTATTATATATTTTTTACGATAATATTAACTAAAATTAAAACTTATATAAATTATTTTATCAAACAACTTATTTATAAAAAATACTTATAAAAATAAATCTATTAAATAGATTTAATTTAATTTTAAAAATTATTATTTATCCTAAAAATTTTATAATAACTTTTAACTAAAAAAAAACTAGACAGAATTTAAATTATAGTAGTACAGGAAAACGGTCTATTTGGGTTACACCAAATTAAAGAAACGGGTGGGCTATTAAACCCATGGAACTTTTATTATAGCAAAAACGGAAGGCATAGGTTTTTGGGAGGGTTTAAAGGCGGCTACATCAGCTTCCGAAATTTTTCTCTTCTAGGATCTCACCATTTCACATTAATCTTTCGTTTCATTCATTCTTCTCCTTAACTCAACGCCTCAAAATTTTTGACACTTTTTCAATTTATTTCCCTTGTTGTCATAGAAAAAGAAGAGGAAAATCCCAAGGAAAGCTTTTCTCTTGCCCAATTATTATATCTTTCAGCTTTGGATTGGAGCAGTTTATGTACAATAACAGCATAGCTCAAGCATGTGGAGAAGCTTAGTTAAACAAGCTGCCTACAGGGAAAAGTTTAAATTTGTCGCTGAACCATATACTTGCTCGCTTTCTTCATGTTCTGCTACAGGGTTTTCTCAGGATTCAGTTTTTGCCAATAAAGTCAGGGCTTCCGAGGCCAGAGCCAACGGTTTTTATGGGTGCCTGTTTCCGGGTTTTCGCCAAATTGGCGTCTTCTCTTCTCAAAAGGATGATTTAGGCAAATTCAGTTTGAATCAACCAGGTGACCCTTTAAGATTTTCTGGGAAATTTTGGAATTTGAAAGGGTATGCAAGTGCTGCTGAGGCTGTTATATCTACTGAAGAGGACATGTCGGGGTCTGAAGAAATCCATGAATTAATGGAAGCAATGGCAAGAGAAGAGAAGAAAATGTCTTTTTTAGTGCAACCTAAGAAAGTGGCAGAAGGAATGGGGGTAGCAAAGTACAATACGTTAAAGAAGAGGCAAATAAAGATAGAGACTGAGGCATGGGAAGAGGCAGCTAAAGAGTACCAAGAATTACTAATGGATATGTGTGAGCACAAGCTTGCTCCAAATTTGCCTTATATTAAGTCATTGTTTCTTGGTTGGTTTGAGCCTTTGAGAGATTCTATTGTTGGTGAGCAAGAGTTGTGCAAGGAAAATTGCAGGATAAGTCATGCTGCTTATTTTAACGAGTTGTCTGCTGATATGATGGCGGTTGTTACTATGCACAAATTGATGGGACTGTTGATGACTAATACTGCTGGAACTGGGGGTATTAGGGTCGTCCAAGCGGCTTGCCAGATTGGTGAAGCCATTGAACATGAGGTGAGCGGGTTATAACTTCAAGTTTTATCATTCTTCTTTTTCTTGGGTTGACTGCATTAGATTCAGTGAGTTTGTTTTCTTAATATAGCAATCTGGAGGAGTATGTGATCTTGATATAAATGTCAATCTGTGGTGGACAAATTTAAGAAAACTGCGAGCCTTGGTAAAAGCTTTTCAGTTGATCACATGATATAACATTATAGCTGGAGTTTATAGTATTCTATTGTTTCAAAATATTCATACGTTAGTAAGTAGAACTCAGTTATAGATTCAATGTTGTGATTCGTGGGTCAATTTCTAAAACTTAACGAAATGATTGGTAACCTTTGAATAGTTGTTGTCTGTCATAGGACAGTTTGCTGTGGAAATGAAGTAGAACTGAAAATTATTAGCAAAAATCTGTTTTCCACTTCACATGATAGAATTTTAGAATTTCTGGATGATATATATTCAGGCAACTTAATCTGAGTGGAAAAAAGCCCACTCTCCAGAGCAATTTTTACTTTAAGGTTTTATGGAGGAAATTGATTATTGTGAAAGGTAGTTGGGGACATGTTGGTTTTGGGTGCTCTTCAATTTAACTTTTTATTGACATGGACTTTAATGTTTTTTGCTCAAAAATTCAAGATAAGCTGCTTATTTTAGATGTATATGACATCTTTGTTGCTTATACTCAAGGAACATTCATTTCTATTTCTTGCTGAGAACTTATCTATGGTTGTCTCCTTTGTGGATCAGGCCAAAATACAGAGCTTCTTGGGTAAGACAAAGAAGAAGAAAACAACGGATAAAAAACCTGATGGTGAATCTGAACCTGTGACCAATAAACAAGAGAAACTGGTCAAAGACCAGGAAAAACTGAGGAAAAAGGTGACTCAGTTGCTTAAAAAGCAAAAGGTGCATCAGGTGAGGAAAATAGTGAAGGGGCATGATACTTCAAAGTCTTGGGGCCAGGAGGCTCATGTTAAGGTATTTGATGTTTGCAGTTGTAAAATGTTGAGATCTGTTCCGGTTTTGCTCTGTTCATAATGTTGTATCATGGTGTTGCCCTTTATAGGTTGGCTGCCGTCTGATTCAGTTATTAATTGAAAATGCGTATATACAGCCACCAGTTGATCAGTTAGGTGATTGTCCACCTGATATTCGCCCTGCATTTGTACATTCTCTAAAAACTATCACCAAAGATGGAAAGTGAGAAACTGCATCTATATTTATTTGCTCTCTCCTCTCTCTCTCTCTCTCTCTCTCTCTCACTTTTCACTTCTCACTCAGTCACTCATAACTCACATCAGAGTATTTATTTTTGTGTGTATTCTTCATCAGCAAAGGCAGCAGGAGATATGGTGTCATTGAATGTGATCTACTAGTTCGCAAAGGTCTTGAGAAAACTGTAAGTGGAGTAAAAAGTAGTCTTTAAGAAATGGTGCTTAACAAGCATTTCATTCATGAAAATTACCCCCTTGAATAAATCTCTGTTCTTTGAGGTATATGGATGAACTAATCTCTGCTTCTGTAATCAGGCTAGGCACATGGTAATTCCTTATATGCCGATGTTAGTGCCTCCTCAAAACTGGACGGGGTATGAACTAGAAGTTATATCTTTACACAGTTTATTTCCCCTGCTTCTTCGATCTCCCCCAATGATTCAGATATATTGACAGCTTGGTCCCAACTTATTCCAGCTTATTTAAATATCTTTATAAAAGAAAATTGCTCTCTCAACTTGAAACAGCTTTATATATTTTTCTGTTCAGTTCCTGTTCACTGGTTTATCTCTGATAAATTCTGTGATATTTTGGCAGGTATGATCGAGGTGCATATTTGTTTTTGCCATCCTATGTCATGCGAACACATGGAGCAAAACAACAACGTGAAACTGTTAAAAGAACTCCAAGGAAACAATTAGAGCCTATTTTTGAGGTTTGAAATCCTTAAGATTTATTGTTTATCTTCATGTTGTGTACTTTTTTAATTGTTGGCAATTTGTTCTTTACATTGCTTTTAATATGAAAACAAGATCAATAAATTGTTGTCACTCACCAACTTTATATTACTGTTCGATGTAGCCTTTCTCCATTATTGCAATGATTCTTTTATTGTCTTGTGTATCAGGCCCTGGATACACTAGGAAATACCAAATGGAGGATAAATAAAAGGGTTCTTGGTGTAGTAGACAGATTATGGGCTAATGGAGGCCGTGTTGCAAGCTTGGTTGACCGTGAAGATGTGGGTACCTGTGAAATAAGCAGAATCTGATTTTCTTTTTACTGGTTTATGTTCTTTTTTTCGTTTTCTGAAGGGGAGAAATTCATTCGATTTGATGTGAAGTTTTTTTCTTTTTGCTGCTTAAATATTAAAATCTGCAATGCTGTTCTTTCTTTTTTCCAAGTTAATGATCTTCTGTCAACTTTGATTTTTTATTTTTTAAATTTTAATCAGGTTCCTCTGCCTGAGAAGCCAGACACTGAAGATGAAGCAGAAATTCAAAAATGGAAGTGGAAAGTAAAAGCTGCCAACAAGCAGAATAATGAAAGGCATTCACTGCGGTGTGATGTTGAACTTAAACTTGCTGTAAGAACCTGCCTTAAGCAGTAACATCTACCTAGTGTTATGTCATGTTCTGATATATGGCATTCTAACATTTTTATTTCTGTTGGAGATAGGTGGCTCGAAAGATGAGGGATGAGGATGGCTTCTACTACCCACACAACCTTGATTTTCGAGGCCGGGCATATCCTATGCACCCCTATCTAAATCATCTTGGCTCTGATTTATGTCGAGGTGTCCTGGAGTTTGCAGAGGGGCGCCCCCTTGGGAAATCAGGCTTACGCTGGCTGAAAATACATTTGGCAAATTTGTATGCTGGAGGAGTGGACAAGTTGTCCTATGAGGGTCGAATAGCATTTACAGAGAACCATTTGGATGATATCTTTGATTCAGCAGACAGACCTCTTGAAGGAAGGCGCTGGTGGTTGAGTGCAGAGGACCCCTTCCAATGTTTGGCAGCATGTATTAATCTCTCTGAAGCATTGAGAAGTTCGTCCCCAGAGACCACTATTTCGCACATGCCTGTGCACCAGGTGTTTTTCCCCTAGCAAAATTAAAAATCGAGATGCTGAATTTCTTATTTATCTGCTAGTTTCATTGATGAGAAGTCAAATGTTCCTGGAAACCAACATACATACATACATACATATATATGTATATATGTATGTATGTACACACACACACACACACGCACACGTGTGTGTTTGTTTGTGCTCTCTAGACTTTGGAGGTATATTCTTTGAGTATGCAATAGCCTGCATCCTGGATTAGTTGTGATTACTGTTACTGTGTTGTAATATGAGACTGTATTTGCTCTATGCCACTGGTTGATACTGGTAGCTATAAGAAAAAATGCTTGTATTAATTTATTATATTGCAATTGTTCTGTTTTTTCATGGATTTGATGATCAATTAATGTGACTCTGCTTTGAGTATTTCATCATATTTCAATTGTCTGAAGCATAACATTGAGTTTTTATGTCTTAATTCCTGAAAGGATGGTTCATGCAATGGTTTACAACATTATGCTGCCCTTGGAAGGGATAAGGTAATGCACTTTTCTCTTTGTCATACTTTATTCCAATGTTTCCATCCAGCATTAACAAATTTTGATGTCTCAAATTGTTTGTCTTTTACTAAAAGCGGAAAGCATTAGCTATTGATTTATTCCAATTATGCTCTTAATTGTATTGTTAATTAGATTTCAAAGGAAAAATCCTATCAAAAGTTAGTGACGCCGTGGCATTGTAAAGACACCTGGGCATTGTGAAAGACATCAATCGTGGCGAGGTTGAAAACCCCACTAAAGTGAATCACTAATCTTGGCAAGGTTGAAAACCCCACTAAGGTGAAAAATAGCCAAAATCCCACTTTGGTTGGTTAGGCCAAAGATACTAAAACCTCTTACTCTTTAGAAAGAATCTAGAGAAATAAGCACTCCTACTTAAGAAAATATTATTTATTAACTCTCAACTCTGAATGTTTCATAACTAAGCCTAAGGGTTTTATTTATAGTATTATAGGCCCAAATCCTAATAAAACTTTACTTCTAGTTATCTAATACAATTAGAATAATTAATAAGAGATTTAAATAAAATAGGTGTTCTATTCCTAAATAGAACATGACTATCCTAATTAAATACTAATTTTTAAAAATATTAAAATAAAAATAAGAAAAGAATCCTAATCTAAATAAAATAAAGAAAATAAATCCTAAATCAACTAAATTAGCAAAAACTAAATACAATCCTAGACGCTCTTGCGTCAGTTAGAGTATGGGTATAGAGGTGAGGGCTGTGAAGTATTTACAGAGGTTAGAGGGGAGAAAAAGCTCAAGTACCTCCAAACATGTGACATGTTGATTCTTGTTGTGGTTTTTTATCCCTAGGGTGTAACTTCGTTCTCACTCTTTTTATAGAAGGGCATCTTCAGTTACAGCAAGTGAAATGTCAGTAAATTAGTTTATTGAAATTTTATTAATTACGGTAGTCTATTTTTCATGTTAATTGAATGTGCAACATATCTATATAGTGAATGAATTATTTGTATGATCGACTAAATTTGTGTTTGTGCTTTTTTTTCTTTGGTATTTTAATTGAATTGCTTTGGCTTTCAGTTGGGAGCAGCTTCAGTGAATCTTGTTGCAGGAGAGAAACCAGCTGACGTCTATTCAGGAATTGCTGCCCGGTAATTATTACTTTCTCTCTCTAGTCCTCTCTGCCACCTGCAAAGGGCAGGAGACTCAACAATTTGGGTGTGTATGTAAATGCTAACTAATGGTGCTTCAATAGCTGGGTTTGATAGGTCTTAATTCTTTGAACGCCAAAGGCTAAGATCATGGTTTTTCATTCCTTTAATTTTACTATAATTCCTACCATAGCCATATATCCTAAAATCCCAAATTTCTGCAATTGTAGCCTGCCATATATGCCAAGCAGGCAGACTAGCCTAACTATGTCCTGCATCAATATCTGTCTATGCAGTATGGTTTGGTGCTGGGACATTAATTTGTCCTTAAAATTATTCTATTTGGGATACGTACAATTTAGAAGAAGACAATCGTCTAAAGTTTCTCCAGCGAAAGGTATTTTTACGAGTAGAAGTTGGAAATTTGGAACTTTTAGCTGAAATGCTTTTGGAAATGGATCAAAACATAAAGCTGCAATCCTGATTAAGAATGCATTACACTGCCCTATTGACATTTGAGTGCAAAGGCAGAGTCCATCTCTGGGGCCTTGGAGGAATTTGCATTAATGGAGTTGTATGAGTTATATCGTGAATTTACATATCCAACTATTTCTGCATGCAAGCTGTCCAACTAAGTGTATGATTTGCTTATTTTGCTTGATTAGATAAATAATTCACCATGTTTCCTCAAACTTGTGTAAAAATCGTCTTGGAATTTTGAGTTTACCAAAGCAATGGTCTCTTATAGAGTTATCTATCTCAATTTGCTATTCTGGTGCAGAGTTCTTGATATTATGAGGAGAGATGCAGAGAAAGATCCTGCAACAAATCCTTATGCATTACATTGCTTGATTGGATAAATGTTTTACCATGTTTCCTCAAACTTGTATAAAAATCATCTTGGAATTTTGAGTTTACCAAAGCAATATTCTCTCATAGAGTTATCTATATCAATTTGCTATTCTGGTGCAGAGTTGTTGATATTATGAGGAGAGATGCAGAGAAAGATCCTGCAATAAATCCTCATGCATTACATGCTCGGCTTCTAATCAATCAGGTTTGTGTCATTTCTTTTCTGTTTGTTGGATGAATAAGGGGACAATCTATGAAAATTATTCAACTAAATAGGTTCTGGGATTTTTTTAATCTAATTTTATATCTGGCCAAATTGGAATGCATATGCTTATATTCAGGAGTTTTATAGCTCTCACTTGTGTGTATTTTATTTCTGATATTTTACCTTCACTATTTCAAATTTATAGCTCTCACTATTTCAAATTTATTTCAAATCTTTAGGTTGACCGGAAATTGGTGAAGCAGACTGTGATGACCTCAGTGTATGGTGTAACTTATATTGGTGCCCGTGACCAGATCAAGAGAAGGTTGAAGGAGCGATGTGCTATAGCAGATGATACAGAAATGTTTGTTGCATCTTGCTATGCAGCAAGAGTGAGGAAATTGTTTTGTGTGTGCATACATGCAGGTGTGTCACTGTCTGATTAAGGTTTAACTCAATCATTCATGTATGTGCAGACCACCTTGACTGCCCTGGGAGAGATGTTTCAAGCTGCAAGAAGTATCATGAACTGGCTTGGTGAATGTGCAAAGGTCTGTCATTTATTTATAAAATGTTTTCTTTTGGTACTTACATAGTGAATGTTGGTAATTAATAGTTCAGAAGTTAGCATATGGCTTGTTTCTACAGACAGATTTATGAATTTATGATGTATCCCACAAGCAAGAAGGCCAGAAAAGTGGATTCGAAGTAAAATAAGAAGAAAAGATTGTGCTTTGAAGTCTTAGGGTTAGGGTTTCATGATTTGAATTGTGGGTAATTTGTTTTAGGGATTCAGAATTTTTGTTAGGTTTAGAAAGTGCATTTGGTGGACTTTAATGTATCATGTTTTGTTCACTGGTTTGGCACTTTTATTTCTAGACTTAAATCCTAAGTACTTGAAGTTCATCGAACTAATTCTAAAAACAATTTTAGGGAATGTATGAACATCTTTAATTTGGCTGGTATTGGTGACAGCTTCTGTGAGATTAATTAAAAATTCAGGTTGGGTATCCTTTTCATTTAGACAATATCTAATTCACTTGGTGACACCCTGCTAATATGTTTTTATGGCTTCCTTTTAACATGCATGTATATATATATATATATATGTATGTATGAATGTGTGTGTGTGTGTGTAGTTTTAAGGGTTTGGTGATGTGAGAAATTTTGTCATACATTAGCTTTCTGTCTTAACAGCTGTGTGATACACTCTGTCATTGCACTTGAGCATTTAAAGCATGGGCTCATGGAATATTATCTTGATTTTGTTTTTACCAATAAATTTTCTAGCATACTTCTAACTGCTGACAGACTCTGTATAAACAGGTTATATCTTCTGAGAATCAGCCAGTGCGATGGGTCACACCTCTTGGTCTTCCTGTTGTACAGCCTTACCGGCAATTAGGACGGCATCTTGTAATGCTCAGAGACATTATTTAACTTCAAAATTTTTCACCTTGCAAATCTAAAAGAAAGCATTATGACATTTTTTATGCTTTAAATTTGTGCAGATTAAAACTTCCCTTCAGGTGTTGACTCTACAACGAGAAACTGACAAGGTAATTTTTTGCATTGCTTTATCTGTGATGTGGTAATTTGATGAAGAAACATTAAGGTTGCTGAGTATTATTTAGAAAAAAAAAGGTTACCAAATATTTTGAGATTCTTGCTTCCTCTTGTTGAATTAAGACTTGCATTGAAGACCTTAGTCAACCAAGTCATCAGATACAAAGTCTAAGTAGCACTGTTTTTGCTATGTGATAGCTGCTTGCTGTCATGTACTTTATGCTTATTTTACTAGCTAATTTAGTACAGCAGCCAAGTGTGGTTAAGACTTACCTTGTAAGCTTCCTATTGTACTTACAGCTATATCAGTGTAAATGATTGAACAAAAAAGGTCTGTTAAGCCTTTTGTTTCTCATACTTCTTTTCTTTTCTGGTTTTGTTCTCAGTTCAGTATAAATGCTTGTGTTAGAATTCAAAGCTTAACTGCATACTGTTATGATCTTCAAACAAATCCAACACATCTGTAGTTGCATAAAAAGGGCGTAACTGTTGGATTAAACACCCACTGCAAGAACCCATTTACTTAATCAGTGCAATTTTAGGTTGCTCATTCATATCCCAATGCAATATTGCCATGTGTACCTTACTTTGGAGGCTGCTGAAATCGCCAACTGTGATTGTAGGTCATGGCTAAGCGGCAGAGAACAGCATTTCCCCCAAATTTTGTTCACTCCCTCGATGGATCTCATATGATGATGACTGCTGTTGCCTGCAAAAAGGCGGGCTTGAATTTTGCAGGTCTAGTGAATTTTCCTGTGTGATAGTTATTGCATGCATGTGCTGTTATCTTTGTGTATTTGAGGAAGTCTAAAATGTTCAATGCTAATGTCTTTTCACAGGGGTCCATGATTCATACTGGACACATGCATGTGATGTTGATGAAATGAACAGAATACTAAGAGAAAAGTTCGTTGAACTCTATGAGGCACCAATACTAGAGAATGTAATGTATCTTTACCCCTGGGTTCTGTATGGCTTAAATTGTATTTAAGAGGCTTTCTTTGTGAAATGTAGTCTGTCTGCCAAATTCAAGTGAAACACTAAAAAAAACAAAGGAGTTCGAAGACATTGTCAAATTTCTAAATAATCATCTAAAGATCAGTATGAATACATAAAACACAATTTTGAACTAGTAATAGGTGGTAGCATTTACCTGTTTTTTTTCATACCTTTTCTGAAGTTTCATTGTGATTGTGATTTCATGTAAACACATTCTTGAAAAATGTAAAAACAGAAATGGCTTAGGTGTAGCCTTACTTTAGGGACTTGAATATCCGTAAAGTTGTTATTCATATTTGTGTATAACATAAGGAGTTTTGTTTATCTGGAAGTGCCATTATTGGAATTCAAATACCTTTGATTAGATGTAGGAAAAAATTTTTCTTAAGCTGAAATGCACATCTGTTGCATTTGCTGGGCTATGTATTTTGCTGATTGCTTTGATTTATTTGTGCTTACAGTTGTTGGAAAGCTTTCAGAAGTCCTTCCCTTCATTAAACTTTCCGCCCTTACCAGAGCGGGGAGACTTTGATCTCAGAGAGGTTCTAGAGTCTCCCTATTTCTTCAACTAGCCTTATCCAGATGCTTATGATGTTTTCTTAAATTCAAATCCCTCTGCCTGTCGCTGAGTGACATATGATGGCAGTCGTTTATTCTTTCACGACAGACACAAGATTGTGAAAGGCAAGCTCTTTGCACCCAATCAAGGAGCAAGGGCAGAATTGAGTATCTCAACGGTAGGGTGCGAGCAACAACCATTGTCCTGTGGATACTTCTGTATATATGTTATACGAAATAATCAGTTTGGCCAGAGATTTCCTTCAAATTCATTGCCTACACTTGAAGTTGGCTTCATAATTTTTTACACACTAGTTTAAAAGGAATGGCAAAGAACAGCTCTGACGGTCTTTAAAGCAAAGGCAATATGGTTTAAGCTGTACAGAACCCGTTGAGGAAGTGATCCACAGACCAAGGACGGAAGCTTCAATGAAGCATGTGGATTCTCGATCTTTTAGCAATAATGAGAGCAACAAATCATGGCAGGCATGCAAGCAGGTCTTTCCATGGTCCTCCAGGCTAAGGGAAGCTATTGCAGGGATGATGAGTGTGTTTGTTCTTTGTTCTAAATTTTATTCACCTGAGAGATAGGTTTAAGCTGTGTAGAGACTGAGATTGATTCTTGTTCCTTGAATTGAAACTAAGTTTCTATTTATAGTAAAAGGGTTAAATCTATTCTTTTTACTCCTACCTTCAAATCTACTTTGTATTATTTTACTTGATTGCTTCTAACTATAAAAGTTAAAAGTAGCAAAATTATAAAGCAACAATTAATTAGAGGATGTTTTGGCTTTGTAAGCCTTGTACTAATTTATTGTGGGTTGTTTGTGGACTTCCTCTCTGCTATATATTGGACATGGTTTGATTTGTGATAGCATTATCATAAATGATCATAAATTTAGGTCAACTGCCACCAAATTATAATAAATTTGATTTAACTCGACAAAGACCCTGTCCCAAAAGATGCAAAGCAACAAGAACAAGGGGTAGAATATAGGGGGGAAAATGGAGGAGTAATGGTGGAGGAAACAGAACAAGAAACAACCTGAAATCACAGGAGTGAAAAGCAAAGGCAGTAAGCCAGTAATTTGATACTAGCAATAGCCCTACTTCCAACTTTACTATCAAAATATAAAATGAAAAACAAAGTAAAAAAATTACTGCAAAATTGCATTCACATAGAGGCTGCTTTCTTGCCCTTGTCATGTTGATTTAACTTGATTAACATTATTGGTTAAGCTACCATTAAACCAATCCTACCATAGACTATATATATGTTACCAAAAGCAAAGAAGATGTAACAGTCCAACTACTATTTTTGATTAATGTTAACAAGGCACTGAAAGTCAAGGCCATAGTCTTATCCCTTAGACCAAGTCTACATTCCAAGAAGAAATTGGACCAATACCTTTGATTGCCAAAAAAACACTACATGTCGTTGAATTTTAATTTAATTATATTTTATGTCATTGTGAATTGTCATATTTTTTTTGGTATATATCAGATATATAAAGAGAAAATGAAGATTCTAATCTTACATTTAAATTTTACTGAGAAAAATAATAATCATTAAGTCAAATTTAAATATAATTATTGATAATCATTATCAAATATAAACTTTTTGCCTTGAACAAGGTAACCCTAAGTGCCAATGTAAAAGCAAAGGCTATTGGAGGCTTTCTTTATGAAAGAGACCTTAAAAAAAAATCTAAACATGTTCAATTCTTCAACAGTAATGGAGCTGACAGAGTCTTTGCGTCTTGCTGTGTTCATAATCTTTTGTTTCCTTTGTCAAACTAAAAGTTTCCATCCGTATTTATGCATGAAGACATAAATATATATATGCCATGACTAAAACTATTTGAGTTTATCTGGAAATCAAATTTTCACTTGAAGTTTCAATGATTTGCTTATTTGAAGGGTTTAATCCATCGACTTGATCTTAAAATCTTTCCATTCGTCTTTGCATCATGTTAATCAACTGACTTTTCAAAATTGTACAGTTAATCCATTATTTTATTATATTTAAGCCACTAATCTTTCTTTCTTTCTCCTTTCACTTTATTTGGAAGGCATGACACCAATAAGTACATAGAGATGATTACATAGAGAGTTTTGACTTTTGATGTCAAGAATTAAAGCACAAGTCCTGAGGGATTTGGTCACTTTCAGGATAATAACGTGGCAGAAGCATATATGTTAAACTATCATTAGAGAAGAGACTAATTCAATGAGCAACTTCATTTTTTTCAAACCTCTTTCATCCCCAACTCAAGTCTTTCAGATTCTGCAAGGTGAGCTCAACACCCTACAGGAGGATCCTTGGAGGTTGCAGCTCTGGTTAGATGTCGGTACGAGTCTTTGCTCTCTTCCATTTCATTGTGATTTCTAGTTTAACTATTGAACTCGAATTGTAAAGCTTGACCATTCATACTCTGCACAAGCTTTTCCTGGTAAACTCTACCATTTGTTTTGTAAGACAGGAACTTAAAAGGAAAACTTTCCTGGTAAGAATTTATTGAGATGATTCTATGAAGTACCAAGGTCTCTTTGCAAGAATATATGTCTATTTATTTTGTTTACTGCATAGTGAAGTTCTCAAAGCATTCCATGAATAGTTCAGCTGCAAGTTTCAACCTGAGTAGCAGACTAGCAGAATTTATTGAGTCAATAGATTCAGCATGAGAAAGGAGTGCATCAGCTGCTTAGATTTGGAAGACTGATTTCTACTATCTCACAAACTCTGAGCATGCCAAATCCTTCATGGAATTACTCAAGCTCTTTTTCTTCATTTGAGTTTCTTTAAGTTTGTAATAAGCTAGCATTTCTTTAACTGATATAAATAGAACTACCAAAGTTCACAGTGAGGTCCAAATTTTTGTCAGACAAGTAAAGTACTGTGGAAGCAAATACCTGTCAGGTCATGAAAAATGCATGAATGAGTTGACAATATCCTCGACTATGCATATTGACCAAGCTTAATTGATTAAACATCTCACTTTGTTCTTCTGTTTTTTTTTTTGGGGGGGTCTTTTTTCAGATAGACAACACTTCCTTTGCTAGTGTTTTTGAATCCTTGTTGGAAGCTATTTCAGCAATCATAGAATCAGTAGCATGTATAGAAGTACAGCAGGAAAACTTTATTGCAGTGGGATGCTACCTTTATCGAGTTTTTCCAGCCATAATGGAGTTACAGTATACTGAGAATACCCCCAAAAATACAAAGGAGATTCTACAATCTCTTTCCCAGAATGTCAATCTGGCGAAAGATCTTGTGGGAAAATGCCATAAAGAGAACCATCCAGTCTCAGATACTGAACTGAGAAACGTCATAGCCCAGCTAGAAGGGGCGGTAAAAGACATAGGTGAATGTTTGTGCTTGATACCATCTGCAACATATGGGGGTGAGGAATATGCAGAAACTGCAGTCCAGTCTCTTTCTGAGGAAATGCAGAATGTCCATTTTGAAGTTAAGCAACCTCAAGAAGTACGAACCAAGGAGCTAGAACCACAGATGTCTTTTGCATCAGAGCAACCGAAAAAGGAACTAATGCCCATAGAATCAGATCTTTACCCTGTAGATGTGGACATCTCTGTCTCTACAGAAAGTTCTCAAATTTTCTCTATGCCACGCCTAACTGATTTCCTTAAAATTACAAGTCAGAAAAGCCAACGGAAACATGAGAACATAAACAAATCCTTGACAACATTGCCACAGGTGGCTTACTACATTGAACCTCTGTATGACACTTTCTTCTGTCCCTTAACTAAGCAGATTATGGACGATCCAGTTACCATAGAAAGTGGAGTGACCTATGAGAGGGAGGCAATAACGGATTGGTTTGAAACGTTCGATTATCTGGAGGATATAGTATGTCCAACCACAGGGAAGAAGCTGACAAGCAGAGTTTTAAGCACCAATGTTGCTCTAAAGACCACAATAGAGGAATGGAAGGATAGGAATGAGGCTGCAAGGATCAAGGTTGCCCGTGCAGCATTAACTTTAGCTAGTTCAGATAGTATGATCCTAGAGGCAATAATAGATTTGCAACATATATGCCAAAGGAAACAGTATAATAAGGTACAAGTACTCAGTGTTGGAATATTGCCACTGCTTATTAAGTTACTCGGATACAAAGATGGAGATGTTAGATGTGCAGCTTTGGAGCTATTACGACAACTAGTTGAGGACAATGATGAAGGAAAGGTTTGATTCTTATAATTTCCTGATCTTTTTATTTTAAACCACAAAAAAAAAAAAGGGAACATTACAACATGATTGTAGCTAGAGTGGTAGATATATATCCATAATCTAGTCCATATTCATACTGACCGAAACATATGCGAAATGCCTGATCTTCAGGTGGAACTTCTGTTACAGAAAAAAGAACATTTGTATTGCAAGCAATATCTCTAATACCAATGTCCAGCCTTCTGCTATGAGTAAATTTTGAATAAGCACTTAAATTTTAAGTTGGCATATGCATTCTATAGAGAACAAAATAGGACTTCAAAAGAAATTTTCCCTGGAGATATGCACCATTTTAGTTATGTTTTGTGCAGGAAATGATTGCTAAGACTATGGATATATCAACATTAATTGAGTTGTTATCAAGTAGCCACCAGCAAGTCCGGCATGCATCTTTGCTGTTCTTGCTTGAGCTTTCAAGATCTCAAGCTTTGGGTGAAAAAATTGGTTCAGCTACTGGAGCAATTTTGATGCTGATCAGAATTAAATACAATCGGCATGTCGATTCCTTTGCTTCACAAAGAGCAGATGAAATTTTAAAGAACCTGGAGGGATATCCAGATAACATAAAGCAGATGGCAGAGAATGGATTCTTGGAACCTCTTTTAAATCATCTTACAGAAGGTAATTTAAAGATCTTTTCGAGACCTTCTTCCGAGTAAGAAAATTACAGCAGTGGTTGGCTGATAATTATATTTCAAGGGAACTATTTCTAAACTACATATTAGGAGCAGTAAGCCTTTAGACAACTATGCTGATTACTGTTACATATATATAATAAACAGGTTCCGAGGAGATGCAGATGGAGATGGCAAACTATTTGGGGGAAATCATTCTTGGACATGACAGCAAAACCTATGTGGCTGAGAGGGCTTCTCCGAGTCTCACAAAAATGGTGCAAAGCGGAAACTCCATTATCAGAAATGCTGCATTTAAGGCTCTAGCACAAATCTCATCTTATCATCCAAATGGCGAGATACTTGTAGAAGCTGGTATTGTCCGCATTATGGCCGAAGAGATGTTCATTCGAAGAATATATGATGAACCAATGAACTCAAAGAAAGAAGCTGCTGCAATACTTGCAAATATTCTTGAGTCAGGTGTTGAGCATGACAACATCCAAGTAAATACTCATGGCCTCAGGATAAGCTCAGATTATGTTGTCTATAACATTATCTACATGCTTAAAAACTCAACACCAGATGAGCTCAACATCAATCTCGTCAGAATACTCTTATGCCTGACAAAGTCACCCGAGTCAATGGAAACAATTATTTCAGTCGTCAATGAGACTGAAGCAAGCTATACCCTCATTGAAATCATCAATAACCCACACGAACAACTTGGGGTTGCAGCAATCAAACTACTCATTGCCCTTGCACCGCATGTTGGTAACACACTAGCAGAGAGACTCTGCAAAACCAGTGGGCAACCTGAGAATTTAATTGAGAGCCCGACTGAAACCAACCACATTACAGAGAAGCAGGCAGTTTCAGCAAAATTCCTGGCAAAACTCCCCCACCAGAACCTAACACTCAACCTTGCTCTTCTGAACAGGAATGTTGTCCCCACGATCCTTCAGAGAATCTTTCAAATCCAAAGAAGTGGAACAAGAACTAGTAGGCATGCAACTCTTTACTTAGAGGGCCTAGTAGGCATTCTTGTCAGATTCACAACTACACTGTATGAACCACATATCTTGTTTCTTGCAAGAACTCACAACCTCACATCAGTGTTCACAGAACTGCTCATGAAGACATCTAGTGATGAAGTTCAAAAATTATCAGCAATTGGACTGGAGAATCTCTCACTAGAGTCAATAAATCTGTCACAGCCACCACAAATTAAGAAAACCAAGTTTACGAAAATGTTCTCCCTACCCAAGTTCCTATCTTCCAGTTCATCAAACAGGAGAAAGATACCCGTATGTCCAGTTCATAGAGGTTCTTGTTCTTCGCAAAACACCTTTTGTTTGATCGATGCGAAGGCCGTTGAAAGGTTGTTGGCATGCCTGGATCATGAGAATGGCGAGGTGGTTGAAGCTTCACTAGCAGCTATATGTACTTTGTTGGATGACAAGGTTGATGTGGACAAGAGTGTGAACCTGTTGAGTGAAGTAAATGCTATTCAACATATCTTGAATGTGGTGAAAGAGCACAGGCAAGAGGGGCTGTGGCAGAAATCATTTTGGATGATAGAAAAATTCCTAGTGAAAGGTGGGAATAAGTCAGCTTCAGACATATCACAGGATAGGTTGCTGCCTGCCTCATTGGTTAGTGCTTTCCATCACGGGGATGGTAATACGAGGCAGATGGCTGAGAAGATTTTAAGGCACTTAAACAGGATGCCAAGTCCATCAACTACTTATTACACCATGTAAGAATTTCTCTCCAGTTTTGATGTCAAAGATATGCCTATGTATCAGGCATTCTAAGTTGTGATGGAAAGAACATAATGAAAACTTAATTTACGTTACCATTTCTTTCTTTCTGGTGGTTGGAGAAAATGTGGACCCCTAGGAGTTCTTTCTATGCCCTTGGTGAGAACTTGCAGGAGGTTTTAAGTGGTCCCAGACAGGTGAAAAATGTGGCATGCAGCATGCCAGTGCCAGCCTTTATGTTTGTCCATCTCGAGCAGTTGGACCCCATAGTTTTACGCTATGAACATACCCTATCAAATGGTCCTATACTAAATATCTAGACTACAATCTTATTTGCTAGCAGAGACGACAGATATGCTTGGTACAGGACAATCAACTTTATGAGCCAAACCAGAAACTCATTTAGACTGGGAAATTTGGCTTTACTCTAGGAACACTAGTACTAAGAACAACCCATGATATCATTTATTATTACTTTTGAAAAGTCATAATGACAACACCATCTTCCATTACTTAATTACATGAATTACTGATATAATTCACACCAATCTTTTAAGGTATGGTATTGTTTACTTTAGATCCAAAAACACGATTTTATCTCACAAAGAGGAGTCAATTCTGATACCAAATATCACGGTCTACACCAACTTATAAAGTATTATCCATTTTGACTCATTGAATCTCACAGTTTTATCTCATAATTGAAAGTGGTGTGAACACTTAAATAATCAATCTCACTCTAATATATAATTAATATAAGATTTTCGATTCTCTTCCGAGAGCATAACGATTAAAAAGTTTTACGTGAAGGAAGCATCAAGGCAGGGAAAGGAAAAATTTTATATAGGCATTTCGTAAAATAGGCAAGCATTTTTAAGTCCTGCTGTATCCAGAGCTCCCTAAATCCCGGTTTTGGGTTGTTTGTGAATCCAGGGGACATTAGCCATCGCAAGTTGGACATATAATCATATGATCTAGACAATGTTTTAGATTGTTACAGAGCAGGGGGCTTGGCCGGTAGTTAGCGGCTGTTAAATATGGTTATCGTTGATATCATAAACGTTCTTTTCAAAGTCCAAAGCATCTGGTCAATGACACCTTACCCTGATCTTTCCATCTTTGTTTCCCCTCAATCTCTGTTGGCATCTTTTGACCGTCTCCAAGCAATGGTCTCGCTTCGCATATACCTTCTAGCTGTTGTCTGCTAGCTTCCATTCTCCCTAATATGATATACCATTAAGCCACTTGACATGCCAGCAACCAATGAATCTGTACGATATGGCATAGAATTTTGTCAAAGCTGTCTTTCCTCATCAACAATTAAACTATGCTTTCAGTCGTAAATGACACCCAAAACCGCCAAACAACATGGAGCTTTTCTTCTATCGGTTTGATCTCAATTTACAAGCAATTACTACTAGTAGTATTTTTTAAAGCACCCTTCCAAATTTGGGGATTCTGATAAAATAAAACCTTGTTGGAGTAGTTCAACTTGAAATAAAGAATAGGATAAAATCAAAGCAATGCTTCATTGACAATGTCGAAATCAGAAGCATATTTATTAAACCACAACATTTTAATGAATCAAAGATCTATTATAGGTCTCAAGTGGGTGGGGTAACATCAATAAACACCAGTTTTTTCCATCCCAGACACGTTCAAACAACAGGAGCTTATCCTTCTGAGTCATTCCTTGTTTCAGAAGACAATGGCTTCTTTCTCAGTAGAAGATTTTGTTGGCAATGGGGTTCTGAAGGAATTGCTTCCAAAATTATTGGAAGAAGGTTGGGATGACGTCCCAACCTTAAAGATCATGAACTCAGAGGACATGGATGCAATCAACATGTCACAACATCAAAAGGTTAGTTAATCAAATAGCTTTCAACCCATGAAAAATCTTTTCAGCTCTCTGAATAAAACGAATTATTCACTTGTTACTCATATGTCCATGACTGACTTCTTTGAACATCTAGCATTAGCACAAAGCCAGTGAGATTTATATGGTTTGGTTCTACTTATAAAAAAGCAAAGATAAACTCATACACAGCTAATCGACCCATATGGCTTTTCTTTATATTACTTCAGGATGCTCTGGAAATCAGAACATACCTTCATGATCGTGCACTGGTCCAATATGGAGATAGGCTAGAGGCCTCCAGGAAAATCCTGCCTGAGCTCCTTAACATAAGCACTGAGGATCTATCTTCACAGTTTGGCATGAAGAGGGGGCACATCGCACGCTTCACGGATAGAACCAATCCATGTGCAGATCCTCTGCCCAAATCATATGGCCTCACTGCAAGTAAAGTCACTGGTACACCATCTAGAAATAATAGCATCTACAAGCATTTCGCAACTGTCAATTCCAATAAGATGCAAAATACAGCAAAATCGTTCGGCAGGAGCAGCACAAACAATGAGAGGTCGCTGGGAGAATCACTCGCTGATTTCAAAATTAAAGATGGATACATCTTTAAAGGGATTGTTGCTGCAGGACCAGCTGAGCCTCGAGCCTGTGGTTGTGTACAACCTCCTCCTGTGGTTGATAATGTTGCGCCTTACTCTGCTATTGGAAACATATCAGTTCAGAAATTAACTCCTGCATATAAGATTGGGATGGAGCGTTTGGTGAAGTCTAAGACTCCACCAATGAAAGCTTCAGAATTATGGCGGGATAAGCCAGCTGTACTCCTCTGCATTCGACGACCTGGGTAAAGTCAGAAAATTATTTATCTTGGCATTTTCATCAATTTCTTCAACTCCATTTATCTGATGTATTATTGCAAACTTAGTCCAACTAGGAGTCTCATCAACTGATATTCTCACAATTTCAATTAAATTACATCAATACCCAGTTTATAGGCACCGGCCACAAATAGTAATTTATGAAAAAAAAAAAAAAAAGAGGAAGTAGAATCATGAATATCCCTTGTTGGAGCTAAGATGAGAACTAAATGTATTGGATTACCTAAGAAATGCTAATCACTCATTGAGATATTTGGATGCAAGGAGCCTCCTATTCCCTGGCCCCCAAAAGAAAGTAAAAGAAGTAACTTATTTTACTGACACAGAAACTATGTTTACATCATCTAAAGGATGAAATTGATTGGTTTTTCTGTCTGTCTGTTGAACTTGATAACAGGTGCATCATGTGCAGAGCTGAAGCTCACCAGTTCTATGCCAAAAAGCCAATATTTGATGCACTAGGAGTGCAAATATTTGCAGTTCTTCATGAGCATATAGAATCAGAGGTGCCTAGCATACTTTTATTCAAAATCTTGCTCCAATAAACTCCTCTTTTCCTGAGATTTTAATTTTTCTGGAACAGGTAAAAGACTTCTGGCCCCGCTATTGGGGTGGGGTTGTAATTTTGGATCGTTCTATGGGATTTTTCAAAGCTCTTGGAGGTGGGAAATTACTCAAGGATAAGTTCCTATCAGGATTTGTATTCAACCCTCGGGCTATTGCAAATTACAAACGTGCAAAAGCTATGGGAATAAAGCAAAACTTTAAAGGAGAAGGTGAAATCAAGGGTGGGCTTTTTATAGTTGGCCGAGGAGGAACTGGCATTGCTTACCAATTTATTGAGAGGAATTTTGGGGATTGGGCTCCTGTAGCTGAAGTTATCGAGATCTGTACTCGATTGCAGGTAATTGCTGTCAACTCTCTATTTCCAAATTGTAGCATTGCTAATCAAATTATTATGACCAACTTTTCTTCAATCTGATACAGAACCAAGAGCTAGATCAAGGAGCTTCTAGCAAATCCCCTCAAGAATACGAGTGAAGTGGTTTCTTGAATTCATCATACAATAAACTCTCTATCCTTATCAGCATAAACGAAGTCTAATAATCTCAGTCTTTAACATCACTTGTAATAACCTCTATGGCTTGTATTAGTATGAAATTTAGCAAACCACTTTTAAATTTTAAACATAATATAGGTTACATATGAGAAATGATGCCCATGTGGATATAATTTGGCTTCACTGGATTGTAATACCTTCTATGGCTTGTATCAGAAGAAATTTTGCAACAGCAAATACCATTCAAAATAAAATGAAATTAAGCAGTACACAGGAATTTAGTGAGATAATCATGTACCTTTTGAAAAGATCAACAACTTTGTGAGTCTTCCTATTCTTCTCCTCCTCCTCCCTCTGCATGTATAACATAGTTCTGCAATTTTTCTATCTAACAGTTTTTTGCAACATTTAGCTCTCTCTCTGATACAACTTGAACAACTGTGTCGTGTATTCTGATCTGATTTTCTGGTAAACTAACTGCAAAGTCATGTCTAATAAATTCCATTAGACAACTAGTGGTCAAACCTATGTGGAATTGACTACCATAGCAAGCATCAACCAATGCAAGAATCTTGAATGAATATACATACAAACACAAACACACAGAAAAATATTTAATTTGTATATGGAATACATACATATCTTCTGTGCGTATGTGATCTTTCTGCTGAGATAGAGACTTATTATCAAGAATTTTCCAGCATTACTGCTCGTGATTGTGTGAAGCAATTAACCTTAGGTGTAATTCCCCAATACCTTTTCTTTTAAAACCCAATTACACCTACCTCATACAACCACCCCAATTCAACCCTAAGCCCTTAATTACTGTTATAACTACTGTTCACAGTACCGGAACTACTTCTAAACAACTTTCTGAATCCTTTATTCTTCACCTCCAATGCTATTCTCAGTCCAAAGTTCATAGAAATCTAATTACTCCTACAATATCCATTGTTTTGACCTCATTTAACCCTAGAATTTAGTCTCAAAACCTAACATTTCTTGTTTTACACAACAGCAGATATTCTTGTCAGTTGATCTCTTTCCTGTCATACATCACAGTAACATGTCGACATAGATGATGAGGCCAGAGGAATAAGGAACATAAATCATATAAAATAAGAAAAGGGGAAAAAGTTCAACCAGAAAAGCAATATAGACAGAGGAAGAGATCAAGGGGGGAAGGCTAAAGGAAAATATGAAAGTAACTAAATCAAAAAGGAAAACAAACTTACAAAATGGGGAAAAAGACATTTAATCATCAAGGTTCCGTATTTGGAGGAACTGGTCATGTAACAGACAGAGTAATGTTATGCTGCTATGACAATTGATATGAACCTCAGTTTGTGATTAGGTTTACCCCTAGACCTGACCTACTCAGCATGTATGCAACGTCGCTCAGGAATGGGTAGTAGCAAACTTATTTATTACCTATCAATGTGCAGAACAATCATAGATTTTGTGTCTGTGCACAAGCAGGCAACACATGCACATGTCACGCAGACATGTTATAAGATGTTTGGAATCAATGTAGAAATATAAATTCTTCTACTTAATTATGGCAGTGCCAGTAACTTAAGTATGAAGCAAAACACATATCCCATCATGTAATCATATCTTACCTCAATAATTGTAGCATGCTGAAGAATAATTGAATCAATTCCAGAATCACTCTTGTTATACATGGGATACTCTTTCCACACTGAAATCAAGCAATGAAACTCCGCTTTCATATAAAAATGCTTGACCTGGCAATAATTGGTGTATCTTCTATGCTCCTTACCTGATATGGATATACTAACGATTGTGACTAGCATAGCAAATGTACCTTGTTTTCAATGTTAAGATGTTAGAAGATGATCTTTTAAAATGAATAGCCCTCTAGTGCTTTAATCATATCCCACTTGATTGTGGAATTAATTTTTAATGCAATAATCCTGCGATTTGATTATTCGAATAGTCAGTCAAGGGTTTTGATCTCTGCTACAACTTTGGTCATGGAAAACAGCATCACCAGAAATCTCCACACGAGCATGTTCCATCTTTGAACAAATGGAACCGGACAGCGTCTCTTACCAATATCTCTCTCTGGGTGATCTTAGAAATGTACTTAGTGGCATTATGGCAATCCCCACATACCCTAAGATTTTTAACTATGCGTATGGGAAGCCCAAGAGGAACAAATATCAACCCAAATGCAATTGCAAGCCTCTCACTGTGGTAATTAAGCATCTTTATCTTTTCTGATTCCTCAACATCATGCAGAACTGAACTCATATCTGGTACATAACCCTCCTTTATCATCTCCTGATTTAATTTGTCCAACTCAGCATATATCTGATCTGAAAATTGACTTGTCTGGTCATCTGCTGAGAAAATGTACACTTTGCCTTTATATTTGATCCAACTGCATCCTGGTTCCTTTCTCACTCCTTTACTTCTCATTCCCCTCCTCAATTCAGCCACATTATCCCATTTCCCTTTAGCAGCATATATGCTTGAGAGTAAGATGTAACCTGCAGGGTTGCTGGGCTCTAGTTCCTGAAGGGATGTTGCTGCCCATGTCCCAATTTCCAAGTTACCATGCAGTCTACATGAGCTTAGTAAGGTAGACCAACCAACTGCATCAGGAGGGAATGGCATTTGGTTTATGAAACTTCTTGCTTCTTCTAACCTTCCAGCTCGGCTAAGAAGGTCAATCATGCAACTATAATGATCAACAACTGGCATAATTCCATGTTCTTTCACCATTGACTCAAAATACTGATACCCTTTTTCCACTATTCCTGCCCTACTACAAGCTGATAGAACACCAACAAAAGTGACTCCATCAGGTTTTAGACCATGAGCCAACATTCTTTGAAACAAATCAATTGTTTCATTGGCTTTCCCAAACTGAGCATAACCAGACACCAATGCAGTCCAGGAAACTTCATCCCTAAAATTCATCTCATTGAACAGCCGATTAGCATCTTCAATGCTTCCACATTTGCCATACAAAGTGACAAGTGCATTTGAAACTGTTGTGTAAGAAAATAAGCCAGAAACTATTGCTTGGCTATGAAATTGAGCACCCTCTTCTAAGCTTGCCAGGTTTGCACATGAGCTAATTACACTTCCTAGAGTGTAATAATCAGGATTAATCCCATTTCTCTGCATATCACAAAAGATTCTAATAGCTTCTTCACTGTACCCATTCTGGCCATAACCCACTAGCAGTGCAGTCCAGGACACAACATTCTTGTGGGTCATCTTCTTGAAAACTGTCTCTGCAGATGTTATGCTTTTGCACTTGCAATACATATCAACAAGTGCACTGCCTACAAAGACATTATCTTTTTGATTAGTTCTAATTACAAAAGCATGGACTTGTTTGCCTTCTTCCAGGGCCAGTAGACCCCCACAAGCAGTCAACATGCTTCCAAAGGTAAACTGATCCATAGCCAAGCCTTCTATCCTCATTTCTCTGAACAAATTAATAGCCTCCCTATACAAACCATTTTGGGTCAATCCTGTGATCATCGTTGTCCAAGAAATTGAATCTTTTTCCTTCATACTATGAAACAACCACCTGGAGTCCTCCACCATACCACACCTCAAAAGCCCTGTAATCATCGTATTATACATTACCACATTCCTCTGTGGAGTTTCTTCAAAAACTTGTTTCGCATCATGAATCAACCCTCCTTTTGAATACATATCCATCAGAGGACAACCCACAAACACATACGATCCAAACCCAAATTTCACAATCTGCCCATGAATCTGCGGACCCAAATCAACACACCCTTGACTAGACGACAATATAAGCATTGTAGAAAACGTAATCCTATTCAAATTAGCCACCCCATCCCTCAACATAGAATTATAACCTTTCACTGCCTCAGTAACCATGCCACGAGAAGCATACCCTGAAATAAGGGAATTCCAAGAAACCCCATCGCGTTTCGGCATGCGATTAAATATATAATCCATGTCTGAAAGATTCCCAGCTTTCGAATAAGTGAAAAGAATAGTATTCCATGAAAAGAGATTCGGTCGGAGAATTCTGTCGAACACGTAGCGTGCATAGGTTAAATCGCCTAATTTACTGTACGCATTGACGAGATTGTTCAATAAGAATGTCTCCGGGTCTTTAAAGGTTTTGAGAATGTGGCAATGGATTCTCTTTGCTTGAGTCCGGTTACGGGTTTCGGTGCAGATCTTCAGTAACGAACAGTAGTAGTTGGAGTTTGAAGACATTTTCTGTTGAAAACAGTTAGTTGGCGGGAAGGAGCGTTAGGGTTTATTTGGTTTAAAACGCAAAGGCAAGGTGACAATATTATTTAATATAATATTGAATTAGGTGACATCGCTGTATACTTAACAATGGAGATCAAAGAAGAGCTTTTACCTATGAAACTTGATAACTTACAAGCACCAGATTGATAACAGCTGTCATGATCAGAATTAAATAAATAACTGTCTCAAATTCTTGTAGCTCAGATTGAGAGCCATTGCTTTCCACTTGCAAGTTGCAGCTTGAAAACCCCAATTCAAATTCTAGTATCTTTATCTCCCACATGTTGGCTTGAGTCCCCATCCTTGCTCCAAAAACACTGGTATACAGTTCATAGCTGACTTTTCTGTAGATATATTATGATTGCTGGTGACCATGACAGCCAGACATTTTATTCTACCGGGGCCATCTTCATCAATTATCAACTAGAATCATAATAGATTTGCATCTCATATCCTTGGGAGGATCAGAATTCTATGTGATATTCAATGTGACTTATAGGAGGACAAAACAGTACAGGATAAGAACCGCCCCATTGTTTGGTAGACACCTTCCCATGATTTCTTGTCCCCCCCTGCCCTCCAGGGGGATTGTTCTGAAGTTTCAGATTTGTATACTAAAAAAAATATGTATCTGCTTATTGAAGGAATCAATCTTGTAATAAATTCCAATGTCTAACTCAGTCATACGCACGAATTGATGCCATGGTGAGGATGAACACTTTCAATAATCAACAAAATAGGGGTAGTGATTTTATTCCAGGAGTATGGGGTAGTGAATGCAGATAAAGCCAAAAAATATATAGAGGAAGATTGAAGTACATTATAGCCCTCAATACAAAATAAACAAATACAACTTACATCTCTGAACTGAACAAAATACTTCCCACTGCCATCTGTAAAATTACAGAGATCATCTGATACTACTAGATAAAAGCATAAACTCCTATATATCACAAAAACTTTCCATCATCAATCTATACATTCTAATCCACCTTTCCTCTGACTGGGACAGCAATACAATTCCCACCATCAAAGGAGTCTCATTTCCCTCTATATATCTAATGCTCAAACAAAATAAATGGAAATTACTGTCCCACCGTACAGTTAAGGAACCTTGAGCCTTCAAGCAAGCCTTTGTTTTGGCAAAATGTGGCAGATATTCCCAGCTATAAAACCAGGCCGATAGCACCTTCAATTATCCAATAAGAAACAGGTAGGAATATGCTGACAGTATATGTTTATACTTAAATCTTTCAAATACTGATTCTGCATGCCCTTGGCTACCTTCAAGAATGCAGGATAAGTGTAGCAGGTAGAAGGCCATAATGGAGCTGCCTGGAATAGACCTGTAAGAGGAGGATCAAAGTTCTACTTTCAAGTGACCTGATGGTAGAGACCCTGAAAATGCAATAGATAAATTTTAGTCAGATCTGAGAACACTTGGCCTATGACATGAAAAAGGGAGTTATACCATTTACATCTTGGCTGTCAGAAGGAGCACCAGCTCCGTAATTCATCTGGACAACATTGTGGAGGTCATCCTCCCAAGCATTCGATAGCTGGAACCAGAATGTATCAACCATGAAAGGTAAATCGTAATACTCAGAGACTTATGACGTTAAGCAGACAAATCATTTTACATCATTCACATCATGCATTAAAAGCCAACGTTGCACAATAAATTTTCATAGCTCATTAATTTTCCTTTCACGTTGATAACACTTTAAAAATATATTAAAAGGGGAAAAACAATGACCAAGAATAAAAAAACTTAAGGACCAAGTTCATGCAAGGGAAAGGTTTCACAGAGGACCCTCATGAATTAACTCAATTCTTGCTGATTAATTAACCACTTGATGCTACAAATACACACACACATACATGAAGTGTGAACTAAATAAAAAGAAGAAAAAGAAAACCTGATTAGGCTCCTTGTATCCTCCAGTCATGGGTGTGAACTGGGAACTGAGAGTTCTACGAATTACATCAGAGGTATTTCCCATGACAGGCAGAGCAGCTTGAACAAGTCCAGGTTGAGATGGATGTAATGAAGGATAACCCACGGACATATCTGGAGAAAACCCCAGAGATGAAGGACCAGCTCGTGATTGAATAATCTGTATATCAATGAAGATGCACTTTGATGGATCAGATGAGACACATGTAGACATGAGTTATTGCTGAAATCTGTGCTGATCAACTTACATCTTTTGCCAGGAGCCCTTCTATATTAAAATCCAGCCTTGGGTTCACTGTAGCAAGTTTCATTGATAGAAACTGCAAAAAGGAGTAAAAGGTGACATCCATTAACTATACACTCATCACTCGGTCAAAGGATAGGGAATAAAACTAGTGAAGAGCAGCAGAGGGTTATGTCTCTACAATATATCAAATCAACTGTACAAAAATTCACAGATGAGTTATAGACATTCAAACTGTAAGCCCAGACATCAATTATAGTTTCTTAAAAGCAAGGCCATCGTGAGAAATACCATATAAGCCCTGAGGTTGTATCATTTACATCAATCTAGAACAAGATTCACCAAGTTACTTATTTTTTTAGTTTGTATATTTATCAGATCAATTTGATAAGATTGAAGTATGCACAATTCCACCATCATCAATCACACTAGATTACTAGGGAACCACTAGGTTGGAAAAGGGAAGTTCTGAATTCTGGTCCAATACCTCAACCTGCCGCTGAAGTGACTGTACATAGTTAATGATTTCATCTAGCATCACTGCCTTGCCTGTAACCTGCATCGATAATAAACCCACACAAAATGAACTACAGTAGCTGTTCTGATTACTGCTGAGAAGTCAGTTTGATTGTACTTCCTAAGCTATAACAACCAAGAAAACAAACCTTGCTACAACCAGGTACAAGGTCCTGAAGAAATTTCATCCTTTCACTGATCTTTTCTCTTCTTACCTAAAGTCACAACCAATTCCAATCTAAACAAAAAAGATTATCTAAATATTGCTAAATTTCAATGAAGTTTCCATGTAAATTTACCCTTTCTGCAAGACTATGGCTATTTGTTGCCTGGCCTCTTCGGGCTCTAACATGAATGTATTCTTCTTTTGGTGGATCAGAAGCTTGAGACCCTTGTTTCCCCTGTTTCCCTGTAGTCTTATTTATTGTTGTAGTTTGGTTCTGGTCTCCCTTCTTTTGATTTTCAGCATTATCCTTCGCAGCCTCAACAGGTGGTTCACCTCCCTTTACCTGATCAACCTCAGCATCCTGCCACAAAACACAGCACTCAAAATGTATGCCATAAATGGAAATGTATAATGGATCAGGGAACCAGTTGGCAAACATTTTTTACCTGTACACTCCTTTTTCTTTTCTTTGAACTAAGACCCTTAGCAGAAGGTTCCAAACTTAAATCATCCAATGCAGATGGTTCATCTTGACCACCAATACCACCACTAAACTCAGCCTCATCAGACTCGTTACCAGAGCCACCATTTCCTTGTTTTGCTTCTTCATTAGATGGAACAAGACTTTCACTTTTCTTTTCATTCTTGAGTGGACTTTCTTGAGTAGCCCTATTTTCAACTTGCAAAGAGGCATCTTTGGAAGCTTCAGTGGAATTCAACTTACTTTTCTCAGATTCCACAACAGATACTGATTTCATCCCACTTATTGCAAAAATATCTTGTGGTCCTTGCATCAAGCCAACACCCCTAGTATACAGACCCATAGATTCAGGAATACCAAAAGGGTTCACCATGTCACTAAAATTTCCCCCATTAAAGCTCGAGAACCTGGCAGCACGATCAATGAAAGCTGAATCAGCTGGCAACTGAGATAGGCTCTGTGGTAGAATCCCAGTCGCATTCGGTAAGAAAATACCCCCTCTCAACATTGAACTTGCTGCATTCCAACTCATATCAAATGGTCTATCTATGGTACTTCGCAGAGAGTTACCACCTTTTCCAATTCCCATTCCATTTGAAGAGCTTGCACCATTTTGTGCATTAATGTCACAAAATCCCAAGTTTTGTGAATTAGATGTGTGCTCCCAAAGGCTCGTACCGAATGAGTCTACCACTGAAGCAGAGGCACATGAAGAACCAATAGCCATGGGATTATCACTAGAAACTAAACTCATAGGAGTACTTGTGAGATTGGCACCACCAAACTGCCAATCAGGAGACATACCAGGTGCCTGGTAGTTTATGTGATTCTCATTCCTCTTTTCTAGCTCATATTTATCCTTTTCACCTATATCCATCCCTATTCAACAAGAATAGCGATTGTGTCTCAGTCTGTGCTTTTCTCCACAATTATATTTGAACACCTAGTCAAGCCAACAGTCCAAACTCCGAAGTCAGGCTAATGAACAGAAACGAAGCCTTCAAAATTTGACCACTACCTAAAAAAACCCTTAACTGCTCCAAAATGATCAACCAAAGATTAAAGACCACAAAATATACAGGTAGAAAAGACAACAACAAACAAATCACATGGAAAAATTATCTAATTCTTTGACATATATTAAAACACAAAAACTTTAGGAACAAGCTTCAAGCTAAGTCCACAAGGGGTCTGAAAACTTAAAATATAAGAAAGTTACAGCCCTAGAAAGCTGAAATTCACCCACCCCAAAAGAAAACCATAGAAACGGTTCAGCAGAAGTAATCAAAGAAAACCCACTTCAATTCATAAACCGCCAAAAACAGAACTGAAATTATGTAAAAAAGATCCCCACAGGCTGAAACAGCTACCATTTCCAAAGCAACAACCGGAAATTGGAAGTACAGAAAAACTCGCACAATGGAAAAAGCCTTATTCAAGACAAAAAAGTCACAACAGAACAGAAAAAGAAAGTTCAAAGAAGAGCTGTGAAAAAAAAAAGAAAAAGAAAAAGAGTCTACTAGAAGCAGTCAATTAATCTAAAAAAGAACATTGATTTCAGTACAATAAATAAAGCCACCCTTCTCATTCAAAACCCTAGTCAGAGTTTTAGCAGAAAGCACCCAGAAAGAGAGAGAAACTCAACTAAAAGTAGGGGAGAAAGATACCCATTTTCAGATTCTGTGCTTACTTTTCTGTACTCTCTCTGCTCTCTCATTCAAGGCCTTTTTTCTTTTCTCAACACTCCCACGCACACACAAAATTTAAAGCTTTAATTGAATTTGAGCTACTAGTTTTTTTTTTTTTTTGTTTCCTCAGCAACAGAGCAACTCTGCTACAAAACAATAAAAAAAACAGAGAAGAAAAAGTAATAGAGAGTTTTGTTACTTTAGAGTGAGAAAAAAAGAAATGGGAATTTGTCTATTTGGAAGAGGAGAGAGTGAAAGAGAAGGGCATTGGCAAAGGTCCTGCATTTATACCCACGCTTGCATCAAAAAGAGAGCTCTTTGATCATTAACCACCGCCACTGCCACTGCTAAAATATTGCAAAACAGGCCCCTTCTCTTCCTTCAAACTTCAACACTTTGCTTCCTTTCTCCTATGTGGGACTATTTTTTTAACCTTTTAAATCACTTTGAGGTTATTTCTGTAAGTTTGTTTTAGTGTTTTCAATGGCATATTTTAGTTATAATTATACCCATTTGAGCTAGCAACTGACACTGCCAACTCTCCTCAGAGGATTTTTCTTTTTGTTTATCTTATTGTGTTGTCTTTTTTATTTAAAAAAAAACCTTGGGAGGAGAGCTTCAAGATCTTTAATGGGGTTTGTTTGGTCAAGAAGCTAAAATCTAGCTCATTTTCACAGTTCGTAGAATTATCTTTTGGGGGTTATTAATTAGGATACAATACCCATCTGGGTCATGTGGTGGGTATTATCATCAATTTTCATTTACATATGGGGACGGAAGAAGATCTATGGCATCTTTCTCCCTTTTGATAACTTGACTGCCTTATCCACCTTCTTGTGCTGTTTGTCTGTGGAAACTTGGAGGGAAAAAAAAAAACAAATCCTTCACCCATTCTTTAGGTTGCTTAATTCCCGTATCAAGGTAATGTGTTTTGTACTTATAAAGATGGTGCATTCGAAATTATCATCATCGACACTTAATACCCAGATTAAGCCATCTAACAATTCTCTCTCAAATAATAAAGGAAGACACTTGTTCAGTTGGTGTCAATGTTAAACATTGATATGACAATGAAGCGATGGTCCAAGTCCAAGGGACAATGCTTACAAAAGAATAGTGGCAATTGCGGTGGTGGCATTAGGTATCAATCGGACTAGTGTGCACTGGAGGGTAAAACATGGCACTGCTGTCTACTTGCCAAATTGACAATGCCTTTTGCCCACTGCCATGCTGCTGCCTCACACCAACTATTGCTCTCAATGTCTTCCTTGCATCATTGTGTAGCTTGGGAATTCTTTTATAGGCACTTGGCCAAACTTTGTGAAGGCCATTGTACTTATTCCTTGCAAAAATATAGCTATTTATTTGACTTTTAAGTCCCCACTTGAAGTTCAAGTAAAGGTTTTCATCTTACCCATTTTTAGGTCAAAAAGACCATATATGAATCTGAAAAGGAACATTATATGTCTGGTTAAGTTTTCAAGTTGTCCTGAATCTTCTAATATCTCCAATTTTCTTTGAGCAAATTTGCAGAATCCCTTACAAAAGTAATCAAATCTAATGGCTATCAGCTTTAGCTACATTCTCAGAGAGTTGACCAAACAAATTTGAACCTCTTTTCTTTTGTGTTCCTCCTCTCTAACCAAGGCTTTAACTGGAGGAGGTCCGGCAGGTCATCCATGAACAATAAACAATCTAAAAGATAGTGTTGTTTTTCCTGTAAACTGTGTGTGGCAAATATTTTACTACCTTATACTATATTTGATGGACTGTCCCTTTCTCTCTTTCTCTCATGTCATTATTAGTTGGCCTTGGGACTTACAATTCTCAAAGACCTAAGCTGTAGAATAATGGGAATCTGTCTCCCACTTTTACTTTACAAGTAAACGACTAATCTTTTACTTAACCTTAAGCTCTATTAAATTGCCCCATGTAAGAAGTGAAAATGATTTGTGTTGATTGGGTTGGTTTACTAGGTATGTTGGAGAAGAATACAACAAGTTAGATTTGTACATTTTATAATTAAATAACATATCTTATAATAATACTATAAATTCTTTCAGAATACATTGTATTATAAACCATAAACAAAAATCTACAAGGGTACAGTCCAAAGGAAAAAAAATAAAATAAAACCCTACTAATCTAATTAAACAACAGGGGCATCAGATTCCTTAGTAACAATTTTCTCCAATTAAATAATTGGGCAACTCAAGAACTTGGCAAATGGGATGTTGCCATCTGTACTTGGTGTGCCCTTTCGTAAGAAGGGAGGCCTATTGATTGGTGTCAATATATATTTATTATTTAAATAGAAACTATACATATATTATAAAGCACTAAGAGTTGGGTCATGGTTGGCAATGGCTCTCCTTTTGGGAAAAGGCAAAAAACCAAGCAAACAAAATCCCATCCTAAGCAACAAGGGAAGGGAGTTGGGGATTCGAGATCTCTTAAACAGGGCTTTTAAGAATTCTTTAACCTGAATCAAGGACTGTATCATCCATGATTACTCCCCCCTTTTCTTTTTCTACATTGGTATGGAGATGTTAATAAAGTAGTGCTTGCTCTAGAGCTTTAATCAATTAAAGCAAAGCACGTTTCAACCTTTACATTATGCCAATCGATATCATCTTGTACTTGCACATTATTAAAATTTACACCCATATTTATTGTACAAATCTTGAAATGTTACTAGTATTTTACTCAAGGAGCATACTTGCTAGCAGAAAAAAATAATGTTGACCATGTTTGTATTTCTATAATTTCAATAAAATTATCTTACTATATAATATAATAATAATTATTTCATTACATCTTTTTGTTCACGACAATAATATCGTATTTTAAATTTAAAATCTCTATCCAACATTCAAATTAACAAGATAAACTAAATCTAAAAGTGTGGATCTACGGGTTTGAAAGAATGTATTTGTATCAAGGGTATTAAGTAGTTTAGATTGTGTATTAATGTAGCTGAGATGGGCACAGCTCATTGGTTTGACGTGGTTAAGTGAAAGGGGTCAGCCCTTCCATTATACCATAATGCAGTATAAGGTACGTAAAGCTAAGTGCTAGACAGTACACATTCAAGAGTTAACGTAGCTTTGAGATGCAAAGATCTTGAATGGTAGAGAAGATGAATGTCAGTTGGGAGAATCTGAAAAAAAAAATGAAAAGATAAAATCTGCTTTAAGATTTTATGAAATTCATGCAAGCATCATTGCATAGCATGATGAGAGATGTTGTTGGATGATAGTTTTCAAACTTTTTGGTACCACCTTTTGGCTCACTTTTTCTTCCCCTCAAAACCCTAATCCATAATAAGATTCACCTTTTTTTCTAAATAGGAGATGCCCACTCGAAAATGTTAGGAACTTTCCTGTACCTTTTTAATGTTTTTTCACTCTTACAACCAAAGTAAATGTGAGGAATATGGGACCCTTTATTTGGTGGAAGATTTAATTGTGATGAAAAAAATAAATAAACAAGAGTACCTGTTATCTCAACTTGTTGTCTCCCCCAAAGCAATCGACTGTCCCCCAGGAAAATCGTATAGAGAGCTAGGTTGAGAGATATCGGAAATGTTCCTAAGCTAGGAACCTTTTACATCAGTATATGCACCCATAGATTGGTGAAAAACGAGTCATTTTTGGTTGGGTAATTGTCATTTCTCAAATGCAATATGGTTTTGGCTAATTTTACCTTCCTCAGACCTAATTGTCTTTCTTTCTTCTTGATTATGCATATATGGTATTTCTCTCCCAATGTTGGTTGTTGGAGTTTTGTGTGTAACACAAAATAATATTACATATTGAAAGTCAAATCGAATACGTAGTTCGGATTTTCTTTTTTTTTATGATACATGTGAGAAATACCATCTGAACATAATATATTTATTCGATTTTTATTTCATCCTTATCAATTGAGTTAAATTTAAGTATTGATCTAAATAATTAAGTTCAGTCACTAAAAGAGGAGTCAAGCAGTGGGGAGCTTCCACTGCCCACCAAGCCCCTGCCGTCCCTTCTATACTTGGGGTATCCTCATTCAGTTTGCTGCTACTCTAATTACAGTCTATAGATCCTTTCAAATTAGTCATTATTTTCCCAATTTGGACAGCTTCATAGACATAAGCAGGCTAGGGTTCTAATAAAAAATGAGGGCAATATATGGCAAATTATTTATGGAGAAAAATTCAAGGTCCTTTGAGGTATACATGCATGGTTCTTTACCTTGAATCTAAATTTCATATTATGTCACCTTTAAACTTAATCAAACAAAAGAAAAGGAAAAGCCTGCCGACTTTTCCTTATCTTTGATTTGAGAAAAAGTGCTGGGGTTTTCAAATCTAATACCTTTTATTCTAACCTATAATCTATGAATGGACAGAAAAAGAAGAGTTGAGAGCTTGTCTTCTTCCTGGAACTTGTCTGGTTTCTCCATCAGAGTACGTACGTTCTTGATGGCCACATCACACTTTTCTTTCCATCCTTTTCAATTTACAATGTTATGGTGACCTCACGATTTAATACCCTAAAGTCACCATCTCATCCAAGGAAAGAAACCGAGCCCAAAAATACGAAGGCTTTTTTTCTTGCCCGTCACCCATCATTGGATATTTCTAGCTTAAGATCAATAATGGGGTCCTGCATGCTACATTGGGTTATGAGGAACCACTTTTAGACTAATTTAACAATCCTTTTTTTAACTTGCTTTTATAGCAAAGCAAAGTCATCCCAGGGTTCTGGTTGGTTCAATCACTAATATCTTCTCTTTGCCCGTCTTGTCCAAGAAACTTAACCTAATCATACATAGAAATTAGTTTGATGCACAAAGGTTTTTCCCAAACCTGTCAAACTATCACGGGATTTTATAAAGGAATCTGCATGTATATCATTGATGGATGATGTTGCTCTTAGACTCTTGAGTACACTAATCACTTGTCTTAGTGTACCGACTTTTTCCTAATTATGATACCATTAAATCTTTAAATTAATCAAACAAAAATGAAAAATATTTCGAGACTTCTAGAGGAGCCGAATCTCTTTTCGTTGCATTTTAATTCGTATAAGATATCGTAAAATTAGGAATACTTAATAATCTTAAAACTCTTTATGATTTCAAAAAATAGCTTTAATCTATTTTTAAGAAACATAGTAGACAAGAGAAACGAAAATTAAACCTAATTTGAGTATGATTTTGAAATTTCATTAAAGTTAAGCCTAATAATTTTAGTACGAACTCTTGTACGATGCAAAGTGGACAAGAGAAGTAAGTTACGGAACAAAATGCAAAGACCTAACTTGAATATGAAGTTTCACTATTAGTTAGTTCGAAGCCGAGATTGTGATGAACCGACCAAAATATTTAATCCACTTTTAATTACTATTGATAAATCTAGCAATTGATTCTTTCATGAGTAGGAAATGTAATTCAAAGAAAGCAAAATCGGCCTAACCAAGCTTCCAAGCAGGCACAAAGACAGACAAGTTAGTTAAACATCCTGTCCGAATTCTATAATTGTAGCATGTTTCGGGGAGAAAGGTCTCGGAAGCCTTTAGTAATCAAAGCACTGTCTTTCTCATTAAAGTCACAAAGGATAGAACTTGTATACTTGGACAATCTTTTGAGGGGTAAATTGGTTCAAAAAGAAAAACAAAAAATATCAAAGGTTTTATGAGCATGTGTTTGTGGTTGGTTTTAGTGTATATTTGGCACCCTAAAATTGGTTTGGCCTAGAAAGTTATTTGGCATGTGGTATGAAATATATATTGAATCACAAGGTCAAAATGATATTGGCCTCAAAAATGCCACATGTTTCACAATTGTTATCTACTTGTGTGAGGCCAAATTTAGTAGATAGGTTAAAAGTTTTTTTCACAAGATTTATAATATCACTTTGTAGGGTAGAAATGGGTTGTGACACTCGTCTATGTATTTCATATTCATCATACTTATTGACGAGAATTGTTCATTTAATTTTGAGAATGTGATTAAGAAAGAAATCTTGTAAATCAGTGAGGAGTTTATGAAAATATCGATTCATATTATTTTACATTAAATGTCATTACGTATGGTATGATATGTATTGTGTGTCATATGATATTGATAATGATTATTATATCAAATATAAAACTTTCTTCAACATTTTTAAAAGAAAAGAAAATTGAAGAAAACGAGGGGATAAAATAGGGACAAAAATGAACCAAACAGAATCATACAAATAGGGCTTTGAGGACAGGGCCCTGCATACAGCAACATGTTACAGATAAGCCTGAAATAAACATTTTGTTAGTTTGGGCTAGGTGGCTAATTTAATGCCTTTGCTATGGTCCAAACTTTAACTGTGTTCGGCCATAAAAGCAGAAAGGATGGACTTCATTTAATGTTTAATCCCATCATACTCATAAATCATGAAGGACTCAAGTTCAAGTTTAATTACACCCAGAATTTGTTTTGCTTTTTTTTTTTTTTTGTTTTTGATAAAATTTGATTTGTTAGGAGGTCGATGTATCTTCTGTTTAAAAAATCGATTAAAGATAATATTATTTTCGAGGATTGCGATAAACGAAAGGTAAATATTATTATAAATTTGAAAATTTAAAATTTAACACTTAATTATCCCCGTGTTTATTTGTGTGATCAAAAGAAAAGATAATCACAAATGTACACACATATCACGAGTGAGATTCACAAATCCGACAATAAAATAATATATGAGATAATAATAATACTTAAGCATAGTTCACAATCTTTTGTTATAAAGGTCTATCTTACTGGACCATTTACACTACTTTTGGTGGACTAGTTTATCATTTATTCCTATTTCTAACGTGCTATAATCATTATTTCCTTAGTAATCTCCAGCAAGTTTTAGATATCCATAGTGATTATTATATTCATATTATCATTTCATAAGATCTTTATAATAATTTTTAAATTAAAAAAAAAATTAAACAAGTTTTTAGTATATTTTACTCCTCTCAGGTGTAGGGAGAACGGTCTTAACACGTAACAACTTATCACTAAAGGAACAACAACGAAGACACTGCCTACTCTCATGCTGCGTTAAATTTTAGAATAAATATCATACCTAAAATCGATGGATAATAGATAAAACGACTTTTATTATATTTATGTGTTCAGAATACCTACAATTTAACGAATGTGAAAATTCTTTATCACGGTTCTGATACATATTTATATATGTATATTTTTACGTAGTATATATGAAAATTCAAAGAACTCGGTTTCAATTTTTTTCTTGAAAATTGAATATATAACGAATATATACTATTTTTGTAAAACTTGTTCCTTGCATATAATAAGGGCCGAGTAAGTACAGTGGAACAACACAAGAAAGGTCTAAAATCCGAAGCAAATCCAAATCTGATGACAAAATAATTAACTTGGGTTCCTGAAACAGACATGTTTTGAGTTTGGCCGGCTTCTTAGTGCAGGCTGTTTTGGTAGGCCATGTGATAACTTTTACATGGGGTTTTCTTTTCGGCATCTCAATAATTCAACGTAGGACCCCTGGTGGTTGCTAACGTGCACCAACCACATCATTCTGTCTAAACCATCGCCCACTCTCATTGACATGGACTTGCCAATACACCGCGGCACATTTTAGACTCTATGATCATTAACAGACAGATCGAAGAATATCAACGGTATTATGAAATGAGAGATAGTTGAAAACGAAAAATAATTTTCTTCTTTGGCTGATCCATTTCCTTTTCAAGAATTAAAGAAAACCCATTAAGGTTTTGCTCTCAGGTACCTCATTCTCATCTCATTTCTTATGTTCCTCGCAAAGTATTCTTGTTCTGAACTAAACTCTGCATAGTACTGCAGTCTGCTTCTGCTTTTTTGTTTTTGTTCTCCTTTCCTGGTTTTGTTATGTTATTTATGCATGCTAATTTATTGTTTCATTATTTACAGTTGGGTAACTTTAAATTCTAGTTGGGATTAATGGGAGATGATACTAGGTGGTATTGTTTTGGTTTCTTTAAATCTTCTAATGCTTTGACTCCAGATGTCAACTTTCCGTCTGATGTTGGTGGAAGTTTTAGGGAAGAACCGAAGACTTTTAGTGCTATATAAAGTTTTATTTCCTTTTCATCTTAATCTAATTGTAGAATTCAAGTGTCAAGTCTTTGTCAAAGAATGAGTTCCATTATTATAACAGATGGGGATCATTAAGATTTTGGAATGCACCAGGGTTGGGAAAGCTTTCAAGTTGCGGGAGGGGGTTAGCTAATAAATTGCTGATTTTATTGCTCCATGGTTAATTTGTCTTTTTCAATTTGCTTTCTCAACTTCAAAAGAGGAGATACCTGAATGAACAAAAAGTAGTGTGCATCATTGAGTTTTCTGTAGCTGAATTTTGCTGCTTACCGCTTTAGATAGAAGCCAAAATTTGTGGCTGAGCACTACTTTAAAACAATGTCAGCTAGGATTATCTTAGGTCATGTTTGTTGAGTAGTTAATGAACCATAAAATGGTCAAATGCATCAAACCATTTATATGGATTTGCAGAATGATAGTCCAACCTATTTAATTGGGGACGACAATAATGACTAGTTCTTATAAGTGCAAATGCACCCACATTTTGTCCTTCATTGATAAGAGACAGTTAGTTTTAAGGTACAGTTTTTCTTTCGGCTAATTCTTACAACGCATTGTTGCTATCATGATTTTATGTGAACTAGAAGCTGTATTTAAAGCTCAATGATATGTATGCCTAAATGTCGGGAGACGAAATAATCACTCCCATCAATGCACATCCATAGTACTCTTCTGTTTCTCTTTTATGAATTAGTTGCAAAGTGTAATTTGTATCAGTATAATGGAACAATAATGCCTACTTTTGCCTTTTCGTTTTTCCTGCCTTCCTCAGATAGCTAAACAAAGAACTGAGCCATGGAAATCAATGAGGTCAATGTTGGTGATAAATATATGCAAATGGGCAATCCAGAGTTAGATATAGTTCAGTTACATGAAGAGGCCTCATCAAGTGGAGAGGGCATCCAAGAAATGCAGAATACCACTTTAAGCAGAATTGACTTGGACTTGGCATATTCTAATGAGAAATTGGTAAATTTGCATGTACTTTTGATGCTGCTTTTGGGTTGGGACAATGATCCTGAAGCAATGGCCTCAGGGAATAGTGATTTTTCAGCTCAGTTCATTGAAAAGGCATTGGTATTTGATCTTTTATGTGGAATTTTGGATTCCGAGTTAAGGGAAGTGGAAACTTTCTTGGATACTGTTCAAGCGGAGATTGTTGATGCCCGTCATAAAATATCTTCAAGCAGACCTTTGGGAGCACTATTCAATAAAATGGAAGAGAAGCTGCATGATTCTGAACAATCCCTTGAAAAGTGTCAAGAGCTTGTCTTGGAGGTGAAGATGCAGTCAACCAAGCTGCAAGATTCCATTTCATATTTCAGACATGAGAACTGTAAGTTTTAATTTGAGTTTATCACATAACATAAGAATAATAAGTTACGAATATTGTTTATAATTTAACAGCTTAACCAATACAAATAATGAAGATCCATATACTTTAGTTTTATTGATTTTATACCTTTCTAAGAGATACATATTAACAGGGAACAATGACAAGGCCATGGATATAGCTGAACAATATCAGCTATCAAACATCATTGGCAAATCAAAAGTACAGACTGTTGAACAGCAAAGGCATATATTAAGGATGCTTGAAAAATCACTTGCACGGGAGCTAGATCTTGAAAAGAAATTATCAGAGTTTGGTCAAAATGAAGAGCAATTAAAACTGAAGCTACACTATACTGAACAAGTAGCTCTTCGCATGGAGGAGGCAGCAGAAGTTGTTTGGGGAAGGTTTCTAGAGGCAGAAAATGCTGCTGAGGTGCTCATGGGAATTTCAAAGGAGCTTGTAGGTCGACTTCAGATTGTTCAGTTTAACCTGAATGGTTCAATTCAACGTGAAGCTGAGCTCAAATCTAAACTTGAAGGTTGCATTGAAGAGTTAAATACCAAAGATATTGCTTTAAAAAAGCTTGAGAGCAGCAATGCAGAACATGCTGCAGAAGCTTCTGAAGTATTCAGTTTGAGGAAGAAGGTGAAATTACTCGAGGAACAGCTAAAAGAATCTAAGCTACAGCTGAATAACGCAAATGCCTCCAATCAAACAAGTCAAGAGCATATTCATGAAATGGAAATCATTATTGATTCACTGAAGGAAAACATTTATGAAGCAGAAAGTAGGTCTGAAAGTGCAGAAGCCAAGGTTACAGAGTTAACAGATGCAAACTTGGAACTTACCGAAGAGTTGAATTTTCTTAAAGGTAATAATGATAATAATACAGAGAAGGTGACCTCACTTGAGAAGCAGTTGAGGGAAAAGGAGATTCAACTACAACATGCAAAAGCATCTTCTGATGCAAGCCAGGAGCAGCAGAACATGTTGTACTCTGCAATATGGGATATGGAAACTTTAATTGAAGATCTAAAATCAAAAGTTTCAAAAGCTGAAAGCAAGACTGATACTGTGGAAGAGCAGTGCATTATATTATCAGAATCTAACTTTGAACTTAATAACGAGCTAGGCATCCTGAGGAATAAAATCGAATGCTTGGAGACGTCTTTGGACCAAGCTAACAATGAAAAAGAGGCAATCGCAAAAGAAATCAATTATAGGACCAAGCTAATCACAGATATGGTTACCCAACTAGCTACAGAAAGGGAACGCATTCAGAAGCAGGTATCAACTTTACATTATTCTGATATGAAAAAATCCAAAATATGTCCTCTACTCTTGAGTTGTTTTATTGTGTCTTATTCATGATTTTGTGTATGCATGTATCCCGATGTTGGAGCTGGTAAAGTAAATGGCAATAGCATTCATAGTGATTATTAAAAACTTGTACATGTCAAGAAAACCTAAAAGTTATGCTCTTAAAGAAATAGTTCCTACTGGTTTTTTAATTTCCATTTGAATATTGGTGAGGCAGCTACTTTGATAGGTAAAAAGATGTTGAACTGTATATTTTCTGTAGGACATGCATGATTGACTGTTGAGTTTTCTTTTTAACATTTCTTTTTCGATCTTTTAACTTTTTCTTGTGAAACAAAGAGATAGGCAAATGCGTAGTTGACCGATGTTAGCATTCGTATGGAGCTAAAACTTTCACTTTAATTTTTTGAAAAATGTTCTTTGCAGCTATTTTCATTAGTAAAGGAGAAGGCAATATTGGTGAAAAAGTTGCAAAACACGGTACAAACTGGCTCTTTAGCTGTCTGCAACTCTGGAGTTGATGGCGCAGAGATATCTGTCTCCAAGAGTGGTTCAATTAAAGCTAATTGCACAAAAACATTTGAGAGAACAGTTCTCTCAGCCACAAGTGTACAGGCAGGTACTCAGTTTTTCCTTATTGTTTTTCACAAAAAATAATAAAATTGCAACTAGTTGATGCAATTGCTGTCAAAGAGGTAGGGGAAGCAAGGTGCATTTTATTTGTATGTGAAGTAAAATTTTCAATGCTCCATGGAACTGAGTGTTTGCTAACCGCTAGATAGGATCTCCAATTAAATTTTAACACAGCTTCCCTTTAGAGTTTATCGGGATCTCCATGGAACCGAGTGTCGGCTCCTTGTGTATCAGACTCCAACAACCCCTCTAACCATGAAGGTTGTGAATACACTTATATGACCATGTTGGTAGCACTACGAATGCAGTACTTGACTGGGGACTGTCACATGAGAAGAAAGTCGTTTGGTAGATTAGATTCAATTATCATTACACATTTCAACTGAATACTCATACCCTTTGAGTCAATATTTATGATTAGCGGGCATTCATAAGATGTGATGGATATAGTTTTCGTAACCTGAAGCACACAACTGAATTGGCAATCAAACTTCTATATAATCCTAAGTGATGGTGTTTTTCTTAGCAATTTTCATCCAAGTGATATTGACAAAGAACATCATTCAAAATAGCACACTGTGCATTGAAGATTTTTAGGCAGCTTTATGTTGAAATCAATGGAATTATATCATCCTTTGTCATCTCAAATAGGTTCTAGTTGTTCTTTAACAGAAAGTTTCAATTGGTCTGTTGAGAAACCATGATGTACCTTTGATGATTACTCATTCTTTAAGAAAAGATAATGGACCTTTTAGAGTTTTATACATGAAAAACAGTTCATTTGAATGATCTCTTCTTTTTCTTCTGAAACAGGTGAACGATAATCAAAGGAATGCATCTCTTTACAGGACTGAAGTTGAACCTTCCGGTGCTGTAACTGATGGCAGTGACACAATTTCAAGGGTGGAAGTTGCAAAAAGAGGAAAGACAGGCCACCTTAAACTGATATACATTTTCATAGCAATTCTCATTGCACTCTTTTCTGCATTAGCTGTATATTTGTTGAGGGCGAAACCTCCCCTCTTGGTTTATTTTTGATGGCCACTGAGAGTCTGTTTTGCAGGCACACATTGTGCCTTATGATGTATATTCTTGCCATTTTTTTATGTATATTGTTTTACTTGGAGAATGTTAATGATTGTGTTACTTGTTAAATATCAAAGCTTTGACAAGGTGCATGACATGGGGATATGCCCTCCCATTATACTTTGGATATCTTGACTGTTCCAAGTTTAACCTGAAAAGGCAGCTACTTGTGGGCATGGTAACTGATTCTTTATATGGGTTAAAGATATTTCTTAAAATATAAAATATAAAATAAAAAAATCCAAGCACAAACATTAGAAGTTTGGAGACCCTAAATTGAATTCTGAAAAGCTTGTGCGTCGTCGTTTTATTCAATGATCACCTTCTATAAATACCATCTCAATACTCAAACCCTAGTCTCAATCATTTCACCCTCCTAACCCAACACCCACCAAATGAAAAAAAATCATCATTTCCCCTGGAAAAGAATAAAGAACCGCCTGATGAGCTAAACCAAGGGAAACCCTGTTGCCATTTTGATCTTTCAATTTTCAGGTAAGTAATTTTTGGATTGAAATTATTACTACTATTACATGACAGTGTTAAGCACCAAATGGCCCCTTGCTTCTTAAAGTTTTAGTTGCAAGGAAAAACTCGAGAAAGAGGTATTACTACAGGTGCAAAATGGACCCTTTCTGGCACCAACCTCTGTTTTTGATTTGAAATTAATCTCACTAAAGGAAAGCTGGTGCCAGAAACAATGGTTTTTTCTTTCCTGAATAATTGCAAAGCAAAATGATGAAAGTTGTTTAGAATCTGAATCCCCTTGTGGGAACCCCATTCTGGGTCTTCAAAGTTCTCTGATTGCTTTGCAAAACTATGTATTTTCGTTCAATTTATTGTTTTCAAGGATGGGTTGGTCTGATATTTTTGTTTAGAAAGCAAGATGAAGAGATCTGTTTAATGGCTGAATTTGATGTAGAATTCCCATATCATTATAATGGTCTTCAAAGTTCTCTGATTGCTTTCATATTTAAGAATATCAGTTTACCGATGCAGTGTGCTACTGAAGTAGCTATGTAAATATTTTTCTTGTCTTTAAATCTTATAGCTACATCTTTTACCCTTTTGGCTCTAAGTTTGAGTACATGAGTAGCGATGGTATTATTGATTTGGTGTTATGGGTTTTGAGTGTTATATGAGGAAGTTCAAGATTAAAGAGATTCAATGGGCACCAAAATTCATAGTCTGTTGTGTATGTCATATTTCAGGCTATACGAGCATGGTGCGATAGAAATGTTTCTTCTTTTGTTCACTTTTTGCTGGACTTACAATTTTTGAATGATTGATGCAGCAAGAACTGGGAAGAACACGTACTGGAGTTATTGTTAAATTCCCTCTTGTTATAGTCACTCAACTCAACTGTACCTATTGATTCATAGTCCTGAAAGTGTCATAACTTTTTAATGTCAATATTATTTGCTTGTTGTTAAAATGGAAAAACATGCTCTGAGTAGTATACTCTTATCTTATGCCTTTGAGATTTGGGAGTTGTTATATGTATATATGGGGGGCATTTGTTTTGCTTAGTGGGCGCTAGGCAATGGCATTTTAATTTTTTTCATAACTGTTATTTTCTTTATTGAGTTTGAAAATCATCTTGATGAAATCTTGTTGTGCATTAGATGCTTTTGCTTGCCAATGTTTAGTTCGGACCTTACAAGTGATTTTTCTTAGTTTCTTCATTATTTTCCCTTTCCAAATTTAAAATTTCTCTCATCACTTTTTCTTCTGAAGATTAATCAATTTCTGCAACTGCCGTTTGTTCTAGCCTTTTGGACAATCATATAGACATTAATACCATGTTTAAGTTTAATTATCTGTTTTGTCTAGCTTTTTTACATTGTCATTGCTGTTGAAATGTACTGATATTGCAAAATCATGCAGTATGTATAATTCTATTTTTGTTTGATCTTTTTTTTTTTTATAAATTTGGCTTGATATGTTAATCTACACATTTTTGGCTTTATGATGGAACTTTTGAAACCATGGGATGGGATAAGTGATTTTCACTCAAGTCACTAGGTTGGAAGCAGGTAATTTACCTTTAGAAACCGTGTTGGTGGCTGAAGTTTGAGATTGACAAAGAATGACAATGATGTTAAAAACTTAATGGGCTGAAGGAAGAGTTTGAAGGCAGTATAGTAATGGGATTCAGTTGTTTTGGTTATTGGATCTAGTTTGTCCACTTAGGTCTGGGGTAAAAGACATAGAAGATTGGGCTTGATTTTGCAGTATTTGAGGAAAAGTAATGTTGAAAATGGCATCTGTTTTCTGCCTTTAAAACCTCGAGATATGAGGCCAAGCAAATTGGTTTTGAGGGTTCCACAATAGAGAAAAGAAATAATGCAAGGACAAAACAAAACGACAGGGAGACCTCTAACTTAATGGAGAGAGTTCTTCATATTGCTTGGGGATATGCTTTTGCTTTGTTCTTTGGACCTCTAACTTAATGGAGAGAGGGTAAGAGACCCTCTTACCTTCCATGCTGTTTGTTCCTAACATTTTTGGTTTGATCCATTGACAGAGTAAATTGAAGCTAGTGTTGGCTAATGAAGGATAAGTCATATTTCTCTTATTTTATAATTTATAATTGTTTTAAGAACCAATCCTCTTACATATTCTAATGATAGGGTTTAGGTTTAGAGTTAAGTGGGTTGTGTCTTAAGCAGGTTAAATATTCGTATTATTGTGCTAATTCATATAAAATAATTTATTGATGTGTCGTTTTTTATTATATAAAAACTAATTTAATTTGTTTTAAATACGTGTTCAGTGTATGGTGTTATATAAAAGTTAATTTGGTTTATCTAATAAACATGTTAATAGTTACGTGTTTAAAATCTTGAATTATTTAATTGATGGTGGTAGTCATGTTTACTAGTTAATATGTCGCTGAAATATGATATGATTATGGTGTGTGTACATAGAGTTAATTTATCAGCCATTAGTTTGCAGTTCAAAATTGAACATTAATTCTCAAAATTGAATTAGCTCTAAATGTCAATTTTTTCCGTTTGATTATAGTAATTAAGTTAATTCATTCGACATTAATTACTATTTAACTGGCTTCTGTTTCTTGTCCAAAAGACAAAAGAGAAAACGGAAAGAAGAAAGTTCATCTCTTTTTAAGGGGACATGCTGCCATTTTAAGCAGGCAGATTTTCCTTATAATAAAGCAAGCACCATATTAACCCAAATAAATCCATCCGAGTCCAACCCTTAAGAAATATATGGGGAAGTCTTCACTCAACTTGGCTATTTTAGTCATGCTTTTGGTTATTCGCTGCATCATGTTGGTTTCTTGCCATAATCTCAATATATAATATGCAACACTTTCCAATTTCTTTCTTATTTGTTGCAAAAAAAAAAAAAAAAAAAAGAACAGCAGTAACTACATGGTTGGTGCAGATTGGCAGATGAAGGGAGTTGAAGCAAGGAATGTTGTTTCCTTCCGATGCCGTCATGATGGAGACTGCAAAAATGTTTGCCGAAGATGCACGATTTGCATTTGTGAAAACACTTGGTGTAAATGCCCGTACGAAGATCCAACCCCATGCCTTTGACAGAAGCCATTTTGGGGTGCCCTATTGATTTGCAACTTTTAATATAGCTAAGGCTATGGTTCAATAAGATTTTCTGACTTCCTATACCTATAACTTTCTTAATAAATCTTGATTGTTTTTATACATGAATATTTGATTTATTGATTAATGTATAATTTTTTACCTAAAAAATAAAATTCGAATTACCTTTCTCTTAATTAAAAAAAAATTCTTGATTGTTCTCTTTTCTTTTTTGTTCCTTTTTTTCCTTCATATTATGAAGTTTATGTATTTCACCCTTCACTGCTCTAAACTGAAGTGAGAAGAAGATGAATTTACATTTTTTTTCCACTAAGGGGATGTCAGAAGGCATATGTAGAGTCTTCAAAAGATACAATTTGGAATTCAAATTGTTGGTTAAATAATTACTCATTTCAATAGATATTTTTAAAAAAATCTCTAAAAATAATTAAATTATAGAACTTTCCTAAACACTTTAATGAACCAAATAAAAACTTCTTTTCTAGAAGATCAAATCCCTTGTATCAGTGGCGGATCCAGAAATTTGTATGAGTGATTAATGAGTTATCAAACAAAGTCATGAATCGGATCAATGATTCGATTCAGAGTAAAAAATTAATCGCTTTTAAAATAAAATTAAATTATAACATAAAATTTTATTTACAATTTGAATATAAGTTCTCAAATTCATCAATATAAATAAACATAAAACAGAAAAAAAATTAATATTAGATTTTTACATTATGTATTATAAGTTGTACTCAACATGCTTTCATATTTTCAAATCCATCAATAATTAAATCCGTGTTAATAGTTCTAGCAATCATTTTATACCTACTTAATTTGAAAAAGTAAAATAAGATTATTGAAAATTTTCAAATATTTTAACCATATTCTTGTTCAATTTTTCATATTAACGTATAACATATTGTATAAGTGCTCAAATCGAATCAATAGATTAGAAGAAAAATCAAAATAAAAAATGAGGCATTTTAAAAAATAGTCCTTAAAGATAAGATGTTTTTAAAAATGATCCTCTTTATAGTTTTAACTATTTTTAGCCAAGTTGGACAAAGTTACCTTTAATGAAGTTACACGCTATGATGTTACACGTCATGTACAAAAATCTGTGACACGTCATGTACAAAAATCTGTGACAAGCTATGATTAGCGTATGACACTCCATGTACAAAAACATGTGACACGCCATATACAAAAATCTGTGACAAGCCATGGTTAGCGTGTGACACGTCATGTACAAAAACATGTGACACACCATGTACAAAAACCTGTGACAAGCCATAGCTAGCGTGTGACACGCCATGTACAAAAGCCTGTGACAAGCCATGGTTAGCGTGTGACACGTCATGTACAAAAGCCTGTGACAAGTCATGTACAAAAACCTGTGACAAGTCATGTACAAAAACCTGTGAAACTTCAAATCCTCTCAACTTTTTTCTTTTTTTTTTATTTTTTTGACAATTTGGCATAGATTAAAGTGTTTCTAACATGTTTTCATAAATCAAAATACAAATGTTTTTTTTATCTAAAACACCCACTTTGACTAAAAATTAAAAAAAAATTCTTTGAAAACCTAGATTTATAAATTTCAAAATTTTGAGTTTATTGATATCTAGGTCCTGAATTGATTTAATTAAAATCTATTTCATACATTTGTGATTATTTCTACCATTTTAGTTTTATCCAAAATATCTAAAAATCGAATTTTCCAAACAGCCACCCATCTAAGCATGTCAAAACTATTGCTTGGTGTCTTGAAAGCGTAAGAAAGAGAAATTTGAAAACGTGAGAGAGAGAAATCGGAAGCATAGTAGACGAATGCCGAACAGAGAAATCGATAAAATTTGAGAGATTGGGATGGTGAGAGAGAAATTCGAAGCACAAATGAAGAGAAATGGGAAAAAATTGTGATAATTGGTTTAATTTATTTGAAATAGTTTAAAGGGTATTTTCGTCAGGTCATGAATAAATATGGCTAAAAACAGTTAAATTTATTTTAATAGTTACTTTTAAAATATTTTTATCAAGAAAGGTAATTTCTCACAATTTTCTCATAAAAAATTATACTTTTTAAGCAGTTAAGCAATGCATCTTTTACTACATAGGACTATAACATAGTATATACAATAATATAAAAATATTTTAGTAATGTTAAGCTAAAAAAAATGAAGGGTTTTTAGAAAAAGTACATATTGCCTAAATGTTTAAATCGAATCAACAGATTGCAAGAAAAATCAAAGTAAAAAATTATACTCATTAGGCAATTAAGTAATGGGAAAAAGAAATATAATTTCAAAATTTGAGTTTACTCTATAAAGAAAATGGGTTTACTCTATAAGGAAAAAGAAAAATAATTTCTAATTTAGGCAGTTATGCAATGCATTTTTACTCGATACAAAAATTTGGGTTTACTTTATAAGAAAATTTGGATTTACTCTATAAGGAAAGTGGGTTTACTCTATAAGGAAAAAAGAAAAATAATTTCAAATTTAAGTAGTTACGTAATGCATCTTTTACTCTATAAGGAAATTTGGGTTTACCCTATAAGAAAAAAATAATTTCAAATTTTGGGCTTAGAAAGAATTGAATTCAATCTTCCAAAATTAAACTTAAATGACTTACCACCATATCAAGCTAAATTATTTGAGATAAATATGGTGACAAACTAATATATTTACAATTTTATACCCATAAAAATAAATAAAAAATAAAAAACAAAGGGATGGCGTCCACTACCTCGTACAATGATAAAACGCATTTTCATATATATATATAAATGCCAAAATTACATAATATAAAATGACAAGTGTATTTTCTATTAGAAAATTAGTAGAAGAAGAAAAAAGAAGAAAATAAGGCTTGAGGCGTGCTGTAACACACTTTCTTTAAAGAGTTGTTGCCTACTATAGGGATTCGTAGACAAGAACTGTCCAAGATACAACAAGCTTTTTTTTTTGTAGAATGCTTTGAATGAATTCTGGCTTGGAAGTACGTTCTTTTATAAACAGTGAGAGGTTGTGTCTGTTGTCTTTTAACAGATGTGTCCTTTTTATTTTCAACAGATGTATCTGTACTGTTTTAACAGATGTGTCTGTTGTATTTCAACAAACGTATCTACAACTTTCAATAGTTGTGTTTATTGTAAATACTTATTTTATTTATTTATTTATTATTATTTTTTTAAGAGTTATATTTATTTTTAAACAGTCACACCTGAATACTTATCTTCCAACAAATATTACAAACTATTCAACAATCCCTCATTAGTTTGTAATATTAATAATACTATGCATAATAGAAAGTATCTTAAAGATTTGAACTTTCTATTAGTATAGAAATTTCAAAGTTAAGATGAAGTTATTGGTATCACAGGGATTGAACCTCAACTCCTTATGTCATAACCAAAAATATCACACACATAGTATTATTTTTTAAGATTCTGCCAACTGCTTTAGCACTTATATGGCCTTGTGCTAATCCTAGTGTCATGAATATTTACAAGAATAAAACCTTTTAATTCTTGGTTGGAGCGGCACCACTCCAATATTCATATAGGTGGAATTTGTATTTATGTCCTTGTTACTATAGGCATTTGATGTTTCCATTAAGAGCCTTTTGCTCATCCTTTTCTCATAACAGTCACATTGAATGTTCTAGAATGAGGCTATTTGAATATTCTACAATGAGGCTATTTAATATAAAATTTAGTGCATAATGATAACATATAGTAACTTGTTTTTACCTATTGAACTTTTATTGTTAGTTTTGCTAACTCAAAGGTGGGTTTCCATTACTAATGCTTTTAAGTCAAGGGTTTTAGCCTTATTCCACTAAAAGTTGACTTTATAGCCTTTCTTGGCAAAGCTTTGGTAAGTGGATCAGCCAAATTCTTGCAAGATGTAACATAAACTATTGTTATAATGCCATTTGAGATTAATTCTCTTATATAGGCATGTCGCAGACTTATGTGTCTAGACTTTCCATAATACTTTCTTCTCTTTTCTTCTTCTACTAATTTTCTAACAATTTTAAAGAGTTGCCTACTATGGGGATTCGCAAACAAGGGCTCTCCAGGATACAACAAGCCTTTTTTTTTTGTAGAATGCTTTGAATGAATTCTGGCTTGGAAGTACGTTTTTTTATAAATAGTGAGAGGTTGTGTCTATTGTCTTTCAACAGATGTGTCCTTTTTATTTTCAACAGATGTGTCTGTTGTATTTCAACAGACATATCTACAACTTTCAATAGTTGTGTTTATTGTAAATACTTATTTTATTTATTTATTTTTTATTATTTTTTAAGAGTTATATTTATTCTTAAACAGTCACACCTAAATACTTATGTTCCAACAAATATTACAAACTATTCAACATTTTCACTAATGATAGTTATCCAATTGTCAATTATATAGATTTATTTTATTCAAAATAAAAGTGTACGTATTTGATTGAATGTGATAAAACAATAAAGATTTATTTGAAATTTTTTGAATAATTTAAAAATTTTCTAATATTATGCTTATTATTTATAAACAATAAATATCTCATCATTTCTATTTCTTCACTTTTGAATTTGAATTATTTGACATATATTCATTCATGAAATGTGTGCCAATGGGGAAAATAAGAAATCTATTATCATGATCCCTAATCCTAACCGAAGGATCAAATTATGTGGAATGAAATAATTTATAATATAATTATTTGGAATAAAGTCTATGTCTACGTAATGTATAAAATATCTTGTTTAAATATACTTAGAATAAGTTAAAGTGTTATCTGTATGATTGATTAAGGTTACTATTTCAAAATTTTTTATTTATTTCATACTTCATTTGTTTTAAATTGAATGTTCACTTTCATTTTTTTAGTCAAATTTACAGTTTTGATCGTAATTTTTTTAGATATCATATGAAATTAAAATAAAAAAAAGAAAAAGATAGAAGAAATAGATTCATCTCCCTGTAAATCTACAAGCAAATCTGCTTCATAGTTCAAACAAGGCAATGATATAATATCAAAAACTTTATTTCATTTTAGAACAATTTATGCCCTCTTTTTTGTTTTTTAAGCATCACAACATCTGCACTGTCCATTAACACAACTATGGATGTTACATCTAGGATCACACTTCTTTGTTACAGTCAAAGTCTTTGGAATAACTTATTTTTGTTCTAAACGTAAGAACACATTGGCATTGGCCATCTAGGCATTATAAAGTTTTGTCTAGACACTCTAAAGTTTTGTCTATACACCTAATATCTTTGCAGTCAGCTATAGTGGTGCATGGTTGCCATTGTGCTCCTAGTACTATTGAGAATACCATTGCTGCAAAATTACAATGCATTAATAGTATTATAATTAAATTTAACATGAAAGTTAACAAATGAGATCAGTATGAGAGGAATTGACTTGCATGATGCAAATAGCAGAAAGATGAAAAATTTCATGCTAACAGAAGCTTTTTTCATGTTGTCTTAGGCTGTTTGCTGTTGCTGTTCTTGATGATGTTAAGGCTTCTGAAACCACCAGTGTCAATTTATAAGATGGGATAGTTTGATCAAAATGCACTACAATGGAAAGTTCAATCAATTTGAAATGAATCTATAAAGAATTTACTTAATAGAGCAATTATTTTCCAAATTATTGAGATATTTTACCACACATAATTTTGACCCCAGCCCAAATTTGACAATGTGGTGCAATGACTAATGACCAATAACATGGTGAATCTGAATATGAGCAGTCAAGAGCAACTGTTCCACGTAATTGATTGGCCCATCCATTTCACACATCAAAAATTTGAATCTTTGAACTTCTTGGTCTTTGCCCTTACAGCGCATGCACCACAATTTATTACGTCATCTACCTATTGGATAGAAATTTATGTTGATGTATTTTCAAAATAAAAGGTTTCTTTTCAAATGAAAAATTATCTATTCATATTGTGTCTTATGAATGAATGGTTGTAATTTCAAAAGATAATTATTGAAATATCGCGTTATCCAAAAGTTGTGTCTTGCAAATGTGAAGATGTCTTTTAGACAAATAGGTACCTTGATGAAAGGGTTATGTCCTTGAGAAAAGGACTTGTTGCCAACCATTTCAATACATCAAAACAAAAACAAAACAAAAGTAGAGAAAAGTGTTGTGTTATGAAAATTAACATGAACACTTAAGGTTCCATCAATTACAAAAAGCATCTAAATTCCTTATAATCTACTTCTTTCAAAAAGTAGGCTTTAAGATTGAAGAATTTTGTAAACCCTTGGGTGTATCTAGTGGCCTACTCTCGTAAAGTGCAAGACAAAGTTAGACGTTGGCTTCATTGTATCACTAAGGTTATTCGTATTATTTCCCTTTGCATATTGAGCGGTGGGGGAGAAATAAGTCTTAAAGGTAACATCTATTGAACGACTCATCTTGAAGTTAATTTTGCTAGTTCCTTAAATTCCATCTAAACCCCATTTGCACCAACAATTTTAAGACTTACTTTTTTTGTTATTGGAATTCAAAATGGCTTCACTTAAAGAGATGGCTACCAACATTGTCAAGCTAGATTGCTTTGAAGGAAGAAACTTTATTTGATGGCAAAAACATATGCGCTTCCTCTTTACAATGTTCAAGGTCGCTTATGTTCTAGATACAACAAGGCCGAATGAAGAAGATGATGAAGAATCTGTGAAGCAAACTCGTTTGAGGCAAAAATGGGATAATAACACTACATATTAACGGGACAGATTTTTCATGGAATGTCAGATACATTGTTTGATGCATACTAGTATGAAGCTAGTGCAAAGCAACTTCGGGACAAATTGGAAGTAAGATACATGGCCAAAGATGTAAGTAGCAAGAAATTTTGGTTAGTCATTTCAATAACTGCAAAGTGGTTGATAATTGTTTTGTTATGGAGCAATTACATGAGCTTGAACGCATTCGAAACAACTTTATGTAATATGAACTTAAAATAGATGAAGTTATTGTGGTATCTTCTATAATTGATAAGCTTCCCTTTCATAGAGCAACATTAAGAAAGCTCCAAAGTATAAAAAAGAGGAAATGTCTCTCGAGGACCTTAGTAATATGTTTGAATAAAAGATGATTATTGCAAACAAAAAGAAGTCAAGTAAAATGAAAAAGAAAAGGATTCTAATGAAAAGAATCTTGAGACTTCGAAGGTCCATGTGATGGAAAACAAATCATCATACAAGCTGGTCTCGTACAACGAAAGAAAACATTTTGTTAGAATGAATGGCAAAAGTCATAAGATCAAAAGGAACAAAAAGGGGACATGTTTCCATTATCAAAAACTTGGACACTCTAAGGCAGAACGTAAACTTTTGAAAAATAAGACACAAGTGTGAACAATAACAAGTTTGTGACTATGGTTTTCGAGGTTAATCTTCTCCATGATGATGGAGCATGGTGGACTGACATTGGTGTAACTAAGCATGTATACAAAGACAAATGTTTCTTTAAGACTTTGAAAGTGGTTAACGATGGAACCATGCTCTATATGGGAAATTATTGATTTGCAACTTTTAATATAGCTAAGGCTATGGAAAAATAAGATTTTTTGACTTCCTATATTTATAACTTTCTTAATAAATCTTGATTGCTCTCACACTTGAGTGTTTGGCTTATTGGTTGGTACGTGATCTTTTGCTTAAAAAGTAGGATTTGAATTCTCTTTCTCTCAATTAAAAAAAATCTTTATTGTTCTCTTTTCTTTTTTGCCCCTTTTCTTCCTTCATATTAGGAAGTTTATGCATTTGTTCCTTCATTGCTTTAAACCGGAGTGAGAAGCAAATAAATTTAGTTCTTCTTTTTTTCATTAAGGGGGTGTCAAAGGCATAGTTAGAGTATTAAAAAACATGTTCTCAAAAGATACGATTCGAAATTCAAATTATTGGTTAAATAATCACTCATTTCAATAGATATTTTTGGGAAAAATCTTTAAAATTAATCAAATTATAGAACTTTCCAAAACACTTCGAAGAACTAAATAACAACTTCTTTTCTAGAGGCCCAAATCCCTTGCACTAGTGGCAGATCTAGGATTTTGTATGAGGGGTGGTTAAAGAGCAATCATACAAGGTCATGAATCGGGTCAATGATTCAATTCAGAGCAAAAAAGCAATCACTTTCAAAATAAAATTAATTATAAAATAAAATTTTATTTACAATTTGAATTTAAGTTGTCAAAATCATCATTATAAATAGACATAACTTAGAAAGAAAAATTAATATTAGATTTTCACATTAGGTATTATAAGTTGTGCTCAATGTGCTTTCATGTTTTCAAATTCATCGATAATTAAATCCGTGTCAATGGTTCTAGCAATCACTTTATACCTATTCAATTTGAAAAAGTAAGAAAATTATTAAAATTTTCTAAATATTTTAAGCACATTCTTGTTTAGTATTTCATGTTAACGTGTGGCATATTGTGTAAGTGCTTAAATTGAATTAACAGATTGTAAGAAAAATCAATGTAAAAAATTATACTTTTTAGGCAATTAAGCAATGCATCTTTTACTCCATTGGACTATAACATATTATATACAATAATACAAAATATTTTAGTGAAGTTAAGCTAAAAAAAATGAAAGGTTTTTAGGAAAAGTGCATATTGCATAAATGCTCAAATCGAATTAACAGATTGTAAAAAAAATCAAAGTAAAAAATTATACTGTTTAGGCAATTTAGCAATGGGAAAAAGAAAAATAATTTCAAAATTTGGGTTTATTCTATAAGGAAAATGGGTTTATTCTATAAGGACAAAAAAAAAATTTTCAAATTTAGATAGTTAAGTAATGCATCTTTTACTCTATAAGAAAATTTGGATTTACTTTATAAGGAAATTTAGGTTTACTTTATAAGGAACATGGGTTTACTCTATAAGGAAAAAAGAAAAATAATTTCAAATTTAGGCAATTAAACAATGCATCTTTTATTCTATAAGGAAATTTGGGTTTACTTTATAAGAAAAAAAATAATTTCAAAATTTGGGCCTAAAAAGAATTGAACCTAAGCTTCCAAAATTTTACTTAAATGACTTACTACCGTGTATTATTTGATTTAAATAGGGGTGGCAAACTTATATTTCACCATTTTATACCCATAAAAATTAAAAAAAAATGTAGGGTGGCCCCCGCCGCCCTCTACCTCTGCCACTACCTCGTGCACTGATAAAACACACTTTCCTATATATATATATATATATATATATATATGTGCATGCCAAGATTACATGATATAAAATGACAAATACATTTTCACTAATGATAGTTAGCCAATTGTTAATTATAAAGGTCTATTTGGTTCAAAATAAAAAATACAAGTGTTTGATTAAATGTAATAAAAGAATAAAGATTTCTTTGAAAATTTATGAAGAACATAAAATTTTTTTAAATATTATGCTTATTATTTTTAAACAATAGATATCTCATTATTTCTATTTCTTCACTTTTGAATTTGAATTATATAACATATATTCATTCATGAGATGTGTACCAAGTGGGAAAAGTATAAATCTATTGCCTTGATCCCTAATCCTAACCGAAGGATCAAGTTATGTGAAATGAAATAATTTATATATTATTGTTTGGAATAAAGTCTATGTCTACATAATGTATAAAATAACTTGTTTAAATATACTTAGAATAAGTTATAGTGTTATCTATATGATTGATTAAGGCTACTATTTCAAATTTTTCTATTTATTTTGTGCTTCCCTTGTTTGATATTGAATGTTAACATTTCATTTTTTAGTTAAATTTAATCACTTTTGATCGTAATTTTTTTAGATATCGTATGAAATTAAATTTTAAAAAATAAAAAGATAGAAGAAATAGATTCATCTCCCCTAAATCTACAAGCAAATCTGCTTCATAGTTCAAATCGAGCAATAATATAATATTAAAAACTTTATTTCATTTTATAACAATTCATGCCTACTTTTTTGTTTTTTAGGCAGCACAACATCTGCACTGTCCGTTAACATAACTATGGATGTTACATCTAGGATCACACTTCTTTGTTACAGTCAAAGTCTTTGGAACAACTTATTTTTGTTCCAAAAGTAGGAACACATTGGCATCGGCCATCTCTGCACTCTAAAGTTTTGTCTATGCACCTAATTCCTTTACAGTCAGCTACAGTGGTGCATCGTTGCCCTTGCGCTCCTGGTACCATTGAGAATACCATTGCTGCAAAATTACAATGCATTAATAGTATTATAATTAAATTTAACATGAAAGTTAGTTAATAAATGAGATTAGTAGGAGAGGGATTGACTTACATGATGCAAATAGCAGAAAGATGAAAAATTTCATGCTGAAAAAAGCTTTTTCCATGTTGTCTTGGGCTATTTTTTGTTGCTGTTCCTGATAATGTTAAGGCTTTTGAAACCACCAGTGTCAATTTATAAGATGGGATAGGTTGACCAAAATGTACCACAAGGGAAGGTGCAATCCATTTGAAATGAATTTATAAAGATATTAACTTAATATAACAATTCTTTTCCAAATTATTGAGATATTTTACCATACATAATTTTGACCTTGGCTCCAAATTTGATAATGTGGTGTAATGACTAATGACCAATAACATGGTGAATCTGACTATGAGCTGTCAAGAACAGTTGTTCCACGTAATTGACTAGCCCATCCATTTCACACACCAAAAATCTAAAACGTTGAACTTCTTGATCTTTGCTCTTATAGCACATACACCACAACATATTACGTCCTCAACCGATTGGATATAAATTTATGTTGTTGTATTTTCAAAATAAAAATGTGTCTTTTCAAATGAAAAATTATGTTGTCATATTGTGTCTTATGAATGAATGGTTGTACTTTCAAAAGGTAATTATTGAAACCTCTATTATTCCAAGGGTTGTGTCTTGGAAATGTGAAAATATCTTTTAGACAAGGAGGTACCTTGATGAAAGGGTTATGTCCTTGAGAAAAGACACTTGCAAGCCTATATAAAGGACTCGTTGCCAACCATTTCAATACATCAAAGCAAAAACAAAATAAGAGCAGAAAAATTAAAAGCCAGAAAAGCGTTATGCTCTGAAAGTTAACATAAATACTTAAGTTCCCATCAATTACAAAAAGCATCCAAATTTCTTATAATCTAGTTACTGCAGAAAGTAAGCTTTAAGACTAAACAACTTTATAAACCCTTGGTGTATCTAAGAGTCTACTTTTGTAAAGTGCAAGACAAAGTTAGACGTTGGCTTCACTGTATCCCTAAGTCTAGTTGCATTATTCTCCTTTACATACTGAGTGGTGGGGGTGAAATACGTATTAAAGATAATGTTTATTGAAAGGCTCACCTTGAAGTCAATTTTGTCAATTCTTTGAATTCCATCTAAACCCCATTTGCACCGACAATTTTAAGACTTATTTTTCGTGTTATTGGAATTTAAAATGGTTTCACTTAAAGAGATGGCTACCAACATTGTCAAGTTAGACTGCTTTGAAGGAGGAAACTTTATGTGTTGGTAGAAAAAGATGCGTTTTCTCCTTACGACTCTTAAGGTCGCTTATGTTTTAGATACACCAAAGGGTGGATGAAAAAGATGATGAAAAATCCGTGAAACAAACTTGTTTGAGGCAAAAATGGGGTAATAATGACTACATATGCATGGGACACATTCTTAATGGAATGTTAGATGCATTATTTGGTTTGTACCAAAATGAAGCGAGTGAAAAACAACTTTGGGACAAATTCAAAGAAAGATACATGCCTGAAGGTGCAAGTAATGAGAAATTTCTGGTTAGTCGTTTCAATAATTGTAAAATTGTTGATAATTGTCCTGTTTTGGAGCAATTACATCAGTTTGAACGCATTCTAAACAGCTTTAAGCAATATGAACTTAAAATGGATGAAGCTGTTGTGATATCTTCTATAATTGATAAGCCTCCCTTTCGTGGATAGACATAAAAGAGAGGAAATGTCTCTCGAGGGCCTTGGTAATCATCTTCGAATAGAAAAAGATAATGGAAAACAAGATGTCAAGCAATATGAAAAAGAAAAGGATTCTAATGAAAAGAATCTTGAGACTTTGAAGGTCCATGTGATGGAACACAAACCATCAAACAAGCTGGTCTTGTGCAACAAAAGAGAACATTCCATTGGAATGAATGAAAAAAGTCATAAAATCAAAAGGAACAAAAAAGGGCTATGTTTCCATTGCAACAAACTTGGACACTTCAAAGCAGAATGTAAACTTTTGAAAAAAAAGACACAAGGTGTGAACAACAAGTTTGTGACTGTGGTTTTCAAGGTCAATCTTCTACATGGTGATGGAGTACGGTGGATTGACACTGGTGCGACTAAGCATGTTTATAAGGACAAAAGTGTTTTCGAGACTTGGGAAGCCGTTAATGATGGAACCGTGTTGTACATGGGAAATTCCTCCACTACACAAGTGAAAGGAAAAGGTACCATGGAACTCATGTTTACTTTTGGAAAAATGCTTGCACTAAACGATGTCTATTATGTACCGAAAGTTATAAAGAATCTTGTGTCAAGTGATTTGTTGAATAAGTATGGCTTCAAATTAGTATTTGAAGCGGATAAGTTCATCCTTACAAAAGGTATACTGTAACACTCCATGCCCCGTATAATAGTCAACATAACCGTATCGATAAGACGCAGGGGCAATTGACGTAAATTTGAGTGACAAGGAGCAGTGATGAGTGAAAGGAATGTTTGGAATAAAATATTTCGCACGAGAGAAAATAGTAATTAAATAATAATATTTTTATCGAGGATAAATTAGCGAGTTAAAAGGTGATTTGGAAGTAAACTGAGACGAAGTGAGACATCTTGGGTTCTGAGGAGACAAGTAGAGAATTTTAAAATAAAATAATATTTTATTAATAAAATAATATTAAAATATTAAATATTTTATTTGTTGTCGAAATTAGTCATGAAAGAGGATTATATGATTAATCTAAGTGGGGGAGAAGAAAAAGAAAAGAATTTTGAAGAAAAACGACTATAGTGGGGCCCACGTGTCATTATTAAATAGAGCTAGAGCGGGTAAATATATATTTAAATGTTATAGTGATACCTTGGTGAAGTGAAAATTTTATATTTTGTTTGTACACGTGTAAAAGAAGAAAGATAGAAGGATATTAGAGTTTAAGAAATGTGGAAGGACCAAATTGCAAAGGATGAAAAAAAAAGAAAAAAAATTGTAAAGGATGAAAGTTTGGAAGGTCACATGGCAAATAACGAAAAGTTTGAGGACTTATGTGTAAATTTTAATATTTAGAGTTAAATGAAAATTTACTAATCAAGGAAGGTTAAATTATGTGAAATATGAGATATACATGTAAAATTCACTATTACATGCAAATCATTGTATGCAAAAAGGAGGAAGTTAGTGGGAAACATGTGGGACTCCACCATGTGAAAGTTGATAAAGAGAAAAAGAATAAAAAGTATTTAATTGAAGAAAACTATGGTTTGGCAAGGATAGCCCATGGTATACAAGTAAGAATGGTAATGTGAATTGAAAAGAAAAAGGCATAAACATAATATTTAATAGAAAGAAAACAAAGAAAGAGAATTGATTAGCATGACATGTAAAGAGCAAAGAAAAAAAATAATGGAAAGAAAATGGTCAATGAAGGTGGCGAGTGGAAAGGTCCAAAAGTTTTTTGACTTGTGATTGTAACCACATGAAGGAAAAAAGAAAATGACAAAATGACCAAGCTTTGGGCAATTCACCTATGGGAGAAGAAAAGAAAGAAAATTTGAGTGGTGGGGAACTTGGGAGAATCCGCCCACACCAAGGAATGGCAAAATATCTTTGCCTTGAGAAAATCTGCACCTTTAGAAAGAAAAAGAGAGAGAATCGGCTTGGAAACAAAGAGAGAAAGGAAGAAAGGAGAAATGAAGAATGAAAGAAAGGAGAAAAAAGAAAAAGACAAGGAAGGTTGGCCCAGTGGTTTCAAGCTAAGGAAGGTAAGTAGAACTTTGATTTTAGTTGTGATTTCTTGAGGAAATGAGTTGGTAATTGTGTGAGAATGTTTGTGTCAGCAAAGGTCCTCCAAGAATTGAAAGAAATAGATGCATGCTTTTGGGCCAATCTTGGAATCCATGGTGATTTGAGCTAGATAAGCTATGGGTAAGTATTTTGGTCTTAAAATCACAAGTAAACAAAAGAAATGAGATGTATATTAATTGTTTATATATGTGGCAGCAATGGTGACCATGGGTATGAAGAAATTATGAGCTATAAGTGTGGAATTCAAGCTAAAACTGAAAGGTAAGTGTGCAATATGTCTAAATTGTGTTGTGTTGATTATAATCGGTTAATAGTAGGTGGAATGCTTGTTAAATGCTTGTGATTGAGGTTGATGAAAAATATGAAATTAGGTTAAGGATTTAATGATTGATGTGTTACCCGTACTCGAGCATAATTAAGTGTATTGAGTTCGAATTTTTGCTAGGAAGCGTATAAGTAGAGAAGTGTGTTGTGGTGGTGTGCCAGACGAGGTAATGAGTTACTGGCAAGTAGAATTGCCTAGATACGCATCTGAGTCAATAGCGAAGTAGTATCCCGTTATTGTACAGTGAGTAGGGGGTACCCATTTTAAAAATCGTGTAACTATAAATATATATACGTGTTAGTTTACCTTAAACGCAAATTGTGGAAAGCATGAGTTGGTAGAAATACTAGGAAATTGTGGATGCCATGACCTTGAAAATGGCTTTAAATATATAAATATATATATATATATATATATATATATATATATATAAGCTATATATATGTAAAGACTTTTTAAAATTGGGAAACAAGCTTTTTAATACGGTTTATATCAAAATGTGCCTTGTTGATTGTGTGATGTGCATTCATGAATGAATTTTACAATCACCATGCCGATTTGATATTTAAACCTCATGCAAAGGTTTTACAATGCAAAAGTCTTACGAAAAGAGGTTTTATTGTGTTACCATGATTGGTACTTTTGAAATGGATTTGAAATAAAATTTTGAGAACCCAACTTGATTTTTAAATGGTTTTATCAAAATGGGAGATTCGAGAGTAGGCCGAATGTCACATCAGTATAGTGTGACCTTTGTTCACAAGTGAGCTATAGCTAGAGAACCTTTGAGTCACTGAGGGTTGTTAGACATGGCTGTGGCCATGGTTTGTGATATATACATGGCTAGGCCACAAGTGATATACGCTGTTACTACCGCTTGATTCTCCGATGTGGGCCAACATTGTTGAGATTGCCATGGCTGTGGGATCCGGTGGAGTGAGGCTCTCGGATGTTATTACGTGGAAGTGGGTCCACGAGTTGTTATTTTTGTTACGTACTCAAGAGTGATATCTCTTTAGGTTTTCCAAACTTTTGTCCTTTTTGCATGGTGAAACTATAAGATTTTCCACAACTCCCTTTTTTATACTATGATGTTGGATTTAATTCCTTGTGTACGAGATGATTGGCGAATTTATGGTATGAGCTTGATAACACTTGATTTTACGGGAGCGTGCATGTTGTTGTTGAATTGCCTTGAGCAAGTTGTTAAACAATTTCGATGATAGAAATCTTTCACTCACACTGATTTTGACAATGATGGTTAAATGATTTCTTGCATAAAAATCCTTGGTTTTATGTGTAAGGCACAATGTCCTATTTGCTTTTAAATGGTTTACATGTTCTTATGTTTTTATATATTTAAATCTTCTTTACTTTATGCTTGTTTCCCATCTACACCCTACTCACGGAGCTGATGATCACTGAGTTTGTGAGACTCACCCCCTTATTTCCCTTTTGCAGATAGTAATCGGCCTGGCGTGCAATCATCGGCACTTATGGTTCACCGCGGATAGGTAAAGCCATCTCATAGCATTTCATTCTGAGTCACTCCGCTGCTACAGGTCGAGTCATTCGTAGCATAATTTGATTATAAATAGTATTAATGTAAATGTATGATTGGATAGTAAAGACCTTGATGTACTTCTATAATCATGTTGAATAAAAGTTGAGTTGAGTTATCATAGCTATTGTTTAAGTTACGTTACATAAAGGATGTATGGTTCAAGTAACTAAATAAATTGGTGGAATGGGTTCATTGTTACACAAAGGTTTCGAACAAGGCTTGTTCGGGACTTGGCGAGGTCCCTCGCAAGACTCGAACGCCGGTAGCGATCGAAGAGCATTCGTTACATAGACAATATGTGAGAAGTGGATAGTTATGTGAAAACATGTTCAAGCTTAATATTAATAAAAATGCTTCTAGTTGTAGTTATATTGATGCCTCCTTTAATGTTTTTGATAGTAAAGCAACATTGTCTGATTTATGTCATAATAGATTAAGTCATGTTTATTATAGAAGAATGCATGATATGACTAAATTATAGTTGATACCTAATATTGATGAAAATAATGATATGTGCAAAACATGCATGGTTATTCAAATCACGAGAAGCTCATTTCCTAAGGTAGAAAGAAACTCTAAATTGCTTGTATTAATACTTTTCGATGTTTGTGATATGCATAGTACTTCATTTATTGGTGGAAAGAAATACCTCGTAATATTTATAGATGACTTTTCTAGATATTGGTACGTTTACTTATTGTAAAGTGCTAATGCTACCGTTATGAGAAGACATTGCTTCATATCCTCTGGTAAGGTCTAGTAGCACACTAGGTTTAGGAATTCTTTGCTCAATTTTTCCAAGTTTTTGTTATTTTGCTTTAGAATATTATGCGGGTAGTATAGGCATGGTACTATTTAGGAGATTTTACAAAACAAGGACATATTCAAGTTTTATTGTCCATTTTCATTTGTTGGTTCTTTTGGGTTGAAAGAAATGATGCTAAACACAGACAATTAAGATTGTATCCTTAACTAATAATAGGGAGAATTATGAAGTTATTAAAGTAGCTTCATGAAGGGAATTTAATGCATAAAGAGCAATGGAATGGTGATATGTAGATGCTATGTTGTTGAATATCACCTTTTGAAATCAACCATCCATGCCACCACAAATCATTAAATGGTTAAAACCCAATCTGGACAAAATTAAACTAAAAGTGGATGAGATCTTGAAAGACAATTTTGGAATGTCGTGGGGGAAGCTGTGGCACTTGACCATACAAGTATGCTAATATTTGCTTTTTTTGAAAATTTTGGACCCTATAATTCTTTGAAAGCTGAATTGCTTGCATTTTAAATAGGACTTCTACTATGTCATGACCACAAATTTTTCTAAACTTTAGATTGAGATGGATGCCAAGGTGGTAGTTAATATGATATTGGAAGGGAGTACTGGATCATATGATACTAGGTATGTTTTAGCTTCCATTCAAAAATGCTTTAATTATAATTTTACTTATCGAATCACTCATATTCATTGTGAGGGCAACCATCGAACCAAGGCTATTCACATCAAGGACTTAAAGATTTCTTTAATGTTGAAGGTGAGCTAAATGGTATCTCGAAGCTAGATAGAAGTAATTGACCTTATGTTAAATTGAACATATGTAAGGGAGTAGTATTCCTTATTTATTTTATCTTGTGTAAGCAAGTTAGAGTGTTGAGTTCATGTTTTTATAAACTTCCAGCAAAGGAAGTATTACTTCCCTTAGGATTTATTTATGAAATATCTCATGTAATATTAGAGGTACGGTTTATGTCTCCCACCTTAGTGTACTTTTATTGCTCATCTTAATAAAATTTTAACATGTTAGCTGGCCCTGAGAGATTTTCTAGCTTAAAATAAAAAAATTTGGCATGGTAATCTTGAATTGAATTTCGTACTATTATGAGAGTATAAGATGAATAGGCTTGTTGAGCTTTAATATGAAAATTTGGATTGAGATTTCTCATTAGAGGATTGTCCTAGTCAATTAGGAGAGTTTATAAATGTATTTTAGGCTTGGGATCTAGTAATAATTTTCACACTAGAGAAATGTCCTAGCTAGGGACGGCTTCTCTTGATAACAAAGGGGAGCCATGGCCCCCCAGATATTTTAGTTTTACTTACATGCAATTAATTTTTTTTAATTTTCTTAACTTGGCCCTCTCAAAATGTCAAACCCTGTTTTATAAAATAATTACGACGTCATTTACATGCTCAATAGAATGTTTGCATATTTAGGAAGTTCGAGAAATCGTTAAAAGACGATATTGCCCCTAACGGTACCATTAAGTCGATTAAGCCTCAAACTAGTTCAAATAGGAATTTTAAGGTGAAATTAAGAGTTTCATAGTTCAAGGATGACTCAAAATGGTAATTCGGAGTTTGAGGATCAATTCAGAGTCAAACAAGAATTTTCACTATCTAGGGGCAAAATGGTCATTTGCCACTTGGGGACAAAATGAGAATTTTTTGAAAAGATTTTTTTTTGCCCTATTTAACTTATTGGAGTATGATTTGAGTATTGGAGTATAATTTGAGGGTTTGGCAGTGAAAAAGTTTAATTCTGGTGATTTCTGGAGTATAGGGGGAAAATCGTAATTTTTCCACCTGCGGATAAAATTTGAGATTTTGAGAGAATTTAGATCACATTTGACAAATTGGAGAATAGTATGAGTATAAGGGATGAAAAATATGTCTATGGGCAATTTTTCAGTTTTTGAGGTAAAAAAGTAATTTTTTACTTTTATGGGGGTAAAAGTGTAAATTTCAAAAATTATCCCACCAAGACTTTGGATAAGTCTGAGAATTTTATCTAAGCTATGGATATGTGGGAAAATGTATGGTGAAAATTTGGAAACAAATGGATGGCTAGAATTTAAGAAATTAATAAAACAAAAAAATGAATAAAATAATATTATATTATTTTAACCTTTAAAAAGGTCAAAATTTCCAGATTTCTCATCTTCTTCAAGCTGTCCAAACCAGGAAAGAAAAAGAGGGAAAATAAATAAGAACCCTAGCTGAAAAATTTGGGAAAAATCAAGAGAAATCAAGAAATCAAGCATTGAAAAGGTAAATTTCATTGATTTTCCTTGTGATTTTCACTATCCATGCATTTTTTTCTCATTTCGATGCAAAATTAGAAAGTGGGTATGGACACCCATGCTGGCCAAGCCTCCATGCATGAGTTTTGACCTTGAGTTTTGGTTGATTTTATTTGAATTAAGTGATTTTAGTTAGGTTATATTGAAATATAGCAAAAATAAGCTAGAAAAATAATTTCTCCCATTGAAACCCATTATGCCGAATTTTCTAGGAGAATATTGGCTGCTGATCTTGATGTTTATTTGAGGAATTATGATGAATAATGATGAATTATGAGCCTAAAAAAATGATGAGAATTTTCAAAGCAAAAATATGAATTTTTACCCACTAGGGGTATTTTTGTAATTTGCTATTGAGACTGATAATTTGGACTACACTGAGGGACATTAAGTCAATTTGGATGCAATTGAGGTATAAAAACTGAAAAAAATTAATTTGGAGTTTAAACGGACGCGTATATCGATTTAATCGGATAATAGGCCGAATTTGGTTAACACCGCATTTAAGCGATAGTCAGATAAGTTGCATATCATATCATGCATATACACCGAGCCTGAATTGATTTTATAATGGTCAAGCATTGATGTGGTGAATTATGTATTGTACATTGTGGATAGGTGGTGTGTAAATTACACTGGTAAAAGTACAGAGATTGTGCTTAAAGACTGGGATTAGGAGTACATCGACTCCTAGAACTGTGAGTGAACTTATTATCGTCTTAATTATCTAGAGTAATTTTATACAATTGTGTGATTTTATGGAAAATGGGTTTAAATGGTAAATTGCTATGTTTTAGGAGAAATTGTGATTTTATAAAATGATTTTATAAATTTTCTGAAAAATTGAATACTGGTTTTGAAAATAGAGTAATTGGAGACTGCCTGCTTGTGTTGTAAATTTATGATTTTAAATTAAATGGCTTGTGATAAATTGGCATGATTGGCTGAATTTATACTTGTGTTGAAAAATATGAACTGTCTGTTTTGCCTTGATAAATTGGTTAGTAATGTAATTACCATGCTATGCCCTTGAGACTTGATCAATTGGTGGATTAAAGATTAGCTACTGCAGTGGTGGGGGGTTCCGTGGACCAGCCTATTAGAGGGGCACGGTAAACTCCTTTATATTCTCACCTTGGTCGTAGAGGCGCGTAGGGTATCTCCTGAGGTGGGCTTTTTGAGTGTACTTCACGTTAACCACCATGTGAGAGTGAGACTCAGCCAACGTCAAGGAACGACTATGATGTTCAACGAAAAATGTGTTTTATGCGAAATATGAATTTGTAACAACCTTGGCGGTCTCAGTGGGATACCTTGACGAAGGTATCCGGAAGAATGATTTTGGTAGGAGCCAAGTTTTGTGAGATATATAAGCCATGTTGATTAATTGAGTAAACTGAATATTCAGGTTATGAAACATATATTGGAAAAGAATATTTTAATTCGTCTATATTTACTCGTCTTTAGATAGTTTAGATGGTGTCTGTTTACTCACTGGGATTTTATAATCTCACCACCCTCAATTCCCCACATTTCAGGCTCGGGATAGCCAGTAGATAGCTGATTGCATCAAAGACTTCGGTTAGCCTTGCATTGACAAAATTGTAGGTTCACAGACTCGCATCTTATTGATTAGTTGGAGGCCCACGTGTCATTGTAAAAGTAATTTTATACTTTAGTTATTTGATTTAAAGTATGTATGAACATATTTAGCTTTTACACCATGTTTTTGGAGGGTTTTGGTGTTGTCGAAGAAAATTGACAAAAATGACCCTATGAGCCAGAAAATAATATTTTATTATTTTGATTTGGAAAAGACTTATGATTTCTTGAAATGCGAGATTTAATAACTGTCGCTCACCGGGGAGATGCGGAAGCTAATTGTCACGACCCGGAACTCCCATCGGACCCATGACAACGGTCGCGACGTCTCGATAGGCACTTATTACCCCGAATGCCGATCGAAACCCCGCAAGGCTTAACATCAGCTTCCGCATCTCCCCGGTGAGCGACAGTTATTAAATCTTGCGTTTCAAGAAATCATAAGTCGTTTCTAAATCAAAACAATAAAATATTATTTTCTAGCTCACAAGGGCATTTTCGTTATTTTTTTTGAAAATACCGAAACCTGTCAAAAACATGGTGTAAAAGCTAAATATATTCATACATATTTTAAATAAAATAACTAAAGTGTAAAATTACTTTTACAATGACACGTGGGCCCTCAACTAATCAATAAGATGCGAGTCTGTGAACCTATAATTTTGACAATGCAAGGCTAACTGAAGTCCTTGATGCAATCGACTATCTACCGGCTATCCCGAACCTGAAATGTGGGGAATTAAGGGTGGTGAGATTATAAAATTCCAGTGAGTAAACAGACACCATCTAAACTATCTACAGACGAGTAAATGGAGACAATTAAAAAATAATTAATTTCAGTAAATTTTTCACATCACGAATATTCATTTCAACCAAATAATCAATATGGCTCGTGAATTACTCAAAACTTGGCTCATGCCAAATCCTGTACTCGGTGACACCTGGACCAGGGGTATCCAACCGAGCCCGTCAAGGTTGTTAAAATTCATATTTCGTATAAATCATATTTTTATTTTGAAACATAGCCTTTCCTTGGTGTTGGCTGAGTCTCACTCTCACGCGGTGGTTCACGTGAAGTGCACTCAAAAAGCCCACCTCAGGAGATACCCTATGCGCCTCTACGACCGAGGTGAGAATATAAAGCAGTTTACCGTGTCCCTCTAATAGGCTGGCCCACGGAACCCCCCACCACTGCAGTAGCTAATCTTTTATTAACCACCTGATTTATAAAATCTTTTTCTGCATGACATGGTAATTTATCGCAACCTAGCCTCTCAAGGCTAAATACACAGTACAAATAATTATAACACCAAAATCAGTTTAGCCATTCATGCTCATTTATTGTCATAAGCCATTCAATTTAAAACCATAGATTTACAACACAAGCAGACAGTCTCCAATTACTCTATTTTCAAAACCAGTATTCAATTTTTCAGAAAATTTATAAAATCATTTTATAAAATCACAATTTCTCCTAAAACATAGCAATTTACCATTTAAACCTATTTTCCATAAAATCACACAATTATATAAAACTACTCTAGATAATTAAGACGATAATAAGTTTACTCACAGTTTCTGAAAACTAAATTCGGGTACTCCAACTATTACTCCTCGAGTGCGATTTCTTTGCCCTTGCTAGAGGATTCGCCACCTTGACAAATTGTACAATTAAGAGGTTTACTACTTTGGTACTAAACCAAAATAAACTAATTTATACTACTAATGCATGATATGAAGTGCAAAATGTCTAAGTTTTGCCTAAACGAGATGTTAGCCTATTTCGGTCTTTTACCCGATAAATCGATATACGCGTCCGTTTAAACTCCAAATTAATTTTTTTCAATTTCTATACCTCAAGTGCACCCAAATTGACTTAATTTTCCTCAGTGTGGTGCAAATTATCAGTCCCGGTAGCAAATTACGGAAATACCCCTAGTGGGTAAAAATTCGTATTTTTGCTCCGAAAATTTCTATTATTTTTCTAGGCTCATAATTCATCATTATTCATCATAATTCCTCAAATAAACATCAAGATCAGCAGCCAATAATCCCCTAGAGAATTTGGCATAATGGGTTTCAATGGGAGAAAATTATTTCTCTAGCTTATTTTTGCTATATTTCAATATAACCTAACTAAAATCACTTAATTCAATTAAAATCAACCAAAACTCAAGCTCAAAACTCATTCATGGAGGTTTGGCTAGCATGGGTGTCCATACGCACTTTCTAATTTCGCATGGAAATGAGAAAAAAATGCATGGGTAGTGAAAATCACAAGGAAAATCAATGAAATTTACCTTTTTAATGCTTGATTTATTGATTTCTCTTGATTTTCTACAAATTTTTTCAGCTAGGGTTCTTATTTCTTTTTCCCCTTTTCTCTCCTGGCTTGGACAGCTGAAGAAGATGAGAATTCTGAAATTTTGTCATTTTCAAAGGCTAAAATAATATAATATTATTTTATTCATTTTTTTGTTTTATTAATTCCTTAAATTCTAGCCATCCATTTATTTCCAAATTTTCACCATACACTTGTCCCACATATCCATAGCTTAGATAAAATTATCAGACTTATCCAAAGTCTTGGTAGAGTAATTTTTAAAATTTACACTTTTGCCCCTGTAAAAGTCAAAAATTACATTTTTACCCCAAAAAGTGAAAAATTGCCCATGAACATATTTTTCATCCCTTATACTCATACCATTCTCCAATTTGTCAAATTTGATCTAAATTCTCTCAAAATCTCATATTTTGTCCGTGGATGGAAAAATTACGATTTTGCCCATACACTCCAGAAATCACCGAAATTAAACTCTTTCACTGCCAAAACCTCAAATTATACTCCAATACTCAAATCATACTCCAATAAGTTAAATGGGGCCAAAAAAAAAATCTTTTCTCAAAATTCTCATTTTGTCCCCAAGTGACAAATGACCATTTTACCCCTAGATAGTGAAAATTTCGGTTTGACTCGAAATTGATCATCGAACTCTGAATTACCATTTTGAGTCATGCCTAAACTCTGAAACTCTTAATTTCACCTCAAAATTCCTATTTGAACTAGTTCAAGGCTTAATCGACTTAATGGTACCATTAGGGGCAATATTATCTTTTAACGATTCCTTGAACTTCCTAAACATGCAAACATTCTATTGAGCATGTAAATGATGTCGTAGTTATTTTATAAAATAGGGTTTGACACTAATGCTAAGCCTTGCGGGGTTTCGATCGGCATTTGGGGTAATGAGTGTGTCAAGCCCGATCTTATAAAATACTTTCCATGTCATTCATATGATTGACAATATGCTTGCATACTTGGAAAGCCCTGAAAGAAAAATCGTTAAAAGACGACAATGTAACAAATGGTACAATTAAGTTAATTTAAGTCTCGAACTAGATCAAATAGAGAATTTAAAATGAAATTAAGAATATTAAAGTCCCAGAATGGTTTAATATGGTGATTTGGAGTTCGAGGATCAATTTGAAGTCAAACTAGAATTTTTACTGTCTAGGGGCAAAATGGTCATTTGCCACCCAAGGACACAATGGGAATTTTTAGAAAAGAATTTTTTTAGCCCCATTTGAGTATTGGAGTATAATTTGAGGGTTTGGCAGTGAAAAAGTTTAATTCCAGTGATTTCTAGAGTGTAGGGGGAAAATTGTAATTTTGCCACCCGCGGACAAAATTTGAGATTTTGAGAGAATTTAGATCAAATTTGACAAATTGGAGAATGGTATGAGTATAAGGGATGAAAAATATGTCTATGGGTAATTTTTCAATTTTTGGGGCAAAAATGTAATTTTTGACTTTTACGGGGGTAAAAGTGTAAATTTCAAAAATTACTCCACCAAGACTTTGGATAAGTCTGAGAATTTTACCTAAGCTATGGATATGTGGGACAAGTGTATGGTGAAAATTTGAAAATAAATGGATGGCTAGAATTTAAGGAATTAATAAAACATTAAAAAAAATGAATAAAATAATATTATATTATTTTAGCCTTTAAAAAGGTAAAAATTCCGGAATTCTCATCTTCTTCAGCTGTCCAAACCAGGGGAGAAAAGGGAAAAAAAAAAACAAGAATCCTACCTGAAAAATTTGGAGAAAATCGAGAGAAATCAAGAAATCAAGCATTAAAAAGGTAAATTTCATTGATTTTCCTTGTGATTTTCACTACCCATGCATTTTTTTCTCATTTCCATGCAAAATTAGAAAGTGGGTATGGACACCCATGCTGGCCAAACCTCCATGGATGAGTTTTGAGCTTGATTTTTGGTTGATTTTAATTGAATTAAGTGATTTTAGTTAAGTTATATTGAAATATAGCAAAAATAAGCTAGAAATATAATTTTCTCCCATTGAAACCCATTATGCTGAATTTTCTAGGGGAATATTGGCTGCTGATCTTGATGGTTATTTGAGGAATTATGATGAATAATGATGAATTATGAGCCTAGAAAAATAATGGAAATTTTCGGAGCAAAAATACAAATTTTTACCCACTAGGGGTATTTTCGTAATTTGTTATCGAGACTGATAATTTGCACCACACTGAGGGACATTAAGTCAATTTGGGTGCAATTGAGGTGTAGAAACTGAAAAAAATTAATTTGGAGTTTAAACGGACGCGTATATCAATTTATCGGGTAAAAGACCGAAATAGGCTAACACCGCATTTAGGCAAAAATTTAGACATTTTTGCATTCCATATCAAGCATTAGTAGTCTAAATTAGTTTAATTTCAATTTAGTACCAATGTGGTGAATTTCTCGATTTTGTACTATGTCAAGGTGGTGAGTCCTCTGATAAAGGCAAGGGAATTGCACCCGAGGACCAATAGTCTGAGTATTTCGAAAATCCTCACTCTAGACACGGTGAGTAACCTTACCATCATTTTAATTATCTAAAGTATGTTTTTATTCGGTTTTGGTGAATTTTATGAAAATGAGTTCAAATGGTAAATTTTTATGTTTTGTAAACAAAATGAGTTTAAATGAAAATATTTTATAAATTGTCTTGAAACGAAATAACGATTTTGAAAATAGAGTAATTGGAGACCACTGATATGTTGTAAATTTAAAATTGAATTAATGGCTTATGTTATTGTATTGGCATGACTGGCTGGGCTATGTTTTTATGAATTATATGAATTGCTTTATTTTACCCTTGCAGGCTGGGTAGTAATATATTAGCCCTGTCATGCTATCAAAATTTTATTGTATGGTGGGTTTGACCTGCTGCAGTGGGCTGGATTCTGTGGACTAGCCTATTAGAGGGGCACGGAATCCTGTTATATTTTTACCTCGGTTGGAGAGGCGAGTAGGGTAACTCCTGAGGTATAACTTTTAGAGTTCACTTCACCCCAAACCACCACGTGAAGGGGAACTCGGCCAACGTCAAGGAATGGCTATGTTTTCAAAATAAAAACATGACTTTCTAATAGCCTTGACGGACTCAGTTGGGATAGCCCTCGGCCAAGGTATCCCAAATAACTGAGTATGATAATAATTTTTGGCATGAGCCAAGTTTTTTAAGAAATTCATAAGCCATACTGATTACTTGCTTTAAATAAATTGATTTCATTTGGTTGAAATAAGTTGAAAGATGATAAATTACAGTTTGATGAAATATTTTAATAGTCTCATTTTACTCGACTTTAGATATTTTGAGTGATGTTTGTTTACTCACTGGGATTTTATAATCTCACCACTCTCATTTCCACCCATTTCAGGTTCAGAATAGATTGTAGATAACTGATATCGGCAAGGATTACAGTTGAACTTGCCACATCCAAAGACTGTAGGTTCATTTCTTTTGATACTTTTGGTCATTCGTGGGCCCACGTGTCACTGTAAATTAAATTCTATACTTTGGTTATCTGTATTACGGTATGTAAGAATTTATTTTGCTTTTACGCTATAAAAATTATTTATGCAGTGTTCTTAAAATATCGTTTTATGTGAAAATTGAATATTTTATTGAATATTTTTATTTTATTATAACAGTCATAATTCCATTTTAAACGAATGTTTTAGACATCCAAAATTATTTTTGATTAAGAAATATGTGTTTTCCACTTACATACTATATTTTTAGATGATTTTTGAGATTTTTGGGATAAATGACAAAAATACCCCTGTGAGACGGAAATTATTATTTCATTTGTTTAAGTTGGAAACAGTTTAAAATCTTTTAAAATGTGGTATTTGGAAACAGCTACCCACAGGGGAAATGAGAAGCTGATATTAAAGCCTTGCGGGGTCTCGGTTGACATTCTGGGTAATGAATGTAAATTGAGACGTCGCGGCGGTTGTCACGGGCTCGATGGGAGTTCTGGGTCGTGACAGAGTGCCTATCGAGACGTCGTGGTGGTTGTCACGACCCGATGGGGAGTTTCGGGTCGTGACACAAAATATTGTGAAACTTATACTTACTAGTTAAGCCCACCATATAAATTCTAATCCAATATGCTAAGCCTATAATATTGAAAAAAATAAGAGTGAGTCTTTTAACCCATACCCACCAAGTCTTAATATAAATCTAAGCCTATCATTATATGTTATATCTCTGCAGTCCAATCCAAGAGCCAAATATGCTAACTAGCTAAGCCCACATTTTGGTACTTTGTGTTGTGGTATTTATTCTTTTAGCTTGCATAAATGAACATACATATGTTTGTAAGTGTATGCCCTAGAGCCAATCGATTGGGTAGTGGATTCAAATAGAAAAATGTATAAAACCTCAAAAGGTTTCACTTTATCAAATAAGCTTTATGGATAACAGGTTAACATAAAACTAATTTGGATGAAGCCCTTGGATATTTGGTACATTGAATAAGATTTGGTTACCTTCTATGCTGTTTGTCCCTATCATTTTTTGTTTTGATCCATTGACAGAGTAAATTGAAGCTAGTGTTGGCTAATGAAGGATAAGTCATATTTCTCTTATTTTATAATTTATAATTATTTTAAGAACCAATCCTCTTACATATTCTAATGATAGGGTTTAGGTTTAGAGTTAACTGAGTTGTGTCTTAAGCAGGTTAAATCTTCGTATTATTGTGCTAATTCATATAAAATATTTTATTATTGTGTTATTTTTTATTATATGAAAATTAATTTAATTTGTTTAAAAAACATGTTCATTGTATGGTATTATATAAAATTTAATTCGGTTTATTTAATAAACATGTTAATAGCTACGTGTTTAAAATCTTGAATTATTTAATTGATTGTGATATTCATGTTTACTAGTTAATACGTCACTGAAATATGATATGATTATGATGTGTGTACATAGAGTTACTTTATCAGCCATTAGTTTACAGTTCAAAATTGAACATTAATTCTCAAAATTGAATTAGCTCTAAATGTCAATTTTTTCTGTTTGATTATAGTAATTAAGTTAATTCATTCCACATTAATTACTATTTAACTAGCCTCTGTTTCTTGTCCAAAAGACAAAAGAGAAAAAAAAAAAAGGAAAGAAGAAAGTTCATCTCTTTTTAAGAGGACATGCTGCCATTTTAAGCTGGCAGATTTCCTTATAATAAAGCAAGAACCATATTAACCCAAATAAATCCATCCAAGTCCAACCCTTAAGAAATATATGGGGAAGCCTTCACTCAACTTGGCATTTTTAGTCATGCTTTTGGTTATTGGCTGCATCATGTTGGTTTCTTTCCTTAATCTCAATATATAATATGCAACCCTTTCCAATTTCTTTCTTATTTGTTGCAGAAAAAAATAAATGAATAGCAGTAACTACATGGTTGGTGCAGATTGGCAGATCAAGAGAGTTGAAGCAAGGAATGTTGTTTCCTTCGGATGCCATCATGATGGAGACTGCAAAAATGTTTGCCGAAGATGCACGATTTGCATTTGTGAAAACACTTGGTGTAAATGCCCGTACGAAGATCCACCCCCATGCCTCTGACATAAGCCATTTTGGGGTACCAAGGAGCACCTAGGGAATTATTGATTTGCAACTTTTAATATAGCTAAGGCTATGGCTCAATAAGATTTTTTGACTTCCTGTACTTATAACTTTCTTAATAAATCTTGATTGTTTTCATTTTCGAACATTTGGTTCATTGGTTGGTACATAATCTCTTACCTAAAGAATATAATTCGAATTCCCTTTCTCCCAATTAAAAAAAAAAATCTTGCTTGTTCTCTTTTTTTTTGTCCCTTTTCTTCCTTCATATTGCGAAGTCTATGTATTTGATCCTTCATTGCTCTAAACTGAAGTGAGAAGAAGATAAATTTACATTTTTTTTCCATTAAGGGGGTGTCAAAGGCATACGTAGAGCCCTCAAAAGATACAATTTGGAATTCAAATTGTTGGTTAAATAATTACTCATTTCAATAGATATTATACTCCATAGGACCATAACATATTATATACAATAATATAAAATATTTTAATAATGTTAAGCTAAAAAAAATGAAGGGTTTTTTAAGAGAAAATACATATCGCCTAAATGTTCAAATTGAATCAACAGATTGCAAAAAAAATCAAGGTAGAAAAATTATACTCTTTAGGCAATTAAGTAATGGGAAAAAGAAAAATAATTTCAAAATTTGAATTTACTCTATAAGGAAAATGGGTTTACTCTATAAGGAAAAAAAAAATTTCTAATTTAGGTAGTTATGTAATACATTTTTTACTCGATAAGAAAATTTGGGTTTACTTTATAAGGAAATTTGGATTTACTCTACAAGGAATGGGTTTACTTTATAAGGAAAAAAGAAAAATAATTTCAAATTTAAGTAGTTATGTAATGCATCTTTGCTTGGTAAGGAAATTTGGGTTTACTCTATAAGAAAAAAAATAATTTCAAAATTTGGGCCTAGAGAGAATTGAATTCTAGCTTCCAAAATTTAACTTAAATGACTTACCACCATGTCAAGCTAAATTATTTGAGATAAATAGGGGTGACAAACTAATAAATTTGTAATTTTATACCCATAAAAACAAAAAAAGTTAAAAACTAAAAGGTGGCGTCCACTACCTCCTACAATGATAAAATGCACTTTCATATATATATATATATATATATATATATATATATATATATATATATATATGTAAATGCCAAAATTACATGATATAAAATGACAAGTATATTTTCACTAACGACAGTTAACCAATTGTCAATTGTATAGGTTTATTTGATTTAAAATAGAAGTATAAGTATTTGATTGAAATGTGATAAAACAATAAAGATTTATTTGAAATTTTTTGAATAATTTAAATTTTTTTAATGTTATGCTTGTTATTTATAAACAATAAATATCTCATCATTTCTATTTCTTCACTTTTGAATTTGAATTATTTAACATATATTCATTCATGAAATGTGTGCCAAGGGGGAAAAGAAGAAATCTATTATCTTGATCCCTAATCCTAACCGAAGGATCAAATTATGTGGAATGAAATAACTTATAATATAATTATTTGGAATAAAGTCTATGTCTACGTAATGTATAAAATATCTTGTTTAAATATACTTAGAATAAGTTAAAGTGTTATATATATGATTGATTAAGGCTACTCTTTCAAAATTTTCTATTTATTTTGTACTTCCTTTGTTTTAAATTGAATGTTCACTTTCATTTTTTAGTTAAATTTAATCACTTTTGATCATAATTTTTTTAGATATCATATGAAATTAAAATTTTAAAAAATAAAAAGATAGAAGAAATAGATTCATGTCCTGTAAATCTACAAGCAAATCTGCTTCATAGTTCAAACCAATCAATAATATAATATCAAAAACTTTATTTCATTTTAGAACAATTCATGCCTTCTTTTTTGTTTTTTGGGCATCACAACATTTGCACTGTCCATTAACACAACTATGGATGTTACATCTAGGATCACCCTTCTTTGTTACAGTCAAAGTCTTTGGAGCAGCTTATTTTTGTTCCAAAAGTAGGAACACATTGGCATCGACCATCTAGGCACTCTAAAGTTTTGTCTATACAAAAAAGATCTTTGCAATCAGCTACAGTGGTGCATGGTTGCCCTTGCGCTCCCGGTACCATTGAGAATACCATTGCTGCAAAATTACAATGCATTAATAGTATTATAATTAAATTTAACATGAAAGTTAACAAATGAGATTTGTATGAGAGGGATTGACTTACATGATGCAAATAGCAGAAAGATGAAAAATTTCATGCTAACAGAAGCTTTTTTCATGTTGTCTTGGGCTATTTGCTGTTGTTGTTCCTGATGATGTTGAGGCTTCTGAAATCACTAGTGTCAATTTATAAGATGGGATAGATTGACCAAAATGCACCACAATGGAAAGTTCAATCAATTTGAAATGAATCTATAAAGATATTTACTTAATAGAGTAATTCTTTTCCAAATTATTGAGATATTTTACCATACATAATTTTGACCCTGGCCCCAAATTTGACAATGTGGTGTAATGACTAATGACCAATAACATGGTGAATCTGAATATGAGCTGTCATGAGCAACTGTTGCATGTAATTGACTAGCCCATTGATTTCACACCTCAAAAATTTGAATCTTTGAGCGTCTTGATCTTTGCTCTTACAGAGCATGCACCATAATTTATTGCGTCATCAACCGATTGGATAGAAATTTATGTTGATGTATTTTCAAAATAAAAGGTTTCTTTTCAAATGAAAAATTATATATTCATATTGTGTCTTATGAACGAATTGTTGTAATTTCAAAAGATAATTATTGAAACATCGCTTTATCCAAAAGTTGTGCCTTACAAATGCAAAGATGTCTTTTAGACAAAGAGGCACCTTGATGAAAGGGTTGTGTCCTTGAGAAAAGGACTTGTTGCCAACCATTTCAATACATGAAAACAAAAACAAAACAAAAGCAGAGAAAAGTGTTGTGTTAAGAAAAGTAACGTAAATGCTGAAGTTCCAATCAATTACGAAAAGCATCCAAATTCCTTATAATCTACATTTTTCAAAAAGTAGGCTTTAAGATTGAAGAATTTTGTAAACCCTTGGGTGTATCTAGTGACCTACTCTAGTAAAGTGCAAGACAAAGTTAGACGTTGGCTTCATTGTATCGCTAAGGCTATTCGTATTATTTCCTTTTACATACCGAGTGGTGGGGGATATATAAGTCTTAAAGGTAACGTCTATTGATAGACTCGTCTTGAAGTCAGTTTTGCTAGTTCCTTGAATTCCATCTAAACCCCATTTGCACCAACAATTTTAAGACTTACTTTTTGTGTTATTGGAATTCAAAATGGCTTCACTTAAAGAAACGACTACCAACATTTCAAGCTAGACTACTTTGAAGGAAGAAACTTCATTGGATGCAAAAAAATATGCACTTCCTCTTTACAATGTTCAAGGTCACTTATGTTCTAGATACACCAAGGCCGGATGAAGAAGATGAAGAAGAATCCGTGAAGCAAACTCATTTGAGGCAAAAATGGGATAATAATGACTACATATGCATGGGACAAATTCTTCATGGAATATCAGATACATTGTTTGATGCATACTAGAATGAAGCTAGTGCAAAACAACCTTGAGGCATATTGGATGTCACAACCCGATACTCTCCTCGAGCCCGTGACAACCGCCGCGGTGTCCCTGTAGACACTCATTGCCCGGAATGTCAACCCGAAACCCCGTAAGGCTTTACTATCAGTTTCTCTGTTCCCTTGTGAGCAACCATTGTCAAATATCGTGTTCTAAAAGATTTTAAGTTGTTTCCAACTTTAAACAAATAAAATATTAATTTTTCGTCTCACAAGGGTATTTTGGTCATTTTTCTCAAAAATTTCGAAACTGGCTAAAACGTAGTATACAAGTACAAAACACATAATTCATATTCGAAATGAGTTTAAAAGTCTAAAATCTTCATTTAAAATGAAATTATGGTTATTTGAATATAATAAGAAAATAAAAGAAATATTAAGTAAAATATTCTATTTTCTTATAAAATAATATTTATAGAGTTATACGTGAATAATTTTTATAGCGTAAAAGCTAAATAAATTTATACATACTTAAATACAGTGAGCCAAAATATTAAATTTAATTTACAATAACAAGAAGGCCCCCGAATAAACAAAAGTAAAGAGAACTGTGAACCTACGATTTGAAAAAATACAGATCCAACGGTAGTCCTCGATGAGATCAGCTATCTACAGTCTATACTGAACCTGAAATGGGTGGAAAGGAGGGTGGTGAGATTATAAAATCCCAATGAGTAAACAGACATCAACATAAACATCTAGAGTTGAGTACATGGAGACAATAAAGTAAATCATCATAAACTAGGTTATAGCATTAGAACACATTTTGTTCAAAACACGTAAAGAGGCTTATGAATCTCATAAAAATCTAGGCTTGTGCCATAAATCCATTCTCGGGGACACCTTGGCTGAGGCATCCTACCGAGACCGCCAAGGCTATTAAAATTCACATTTCACATAAATCATGTTTTTGTTTTGAAAACATAGTCGTTCCTTGGCGTTGGTTGAGTTCCCCCTCACGTGGTGGTTTAGCGTGAAGTGAACCCTAAACTTTACCCCAGGAGATACCCTACGCGCCTCTTCGTTCGAGGTAAGAATATAATGGGGTTTACCGTGCCCCTCTAAAAGGCTGGTCCACAGAAACCTCCTATTGCAGTGATTAATTAATATATAATCCACCATATAATAAAACTCAATAACATGATATGGCAATTTTGTAATTCGCAGTTTTTCAAGGACACCAAACAATTCGTATTTCAATACAATTGCCAACTAACCAATCATGCTCAATTTATCATAAGCCAGTCAATTTAAACAATCAAATTGCCACAATTAACAGTCTCCGTGTACTCTATTTTTCAAAATCATTATTAATTCCAAAACAATTTATAAATTAATTTCATTGAAACTCATTTATTCATAAAACATGAAAATTTACCTTTTTAAATTCCTTTTTCCATAGAATTCATGAAAGCATCTAAAAACCACCATAGATAATTAAAATGACAGTAAGTTTACTCACAATGTCTAGAATGCAGACTTTCGAAGCACTCTGTCTACTGGTCCTCGGATGCAATTTTCTTGCCTTTATCGGAGGTCTCACCACCTTGACACAGTACAAAATCGAGAATTTCACCAAGTTGGTACTAAATCAAAATTAAACTAATTTCGACTACCAATGCGTGATATGGAATGCAAAAATGCACTATCTAAACTCAGTATTGGCCTAGTTTGTTTTATCACCCGATTAAATTCCTAACGCGTCCGTTTAAACTCCAATTTAATTTTTTTCAGTTTCTATACCTCAATTACACCCAAAATTAACTTAATGTTCCTCAGTGTGGTGCAAATTATCAGTCTCGATAGTAAATTACAAAAATACCCCTAGTGGGTAAAAATTCGTATTTTTACTCCGAAAATTTTCATTATTTTTCTAGGCTCATAATTCATCATTTCTTAACCAATTCTACTAGAATAAAAATCAAACTCATCCTCACTCAATACATGGTAAATTCAGCCATTAATGGTTGTGGGAGAAAATAAATTCTTTTCTTGTTGTTTTGTTTCTAAATATACTAAACTAACTAAAAACACTAACATAAATTAAAATCAAATAAATCCAACAACTTTCTCTCTCCTAACCCATTTTGATCAGCCAACAATTCATCATAAAAACATGCAATTTGAGCATGGAAAATGAAGAGAAATGCTTAAGGAAAATAGATTTCAAGCTTAAGTTGAAAAATCCTACCTTTTTCACTTGTTTTCCTTGATTTTCCACACTTTTTCTCTTGAAATTCCTCACCTAGGTTTTGTTTTTCCTTTCTTTCCCTCTCTTCCTTGCTTGGCCGAATATTTGGGGAATAATGGGCTGATTTGTTTTGATTTTTAAGTTAAATAATAAAATATCCTAAGCTTGACACATGGCATTTTCTAATTGGTTCATTTTTAAAATTTTAAAAATTTAAACATTTTATCTCCACTACATATTTAGTCAAGGGTCAAAGATGAAGATAAAGGAAGACCACGTGCTGGAAAAAATATCCTGGTGGTGGAAAATTACAATTTTGCCCCTGAGGGGGTAAAATTACCATTTTGCCCCTGAGGTGGTAAAATTACCATTTTACCCTTATACGTCAAATTATACCGAAATTAAAATTTTTTCACTTTTAAACCTTAAATCATACTCCAATAAGTCAAATTATAATCCAATAAGTCAAATGGAGCCAAAAAATTCTTTTCTAAAATTTTCATTTTGTCCCCAAGTGGCAAACGACCATTTACCCCTGGTTAGTGAAAATTCCGATTTGACTCCAAATTGATCCTCAAACTCCAAATTACCATTTTAAGTCATCCATGAACTGTGAAACTCTTAATCTCACCTTAAAATTCCTATTTGATCTAGTTCAAGGATTAAATAAACTTTGTTGTACCTCTAGGTACAATACCGACTTTTGTAAATTTTTCGGGACTCTCCTAGCATGCAATCATGTTATCATGACATGTATGTCATGAATAGTATTTTATAAGGTCGGGCTTTACATTGGAAGTAAGATATATGCCCAAAGATGCAAGTAGCAAGAAATTTGGGTTTGTCTTTTCAATTACTGTAAAGTGGTTGACAGTCGTTTTGTTATAGAGTAATTACATGAGCTTGAACGCGTTCTAAATAGTTTTAAGTGATATGAATTGAAAATAGATGAAGCTATTGTGGTATATTCTATAATTTATAAGCTTCCCTTTCATGGAGAAACATTAAGGAAGCTCTAACGTAGAAAAAAAGGAAATGTCTCAAGAGGACCTTGGTAATCATTTTCGAATAGAAGAAGATTATTGCAAACAAAAAGAAGTCAAGCAAAATGAAAAAGAAAAGGATTCTAATGAAAAGAATCTTGAGACTTTGAAGGTCCATGTGATGGAACACAAATCATCATACAAGCCGGTCTCGTGTAACAAAAGAAAACATTTTGAAATACCCTATACTTTGATATGGTGATAAATAAAGTTGAACGAATGCAAATTGAGGTCAATTAAAATGTTTAAAAGTGATAAAAGACGAAAGGAGTAGTTTAGGATAAAATATTCCGTAAGTGAGAAAATAACAATAAAATAATAATAATTTTATCGGAGGAGAATTTGAGAGATAAAAGGCGATTCGGAAGTCAAGTGAGGCATAATAAGGTATTTTGGGTACCAAGGAGACAAGATAAAATTTTTAGAATAAAATAATATTTTATTAATAAAATAATATTAAAATATTAATATTTAGTCGGATGTCGAAATCAGTCATGAAGAAGGATCATATGGTTGATCCAAGTGGGGGAGAAGATGACAAGCCCGACTCTATAAAAATATTTGTCATGACATACATGTGATGGATAGCATGTTTGCATGCTAGGAGAGTCCCGAAAAATTTACAAAAAGTCGGTATTGTACCAAGAGGTACAACAAAGTTGATTTAAGCCTCGAACTAGATCAAATAGAGAATTTACCATGAAATTAAGAATTTTAAAGTCCCAGAATGGTTTAATATGGTGATTCGGAGTTTGAGGATCAATTTGGAGTCAAACTGGAATTTTCGCTATCTAGGGGTAAAATGGTCATTTGTCACCTGGGGATAAAATGGGAATTTTTAGAAAAGATTTTTTGGCTCCATTTGACTTATTGGAGTATGATTTGAGGTTTAGAAGTGAATTTTTTTTTAATTTATGTATAATTTGGAGTATAGGGGTAAAATGGTAATTTTATTACCCTAAGGGCAAAACAATAATTTTTCATCACCAAGATATTTTTCCAGCACGTGGTCATCCCTTATCCTCATTTTGACCATTGACTAATTGTGTGGTGGAGATAAAAAGGATTAAAATTTTAAAAGTTTTTAAAATGGACCAATAAGAAAATGCCATGTGTCAAGCTTAGTATATTTTATTATTTAACTAAAAAAATAGCATAAATCAGCCCATTACTCTCCAAATATTTGGCCAAGCAAGGAAGAGAGAGAAAGAGAGGAAGAACAAACCCTAGGTGAGGAATTTCAAGAGAAAAAGTATGGAAAATCAAGGAAAACAAGTGAAAAAGGTAGGATTTTTCAACTTAAACTTGAAATCTATTTTCCTTAAGCATTTCTCCTTATTTTCCATGCTTAAATTACATGTTTTCATGATGAATTGATGGCTGATCAAAATGGGTTAGGAGAGAGAAAGTTGATAGATTAATTTGAATTTAAGTTATGTTAGTGTTTTTAGTTAGTTTAGCATATTTAGGAACAAAACAACAAGAAAAGAATTTATTTTCCTCCATTACCATTATTGGCCGAATTTTTTAGGAGAATATTGGCTGCTGATCTTGATGTTTATTTGAGGAATTATGATGAATAATGATGAATTATGAGCCTAGAAAAATAATGGGAGTTTTCGGAGCAAAAATATGAATTTTTACCCACTAGGGGTATTTTCGTAATTTACTATCTAGACTGATAAATTGAATCTCATTCACAGTCACTAAGGTAATTTACGTATAATTGGAGTGTAGAAAGTGAGAAGAATTGAGTTGGAGTTAAATTGGAGATAATAGGTCGAATTAGGTCAGCATCGTATTTAAGCAGTAGTCAGATAAGTTGTATATCATATCATGCATACCGAGCCTGAATTAATTTTATAATGGTCAAGCATTGATGTGGTGAATTATGTATTGTACATTGTGGATAGGTGGTGAGCAAAGTACACTGGAAAAAGTACAAAGATTGTGCTTGGAGATTGGGATTAGGAGTATATCGACTCCTAGAACTGTGAGTGAACTTATTATCGTCTTAATTATTTAGAGTAGTTTTATACAATTGTGTGATTTTATGGAAAATGGGTTTGAATGGTAAATTGCTATGTTTTAGGAGAAATTACGATTTTCTAAAATGATTTTATAAATTTCTGGAAAAATCGAATACTGGTTTTGAAAATAGAGTAATTGGAGACTGCCTGTTTGTGTTGTAAATTTATGGTTTTAAATTGAATGGCTTATGATAATATATGAGCATGAATGGCTAAACTGATTTTGGTGTTAGAAATATTTGTATTGAGTATTCAGCTTTGAGAAGCTAGGTTGCGATAAATTGCCATGTCATGCTAGAATGAATTTTATTGATGGGTGGAGTATATATTAATTATTCACTGCAGAGGGGGTTCCGTGGACCAGCCTATTAGAGGGGCACGATAAACTCCATTATATTCTTATCTCGAACGGAGAGGCACGTAGGGTATCTCCTAGGGTAAAGCTTAGGGTTCACTTCACGCCAAACCACCACGTGAAAGGGAACTCAGCCAACGCCAAGGAACGACTGTATTTTTCTCAAACTAAAAATATATTTTAAGTGTATACAAAAATTTTAACAGCCTTAGCGGACTCGATTGAATGCCCTGCGCAAGGTATCACCGAGTATGAGTTCTGGAACGAGCCAAAGTTTTAAGAAATTCATAAGCCAAGTTGATTACTCGATTTATATGGATTGATTTTATTTGGTTGATATGAGTTAAATGGTAATGAAATTACAGTATGATGACTTATTTCAATTGTTTATATTTACTCGACTTTAGATAGTTTAGATGGTATCTGTTCACTCATTGGGATTTTATAATCTCACCACCCTCGTTTCCTCACATTTCAGGCTCGGGGAATTTCACAGTTAGCTGACTTGACAAGGACCTTCATTGGGACTCGAATCGGTAAAAGCTATAGGTTTCCAGCTTCCGATGCATTTTGGTTAGATGTAGGCCCACGTGTCACTGTAAAAGAAATTTTATGCTTTGGTTATTTGCTTTATAGTATATATGAATATAATTAACTTTTAAGCTATAAGAATTATGTATCGATAGTTTTATGAAAATTATTTTACAAGAAAATAGTTTATTTTATTGAATATTTTTATTATATTCAAATGGTCAAATTTTCACTTCAAATGAACGTTTTAGATACTTAATTTGTTTTTAAATCATTAAATATATATTTTCTGCTTACCTACTACATTTTTAGCAAGTTTCGAGATTTTTGACAAAAATGACAAAAATGCCCCTGTGAGCCAGAAAACAATATGTTATGTTCTGATTTGGAAATGATTTGTAATCCTTCGAATTTTGATATTTGATAACTATTGCTCACTGGGGAAGTGCGAAGCTGATACGAGAGCCTTGCAAGGTTTCGATCGACATTAGGGGTGAAGAATGTTTGTCGAGGCCTCGCGGCAGTTGTCACGGGCCCGATGGGGAGTTCCGGGTCGTGACACATTTTGTTGGAATGAATGACAAAAGTCATAAGATCAAAAGGAAAAAAAAAGGGGACATGTTTCCATTATAACAAACTTGGACAATTCAAGGCAAAACGTAAACCTTTGAAAAATAAGACACAAATGTGAAAAATAACAAGTTTGTGACTATGGGTTTTAATGTCAATCTTTTCCATGATGATGGACCATGGTGGACTGATAGTGGTGCAACTGAGCATGTACACAAAGACAAATGTTTCTTTAAGACTTTGGAAACGGTTAATGATGGAACCGTGCTATACATGGGAAATTATTGATTTGCAACTTTTAATATAGCTAAGGCTATGGCAAAATAAGATTTTTTGACTTCCTATGTTTATAACTTTCTTAATAAATCTTGATTGCTCTCACACTTGAGTATTTGGCTTATTGGTTGGTACGTGATCTCTTGCTTATAAAGCAGGATTTGAATTCTTTTTCTCTCAATTAAAAAAAATCTTTATTGTTCTCTTTTCTTTTTTGCCCCTTTTCTTCCTTCATATTAGGAAGTTTATGTATTTGATCCTTCATTGCTCTAAACCGAAGTGACAAGCAAATAAATTTACTTCTTTTTTTTTTTTTCATTAAGGGGGTGTCAAAGGCATAGTTAGATTCTCAAAAAACATGTTCTCAAAACATACGATTCGGAATTCAAATTATTGGTTAAATAATCACTCATTTCAATAGATATTTTTGGGAAAAATCTCTAAAATTAATCAAATTATAAAACTTTCCAAAACACTTCAAAGAACTAAATAACAACTTCTTTTCTAGAGGACCAAATCCCTCGTACCAGTGGCGGATCTAGGATTTTGTATGAGGGTTGGTTAAAGAGCAATCATACTAGTTCATGAATCGGGTCAATGATTCAATTCGGAGCAAAAAAGTAATCACTTTCAAAATAAAATTAATTATAAAATAAAATTTTATTTACAATTTGAATATAAGTTTTCAAAATCATCATTATAAATGGACATAAAGTAGAAAGAAAAATTAATATTAGATTTTCACATTAGGTATTATAAGTTGCGCTCAACATGCTTTCATATTTTCAAATTCATCGATAATTGAATCCGTGTCAATGGTTCTAGCAATCAATTTGTACCCATTTAATTTGAAAAAGAAAGATAAGATTATTGGAATTTTCTAAATATTTTAATCACATTCTTGTTTAGTTTTTCATATTAACGTACGCCATATTGTGTAAATACTTAAATTGAATGAACAGATTGTAAGAAAAATCAATGTTAAAAATTTTACTTTTTTGGCAATTAAGTAATGCATCTTTTATTCCATTGGACTGTAGCATATTATATATAATAATACAAAATATTTTAGTGAAGTTAAGCTAAAAAAGATGAAAGGTTTTTAGGAAAAGTACATATTGCATAAATGCTCAAATCAAATCAACAGATTGCAAGAAAAATCAAAGTAAAACATTATGCTGTTTAGGCAATTCCTACAATGGAAAAATGAAAAATAATTTCAAAATTTGCGGTTGCTCTATGAGGAAAATGGGTTTATTCTATAAAGAAAAAAGACAAATAATTTCAAATTTAGATAGTTAAGCGATGCATCTTTTACTCTATAAGAAAATTTGGATTTACTCTATAACGAAATTTGGGTTTACTTTATAAGGAAAATGGGTTTACTCTGTAAGGAAAAAAGAAAAATAATTTCAAATTTAGGCAGTTACGCAATGCATCTTTTATTCTATAAGGAAATTTGGGCTTACTCTATAAGAAAAATAATAATTTCAAAATTTGGGCCTTGAAAGAATTGAACCCAGGCTTCCAAAATTTTACTTAAATAACTTTTGACTGTGTATTATTTGATTTAAATAGGGGTGGCAAACTTACATATTCACCATTTTATACCCATAAAAATAAAAAAAATAAAAACTGAGGGGTGGCGCCCACCGCCCTTTACCTCTGCCACTGCTTTGTACACTGATAAAACGCATTTTCTTATATATATATATATATGCCAAAATTACATGATATAAAATGACAAGTACATTTTCACTAACGATAGTTAGCCAATTGTTAATTATAAAGGTTTATTTGGTTCAAAATAAAAAATATAAATGTTTGATTGAACGTAATAAAAGAATAAAGATTTCGTTGAAAATTTCTGAAGAACATCAAATTTTTTTAAGTATTATGCTTATTATTTTTAAATAGTAAATATCTCATTATTTCTATTTCTTGACTTTTGAATTTGAATTGTTGAACATATATTCATTCATGAGATGTGTGCCAAGGGGGAAAAGCAGAAATCTATTACCTTGATCCCTAATCTTAACCGATGGATCAAATTATGTGAAATGAAGTAATTTATAATATAATTATTTGGTATAAAGTGTATGTCTACGTAATGTATAAAATATCTTGTTTGAATATACCTAGAATAAGTTATAGTGTTATCTATATGATTGATTAAGGCTACTATTTCAAAATTTTCTATTTATTTTGTACTTTCTTTGTTTTATATTGAATGTTCACATTTCAATTTTTTTAGTCAAATTTAATCACTTTTGATTGTAATTTTTTTAGATATCATATGAAATTAAAATTTTACAAAATAAAAAGATAGTAGAAATAAATTCATCTCCCCTCAATCTACAAGCAAATCTGCTTCATAGTTTAAACTAGGCAATAATATAATATCAAAAACTTTATTTCATTTTAGAACAATTCATTCCCACTTTTTTGTTTTTTAGGCAACACAACATCTGCATTGTCCATTAACACAACTATGGATGTTACATCTAGGATCAGACTTCTTTGTTACAGTCAAAGTCTTTGGAGCAGCTTATTTTTGTTCCCAAAGTAGGAACACATTGGCATTGGCCATCTCTACTATAAAACCCGACCCTATAAATACATGTCATGACATACATGCACTGAGTAGCATGTTATTATGCTAGGAAAGCACATAAGAAAAGACGAAACCCGATATCGTACCTAACGGTACACTTGAGTTGATTTAACCTCGAACTAGTTCAAATAGGAATTGTAGGATGAAATTTAATATTTTACAGTCCAGGAATGACTAAAAATGATTGTTCGGAGTTCGAGGGTTCATTTGGGATAAAATTAAAAATTTTGATGTTGAAGGGCAAAATCGTTATTTTGCCACCTAAGATAATAATTTGATCATGGAGTGAAATTTTTGACCAAAATTAACTATTTGGAGTATAATTTAATGATAGGAAGTGAAAAAAATTTAATTCTGGTGATTTTTGGAGTGTAGGGGCAAAATCGTAATTTTGCCACCTGCAGACGAAATTTGAGATTTTGAGAGAATTTAGATCAAATTTGACAAATTGGAGAATGGTATGAGTATAAGGGATGAAAAATATGTCTATGGGCAATTTTTCAATTTTTTGGGCAAAATTGTAATTTTTCACTTTTACGGGGGCAAAAGTGTAAATTTCAAAAATTACTCCACGGAGACTTTGGATAAGTCTGAGAATTTTATCTAAGCTATGGATATGTGGGACAAGTGTATGGTGAAAATTTGGAAACAAATGGATGAAATTTTAAAAATGGGCCAATGGGAAAGTGACACGTGGCATTTTTAAAATGAAATAATATTATTTTAATAAAAAGTCAGCCCATTTAAACCCCATTTTAAGTGTTGGCCGGCCATAAGGAAGAACAAGAGAGGAAATAGAGAGGAAAGGAAGAAAAAAAGAAAAACCAAAGAGAAACAAGAAAATTCAAAGGGGAATTCACTGTTTTCGACCGTTTACGCGTTTAACGGTAAGATTTTTCGATTTTAGCTTGATTTCTACCTTTCCTATGCCTTTATTTTCATTTAGCATGCTTGAGGAGAGAGATCAAAAAGTGATATCAAGGGCTGGACGAAATTCTAGGGGGGAGAAATTGAAATTTTTAGGTTTTGATTTTTAGTTAAATTGATAGTTTTAGTTAGTTAAATGTGTTTAGAAATTAAATTGGGCAAGAAATCTTTAAATTTTCACAATACCCACTCTTGGCTGGATGCTCAATGCTGTACAATGATGATGAATTGATTTTATTCTAAGGGAAATGAAGAGAAAATGATGAAAAACGATTAAACGTGATAGAAAAACAAAGTAGAAAATTAACCGAGTTAATGTCCCATTTTTGGCCGAATTTTCCAAGGAAGGGAGTGAGCTGATTTTGTTGTTTTTAGAAGGTTATTGGCTTATATTTAATGGTTAGAAATATTGGAGAGAGAATGGGATGATTTAGAGCTAAAATGGAGCGCCTTAGCAATTTATCGGGCAAAGTGCCAAAAATAGGTTAATACCGCGTTTAAGCCGTTTTAGGCTATTACATTTCATACCATGCATTAGTATAGGATTTAAGTTAATTATAGAGTGATTTAGCATCAATATGATGAATTGTGTAAATTTTTGTAATGCGTCTAAGATGAGAGCCTTTCAGAAAAGGCAAAGAAGTCATACCCGACGAGCAGTGATCAGGGCGCTTAGAAAGCTTTTAGTTTGTACAAACGGTGAGTAAACTTATTATTATTGTAAATTATCTAGAGTTTATTTTTAAATACCCCTGTGTGGTGAAAATTTTATTTTGATTGTTTTTTATCTAAAATAGTGTATATTCTTTAAAAACTCGATATTTAATAACGATTGCTCTCAGGAAAGGAAAGAAACTGATATGTAAGCCTTACGGGGTTTCGATTGGCATTTCGGATAATGAGTGTCAATCGGGGACGTCGCGGAGATTGTCATGGGCCTGAGGGAGGTTCTGGGTCGTGACATCTACATTATAAAGTTTTGTCTATACACCTAATTCCTTTGCAGTCAGCTACAGTGGAGCATAGTTGCCCTTGCATTCTCCGTACCATTGAGAATACCATTGCTGCAAAATTACAATGCATTAATAGTATTATAATTAAATTTAACATGAAAGTCAGTTAACAAATGAGATTAATAAGAAAGGGATTGACTTACATGATGCAAATAGGAGAAAGATGAAAAATTTTATGCTGAAATAAGCTTTTTCCTTGTTGTCTTAGGCTATTTGCTGTTGTTGTTCCAGATGATGTTGAGGCTTCTGAAATCACTAGTGTCAATTTATAAGATGGGATAGTTTAACCAAAATGCACCACAAGGGAAGGTACAATCAATTTGAAATGAATCTATAAAGATATTTACTTAATAGAGTGATTCTTTTCCAAATTATCGAGGTATTTTGCCATACATAATTTTGAACTTGGCTCCAAAGTTGATAATGTGGTGTAATGACTAATGGCCAATAACATGGTGAATCTGACTATGAGCTATCAAGAGCAATTGTTCCACGTAATTGACTTGGCCATCTATTTCACACACTAAAAATCTGAATCTTTGAACTTATTGATCTTTGCCCTTATAGCACATACACCACAATTGGTTACATCATCAACCGATTTGATATAAATTTATGTTGTTGTATTTTCAAAATAAAAATGTCTTTTCAAATAAAAAATTATCTTTTCATATCATGTCTTACGAGTGAAGAGTGAATGGTTGTAATTTCAAAAGGTAATTATTGAAACCTCTATTTATCCAAGGGTTGTGTCTTGCAAATGCGAAAATGTCTTTCAGACAAAGAGGTGCCTTGAGGGAAGGGTTATGTCCTTAAGAAAAGACACTTGCAAGCCTACATAAAGGACTCGTTGCCAACCATTTTAATACATGAAAGCAAAAACAAAACAAGAGCAGAAAAATTAAAAGCAAGAAAAGCGTTATGCTCTAAAATTTAACATAAACACTTAAATTCCCATCAATTACAAAAAGCATCCAAATTCCTTATAATCTACTTATTGTAGAAAGTAAGCTTTAAGACTGAACAACTTTGTAAGCCCTTGGGTGTATTTAAGAGTTTACTCTTATAAAGTGCAAGACAAAGTTAGACGTTGGCTTCAATGTATCCTTAAGGTTAGTTACATTATTCCCCTTTGCTTACCGAGTGGTAGGGGCAAAATAAGTGTTAAAGATAACGTTTATTGAAAAGCTCACCTTGAAGTCAATTTTGCCAATTCTTTGAATTCCATCTAAACCCATTTGCATCGACAATTTTAAAACATATTTTTCATGTTATTGGAATTTAAAATGGCTTCACTTAAAAAGATGGCTACCAACATTATCAAGTTAGACTGCTTTGAAGGAGAAAACTTTATTTGATGGTAGAAAAAGATGCGTTTCCTCCTTACCACTCTCAAGGTCGCTTATGTTTTAGATACACCAAAGGGTGGATGAAAAAGATGATGAAGAATCCGTGAAGCAAACTCGTTTGAGGCAAAAATGGGATACTAATAACTACATATGCATGGGACACATTCTTAATGGAATGTCAGATGCATTGTTTGACGCGTACCAGAATGAAACGAGTGAAAACAACTTTAGGACAAATTGGAAGGAAGATACATGGCCGAAGATGCAAGTAACGAGAAATTTCTAGTTAGTCGTTTCAATAACTGCAAAATGGTTGATAATTGTCCTATTATGGAGCAATTACATCAGCGTGAACACATTCTAAACAGCTTTAAGCAATATGAACTTAAAATGGTTGAAGCTATTGTGATATCTTCTATAATTGATAAGCTTCCCTTTCGTGGAGGGACATAAAAAAGAGGAAATGTCTCTTGAGGACCTTGGAAATCATCTTCGAATAGAAGAAGATTATTGAAAACAAGATGTCAAGCAAAATGAAAAAGAAAAGGATTCTAATGGAAAGAATCTTGAGACTTTGAAGGTCCATGTGATGGAATACAAACCATCAAACAAGCTGGTCTCGTGCAACAAAAGAGATCATTCCATTGGAATGAATGACAAAAGTCATAAAATCAAAAGGAACAAAAAGTGCTATGTTTCCATTGTAACAAACTTGGACACTTCAAGGCGGAATGTAAACTTTTGAAAAAAAAAAGACACAAGGTGTGAACAACAAGTTTGTGACTATGGTTTTAGAGGTCAATATTGTCACGACGTAGTATTCTCTTCGAGCTCATGACAATCGCCGCAATGTCTCAATAGACATACCTTATTTGGAATGTCAACTGAAACCTCGCAAGGCCCTAGCATCAGTTTTCTACCTCCCTTGTGAGCAACAGTTACTAAATATCATGTTTTAAAGGAATATAGACTATTTTCAAATCAAAGACAATCAAAAAGTAATTACTACCGTACAGGGGTATTTTGATCATTTTATCTAAAAATTTTAAAACTTGCTAAAATTATAATATATAATTGAAAAATATACACTTCATATCTAAAAATAAATTCAGGTATCTAAATCATCCATTTAAATTGAATTTATAACTAATAGAACTAAATAAAAATATTAGATAAAATATTCTATTTTCATATAAAACAATATTTATAAAATTCTACATAAACAATTACTGTAGCGTAATAACAAAATAAATTCATATACATAATAGCACACAACGCCAGGGTATACAAAAATATTTTACAATGACATGTGAGCCCCGAAATAAAAAAAATAAACAGGACTGTAGACCTACGATTTCTAAGGGTGTATATCTAAAAGCAAACCCCCAAAAAAATCGACTGTCTACAGACTGCTCTGAACTTGAAATGGGTGAAAAGAAGGGGTTGGGTTTTTATAAACCCAGTGAGTAAGCAATGTTCATCTATAACATCTAAAGCCTAGTAAATGGAGACAATTAAAACATTTCTTCATAATATGATTCATAACATTAAAACTCATTTCAACCATATAAACAATTACATTTCATCAAAAATAATTAGCAAGCCTTATGACTTTCTTAAAACTTGGCTTGTGCCAAAACTTGTACTCGGTGACACTTTACGCTAGGCATCCAACAGAGTCTGCCAAGGCTGTTAAATTAACATATACACATAAAACATGTTTTTACGTTTAAAAAAGTAGTCGTTCCTTGGCGTTGGCTGAGTTTCACCCTTACGTGGTGGTTCAGCGTGAAGTAAACTCTAAACTACCTTAGGAGATACCCTCCGCGCCTTTCAGACTAAGGTAAAATACAATGGGGTTTATCGTGCCTTTCTAATAGGCAAGTTCACAGAAACCCACCTACTGCAATAAACTAATCACTTACCCCACCAAATAAATAAAAATTTCAACATCATGACATGGCTAGTATGATATTACCCAGCCTGTCAAGGTAAAACAAAACAGTTCATATATTCCACACAAACACAAATCCAGCCATTCATGCCATCACATTGTCATAAGCCATCAATTCAAACCATATATCAAACACGAGTATACAGTCTCCAATTACTCAATTTCCAAAACTAGTATTCAATTTCAAAACAAGTTATAAATCTCATTTCTTTTAACCAACACTTCAATTTTAAAACATAATAATTTACCATTTAAAATCATTATTCTTTAAAACATAAAAACGAGTAGAAACAACTTTAGATAGTTAAGATGATCATCTGTTTACTCATAATAACAGGAGTACTCCTACTCCTGGTCCTCAAGTACGATATCCTTACCCTTACCAGAGGGCTCACCACCTATACATAATACATAACAAGTAATTTAATATATTTGTGCCAAACTGTTATAAAACTATTTCAAGCTATTTATGAATGTATGAAATTGAATGAGAAATGTTCGAATAATCACTTAAAGATGGTGTTCTACGTAGGTTCAATTATTGTTGGACTGAAATGGTATTCAACCTAACTCACACTATACACTGTTTAATTAGCCAAAACATCCAATTCAATTCCAAATAGATTCATTGCACTTTCGGTAATCCAATAAGTTCGTATACCTCATTAGAAATCAATTCTAAGTCCATTTACTATAATTTTCTCATTATTGTTCAAGTCGTTTAATAAAAGAACTATACTTTTTGAAAATCGTTTTCGATATCCGACATCACGAATCATCAAATACGAGCTAGATAACATGAAATATGACAAAATTCATCTTCAAAATATTCCTTATAGAATTCAGCCAATTAGGGTTTGATGAAGAACATGTTGTTTTCTTACTTGTTTTTCATACCGAATATCACAAAACACTAAAAACACTTAAATAGCCTAAAATCTATCAAAAACCATCATCAAAACCTTCCCCCCTTAATTCGGCCAGCATGCTTCCATCATAAAAACTTGAGTTTCAACCATAGAAAATGAAAAAGAAAGATGGGTAAGGTAGATCTTAAGCTAAATCGCAAAATCTTACCTCCGATCGCTTCGTTTTTTCGAAAATCCAATGAATTTCTCTTGAATTTTTCCTCCTTAGGGTTTTTCTATACTTTCCCCCTTTGTTCTTTAGCTTGAACGGAAATGAGAGAGTGAATGGGAGAGTTTATGTTGAGTTTATAAAGAAAATTATAAAATAATAAAAACTTGACACATGGCAACATATAATTGGTTCACATTTAAAACTTAACTAATAAGGCTTTTCCTTTTCACCACATATAATCCCATAATTATCCAAAGTATAACATGATAATAGGTGTAATTCATGGGTTTGACAAGTGTAATGGTGGTATAAAATTTCAAAAACTTCAATTACATTCTCATGGACACGTGTAATGATCGTTTTGCCCTTATGTTCGAAAAATGTCGAAATTGAAAATTTTCACTTCTCAAATTCAAATTATGTTCCAACTAGTTAAACTTGGTCAAAAATCTCGTCCAACATTCCAATTTTTGCCCTCGATTGGCAAAATGACCATTTTACCCGTACGTTATGAAAATTCTCGATTGGATTCCAAATTAATCCTCAAACTCCAAATCACCATTTTAAGACATTCTAAGGTTTAATAACTCTCAAATACATCCCAAAATCTCTATTTGGACTAGTTCGAGGCTTTAATAGACTTAATTGTACCACTAAGTACAATACTGACTTTTAACGATTTTTCAAGACATCCAGGTATGCAGACATGCTATTAAGTACATGAATGACATGGCAAGTATATTATAGAGTTGGGCTTGACAAATTTTCTCCATAGAGATGGAGTATGGTGGATTGACACTGGTGCGACTAAGCATGTATGTAAGGACAAAAGTGTTTTCAAGATTTTGGAAGCGGTTAATGATGGAATTGTGTTGTACATGGGAAATTCCTCCACTACACAAGTGAAAGGAAAAGGCATCGTGGATCTCATGTTTACTTTTGGAAAAATACTTGCACTAAATGATGTCTATTATGTACTGAAAGTTATAAAGAATCTTGTGTTAGGTGGTTTGTTGAGTAAGTTTGGCTTCAAATTAGTATTTGAAGCAGATAAGTTCATCCTTACAAAAAGTAGACAATATGTGAAAAGTGGATACTTATGTGAAAACATGTTCAAGCTTAATATTAATAAAAACGCTTCTAGTTGTGTTTATATTGGTGCCTCCTTTAATGTTCTTGATAGTAAAGCAAAATTGTCTGATTTATGGTGTAATAGATTAAGTTATGTTTATTATAGAAGAATGCATGATATGGCTAAATTAGAGTTGATACCTAATATTGATGAAAATAATGATATGTGCAAAACATGCATGGTTATTCAAATCACGAGAAGCTCATTTCCTAAGGTAGAAAGAAACTCTAAATTGCTTGTATTAATACATTTCGATGTTTGTGATATGCATAGTACTCCATTTATTGGTGGAAAGAAATGCTTCATAACATTTATAGATGACTTTTCTGGATATTGGTATGTTTACTTTTTGCAAAGTGCTAATGCTGCCGTTTTGAGGAAACATTGCTTCATGTCCTTTGGTAAGGTCTAGCAGCACACTAGGTTTGGGAATTCTTTGCTCAATTTTTCCAAGTTTTTGTTATTTTGCTTCAAAATATTATGTTGGTAGTATAGGCATGGTACTATTCAGGATATTTTACAAAACAAGGACATATTCGAGTTTTATTGCCCATTTTCATTTGTTGGTTCTTTTGGGTTGAAGGAAATGATGCTAAATACAAACAATTAAGAGTGTATCCTCAACTAATAATAGGGAGAATTATGAAGTTATTAAAGCAGCTTTATGAAGGGAATTTAATGCACAAACAGTAATGGAAAAGTGATATGTAGATTGCTATGTTGTTGATTATCACCTTTTCAAATCAACCATCCATGCCACCACAAATCATTAAATGGTTGAAACCCAATCTGGACAAAATTAAACTAAAAGTGGATGGGAGCTTGAAAGAAAAATTTTGGAACGCCATGGGGGGGAGGTGTGGTATGTGACCATACAGGGATGCTAATATTTGCTTTTTCTAAAAATTTTGGACCCCATAATTCTTTGAAAGCCGAATTGCTTGCATTTTAAATAGGATTTCTACTATGCCGTGACCATAATTTTTCTAAAATCTAGATTGAGATGGATGCCAAGGTTGTAGTTAATATGATATTGGAAGGGAGTACTAGATCATACGATACTAGGTATGTTTTAGCTTCCATTCGAAAATGCTTTAATTATAATTTTACTTACCAAATCACTCATATTCATTGTGAGGGCAACCATCGAACCAAGGCAATTCACATAAAGGACTTAAGGTTTTCTTTAATCTTGAAGGTGAGCTAAATGGTATCTTTAAGCTAGATAGAATTAATTTACCTTATGTTAAATTGAAACATATGTAAGGGAGTAGTACTTTTTATTTATTTTATCTCGTGTAAGCAAGTTAGAGTGTTGAGTTCATGTTTTTATAAACTTTAAGCAAAAGAAGTATTACTTCCCTTAGGATTTATTTATGAAACATCTCATGTAATATTGGAGGTAAAGTTTATGTCTCCCACGTCAGTGCACTTTTATTTCCCATCTTAATAAAATTTTAACATGTTAGCTGGCCTTGAGAGATTTTCTAGCTTAAAATAAAAAAAAAATTTGGCATGGTAATCTTGAATTGAATTTTGTACTATTATGAGAGTATAAGATGAATTGGCTTGTTGAGCTTTAGTATGAAAATTTGGATTGAGATTCTCATTAGAAAAATGTCCTAGCCAATTAGGAGAGTTTATAAATGTATTTTAGGCCTAGGAACTAGTAATAATTTTCACACTAGAGAAATGTCCTAGCCAGGGACGGCTTCTCTTGATAACAAACGGGAGCCATGGCCCCTCAAATATTTTAGTTTTACTTATATGCAATTAATTTTTTTTTTAATTTTCATAACTTGGCCTTCTCAAAATATTGTGAAACTTATACTTACTAGTTAAGTCCAACATATAAATTCTAATCCAATATGCTAAGTATATGTAAAGCCCGACCTTATAAAATACTATTCATGACGTACATGTGATGATAGCATGATTGTATGCTAGGAGAGTCCCGAAAAATTTACAAAAGTCGGTATTATACCTAGAGGTACAACAAAGTTGATTTAATCCTCGAACTAGATCAAATAGAAATTTGAAGGTGAGATTAAGATCGTCACAGTCCAAGGATGACTCAAAATGGTAATTCGAAGTTTGAGGATCAATTTGGAGTCAAACCGAAATTTTCACTATCTAGGGGCAAAATGGTCATTTGTCACTTGGAGACAAAATGATAATTTTAGAAAAGATTTATTTGTCCCCATTTGACTTATTGGAGTATAATTTGGATTATTGGAGTATGATTTGAGGTTTAGAAGTGAAAAATTTTAATTTCGGTATAATTTGGAGTTTAGGGGTAAAATGGTAATTTTGCCACTCTAGGGGCAAAATTGTAATTTTCCACCACTAGGATATTTTTCCAGCACATGGTCTTCCTTTATCCTCATTTTTGACCTTTGACTAATCATGTGGTGGAGATAAAATGTTTAAATTTTTAAAATTTTAAAAACGGATCAATAAGAAAATGCCATGTGTCAAGCTTTGGATAATTTAATATTTAACTAAAAAATCAGCATAAATCAGCCCATTACTCTCCAAATATTCGGCCAAGCAAGGAAGAGAGAGAAAGAGAGGAAGAACAAACCCTCGTTGAAGAATTTCAAGAGAAAAAGTGTGGAAAATCAAGGAAAACAAGTGAAAAATGTAGGATTTTGCAACTTAAGCTTGAAATCTATTTTCCTTAAGCATTTCTCCTTATTTTCCATGCTTAAATTACATGTTTTTATGATGAATTGTTGGCTGATCAAAATGGGTTAGGAGAGAGAAAGTTGTTAGATTAATTTGATTTTAAGTTATGTTAGTGTTTTTAGTTAGTTTAGCATATTTAGAAACAAAACAACAAGAAAAGAATTTATTTTCTCCCACAACCATTAATGGCCGAATTTACCATGTATGAGTGAGGATGAGTTTGATTTTTATTCTAGGAGAATTGGTTAAGAAATGATGAATTATGAGTCTAGAAAAATAATGAAAATTTTCAGAGCAAAAATATGAATTTTTATCCATTAGGGGTATTTTCGTAATTTGCTATCGAGACTGATAATTTGCACCACACTGAGGGACATTAAGTCAATTTGGATGCAATTGAGGTATAGAAACTGAAAAAAATTAATTTGGGATTAAATTGGACGCGTTAGTAATTTAATCGGGTGATAAGACGAATTAGGCCAATACCGAGTTTAGATAGTTACCAGTGCATTTTTGCATTCCATATTATGCATTAATAGTCTAAATTAGTTTAATTTTAATTTAGTACCAATGTAGTGAATTTCTCGATTTTGTATTGTGTCAAGGTGGTGAGTCCTCCGATAAAGGTAAGGAAATTGCATTCGAGGACCAGTAGACAGAGTGCGTCGAAAGTCTGCATTCTAGACATTGTTAGTAAACTTACTGTCATTTTAATTATCTAGGATGGTTTTTAGATGATTTCATGAATTTTATGGAAAAAGAAATTTAAAAAGGTAAATTTTCATGTTTTATGAATAAATGTGTTTCAATGAAATTAAATTATAAATTGTTTTGAAATTAATAGTGATTTTGAAAAAATAGAGTACACGGAGATTGTTAATTGTGGCAATTTGATTGTTTAAATTAATTGGCTTATGATAAATCGGGCATGATTGGCTAGTTGACAATTTTATTGAAATGCGAATGGTTTGGTTGCCTTGAAAGACTGTGAATTACAAAATTGCCATATCATGTTTGTCAAACCATGCTTTGTAAAATAATTATAATGTCATTCACATGCTCGATAGAATGTTTGTATATTTAGGAAGTTCGAGAAATCGTTAAAAGACGATATTGCCCCTAATGGTATCATTAAGTCGATTAAGCCTCGAACTAGTTCAAATAGGAATTTTAAGGTGAAATTAAGAGTTTCACAGTTCAGGGATGACTCAAAACGGTAATTAGGAGTTCGAGGATCAATTCGGAGTCAAACCTAAATTTTCACTATCTAGGGGTAAAATTGTAATTTTTCCACTCGCGGATAAAATTTGAGATTTTGAGAGAATTTAGATCACATTTGACAAATTGGAGAATGGTATGAGTATAAGGGATGAAAAGTATGTCTATGGGCAATTTTTCAGTTTTTGGGGCAAAAATGTAATTTTTTATTTTTACGGGGGCAAAAGTGTAAATTTCAAAAATTACTTCACCAAGACTTTGGATAAGTTTGAGAATTTTATCTAAGTTATGGATATTTTAAGGAATAATGTGTGGTGGAGATTTAAAGTGTAAAGCCCGACCTTATAAAATACTATTCATGACATACATGTGATGATAGCATGATTGCATGCTAGGAGAGTCCCGAAAAATTTACAAAAGTCGGTATTGTACCTAGAGGTACAACAAAATTTATTTAATCCTTGAACTAGATCAAATAGGAATTTTAAAGTGAGATTAAGAGTTTCACAGTTCATGGATGACTTAAAATGGTAATTTGGAGTTTGAGGATCAATTTGGAGTCAAATTGGAATTTTCACTAACTAGGGGCAAAATGGTCATTTGCCACCTGGGGACAAAATGGGAATTTTAGAAAAGATTTTTTTGACCCCATTTGACTTATTAGAGTATAATTTGACTTATTGAAGTATGATTTGAGGTTTAGAAGTGAAAAATTTTAATTTCGGTATAATTTGGAGTATAGGGGTAAAATGGTAATTTTGCCACCTCAGGGGCAAAATTGTAATTTTCCACCACCAGAATATTTTTTCCAGCACATGGTCTTCCTTTGTCTTCATCTTTGACCCTTGACTAAACATGTGGTGGAGATAAAATGTTTAAATTTTTAAAATTTTAAAAACGGGCCAATGACATGATGCCATGTGTCATGCCTTTATTAATTTATTATTTTCCTTTTTAAAAGGCACAAAATCAGCCCATCTTCCACCCCATGGCCGGCCAAACCAGCAAGAAGAGAGAGAAAATAAAAACAAAACCCTAGAGAGAGAAAATCAAAGAAAAAGTGTGAATTTTCAAGGAAATTAAGTGAAAAAGGTGAGTTTTTTCTATTAAGCTTGAGTTTTCTTATTCCCAAGCATTTCTCTTTATTTTCCATGATTAAATTACATGTTTTCATGATGAATTAAATTCTGAAAAAATGGGTTAGGAGAGAGAAAGTTGTTGGATTTCTTTGATTTTAATTTATGTTAGTGTTTTTAGTTAGTTTAGCATATTTAGAAACAAAACAACAAGAAAAGAATTTATTTTCTCCTCCAACCATTAATGGCTGAATTTACCATGTAGTGAGTGAGGATGAGTTTGATTTTATTCTAGGAGAATTGGTTAAGGAATGATGAATTATGAGCCTAGAAAAATAATGGGAATTTTCGGAGCAAAAATATGAATTTTTACCCACTAGGGGTATTTTCGTAATTTATTGTTGGGACTGATAATTTGCACCACACTGAGGGACATTAAGTTAATTTGGGTGCAATTGAGGTATAGAAACTGAAAAGAATTAAATTGGAGTTTAAACGGACCCGTTAGGAATTTAATCGGGTGATAAGACGAATTAGGCCAATACCGGGTTTAAATAGTTACCAGTGCATTTTTGCATTCCATATCATGCATTGGTAATCTAAATTAGTTTAATTTTGATTTAGTACCAACTTGGTGAAACTCTCGATTTTGTATTGTGTCAAGGTGGTGAGTCCTCCGATAAAGGCAAGCAAATTGCATCCGAGGACCAGTAGACAGAGTGCTTCGAAAGTTTGCATTCTAGACATTGTGAGTAAACTTACTGTCATTTTAATTATCTAGGGTGGTTTTTAAATGCTTTCATGAATTCTATGGAAAAAGGAATTTAAAAAGATAAATTTTCATGTTTTATGAATAAATGAGTTTCAATGAAATTAAATTATAAATTGTTTTGAAATTAATAGTGATTTTGAAAAATAGAGTACACGGAGACTGTTAATTGTGGCAATTTGATTGTTTAAATTAACTGGCTTATGATAAATCGAGCATGATTGGCTAGTTGGCAATTGTATTTAAATGCGAATTGTTTGGTTACCTTGAAAAACTACGAATTACAAAATTGCCATATCATGTTATTGAGTTTTATTATATGGTGGATTATATATTAATTAATCACTGCAGTAGGGGGTTTCTGTGGATCAGCCTTTTAGAGGGGCACGGTAAACCCCATTATATTCTTACCTCGAACGGAGAGGCGCGTAGGGTATCTCCTGGGGTAAAGTTTAGGGTTCACTTCACGCTAAACCACCACGTGAGGGGGAACTCAGCCAACGCCAAGGAACGGCTATGTTTTCAAAACAAAAACATGATTTATGTGAAATGTGAATTTTAATAGCCTTGGCGGTCTCGGTAGGATGCCTCGGCCAAGGTGTCCCCGAGAATGGATTTATGGCACAAGCCTAGATTTTTAGAAGATTCATAAGCCTCTTTACGTGTTTTGAACAAAATGTGTTATAATGCTATAACCCAGTTTATGATGATTTACTTTATTGTCTCCATGTACTCAACTCTAGATGTTTATGATGATGTTTGTTTACTCATTGGGATTTTATAATCTCACCACCCTCCTTTCCACCAATTTCAGGTTCAGTATAGACTGTAGATAGCTGATCTCATCGAGGACTACAGTGGGATCTGCATTTTCCAAACCGTAGGTTCACAGTCCTCTTTATTTTTGTTTATTCGGGGGCACTCTTGTTATTGTAAATTAAATTAAATATTTTGGCTTACTGTATTTAAGTATGTATAAATTTATTTAACTTTTACGTTATAAAAATTATTCACGTATAACTCTATAAATATTGTTTTATAAGAAAATAGAATATTTTACTTAATATTTCTTTTATTTTCTTATTATATTCAAATAACCATAATTTCGTTTTAAATGAAGATTTTAGACTTTTAAACTCATTTTGAATATGAATTGTGTGTTTTGTACTTGTATATTACGTTTTAGCCAGTTTTAAAATTTTTGAGAAAAATGACCAAAATACCCTTGTGAGACGAAAAATTAATATTTTATTTGTTTAAAGTTGGAAACAGCTTAAAATATTTTAGAACACGATATTTGACAATGGTTGCTCACAAGGGAACAGAGAAACTGATAGTAAAGCCTTGCGGGGTTTCGGGTTGACATTCCGGGCAATAAGTGTCTACCGGGACACCGCGGCGGTTGTCACGGGCTCGAGGGGAGTACCGGGTCGTGACATAAAGCTTAAAAGATAAGAATTTAAAAAATGGACCAATAATGTAGTGACATGTGGCAAGTTTAGATTATTATATTATTTAACTATAAAAATCAGCCCACACCACCATTTTCTCTTCATTATGGCCGGCCATAGCAAGAAAACAAAGGGGAAAAGAAAAACAAAAACCTAGGGGGAGAAATTCAAGGAAAATTTGGTGAAAATTCAAGGAAACAAGTGACAAAAGGTAAAATTTCTTGATTTTGACTTGTGCTTTACCTTTCCCATGCATTTCCTATCATTTTCCATGGTTGAATCATGTGATTTGAGGATGAATTCAATTCTGAAAAAATTGGTTAGGAGAGAGAAACTTGTTAGATTAATTTGATTCTAAGTTATGTTAGTGTTTTAAGTTAGTTTAGCATATTTAGAAACAAAACAACAAGAAAAGAATTCATTTTCCTCCATTACCATTATTGGCTGAATTTTCTAGGGGAATATTGGCTGATGATCTTGATGTTTATTTGAGGAATTATGATGAATAATGATGAATTATGAGTCTAGAAAAATAATGGGAATTTTCGGAGCAAAGATACGAATTTTTACCCATTAGGAGTATTTTCGTAATTTGCTATTGAGACTGATAATTTGCACCACACTGAGGGACATTAAGTCAATTTGGGTGCAATTGAGGTATAGAAACTGAAAAAAATTAATTTGAGATTAAATTGGACGCGTTAGTAATTTAATCGGGTAATAGGCCGAATTAGGTTAGCACCGCATTTAAGCGGTAGTCGGATAAGTTGCATGTCATATCATGCATATATACCGAGCTTGAATTGATTTTATAATGGTCAAGCATTGATGTGGCGAATTATGTATTGTACATTGTGGATAGGTGGTGAGCAAATTACACTGGTAAAAGTACCAAAATTGTGCTTGAAGATTGGGATTAGGAGTACATCGACTCCTAGAACTGTGAGTGGACAATTTATCGTCTTAAATATCTAGAGTAATTATACTTGTTTGATGCTTTTATTGAATGGTGAATTTAAATTATAAAATATTATGTTTTCCAATTAAAATGTTTTTTAATAAAAATGAGATTTATACTGGTTTTAAAATCAAATATTGTTTTAGGAAAATTGAGTATATGGAGACTGTGTTGAAATTTATGATTTTATATGTTATTGAAATTGGGGCTTATGACACTATGGTAGCATGATGGCTAAATTTTTGGGGTTGGCATGAAATATATGAATAGTTTTGGATTGGTCTCGATAGACTGAATTACATTTTATTCGCCATATTATGCTACTAGAATTTTTATGGGTCTGGTGGTATATTAAACGGTCACTGCAGTGGTGGGGGTTTCCGTGGACTGCCTATAAGAGGGGCACGGTAACTCAATTATATACTTACCTCCGGGGGGAGATGTTGGGTGAAGTATCTCCTGAGGTATGATTTGAGTGCACCTCACGTTCGGGCCACCACGTGAGAGTGAGACTCAGCCAACGCCAAGGAACGGCTGTGTGTTAGATGTGAAAACATGTTTATGGGTATGGGTCATTGAACAGCCTTGGCGGTCTCAGTGGGATACCTTGACGAAGGTACCCGTGAGAATGATTCTGGCAGGGGCCAAGTTTAAGAAATTCATAAGTCGGGGAAATTTTGATGAAAAGAAATTATTTGGTATAGATTGAAACGAATTTTGTGTTATGAACATTATTGAGATATAACGTTTTTATATTGTCTCCATCTACTCGGCTTTAGATGCTTTTGATGGTAATTGTTTACTCACTGGGATTATTTCATTTCGCCCCTCTTCCTATCCATTTTTCAGGCTCAGGACAGTTTGTTGATAGTTGATTAAGACGAGAATTAATCTCGGAGTTGCATCATAGGAAGTAAGGGTTCGTAGCCCTACATCTTCTTAGTCAGTTGGGGACCCACGTGTCACTGTAAAAGTAATTTTATTCTTCAGTTATTTGATTTAAAGTATGTATGAATATATTTAACTTTTACACCATGTTTTTGACGAGTTTTGGTATTTTCGAAGAAAAATGATGAAAATGCCCCTGTGAGCCAGAAAGTAATATTTTATTGTTTTGATTTGGAAATGACTTTTGATTTTTTTGAAAGGTGAGATTTAATAACTGTCACTCACTGGGGAGATGCAGAAGCTGATGCTAAGCCTTGCGGGGTTTCGATCGGCATTCGGGGTAATGAGTGCCTATCGGGACGTCGCGGCGGTTGTCACGGGCTCGATGGGAGTTCCGGGTCGTGACAATGTTTTTGAGTTTTATTGTATGGTGGATTATATATATTAATTAATCACTGCAGTAGGGGGTTTCTGTGGACCAGCCTCTTAGAGGGGCACGATAAACCCCATTATATTCTTACCTAGAACGGAAAGGCGCGTAGGGTATCTCCTGGGGTAAAGTTTAGGGTTCACTTCACGCCAAACCACCACGTGAGGGGAAACTCAGCGAACGCCAAGGAACGGCTATGTTTTCAAAACAAAAATATGATTTATGTGAAATGTGAATTTTAATAGCCTTGGCGGTCCCGATAGGATGCCTAGGCCAAGGTGTCCTTGAGAATGGATTTATGGCACAAGTCTAGTTTTTATTAAATTCATAAGCCTCTTTACATATTTTAAATGAAATGTATTCTTATGTTGTGACCCAATTTACGATGATTTATTTTATTGTCTCCATGTACTCAACTCTAGATATTTATGATGATGTCTGTTTACTCATTAGGATTTTATAATCTCACCACCCTCCTTTCCGCCCATTTCAGGTTCAGTATAGGCTGTAGATAGCTGATCTCATCGAGGACTACCGTTGGATCTGCATTTTCCAAACCGTAGGTTCACAGTCCTCTTTACTTTTGTTTATTCGGGGGCCCTCTTGTTATTGTAATTAAATAAAATATTTTGGTTTACTGTATTTCAGTATGTATAAATTTATTTAGCTTTTACGCTATAAAAATTATTCACGTATAACTCTATAAATATTGTTTTATAAGAAAATAGAATATTTTACTTAATATTTCTTTTATTTTCTTATTATATTCAAATAACCGTAATTTCGTTTTAAATGAAGATTTTAGACTTTTAAACTCATTTTGATTATGAATTATGTCTTTTGTACTTGTATGTTACATTTTAGCCAGTTTCAAAGTTTTTGAGAAAAATGACCAAAATATCCCTGTGAGACGAAAATTAATATTTTATTTGTTTTAAGTTGGAAACGGCTTAAAATCTTTTAGAAAACGATATTTGACAATGGTTGCTCACAAGGGAACAGAGAAATTGATAGTAAAGCCTTGCGGGATTTCGAGTTGACATTCTGAGCAATGAGTGTCAACCGAGACACCGCGATGGTTGTCACGGGCTCGAGGGGAGTACCGGGTCGTGACAGTATATCATATTAAAAAAAATAAGAGTGAGTCTATTAACCCATACCCACTAAGTCTTGATATAAATCTAAGCCTATCATTATATGTTATATCTCAACAATCCAACCCAAGAGCCTAATATGCTAACTAGCTAAGCCCACGTTTTGTACTTTGCATTGTGGTACTTATTCTTTTAGCTTGCATAAGTGACCATACATATGTTTGTAAGTGTATGCCCTAGAGCCAATCAATTGGGTAATGGATACAAATAGAAAAATGTATAAAACCTCAAAAGGTTTCACTTTATCAAATAAGCTTTATGGATAACAAGTTATCATAAAATTAATTTGGATGAAGCCTTTGGATATTTGGTATATTGAATAACATTTGGTTAACTTCTATGTTGTTTGTCCCTAACTTTTTTTGTTTTGATCCATTGACAGAGTAAATTGAAGCTAGTGTTGGCTAATGAAGGGTAAGTCATGTTTCTCTTATTTTATAATTTATAGTTATTTTACGAACCAATCCTCTTACATATTCTAATGATAGGGTTTAAATTTAGAGTTAATTGGGTTGTGTCTTAGGCGGGTTAAATCTTCATATTATTGTGCTAATTCATATAAAATAATTTATTGATGTGTCATTTTTTATTATATAAAAATTAATTTAATTTGTTTTAAAAACGTATTCATTGTATGGTGTTATATAAAATTTAATTCGGTTTATTTAATAGACATGTTAATAGCTACGTGTTTAAAATCTTGAATTATTTAATTGATTGTGGTAGTCAAGTTTACTAGTGAATACATCACTGAAATATGATATGATTATGGTGTGTGTACATAGTTACTTTATCAGCCATTAATTTACAGTTCAAAATTGAACATTAATTCTCAAAATTGAATTAGCTCAAAATGTCAGTTTTTTCCGTTTAATTATAGTAATTAAGTTAATTCATTCCACATTAATTACTATTTAACTGGCCCCTGTTTATTGTCCAAAAGACAAAAAAGAAAAAAAAAAGAAAAAGGAAAGAAGAAAGTTCACCTCTTTTTAAGAGGACATGCTGTCATTTTAAGCAGGCAGATTTTCCTTATAATAAAGCAAGCACCGTATTAACCCAAATATATCCATCCAAGTCCAACCCTTAAGAAATATATGGGGAAGTCTTCACTCAACTTGCCTATTTTAGTCATGCTTTTGGTTATTCGCTGCATCATGTTGGTTTCTTTCCATAATCACAATATATAATATGCAACACTTTCCAATTTCTTTCTTATTTGTTGCAGAAAAAAATAAATGAACAGCAGTAACTACATGGTTGGTGCAGATTGGCAGATCAAGTCAATAAGATATTTTGACTTCCTATACTTATAACTTTCTTAATAAATCTTGATTGTTCTCATTTTTGAACATTTGGTTCATTGGTTGATATATAATCTCTTACCTAAAAACTAGAATTCGAATTCCCCTTTTCTCAATTAAAAAAAAATCTTGCTTGTTCTCTTTTCCTTTTTGTCCCTTTTCTTCCTTCATATTGCGAGGTCTATGTATTTAATCCTTCATTGTTCTAAACTGAAGTGAGAAAAAGATAAATTTACATTATTTTTTCCATTAAGGGGGTGTCAAAGGCATATGTAGAGCCCTCAAAAGATACAATTTGGAATTCAAATTGTTGGTTAAATAATTACTTATTTCAATAGATATTCTTTGAAAAAATCTCTAAAAATAATTAAATTATAGAATTTTTCAAAACACTTTAAAGAACCAAATAACAACTTCTTTTCTAGAAGATCAAATCTCTCGTATTAGTGGCGGATCCAAAAATTTGTCTGAGGAGTGGCTAATGAGTAATCAAATAAAGTCTTGGATTAGGTCAATGTTTCGATTCAAAGTAAAAAATTAATCACTTTTAAAATAAATTTTTTTTTATAATTTGAATATAAGTTTTCAAATTCATCAATATAAATAGACATAAAGCAGAAAGAAAAATTAATATTAGATTTTCACATTATGTATTGTAAGTTGTGCTCAACATGCTTTCATATTTTCAAATCCATCAACAATTAAATCCATGTCAAAAGTTCTAACAATCACTTTGTACCTATTTAATTTGAAAAAGTAAAATAAGATTATTGAAAATTTTCAAATATTTTAACTATATTCTTATTCAGCTTTTCATATTAATGTATAACATATTGCAGAAGTGCTCAAATCGAATCAACAAATTAAAAGGAAAATCAAAGTAAAAAATTATACTTTTTAAGCAGTTAAGCAATGTATCTTTTACTCCATAGGACCATAACATATTATATACAATAATATAAAATATTTTAGTAATGTTCAGCTAAAAAAAATGAAGGGTTTTTAGAAAAAATACACATCGCCTAAATGTTCAAATTGAATCAACTGATTGCAAGAAAAATCAATGTAAAAAATTATACTTTTTAGGCAATTAAGTAATGGGAAAAAGAAAAATAGTTTCAAAATTTGAGTTTACTCTATAAGGAAAATGGGTTTACTCTATAAGGAAAAAAGAAAAATAATTTCTAATTTAGGTAGTTATGCAATGCATTTTTTACTCGATAAGAAAATTTGGGTTTACTTTATAAGGAAATTTGGATTTACTCTACAAGGAATGGGTTTACTTTATAAGGAAATTTGGATTTACTCGACAAGGAATGGGTTTACTTTATAAGGAAAAAAGAAAAATAATTACAAATTTAAGTAGTTACGTAATGCATCTTTGCTCGATAAGGAAATTTGGGTTTACTCTATAAGAAAAAAAATAATTTCAAAATTTGGGCCTAGAAAGAATTGAATTCAAGCTTTCAAAATTTAACTTAAATGACTTACCACCATGTCAAGCTAAATTATTTGAGATAAATAGGGGTGACAAATTAATAGATTTACAATTTTATACCCATAAAAATAAAAAAATTAAAAACTAAGGGGTGGCGGCCACTACCTCGTACAATGATAAAACACACTTTCATATATATATTGTAAAGCCCGACCTTATAAAATACTATTCATGACATACATGTGATGATAGCATGATTGCATGCTAGGAGAGTCCCGAAAAATTTACAAAAGTCGGTATTGTACCTAGAGGTACAACAAAGTTTATTTAATCCTCGAACTAGATCAAATAGGAATTTTCAGGTGAGATTAAGAGTTTCATAGTTCATGGATGACTTAAAATGGTAATTTGGAGATTGAGGATCAATTTGGAGTCAAATCGGAATTTTCACTAACTAGGGGCAAAATGGTCATTTGCCACCTGGGGACAAAATGAAAATTTTAGAAAAGATTTTTTTTGACCCCATTTGACTTATTAGAGTATAATTTGACTTATTGAAGTATGATTTGAGGTTTAGAAGTGAAAAATTTTAATTTCGATATAATTTGGAGTATAGGGGTAAAATGGTAATTTTGCCACCTCAGGGGCAAAATTGTAATTTTCCACCACCAGGATATTTTTTCCAGCACATGGTCTTCCTTGTCTTCATCTTTGACCCTTGACTAAACATGTGGTGGAGATAAAATGTTTAAATTTTAAAATTTTAAAAACGGGCCAATGACATGATGCCATGTGTCATGCCTTTATTAATTTATTATTTTCCTTTTTAAAAGGCACAAAATCAGCCCATCTTCCACCCCATGGCCGGCCAAACCAGCAAGAAGAGAGAGAAAACAAAAACAAAACCCTAGAGAGAGAAAATCAAAGAAAAAGTGTGAATTTTCAAGGAAATTAAGTGAAAAAGGTGAGTTTTTTCTATTAAGCTTGAGTTTTCTTATTCCCAAGCATTTCTCTTTATTTTCCATGATTAAATTACATGTTTTCATGATGAATTAAATTCTGGAAAAATGGGTTAGGAGAGAGAAAGTTGTTGGATTTATTTGATTTTAATTTATGTTAGTGTTTTTAGTTAGTTTAGCATATTTAGAAACAAAACAACAAGAAAAGAATTTATTTTCTCCCCCAACCATTAATGGCTGAATTTACCATGTAGTGAGTGAGGATGAGTTTGATTTTATTCTAGGAGAATTGGTTAAGGAATGTTGAATTAAGAGCCTAGAAAAATAATGGGAATTTTCGGAGCAAAAATATGAATTTTTACCCACTAGGGGTATTTTCGTAATTTGCTGTTGGGACTGATAATTTGCACCACACTGAGGGACATTAAGTTAATTTGGGTGCAATTGAGGTATAGAAACTGAAAAGAATTAAATTGGAGTTTAAACGGACCCGTTAGGAATTTAATCGGGTGATAAGACGAATTAGGCCAATACCGGGTTTAGATAGTTACCAGTGCATTTTGCATTCCATATCATGCATTGGTAATCTAAATTAATTTAATTTTGATTTAGTACGAACTTGGTGAAACTCTCGATTTTGTATTGTGTCAAGGTGGTGAGTCCTCCGATAAAGGCAAGGAAATTGCATCCGAGGACCAGTAGACAGAGTGCTTCGAAAGTCTGCATTCTAGACATAGTGAGTAAACTTACTATCATTTTAATTATCTAGGGTGGTTTTTAGATGCTTTCATGAATTCTATGGAAAAAGGAATTTAAAAAGATAAATTTTCATGTTTTATGAATAAATGAGTTTCAATGAAATTAAATTATAAATTGTTTTGAAATTAATAGTGATTTTGAAAAATAGAGTACACGGAGACTGTTAATTGTGGCAATTTGATTGTTTAAATTAACTGGCTTATGATAAATCGAGCATGATTGGCTAGTTGGCAATTGTATTGAAATGCGAATTGTTTGGTTACCTTGAAAAAACTACGAATTACAAAATTGCCATATCATGTTATTGAGTTTTATTATATGGTGGATTATATATTAATTAATCACTGCAGTAGGGGGTTTCTGTGGACCAGCCTTTTAGAGGGGCACGGTAAACCCCATTATATTCTTACCTCGAACGGAGAGGCGCGTAGGGTATCTCCTGGGGTAAAGTTTAGGGTTCACTTCACGCTAAACCACCACGTGAGGGGGAACTCAGCCAACGCCAAGGAACGGCTATGTTTTCAAAACAAAAACATGATTTATGTGAAATGTGAATTTTAATAGCCTTGGCGGTCTCGGTAGGATGCCTCGGCCAAGGTGTCCCCGAGAATGGATTTATGGCACAAGCCTAGATTTTTATGAGATTCATAAGCCTCTTTACGTGTTTCGAAAAAAATGTGTTCTAATGCTATAACACAGTTTATGATGATTTACTTTATTGTCTCCATGTACTCAACTCTAGATGTTTAGGATGATGTTTGTTTACTCATTGAGATTTTATAATCTCACCACCCTCCTTTCCACCCATTTCAGGTTCAATATAGACTGTAGATAGCTGATCTCATCGAGGACTACAGTGGGATCTGCATTTTCCAAACCGTAGGTTCAAAGTCCTCTTTACTTTTGTTTATCCGGGGGCACTCTTGTTATTGTAAATTAAATTAAATATTTTGGCTTACTGTATTTAAGTATGTATAAATTTATTTAGCTTTTACGTTATAAAAATTATTCACGTATAACTCTATAAATATTGTTTTATAAGAAAATAGAATATTTTACTTAATATTTCTTTTATTTTCTTATTATATTCAAATAACCATAATTTCGTTTTAAATGAAGATTTTAGACTTTTAAACTCATTTTGAATATGAATTGTGTGTTTTGTACTTGTACATTACGTTTTAGCCAGTTTTAAGATTTTTGAGAAAAATGACCAAAATACCCTTGTGAGACGAAAAATTAATATTTTATTTGTTTAAAGTTGGAAACAGCTTAAAATATTTTAGAACACGATATTTGACAATGGTTGCTCACAAGGGAACAGAGAAACTGATAGTAAAGCCTTGCGGGGTTTCGGGTTGACATTTCGGGCAATAAGTGTCTACCGGGACACCGCGGCGGTTGTCACGGGCTCGAGGGGAGTACCGGGTCGTGACATATATATATATATATATATATATATATATGTATATATATATATATATATGTATATATATATATATATATGTATATATGTAAATGCCAAAATTACATGATATAAAATGACAAGTATATTTTCACTAATGACAGTTAGCCAATTGTCAATTGTATAGGTTTATTTGATTTAAAATAAAAGTATAAGTATTTGATTGAATGTGATAAAACAATAAAGATTTATTTAAAATTTTTGGAATAATTTAAATTTTTTAAATATTATGCTTATTATTTATAAACAATAAATATCTCATCATTTCTATTTTTTCACTTTTGAATTTGAATTACTTAACATATATTCATTCATGAAATGTGTGCCAAGGGGGAAAAGAAGAAATCTATTATCTTGATCCCTAATCCTAACCGAAGGATCAAATTATGTGGAATGAAATAATTTATGATATAATTATTTAGAATAAAGTCTATGTCTATGTAATGTATAAAATATCTTGTTTAAATATACTTAGAATCAATTAAAGTGTTATGGAGATGACTGATTAAGGCTACTATTTCAAAATTTTCTATTTATTTTGTACTTCCTCTATTTCAAATAGAATGTTCACTTTCATTTTTAGTCAAATTTAGTCACTTTTGATCGTAATTTTTTTAGATATCATATGAAATTAAAATTTTAAAAAATAAAAAGATAGAAGAAATATATTCATCCCCCGTAAATCTACAAGCAAATATGCTTCATAGTTCAAACCAGGCTATAATATAATATCAAAAACTTTATTTCATTTTAGAACAATTCATGCCCTTTTTTTTTTGTTTTTTAGGCATCACAACATCTGCATTGTCCATTAACACAACTGTGGATGTTACATCTAGGATCACACTTCTTTGTTACAGTCAAAGTCTTTGGAGCAGCTTATATTTGTTCCAAAAGTAGGAACACATTCGCATCGGCCATCTAGGCACTCTAAAGTTTTGTTGATACAAAAAATATCTTTGCAATCAGCTACAATGGTGCATGGTTGCCCTTGCGCTCTTGGTACCATTGAGAATACCATTGCTGCAAAATTACAATGCATTAATAGTATTCTAATTAAATTTAACATGAAAGTTAACAAATGAGATTAGTATGAGAGGGATTGACTTACATGTTGCAAATAGTAGAAAGATGAAAAATTTCATGCTAATAGAAGCTTTTTTCATGTTGTCTTGGGCTATTTGTTGTTGTTGTTGTTCCTGATGATGTTGAGGCTTCTGAAATCACCAGTGTCAATTTATAAGATGGGATAGTTTGACCAAAATGCACCGTAATGGAAAGTTCAATCAATTTGAAATGAATCTATAAAGATATTAACTTAATAGAGCAATTCTTTTCCAAATTATTGAGATATTTTAGCATACATAATTTTGACTCTGGCCCCAAATTTGACAATGTGGTGTAATGACTAATGACCAATAACATGGTGAATCTGAATATGAGCTGTCATGAGACACTATTGCACGTAATTGACTAGCTCATCCATTTTACACATAAAAAATTTGAATATTTGAACTTCTTGATCTTTGCCCTTATAGAGCATGCACCATAATTTATTGCATCATCAATCGATTGGATAGAAATTTATGTTGATGTATTTTCAAAATAAAAGGTGTCTTTTCAATTAAAAAATTATATATTCATATTGTGTCTTATGAATGAATTGTTGTAATTTCAAAAGATAATTATTGAAACATCACTTTATCAAAAAGTTATGTCTTACAAATGCAAAGATGTCTTTTAGACAAAGAGGGACCTTGATAAAAGGGTTGTGTCCTTGAGAAAAGGACTTGTTGCCAACCATTTCAATACATCAAAACAAAAACAAAACAAAAGCAAAGAAAAGTGTTGTGTTATGAAAATTAACATAAACACTTAAGTACCCATCAATTACGAAAAGCATCCAAATTCCTTATAATCTACATCTTTCAACAAGTAGGCTTAAGATTAAAGAATTTTGCAAACCCTTGGGTGTATCTAGTGGCCTATTCTCGTAAAGTGCAAGACAAAGTTAGACATTGGCTTTATTGTGTCACTAAGGCTATTCGTATTATTTCGCTTTGCATCTTGAGTGGTGGGGGAAAAATAAGTCTTAAAGGTAATGTCTATTGAAAGACTCGCCTTGAAGTCAATTTTGCTAGTTCCTTGAATTCCATCTAAACCCCATTTGCACCAACAATTTTAATACTTACTTTTTGTGTTATTGGAATTCAAAATGGCTTCACTTAAAGAAATGGCTACCAACATTGTCATGCTAGATTGCTTTGAATGAAGAAACTTTATTTGATGGCAAAAAATTATGCGCTTCCTCTTTACCATGTTCAAGGTCTCTTATGTTCTTGATACACCAAGGCCGGATGAAAAAGATGATGAAGAATCCGTGAAGCAAACTCATTTAAGGCAAAAATGGGATAATAATGATTACATATGCATGGGACAAATTCTACATGGAATGTTGGATACATTGTTTGATGCATACCAGAATGAAGCTAGTGCAAAACAATTTCGGGACAAATTGGAAATAAGATACATGGCCAAAGATGCAAGTAGCAAGAAATTTTGTTTAGTCTTTTTAATAACTACGAAGTGGTTGATAGTTGTTTTGTTATGGAGCAATTACATGAGCTTGAACGCGTTCTAAACAACTTTAAGCATTATGAACTGAAAATAGATAAAGCTAATGTGGTATATTCTATAACTGATAAGCTTCCCTTTCATGGAGAAACATTAAGAAAGCTCTAAAGTATAAAAAAGAGGAAATGTCTGAAGAGGACCTTGGTAATCATCTTCGAATAAAAGAAGATTATTGCAAACAAAAGAAGTCAAGTAAAATGAAAAAGAAAATGATTCTAATGAAAAGAATCTTGAGACTTCGAAGGTCCATGTGATGGAACACAAATCATCATACAAGCCGGTCTAGTGCAACAAATGAAAACATTTTTTTGGAATGAATGACAAAAGTCATAAGATCAAAAGGAACAAAAAGAGGACATGTGTCCATTATAACAAACTTGGACACTTCAAGGCAAAATGTAAATTTTTGAAAAATAAGACACAAGTGTGAACAATAACAAGTTTGTGACTATGGTTTTCGATGTCAATCTTTTCCATGATGATGGACCATGCTGGACTGACAGTGGTGCAACTAAGCATGTATACAAAGACAAATGTTTCTTTAAGACTTTGGAAGCGGTTAATGATGGAACCGTGCTATATATGGGAAATTATATATTTGCAACTTTTAATATAGCTAAGGCTATTGCAAAATAAGATTTTTTGACTTCCTATGTTTATAACTTTCGTAATAAATCTGGATTGCTCTCACACTTGAGCATTTGGCTTATTGGTTAGTACACGATTTCTTGCCTAAAAAATAAGATTCGAATTCCCTTCCTCTCTATTAAAAAAATATTTATTGTTCTTTTTTCTTTTTTACCCCTTTTCTTCTTTCATATTAGGAAGTTTATGTATTTGATCCTTCATTGCTCTAAACCGAATTGAGAAGCAAATAAATTTACTTCTTCTTTTTTTCATGAAGGGGGTGTCAAAGGCATAGTTAGAGTCTTAAAAAACATGTTCTCAAAAGATACGATTTGGAATTCAACTTATTGGTTAAATAATCACTCATTTCAATAGATATTTTTGGGAAAAATCTCTAAAATTAATCAATTTATAGAACTTTCCAAAACACTTCAAAGAACCAAATAACATCTTTTCTAGAGGACCAAATCCCTTGTACTAGTGGTGGATCTAGGATTTTATATGAGGGGTGGTTAAAGAGCAATCATACAAGGTCATGAATCGGGTCAATGATTCGATTCGAATAAAAAAAGTAATCACTTTCAAAATAAAATTAATTATAAAATAAAATTTTATTGACAATTTGAATATAAGTTTTCAAAATCATCATTATAAATAGACATAAAGTAGAAAGAAAAATTAATATTAGATTTTCACATTAGGTACTATAAGTTGTGCTCAACATGCTTTCATATTTTCAAATTCATCAATAATTAAATCCGTGTCAATGGTTCTAGCAATCACTTTGTACCTATTTAATTTGAAAAGTAAGATAAGATTATTGAAATTTTCTAAATATTTTAATCACATTCTTGTTTAGTTTTTCATGTTAACGTACGACATATTGTGTAAATGCTTAAATCAAATTAACAGATTGTAAGAAAAATCAATACAAAAAATTATACTTTTTAGGCAATTAAGTAATGCATCTTTTATTCCATGGGATTGTAGCATATTATATACAATAATACAAAATATTTTAGTGAAGTCAAGCTAAAAAAGATGAAAGATTTTTAGGAAAAGTACATATTGCATAAATGCTCAAATCGAATCAACAGATTGCAAGAAAAATCAAAGTAAAAAATTATACTTTTTCGGCAATTCCGCAATGGAAAAATGAAAAATAATTTTAAAATTTGGGTTTACTCTATAAGGAAAATGGGTTTATTCTATAACGAAAAAAGACAAATAATTTCAAATTTAGATAGTTAAGCAATGCATCTTTTACTCTATAAGAAAATTTGGATTTACATTACAAGGAAATTTGGGTTTACTTTATAATGAAAATGGGTTTACTCGGTAAGGAATAAAGAAAAATAATTTCAAATTTAGGCAATTAAGCAATGCATCGTTTATTCTATAAGGAAATTTGGGTTTACTCTATAAGAAAAAAAAAATTTCAAAATTTGGGCCTAGATAGAATTGAACCCAAGCTTTCAAAATTTTACTTAAATGACTTACCACCATGTATTATTTTATTTAAATAAGGGTGGCAAACTTATATATTCACCATTTTATACCCATAAAAATAAAAAAAATAAAAACTGAAGGGTGGCCCCCGTCGCCCTCTGCCTCTGCCATTGCCCCGTACACTAATATATATATATATATATATATATATATATATACACGAAGATTACATCATATAAAATGACAAGTACATTTTCACTAACGATAGTTAGCCAATTGTTAATTATAAAAGTATATTTGGTTCAAAATAAAAAATATAAGTGTTTGATTGAGCGTAATAAAAGAATAAAGATTTCTTTGAAAATTTCTGAAGAACATAAACTTTTTTAAATATTATGCTTATTATTTTTAAACAATAAATGTCTCATTATTTCTATTTCTTCACTTTTGAATTTGAATTATTTAACATATATTCATTCATGAGATGTGTGCCAAGAGGGGAAAGCAGAAATCTATTGCCTTGATCCCTAATCCTAACCGAGGGGTCAAATTATGTGAAATGAAATAGTTTATAATATAATTATTTAGAATAAAGTGTATGTCTATGTAATGTATAAAATATCTTGTTTAAATATACTTAAAATAAGTTATAGTGTTTTCTAAATGATTGATTAAGGCTACTATTTCAAATTTTTCTATTTATTTTGTACTTCCTTTGTTTTATATTGAATGTACACATTCCATTTTTTTAGTCAAATTTAATCACTTTTGATTGTAATTTTTTTAGAATCATATGAAATTAAAATTTTGAAAAATAAAAAGATAGAAGAAATAGATTCATCTCCCCTAAATCTACAAGCAAATCTGCTACATAGTTCAAACTAGGCAAAAATATAATATTAAAAACTTTATTTCATTTTAGGACAATTCATGCCCACTTTTTTGTTTTTTAGGCAACACAACATCTACATTGTCCATTAACACAACTATGGATGTTACATCTGGGATCACACTTCTTTGTTACAATCAAAGTCTTTGGAGCAACTTATTTTTGTTCCAAAAGTGGGAACACATTGGCATCGGCCATTTAGGCACTCTAAAGTTTTGTCTATACAAAAAATATCTTTGCAATCAGCTACAGTGGTGCATGGTTGCCCTTGCGCTCTCGGTACCACTGAGAATACCATTGCTACAAAATTACAATGCATTAATAGTATTATAATTAAATTTAACATGAAAGTTAACAAATGAGATTAGTATGAGAGGGATTGACTTACATGATGCAAATAGCAGAAAGATGAAAAATTGCATGCTGAAAGAAGCTTTTTCCATGTTGTCTTGGGCTATTTACTGTTCTTGTTCCTGATGATGTTGAGTCTTCTGAAATCACCAGTGTCAATTTATAAGATGGGATAGTTTGACCAAAATGCACCACAAGGGAAGGTGCAATCAATTTGAAATGAATCTATAAAGATATTTACTTAATAGAGTGATTCTTTTCCAAATTATTGAGATATTTTGCCATATATAATTTTGACCTTGGCTCCAAATTTGATAATGTGGTGTAATGACTAATGACCAATAACATGGTGAATCTGACTATGAGCTGTCAAGAGCAGTTGTTCCACATCATTTCACACACCAAAAATCTGAATCTTTGAACTTCTTGATCTTTGCCCTTATAGCACATACACCACAGTTGATTACATCATCAACCGATTGGATATAAATTTATGTTATTGTATTTTCAAAATAAAAATGTCTTTTCAAATAAAAAATTATCTTTTCATATTAGATCTTTCGAACGAATGATTGTAATTTCAAAAGGTAATTATTGAATTCTCTATTTATCCAAGGGTTGTGTCTTTCTAATGCAAAAAAGTCTTCAGACAAAGAGATGCCTTGATGGAAGGGTTATGTCATTGAGAAAAGACACTTGCAAGCCTACATAAAGGACTCGTTGCCAACCATTTCAATACATGAAAGCAAAAACAAAACAAAGAGCAGAAAAATTAAAAGCAAGAAAAGCGTTATGCTCTAAAAGTTAACATAAACACTTAAGTTTCCATCAATTACAAAAAAGCATCCAAATTCCTTATAATCTACTTATTGTAGAAAGTAAGCTTTAAGACTGAACAATTTTATAAACCCTTGGGTGTATCTAAGAGTCTACTCTTGTAAAGTGCAAGACAAAGTTAGACGTTGGCTTCAATGTATCCCTAAGGCTAGTCGCATTATTCCCCTTTGCATACCGAGTGGTGGGAGAGAAATAAGTCTTAAAAATAACGTCTATTGAAAGGCTCACTTTGAAGTCAATTTTGCCAATTCTTTGAATTCCATCTAAACCCTATTTGCACCGACAATTTTAAAACTTATTTTTCATGTTATTGGAATTTAAAATGACTTCATTTAAAGAGATGTCTACCAACATTATCAAGTTAGACTACTTTGAAAGAGGAAAATTTATTTGATGGTAGAAAAATATGCATTTTGAAATACCCTATACTTTGATATGGTGATAAATAAAACTTATCGGATGCTAATTGAGGATAATTATAATGTTTAAATGTGATGAAAGACGAAAGGAGTAGTTTAGGATAAAATGATCCGCACCCGAGAAAATAATAATAAAATAATAACATTTTATCGGAGGAGAATTTGTAAGATAAAAGGGTGATTCAGAAGTCAATTGAGGCATAATAAGGTATTTTAGGTACCAAGGAGACAAGATAAAATTTTTAGAATAAAATAATATTAAAATATTAATATTTAACCGGATGTCGAAATCAGTTATGAAGAAGGATCGTATGGTTGATCCAAGTGGGGGAGAAGAAATACAAGTGAATTTTTGTAGAAATAAGTGACAAAAGTGAAATACGCGTGTTTTGTTAAGTCGAACCAACGCGGATAAGTAAATATTTAATATTATGGTAATACCCCATTGAGGTGCAATTTTTATATTTGGTGGTACACGCACCGAGAAAGGAAGTTAGATGAAAATTAAAATTTTTAGACGTATTAAAAGGATCGAATTTAACATATAAAAGTTAAAGGATATGTAGTGGAATTAATGAAAGAAATAAAATGAACATAAAGTAAAATAACAATAGGATAAAAAATATGTATATATTAGAAGACCAACATGGGCAGCTGCCCATGTGGTCAATAAAAGAGTCAAAGACTTTTTCTTGGTAAAATAAAAGGGGGGCCGACCATGTGGAGCAAAAAGTGAAGGAAGAAAAAAATTTGTGATGTGGCTGGCCATGTTGGAACAATGTGGAACACTATGGAACATTCATGAAGAAATAAAATATATATAGATATATATAATTGACCAAGCTAAGTGAAGAAGACAAAGAAGAAGAGAGGTCGGTTGTGAGGGAGTGTAAAAGAGAGAAACAAAAGAACAAAGAAGGAGCCAAGAGAAAGAAAAAAAAAAGAGGAAAAGAAAATCGTGCGTGAGAAAGAAAGTGAGAGGAAGGAGAGAGTTGACTTGAAAGGCTATTTTTGCTACCATTCAAGAAGAAAAAGAGAGCCATTTAAGGGCTGGTTTTGGAGGCTGAAAAGTACCATTTTTCTGCTGATTTTGGAGGCCAAAAAGTGTAGCTTTGCTGCTGGTTTTGGAGGTAGAAAAGTGTAAATTTTTGCAGCAGAAATTGAAGGTTGTAAGGTACTGTTTTGGTGGTTAATTATTGTTGTTTTGGTTGCTAATTTTTTGAGAGAAAAGTACAGCTTAGCTACTGAATTTTTGAGGAAAAACAGAGCAGCATAGCTGCTAATTTTGGAGCCAATATAAGCAGCTTTAGCTGTTGAAAATTGAAGGATAAAAAAGGCAAGAAAGTGTGGTCGGTGGTGAGAGGGAGAGAGAGGAAGAGAGTGGGACGGTTTGTGCATGTGAAGAGAAGAAAAAGAAAGACAACAAGGGCTATTGGACGGTGGAAGAAAGAAAGAAAAGAAAAGAAAAGAAAAGAAAGGAAAAGAAAATAACAAGAAAGGAAAATAGGCATGGCCCAACAAGCAAGAAAAATGACATGGTCCAATAAAGGAAGAATGGGCATCGCCCAATTAAAAAGAAATGGGAGAAGTCCATGAATAAGAGTCCAAAAACAACAAAGGAAGAAAAATCCAAAAGAAAACGAAGTTGGAGATTTAGGCCAACCTAGCTTAATTGGGTAAAATTTCTTTACTCTTCACCATGACTTATTTTGAAATTGGACTATATAGAGGCTAGCTTATTTTATTTAATTATGCATTGGTTAGTTGGTGATATGAAGAAAATTTAAGTTGCTTAGAAGGTTGAAATAGACACTTAATATCATAAATAAGTTACCGGTGTTAATAATCTAAAAAATTATGTGAACGAAGGATGCAATCAATTATAGTAAAAATGTATTAAGATGTGAATTAGGTGAATGGATTTATGATAAAATGAGTGAGAGAAAAGTAGAATTGATGCACTAAATGTATTAAATTTAAATGGTTGCTAGGAAAACGTGTTGAACGAAGTAGGTGACGGACAATTAGGAATAATTGTATGTGTATACGAATCAATAGCGACGTAAAAATCCCGCTATTGTGAGGTGAGTAACCTTACTATCATTTTAATTATCTAAAGTATGTTTTTAAACGATTTTGGTGAAATTTTATGAAAATAAGTTTAAATGGTAAATCTTTGTGTGTTACAAACAAAATGTGTTTACATGAAAAGATTTTATAAATTGTCTTGAAATTTAATAATGATTTTGAAAAACAGTGAAATACCCCATACTTTGATATGGTGATAAATAAAGTTGATCGAATGCAAATTGAGGTCAATTAAAATGTTTAAAAGTGATAAAAGACGAAAGAAGTAGTTTAGGATAAAATATTCTGAAAGTGAGGCATAATAAGGTATTTCGGGTACCAAGGAGACAAGATAAAATTTTTAGAATAAAATAATATTTTATTAATTAAATAATATTAAAATATTAATATTTAGCCGGATATCGAAATCAGTCAAGAAGAAGGATCATATGGTTGATCGAAGTGGGGGAGAAGATGACAAGCTCGACTCTATAAAAATATTTATCATGACATACATGTGATGGATAGCATGTTTGCATGTTAGGAGAGTCCCGAAAAATTTACAAAAGTCGGTATTTTACCTAGAGGTACAATAAAGTTGATTTAAGATTCGAACTAGATCAAATAGAAAATTTACGATGAAATTAAGAATTTTAAAGCCCCAAAATGGTTTAATATGGTGATTCGGAGTTCGATGATCAATTTGGAGTCAAACCGAAATTTTCGCTATCTAGGGGCAAAATGGTCATTTGCCACCTAGGGATAAAATGAGAATTTTTAGAAAAGATTGTTTTGTCCCCATTTGACTTATTGGAGTATAATTTGACTTATTGGAGTAGGATTTGAGGTTTAGAAGTGAAAAATTTTAATTTCGGTATAATTTGGAGTAAAAGGGTAAAATGGTAATTTTGCCACCTCATGAGCAAATTTGTAATTTTCCACCACCAGGACATTTTTCCAGCACATGGTCTTCTTTTATTCCCATTTTGACGATTGACTAATTGTGTGGTGGAGATAAAAAGGATTAAAATTTTTAAAGTTTTAAAAACGAGCCAATGACATGATGCCACATGTCATGCCTTTATTAATTTATTATTTTCCTTTTTAAAAGGCACAAAATCAGCCCATCTTCCACCCCATGGCCGGCCAAACCAGCAAGAACAGAGAGAAAATAAAAACAAAACCCTAGAGAGAGAAAATCAAAGAAAAAGTATGAATTTTCAAGGAAATTAAGTGAAAAAGGTGAGATTTTTTCTATTAAGCTTGAGTTTTCTTATTCCCAAGCATTTCTCTTTATTTTTCATGATTAAATTACATGTTTTCATGATAAATTCAATTCTGAAAAAATGGGTTAGGAGAGAGAAACTTGTTAGATTAATTTGATTTTAAGTTATGTTAGTGTTTTAAGTTAGTTTAGCATATTTAGAAACAAAACAATAAGAAAAGAACTTATTTTCTCCCACAATCATTAATGGCTGAATTTACCATGTGTTGAGTGAGGATAAATTTGATTTTCATTCTAGGAGAATTGGTTAAGAAATGATGAATTATGAGCCTAGAAAAATAATGAGAATTTTCAAAGCAAAAATACGATTTTTTACCCACTAGGGGTATTTTCGTAATTTGCTATCGAGACTGATAAATTAAATCTCATTCACAGTCATTGAGGTAATTTAGTTATAATTGGAGTGTAGAAAGTGAGAAGAATTGATTTGGAGTTAAATTGGAGATAATAGGCCGAATTAGGTTAACACCGCATTTAAGCGGTAGTCGGATAAGTTGTACATCATATCATGCATATATACCGAGCCTGAATTGATTTTATAATGGTCAAGCATTGATATGGTAAATTATGTATTGTACATTGTGGATAGGTGGTGAGCAAAGTACACTGGTAAAAGTACAAAAATTGTGCTTAGAGACTGAGATTAGGAGTACATCGACTCCTAGAACTGTGAGTGAACTTATTATCGTCTTAATTATCTATAGTAGTTTTATACAATTGTGTGATTTTATGAAAAATGGGTTTAAATGGTAAATTGCTAGGTTTTAAGCGAAATTGTGACTTTATAAAATGATTTTATAAATTTTTCGAAAAATCGAATATTGGTTTTGAAAATAGAGTAATTGGAGACTGTCTGCTTGTGTTGCAAATTTATGGCTTTGAATTAAATGGCTTATGATAATAAATGAGCATGAATGGCTAAACTGATTTTGGTGTTAGAATTATTTATACTGTGTATTCAGCCTTGAGAGGCTAGGTTGCGATAAATTGCCATATCATGCTAGAATGAATTTTATTGATTGGTGGATTATATATTAATTATTTACTGCAGAGGGGGTTCTGTGGACCAGCCTATTAGAGGGGCACGGTAAACTCCATTATATTATTACCTCGAACGGAGAGGCGCGTAGGGTATCTCCTGGGGTAAAGCTTAGGGTTTACTTCATGCCAAACTACCACGTGAAGGGGAACTCAGCTAACGCCAAGGAACGGCTGTATTTTTCTTAAACAAAAAATATGATTTATGTGAAATGTGAATTTTAACAGCCTTGGCAGACTCGGTTAGATGCCCTGCGCAAGGTATCATCGAGTATGAGTTTTGGCACGAGCCAAAGTTTTAAGAAATTCATAAGCCAAGTTGATTACTCGATTTATATGGATTGATTTTATTTAGTTGAAATGAACTGAAAGGTAATGAAATTACAATATGATGACCTATTTTAATTGTCTCCATTTACTCGACTTTAGATAGTTTAGATGGTATCTGTTTACTCACTGGGATTTTATAATCTCACCACCCTCATTTCCTCACATTTCAGGCTCAGAGAATTCTATAGTTAGCTGACTTTGACAAGGACTTTCATTTGGACTCGAATCGGTAAAAGCTGTAGGTTTTCAACTTCCGATGCATTTTGGATAGATGTGGGCCCACGTGTCACTGTAAAAGAAATTTTATGCTTTGGTTATTTGCTTTATAGTATATATGAATATAATTATCTTTTACGCTATAAGAATTATCTACCGATAGTTTTATGAAAATTATTTTACAAAAAAGTAGTTTATTTTATTGAATATTTTTATTATATTCAAATGGTCAAATTTTCACTTCAAATGAACGTTTTAGATACTTAATTTTTTAATTATTAAATATATATTTTCGGCTTACCTACTACATTTTTAGCAAGTTTCGAGATTTTTGACAAAAATGACGAAAATGCCCTTGTGAGCAAAAAAAAAACAATATGTTATGTTATGATTTGTAATCCTTCGTATTTTGATTATTTGATAACTATTGCTCACCGGGGAAGTGTGAAAGCTGATACAAGAGTCTTGGGAGGTTTCGATCGACATTCGGGGTGAAGAATGTTTGTCTAGGCTTCGTGGCGATTGTCACGGGCTCGATGGGAAGTTTCCGGTCATGACAATTTAGATTGGTATCAGAGCATGGTTTAAATATCAGATAATTTGATTTTAAAGCTTTGGATTTTAAAGTTTTTGATTTTAAGATTGTTTTAAGAAATCTACACTGACACTGCATGGCCCCAAGTTCAGTTAAGATAAGTTAAGTTAAGTTAAGTTAGGTTAGATTGAATAGAATATATGCATCTACATATAGAAATCTACCTACTTTTGAGATGCATAAATAATTAAACAATTACTATTTGATTGCATATAGGTTTTGAGGTGCACTAGTGACATACACACCATGTCTAGAAGAGGTGGTAGTCTCGATACCTCTCATAGTGATAGCGAGGGATCTCTAGATTCTACGGCTAGAAGCAAATGGCACCCTGATACAGGTGATTCGGAAGGTGGTCCGTCTCGAATTCCTGATAATATAATTCCTAAGAACTTATCAGAATGAGTTCATAATAAGGGGAGCTTCGAGAGTAGCGAGAATTTTGAAAGTGAGAGTAGCTCCAATACACCAAAAATTGAACAAGATTTCCTTTCGGAACAACCTGGAGAGCACCCTAGAGAATGGACGAGGGAAAAAATTGCAAGGAGATATATTCATTTTAGGAAGAGCGTGACAGTAGTCTGGCACTTTCCACCAGGCTGTGGAAGAAATGTAAGGAGACAACTAGAAAAGGATAAGGAGAAAGTAACAGTGGCAAGTAAACCCCTTAGAAAAGTATCAAGTGTACGACATTTTCCTCCCGGTTATGGAAAAAATGCTACACCGGTGAGTGATGAAGAATATAGGAGAATACAACAAGCTTGGATTGAGGAGCAAAGGAAAAAAAAATCTCAAGAGGAGGAAAACCCGGAAGAGGATCTTCAAGAAGACTCGGAGTAGAATCTTCCGATAAGATCAGATTAAGATGATGATCCCAAGGACATGTAATATTTTCGTATGATTTTACACTACCTTAACTCTAAGTAGATGTTGTGTAAAAGAGATAATAATTATCTGTACAAAGAAGTAAAAATAGTTTGGCTTTTAAAAGTATATGACTAGAATGTATTATAAAATGACTGTTTAAGTAACTGAAGGTATATGGGAATCTTTAGTATGATAGAGATAAATTGGTGATATAATTATTGAGGAAGGTTATAGAAGGAAGCAATAAGGTTATAAATGACATTCGGAATGGATAATGTGATTACATTAATGATTGTAATTTAAGCATGAAAGGGATTATTCAGTGATGTTATGACACTATGAGGCAATAGTTGGGCCAAATATAACCCAATGAAGTTAAATTATGGTATATGGGGAATATAAAATTTTAATTCAGTAAAGATTGCGAGAATAAAGTGAGGAGAAAGCTGGACTGTTTTCATAGTTAATTACACCGAAAGTCAATAAAATTATTGGAGTATAAGACAAAGAAGATAATTGGATAGGGATGACAATAAATTTGAGAAAAGTTGTAGATAGTAAGCAACTTATGTGTGGAGTGGTATATGTATCATGAATTTATTACACTGTATGGAAAGAATGTTTTGAGATGGAATTTTGTGAATGTTGATAAAAGTCAAAAGATGACATGAGATGAAAGTATTAATCTGGCTTAGTGTGTATGACAAGAAAATAGAAGGTACCTATACTTATGGAACTCATGATATATATCTAGAAGCGAAACCACTGGTTGAGAATGATTGATGTGGTGACTTTGAATGCGGACAAATAGCTTTGATGAGAAAATTTTCAATAGCTACAGTACTTTAGCATTGACTGTTCAACGTTGTAATGCTTCGAATACCTCACGCCTATGATGCATGAGTAAGATGGGAGTGACATGATAATGAGCTTACAAATTGAATTCTGGTTATTGGTCAATGTGTTTTGTTATCTGGGAGTCTTAAATATTCTGGAGAATGTTTACCCAAATAAATTGAAAAACTTCTTTATTGCCTTATATATAGGCATATAATTAAAAGAAAAAAATGGAAAGATTCTTGAAATGACTATATTGAGATGAGATACCAAATAATGAAAGTGTGAAGGAAGAATTATGAAACTGGTATAGGAAATCAGTTTATATAGAATATCATTACGAGAATTTGTAATATCTGTTTTGATATAGTAAAATGACAAGAGTTAGGAACAACATGAGGCTAATTGTGTGACACCCTAGAAACCTATGAAGATGAGTTAGGGATTGAATGGATGAGTACGTATTTATATATCTTTAAGAGTAAGTGTTTTAAGAATACATAAACATCTTTGAGAAGAGATTCTAATCATACACAGCAAGTATGAAACGTAAAATTTTTAAAACTTGCTGAGAAGCCTAACGGCTAAATCACAAGTTAATGGATCACATGCTGTGAGACATAAGTTTAAGATAGATATTCCCAAGGAAATACTCAAGAGAAGTTTTGCTCTGGATCTCGTTGAAGCAAGCACTAAGTTATGTGATTATAAAAAGGAAGCTGTAAGCGGAGAGTGATATTAGTATTAATATTGAAAAATACTTAAGGAGAATCTAGTTTTAAGTTTTACAATTTCAAGTACAATTTATAAATTGGTTAAGGAAGAATGATGTTATGTTCATATGAAGGAGTGGAACAAGGGATGATAAAAGTTGACCCTTAAAATGAAGTCAGATAATGAAACTTTCCTAATATATATTATGGAAATTGGAATTCCAAAATGCTTGAGGTATACATGATTCAAATAAGTTTGAGTCTTAAGTGACAAATCAATATCGTAATGGAAGAAAGATACAAGGTAATATAGAAGCATGAAAGATGATTAAGGACAAAAGGATGACTCTTTGGAATTGTGGTATTGCATGAGATGCAATGATCAAGTTGAGATAAATCTTTGAGGCATCAATAGGATTATAAAGCATACACGCATAATAGATTATAATTCAATGGAGATGACATTGTGATGAATGATATATAGTATAAGGAAACTCAAACATATGGTTGGAAATTATATGAATGATATGAAGTTATATACAAGTATAATAAGAAGGTTTACATGCACTATAAGAATTATTATATTGAAACTAGGATTGGGATACGGATGAATAAAGGGGGAATGTAGTCCAAGGCATGTGAACACATGGATTCCTATATATAAAGAGAGATGTTGACATTTGAAAATGCATGTATATATGTATATATGAAATTGATAATTTGACTAACTAAGGTGAAAAATTGTTCTCAGTAATTGAGAGATTTTGAAATAATTCTAGAGGAGGTCAGTGAGCTAAAATGTTAACGGACATGTAATGAATGATTAAAGTTATGAATGACTTTGAAGGTAAACCTTGAATTGTTTAAGTTCTTAATGGAACTCTATTAAAGGAAGGGTATGGACCAGTATAAGATGGATGAATCAAGGTTCAGAAATTTGGTACGGAGCGAATTAATAAAATGATGATTAGGTATACATAAGTAAGTATGATATGTGATCGAAATCAGTATAATTGAGGTAAAGTTATGGTTCAAATTTAATAATGGTGATAAAGGCATACTTAGTGTCTAGATATAAGAGATCATGGTTGTGAAAAGTATTACTGATCCGATTCCAAATGATGATAATTGCCATAAATAAAGCATTTAATTGAACTGAAGGTGAACGAGGTAAATAAATTGAATGTCCCCATAGAAGGAACAACGAGTAGGATCATAGAAGGAGATTGATAATGCAACATTGACGGGAATTCGGGGACGAATTCTATTTAAGTGGGGGAGATTGAAATACCCCATACTTTGATATGGTGATAAATAAAGTTGATCGAATGCAAATTGAGGTCAATTAAAATGTTTAAAAGTGATAAAAGACGAAAGGAGTAGTTTAGGATAAAATATTCCGAAAGTGAGGCATAATAAGGTATTTCGGGTACCAAGGAGACAAGATAAAATTTTTAGAATAAAATAATATTTTATTAATTAAATAATATTAAAATATTAATATTTAGCCGGATATCGAAATCAGTCAAGAAGAAGGATCATATGGTTGATCGAAGTGGGGGAGAAGATGACAAGCCCGACTTTATAAAAATATTTATCATGACATACATGTGATGGATAGCATGTTTGCATGCTAGGAGAGTCCCGAAAAATTTTCAAAAGTCAGTATTGTACCTAAAGGTACAATAAAGTTGATTTAAGCTTCGAACTAGATCAAATAGAAAATTTACGATGAAATTAAGAATTTTAAAGCCCCAGAATGGTTTAATATGGTGATTCGGAGTTCGAGGATCAATTTAGAGTCAAACCAAAATTTTCGCTATATAGGGGCAAAATGGTCATTTGCCACCTAGGGATAAAATGAGAATTTTTAGAAAAGATTGTTTTGTCCCCATTTGACTTATTGGAGTATAATTTGACTTATTGGAGTAGGATTTGAGGTTTAGAAGTGAAAAATTTTAATTTCGGTATAATTTGGAGTAAAAGGGTAAAATGGTAATTTTGCCACCCCAAGGGTAAAATTATAATTTTCCACCACCAGGATATTTTTTCAGCACATGGTCTTCCTTTATCCCCATTTTGACCATTGACTAATTGTGTGGTGGAGATAAAAAGGATTAAAATTTTTAAAGTTTTAAAAACAGGCCAATGACATGATGCCACATGTCATGCCTTTATTAATTTATTATTTTCCTTTTTAAAAGGCACAAAATCAGCCCATCTTCCACCCCATGGCCGGCCAAACCAGCAAGAACAGAGAGAAAATAAAAACAAAACCCTAGAGAGAGAAAATCAAAGAAAAAGTATGAATTTTCAAGGAAATTAAGTGAAAAAGGTGAGATTTTTTCTATTAAGCTTGAGTTTTCTTATTCCCAAGCATTTCTCTTTATTTTTCATGATTAAATTACATGTTTTCATGATAAATTCAATTCTGAAAAAATGGGTTAGGAGAGAGAAACTTGTTAGATTAATTTGATTTTAAGTTATGTTAGTGTTTTAAGTTAGTTTAGCATATTTAGAAACAAAACAATAAGAAAAGAACTTATTTTCTCCCACAATCATTAATGGTTGAATTTACCATGTGTTGAGTGAGGATAAATTTGATTTTCATTCTAGGAGAATTGGTTAAGAAATGATGAATTATGAGCCTAGAAAAATAATGAGAATTTTCAAATCAAAATTACGATTTTTTACCCACTAGGGGTATTTTCGTAATTTGCTACCGAGACTGATAAATTGAATCTCATTCACAGTCATTGAGGTAATTTAGTTATAATTGGAGTCTAGAAAGTGAGAAGAATTGATTTGGAGTTAAATTGGAGATAATAGGCCGAATTAGGTCAACACCGCATTTAAGCGGTAGTCGGATAAGTTGTATATCATATCATGCATATATACCGAGCCTGAATTGATTTTATAATGGTCAAGCATTGATGTGGTAAATTATGTATTGTACATTGTGGATAGGTGGTGAGCAAAGTACACTGGTAAAAGTACAGAAATTATGCTTGGAGACTGAGATTAGGAGTACATCGACTCCTAGAACTGTGAGTGAACTTATTATCGTCTTAATTATCTATAGTAGTTTTATACAACTGTGTGATTTTATGAAAAATGGGTTTAAATGGTAAATTGCTAGGTTTTAAGAGAAATTGTGATTTTATAAAATGATTTTATAAATTTTCTGGAAAATCGAATATTGGTTTTGAAAATAGAGTAATTGGAGACTGTCTGCTTGTGTTGCAAATTTATGGTTTTGAATTGAATGGCTTATGATAATAAATGAGCATGAATGGCTAAACTGATTTTGGTGTTAGAATTATTTATACTGTGTATTCAGCCTTGAGAGGCTAGGTTGCGATAAATTGTCATATCATGCTAGAATGAATTTTATTTATTGGTGGATTATATATTAATTATTTACTGCAGAGGGGGTTCCGTGGACCAGCCTATTAGAGGGGCACGGTAAACTCCATTATATTATTACCTCGAACGGAAAGGGGCGTAGGGTATCTCCTGGGGTAAAGCTTAGGGTTCACTTCACGGCAAACCACCACGTGAAGGGGAACTCAGCTAACGCCAAAGAACGGCTATATTTTTCTCAAACAAAAAATATGATTTATGTGAAATGTGAATTTTAACAGCCTTGGCGGACTCGGTTAGATGCCCTGCGCAAGGTATCACCGAGTATGAGTTTTGGCACGAGCCAAAGTTTTAAGAAATTCATAAGCCAAGTTGATTACTCGATTTATATGGATTGATTTTATTTTGTTGAAATGAACTGAAAGGTAATGAAATTACAGTATGATGACCTATTTTAATTGTTTCCATTTACTCGACTTTAGATAGTTTAGATGGTATCTGTTTACTCACTGGGATTTTATAATCTCACCACCCTCATTTCCTCACATTTCAGGCTCAGGAAAGTCCATAGTTAGCTGACTTTGACAAGGACTTTCATTTGGACTCGAATCGGTAAATGCTGTAGGTTTCCAACTTCCGATGCATTTTGGATAGATGTGGGCCCACGTGTCACTGTAAAAGAAATTTTATGCTTTGGTTATTTGCTTTATAGTATATATGAATATAATTATCTTTTACGCTATAAGAATTATGTACCGATAGTTTTATGAAAATTATTTTACAAGAAAGTAGTTTATTTTATTGAATATTTTTATTATATTCAAATGGTCAAATTTTCACTTCAAATGAACGTTTTAGATACTTAATTTTTTTTTCATTAAATATATATTTTCGGCTTACCTACTATATTTTTAGCAAGTTTCGAGGTTTTCAACAAAAATGACGAAAATGCCCCTATGAGCCAAAAAAAACAATATGTTATGTTATGATTTGGAAATGATTTGTAATCCTTCGTATTTTGATTATTTGATAACTATTGCTCACCGGGGAAGTGCAAAAGCTGATACAAGAGCCTTGCGAGGTTTCGATCGACATTCGGGATGAAGAATGTTTGTCGAGGCTTCGCGACGGTTGTCACAGGCTCGATAGGGAGTTTCGGGTCGTGACAAACAGAGTAATTGGAGACCATTTATTATGTTGTAAAATTTATGATTTGAATCGAATGGCTTATTGCAATATTTGCATGAATGGCTAAATTGATATTTGTGTTGAAATATATGAAATATGTATTTAGCCTTGAAAGGCGGTGAATTACAATAATTGTCATATCATGTTATTGAATTTTATTGATTGGTGGGACAATTATTAACTTACTGCAGTAGCCGGGTTCCGTGAACCAGCCTATGAGAGGGGCACGGAAACCCCGTTTATATGTGCTCACCTCAATTGTAGAGGCACGTAGGGTAACTCCTGAGGTGATATTTGAGTTCATTTCATGTCGAACCACCATGTGATGGTGAACTCAGCCAACGCCAAGGAACGGCTGTGGTGTCCAACGAAAAATATGTTTTATGTGAAATGTGAATTTTTAACAGCCTTGGCGGGCTTGAATGTACGGCTCTGTTCAAGGTGTCATCGAGTACTATTTGATGGCATGAGCCAAATGTTTATGAAAGTCATAAGCCTTAATGAGAAATTAAATGAAATACAACCGTTTGCATGGGTTGGGATAAATTTTCAAATTGTGAAATACGTAATATGATGGGATATTTTGATTGTCTCTTTTTACTCGGCTTTAGCTGATTTAAATGATATTTGTTTACTCACTGGGATTTTATAATCTCACCACCCTCATTTTCGCTCATTTCAGGTTCAAAGTAGGCTGTAGATAACTGATTCCATCGAGAGCTTCCATTGGACTTGCGTCCTCCGAACTGTAGGTTCACCGTTTTCCTCACTTCTAGTCATTCGTGGCCCCGCTTAATGTTGTAAATTAAATTAAATTAATTTAAATGCATTGGTTTATTGTGTCACAATATGAATGAAATTATTTTGCTTTTATGTTACAAAAAATATTTACGTATAACTCTAAAATTACTGTTTATAAAAAATAAAATATTTTATTGAATATTTTGTTTTATCTTCTCATTATATTCAAATAATTAAAATTTCATTTTAAATAAAGGTTTTAGATGCTTAAACTTATTTTTAATTGTGAATTATGCGATTAGTACTTGCTTACTAAATTTTTAACTGGTTTCAAAGTTTTTTAGTGAAAAATGACCAAAATGCCCTTGTGAGACGAAAACTTTTATTTTATCTGTTTTAAGTTGGAAATAGCTCAAAATCCTTTAGAACATAATATTTGGAAACAGTTACTCACTGGGGGAAATGAGAAACTGATATTAAGCCTTGCAGAATTTCGGTTGGCATTTCTGGATATGAGTGCCCATCAAGGCACCGCGACGGTTGTCATGCGCTTGAGGGGAGTTCCGGGTCATGACACGTTTCCTCCTTACAACTCTCAAGGTCGCTTATGTTTTAAATACACCAAAGGCTGGATGAAAAAGATGATGAAGAATCTGCGAAGCAAACTCATTTGAGGCAAAAATGGGATAATAATGACTACATATGCATGGGACACATTCTTAATGGAATGTCAGATGCATTGTTTGATGCATACCAGAATGAAGCGAGTGAAAAACAACTTTATGACAAATTAGAAGGAAGATACATGGCCGAAGATGCAAGTAACTAGAAATTTCTAGTTAATCGTTTTAATAATTGCAAAATGGCTAATAATTGTCTTATTATGGAGCAATTACATCAGTTGAATTCATTCTAAATAGCTTTAAGCAATATGAACATAAAATGGATGAAGATATTGTGATATCTTTTATAAGTGATAAGCTTCCCTTTCGTGGAGAGATATAAAAAAGAGGAAATATCTCTCGAGGACCTTGGCAATCATCTTTAAATAGAAGAAGATTATTGAAAACAAGAAGTCAAGCAAGATGAAAAAGAAAAGGATTCTAATGAAAAGAATCTTGAGACTTTGAAGGTCCATGTGATGGAACATAAACCATCAAACAAGCCGGTCTCGTAAAACAAAAGAGAACATTCCATTGGAATGAATGACAAAATTCATAAAATAAAAAGGAACAAAAAGGGGCTATGTTTCCATTGTAACAAACTTGGACACTTCAAGGCAGAATGTAAACTTTGAAAAAAAAAAGACACAAGGTGTGAACAACAAGTTTGTGACTATGGTTTTCAAGGTCAATCTTCTCCATGGTGATGGAGTATGGTGGATTTACACTGGTGCGACTAAGGATGTATGTAAGGACAAAAGTGTTTTCAAGACTTTGGAAGTGGTTAATGATGGAACCGTACTAGACATGGGAAATTCCTCCACTACATAAGTGAAAGGAAAAGGCATCGTGGATCTCATGTTTACTTTTGGAAAAATACTTGCACTGAACGATGTCTATTATGTACCGAAAGTTATAAAGAATCTTGTGTCAGGTGGTTTGTTTAATAAGTATGGCTTCAAATTAGTATTTGAAGCGGATAAGTTCATCCTTACAAAAAATAGGTAATATGTGAAAAGTGGATACTTATGTGAAAACATGTTCAAGCTTAATATTAATACAAATGCTTCTAGCTGTAGTTATATTGATGCCTCCTTTAATGTTCTTGATAATAAAGCAACATTGTCTAATTTATGGTGTAATTGATTAAGTCATGTTCATTATAGAAGAATGCATGGTATGGCTAAATTAGAGTCGATGCCTAATATTGATGAAAATAATGATATTTGCAAAACATGCATGGTTATTCAAATCACGAGAAGCTCATTTCCTGAGGTAGAAAGAAACTCTAAATTGCTTGTACTAATACATTCTGATGTTTGTGATATGCATAGTACTCCATTTATTGGTGGAAAGAAATACTTCATAACATTTATAGATGACTTTTCTGGATATTGGTATTTTTACTTATTGCAAAGTGCTAATGCTACCGTTTTGAGGAGACAATGCTTCATGTCCTTTGGTAAGGTCCAGCAGCACACTAGGTTTGGGAATTCTTTGCTCAATTTTTCTAAGTTTTTGTTATTTTACTTTAGAAGATTATGTTGGTAGTATAGGCCTGGTACTATTCAGGAGATTTCACAAAACAAGGACACATTCGAGTTTTATTACCCATTTTCATTTGTTGGTTCTTTTGGGTTGAAGGAAATGATGCTAAACACAGACAATTAAAGAGTGTATCCTCAACTAATAAGAGGGAGAATTATGAAGTTATTAAAGCAACTTCATGAAGGGAATCTAATGCACAAAGAGCAATGGAAAGGTGATATGTAGATTGCTATGTTGTTGAATATTACCTTTTCGAATCAACCATCCATGCCACCACAAATCATTAAATGGTTGAAACCCAATCTGGACAAAATTAAACTAAAAGTGGATGGGAGCTTGAAAGAACAATTTCGGAACGCCGTGGGGGGAGGTGTGGCAAGTGACCATACAAGTATGCTAATATTTGCTTTTTTTGAAAATTTTGGACCCTATAATTTTTTGAAAGCTGAATTGCTTGCATTTTAAATAGGACTTTTACTATGCCATGACCACAATTTTTCTAAAATCTAGATTGAGATGGATGCCAAGGTGGTAGTTAATATGATATTGGAAGGGAGTACTAGATCATACGATACTAGGTATGTTTTAGCTTCCATTTGAAAATGCTTTAATTATAATTTTACTTACCGAATCACTCATATTCATTGTGAGGGCATCTTTTACTCCATTGGACTATAACATATTACATACAATAATACAAAATATTTTAGTGAAGTTAAGCTAAAAAAAATGAAAGGTTTTTAGGAAAAAATACATATTTCATAAATGCTCAAATTGAATCGGCAGATTGTAAGAAAAATTAAAGTAAAAAATTATACTCTTTAGGCAATTAAGTAATGGAACAAAAATAATTTCAAAATTTGGGTTTACTGTATAAGAAAAATGGGTTTATTCTACAAAGAAATAAAGAAAAATAATTTCAAATTTAGACAGTTAAACAATGCATCTTTTACTCTATAAGAAAATTTGAATTTACTTTATAAGGAAATTTGGGTTTACTTTATAAGGAAAATGGGTTTACTCTAAAAGGAAAAAAAATAATTTCAAATTTAGGCAGTTAAGCAATGCATCTTTTATTGTAAACAAAAAGAAGTCAAGCAAGATGAAAAAGAAAAGGATTCTAATGAAAAGAATCTTGAGACTTCGAAGGTCCATGTAATGGAATACAAACCATCAAACGAGCCGGTCTAGCACAACAAAAGAAAACATTCCATTTTAATGAATGACAAAAGTCATAAGATCAAAAGGAACAAAAAAAAGGCCATGTTTCCATTGTAACAAACTTGGACACTTCAAGGCGGAATGTAAACTTTTGAAAAATAAGACAGAAGGTGTGAACAACGACAAGTTTGTGACTACGATTTTTGAGATCAATCTTCTCCATGATGATAAAGCATGATGGATTGACACTGGTGCAACTAATCATGTATGTAAATTCAAAAGTTTCATCAAGACTTTGGAAATGATTAATGATGGAACCGTGCTGCACATGGAATATTCCTCCACTAAACAAGTGAAAAGAAAAGGCTCTGTAAAACTTTTGGAAAAATACTTGTTCTAAACAATGCCTATTATGTCTCGAAAGTTAGAAAAAAAATCTTGTGTCAGGTGGTTTGTTGAATAAGCATTGCTTCAAATTAGTATATGAAGCAAATAAGTTCATCCTCACAAAAGGTAGACATTATGTGGAAAGTGGATACTTATGTGAAATATGTTCAAGCTTAATATTAATAAAATGCTACTAGTTCTACTTATATTGATGGCAAATTTAATATTCATGATAGTAAAGCAACATTGTCTAATTTATGGCATAATAGATTAGGTCATGTTCTGTCACGACCCGGAACTCCCATCGAGCCCGTGACAACCGCCGCGATGTTTCGATCGACATTCATTACCCGGAATGTCAACCGAAACCCCGCAAGGCTTTAATATCAGCTTCTCATTTCCCCTGTGGGTAACTGTTTCCAAATACCACATTCTAAAAGATTTTAAACTGTTTCCAACTTAAACAAATGAAATAATAATTTTCAAAATTTTCAAAAGGAGTCTTTGCCCCTTTTTGGTGGCTGACTAGAAGATACACTCAGATTTCTCCTTTTTGCTAACTCAGCTCGCAAACTCCTATTTTCATTCGCAAGGTTCTCAGCTCTTAAAGCCATTCGCACCACCTCTTTAGCCACGGTTGCGTCCGACTCACCCATAAAAGAAACACAATTATGTTGCCTAGCCTCTTTAAGCTTCTTAGAATCAGAAACATCCAGCACTGGTGGTGGGACAGGAGGTGGGGATGGTGGTACTGAAGGAGCAGCCAGAGGAACTGTAGGAAGAGCTTGACCAGCTTGAGCCTGGCCAGCAATAGCAGTAAAGAAGGCTGCTAATGCCTGAACTGCCTCAAGAGGCATAGCAGGAATACTAGTAAGTGGTAGAGGAGGTGGAGGATGTGGAGGAGTCTTGGTTTGTTCAGCAGCAGGTGCTGCCCGAATGGTGGATGCAGTCGATTCCTCCTCTATTGCACCTAACTGACGACGTTGAAAACAACCTCTTCCCCTCCCAGCTGATCTAGTGAAAGGTGGTTGTTTGCGTCGAGGAGACATAATAATCTATAAGAGGGAACAAAGTGAGTTTAGGCAACCTCAGGCTCTATATGCTTATGCATGTATTTTATTCAACCTAACCTAACTTAACTCGGGGCCACACTGACACTGTAAATTTTTAAAACAGCTTTAAAATAACTTTAAACCCAAAACTCTAATCTTTCAAACCAACAGCTCTGATACCAACTTAATTCTTCCACCACTCTGGACACAGATGGCATTAGGTGGTACCTATCAGAGCACTCGGCAAGAGGTGCACTTCACTCCGGGACGCACCGGGAGCAGTCCCTTCCCTCCTCTTCCAAGCTCCTGGGCGGAGAGTCATACTTCGCCATAGATCATATGCGAGAGTTCCCAGGAATAGGGTTATTTTCCCTTTGCTCTGATACCAACTTAATTGTCACGACCCGGAACTCCCATCGAGCCCGTGACAACCGCCGCGATGTTTCGATCGACATTCATTACCCGGAATGTCAACCGAAACCCCGCAAGGCTTTAATATCAGCTTCTCATTTCCCCTGTGGGTAACTGTTTCCAAATACCACATTCTAAAAGATTTTAAACTGTTTCCAACTTAAACAAATGAAATAATAATTTCCGTCTCACAGGGGTATTTTTGTCATTTATCCCAAAAATCTCAAAAATCATCTAAAAATATAGTATGTAAGTGGAAAACACATATTTCTTAATCAAAAATAATTTTGGATGTCTAAAACATTCGTTTAAAATGGAATTATGACTGTTATAATAAAATAAAAATATTCAATAAAATATTCAATTTTCACATAAAACGATATTTTAAGAACACTGCATAAATAATTTTTATAGCGTAAAAGCAAAATAAATTCTTACATACCGTAATACAGATAACCAAAGTATAGAATTTAATTTACAGTGACACGTGGGCCCACGAATGATCAAAAGTATCAAAAGAAATGAACCTACAGTCTTTGGATGTGGCAAGTTCAACTGTAACCCTTGCCGATATCAGTTATCTACAATCTATTCTGAACCTGAAATGGGTGGAAATGAGAGTGGTGAGATTATAAAATCCCAGTGAGTAAACAAACATCACTCAAAATATCTAAAGTCGAGTAAAAGGAGACTATTAAAACATTTCATCAAACTGTAATTTATCATCTTTCAACTTATTTCAACCAAATGAAATCAATTTATTTAAAGCAAGTAATCAGTATGGCTTATGAATTTCTTAAAAAGCTTGGCTCATGCCAAAAATTATTATCATACTCAGTTATTTGGGATACCTTGGCCGAGGGCTATCCCAACTGAGTTCGCCAAGGCTATTAGAAAGTCATGTTTTTATTTTGAAAACATAGCCATTCCTTGACGTTGGCCGAGTTCCCCTTCACGAGGTGGTTTGGCGTGAAGTGAACTCTAAAAGTTATACCTCAGGAGTTACCCTACTCGCCTCTCCAACCGAGGTAAAAATATAACAGGATTCCGTGCCCCTCTAATAGGCTAGTCCACAGAATCCAGCCCACTGCAGCAGGTCAAACCCACCATACAATAAAATTTTGACAGCATGACAGGGCTAATATATTACTACCCAGCCTGCAAGGGTAAAATAAAGCAATTCATATAATTCATAAAAACATAGCCCAGCCAGTCATGCCAATACAATAACATAAGCCATTAATTCAATTTTAAATTTACAACATATCAGTGGTCTCCAATTACTCTATTTTTCAAAATCGTTATTTCGTTTCAAGACAATTTATAAAATATTTTCATTTAAACTCATTTTGTTTACAAAACATAAAAATTTACCATTTGAACTCATTTTCATAAAATTCACCAAAACCGAATAAAAACATACTTTAGATAATTAAAATGATGGTAAGGTTACTCACCGTGTCTAGAGTGAGGATTTTCGAAATACTCAGACTATTGGTCCTCGGGTGCAATTTCCTTGCCTTTATTAGAGGACTCACCACCTTGACACAGTACAAAATCGAGAAATTCACCACATTGGTACTAAATTGAAATTAAACTAATTTAGACTACTAATGCTTGATATGGAATGCAAAAATGTCTAAATTTTTGCCTAAATGCGGTGTTAGCCTATTTCGGTCTTTTACCCGATAAATTGATATACGCGTCCGTTTAAACTCCAAATTAATTTTTTTCAGTTTCTATACCTCAATTGCACCCAAATTGACTTAATGTCCCTCAGTGTGGTGCAAATTATCAGTCCCGATAATAAATTACGAAAATACCCCTAGTGGGTAAAAATTTGTATTTTTGCTCCGAAAATTTCCATTATTTTTCTAGGCTCATAATTCATCATTATTCATCATAATTCCTCAAATAACCATCAAGATCAGCAGCCAATATTCCCCTAGAAAATTCAGCATAATGGGTTTCAATGGGAGAAAATTATATTTCTAGCTTATTTTTGCTATATTTCAATATAACTTAACTAAAATCACTTAATTCAATTAAAATCAACCAAAAATCAAGCTCAAAACTCATCCATGGAGGTTTGGCCAGCATGGGTGTCCATACCCACTTTCTAATTTTGCATGGAAATGAGAAAAAAATGCATGGGTAGTGAAAATCACAAGGAAAATCAATGAAATTTACCTTTTTAATGCTTGATTTCTTGATTTCTCTTGATTTTCTCCAAATTTTTCAGGTAGGATTCTTGTTTTTTTTTTCCCCTTTTCTCCCCTGGTTTGGACAGCTGAAGAAGATGAGAATTCCGGAATTTTCACCTTTTTAAAGGCTAAAATAATATAATATTATTTTATTCATTTTTTTAATGTTTTATTAATTCCTTAAATTCTAGCCATCCATTTATTTCCAAATTTTCACCATACACTTGTCCCACATATCCATAGCTTAGGTAAAATTCTCAGACTTATCCAAAGTCTTGGTGGAGTAATTTTTGAAATTTACACTTTTACCCCCGTAAAAGTCAAAAATTACATTTTTGCCCCAAAAATTGAAAAATTGCCCATAGACATATTTTTCATCCCTTATACTCATACCATTCTCCAATTTGTCAAATTTGATCTAAATTCTCTCAAAATCTCAAATTTTGTCCGCGTGTGGCAAAATTACGATTTTGCCCCTACACTCTAGAAATCACTGGAATTAAACTTTTTCACTGCCAAACCCTCAAATTATACTCCAATACTCAAATCATACTCCAATAAGTCAAATGGGGCTAAAAAAATTCTTTTCTAAAAATTCCCATTGTGTCCTTGGGTGGCAAATGACCATTTTGCCCCTGGACAGTAAAAATTCTAGTTTGACTTCAAATTGATCCTCGAACTCCAAATCACCATATTAAACCATTCTGGGACTTTAATATTCTTAATTTCATTTTAAATTCTCTATTTGATCTAGTTCGAGACTTAAATTAACTTAATTGTACCATTTGGTACATTGTCGTCTTTTAACGATTTTTCTTTCAGGGCTTTCCAAGTATGCAAGCATATTGTCAATCATATGAATGACATGGAAAGTATTTTATAAGATCGGGCTTGACATGTTCATTATACAAGAATGCATGGTATGGCTAAATTAGAGTTGATACCTAATATTGATAGAAATAATAATATGTGCAAGACATGCATGGTTATTAAAATCACAAGAAGCTCATTTCCTAAGGTAGAAAAAACTCCAAATTGCTTGTATTAATACATTCCGATGTTTGTGATATGAATAGAACTTCATCTATTGGTGGAAAGAAATACTTCATAACATCTATAGATAACTTTCTAGATATTGCTATGTTTACTTGTTACAAAGTGCCAATGTTGTCGTTCTGAGGAGACATTACTTCATGTCCTTTGGCAAGGTCCAATAGCACACCAGGGTTGGGAATTATTTGCTCAATTTTTCCAAGTTTTTGTTAATTAGCTTCAGAATATTATGCAAGTAGTATGGGTATCATACTATTCAGGAGATTTTACAAAATAAGGACATATTTGTGTTTTATTGCCCATTTTCATTTGTTGGTTCTTTTAAGTTGAAGGTAATGACGCTAAGCATAGACAACTTGGAGTGTATCCTCAATGAATAATATGAGAATTGAGAAGTCATTAAGCCAAATTCATGAAAGGAATTTAATGCACAAAGAGTAATGGAAAGGTGATATGCAGATTACTAAGTTGTGGAATTTCACCTTGTCGAATCAACCATTCAAGCTGCCACAAATCATTAGATGGTTGAAACCCAATTTGGATGAAATTAAACTAAACATGAATGGGAGCTCGAAAGACCAATTTCAGAATGCTGTGGGGGGATGTGTGGCACATGACCATATAGGTATGTTAATCTTTGAATTTTTTTTTGAAAATTTTAGACCCTAAAATTCTTTGAAAGTTGAATTGCTTGCATTTCAATAGGACTTCTGCTATGTCGTGACCATAATATTTCTAAAATTTGGATTGAGATGGATGCCAAGGTGGTAGTTAATATGATATTGGAAGGGAGTACTAGATCATACGATATTAGGTATGTTTTCGCTTCCACTCGAAAATGCTTAAATTATTTCACTTACTGAATCACTCATATTCATTGTGAGGGTAACCAAGCTGCAAATTTCCTTTTGAACCAAGGCTATTCACATCAAGGATTTATGGTTTTCTTTAATGTTGAAGTTAGATAGAATTAATTTACCTTATGTTAAATTGAAACATATGTAAGGGAGTAATACTCCTTATTTATTTTATCTCCTGTAAGCAAGTTAGAGTATTGAGTTCATGTTTTTATAAACTTTATGCAAAGGAAGTATTACATCCCTTAGGATTTATTTATGAAATATATCATGTAATATTGGAAGTAAGGTTTATGTCCTCTAGCCTAATGTACTTTCATTCCCCATCTTAATAAAATTTTAACATGTTAATTGGCCCTAAGAGATTTTCTAACTTAAAATAAAAAAAAATTGGCATGGTAATCTTGAATTGAATTTTGTACTATTATAAGAGTATAAGATAAATAGGCTTGTTAAGCTTTAGTATGGATATTTGGACTAAGATTTCTTATTATAGGAATGTCCTACCTAATTAGGAAAGTTTATAAATGAATTTAAGGCTTGGGGTCTAGTAATAATTTTCATACTGGAGAAATCTCCTAACCAAGGGCAGTTTTTCTTGATGACAAAAGGTGGCTATGGCCCCCAAATATTTTAGTTTTACTTACATGCAATTAATTTTTTTTAATTTTCTTAACTTGGTCCTCTCAAAATATTGTAACACTTATACTTACTAGTTAAACTCAACATATAAATTCTAATCCAATATGCTAAATCTATCATATTTAAAAAAATAAAAGTGAGTCCACTAACCCATATCCACTAGATGTTAATATAAATCTAAGTCTATCATTACATATTAAATCCCAACAGTCCAACCCAATAGCTTAATATGCTAACTAGCTAAGCCCACGTTTTGATACTTTGTGTTGTGGTATTTATTCTTTTAGATTGCATAAGTCAACATACATATATTTGTAAGTGTATGCCCTAGAGCCAATCGATTGGATAAAGGATACATATAGAAAAATGTATAAAAGCTCAAAAGGTTTCACCTCATCAAGTAAGTTTTATGGATAATAAGTTATCATAAAACTAATTTGGATGAAGCTCTATGATATTTGGTGCTTCGCATAAATATTGTAAAGAGTTACAATTATGAGATTCTAATGCATCAAAGCACACATCCTAAATATTCCTATCTAATGTATTATTGAGATAGGACATCAATAATGCTTCAAGGTCTGCTCATGTTATGTTCCTTACTAAGAGTGGCAATCGATCTCATATGATTGATAGTATAGGGATACTTAGAATAACCACATGGGTGCTTGTTCAAGCAAGAACAAGTTCATTGAACTTGATCCGTCTTGAGAATTTCATTTGGTATTTCACTCAAGTGTCTATGGATTACATTCTCATGTGTTAGTTATGTAAATAATCCTTAGACTAGAGACATTATTGTTATCTTGTATGAGGAGTGTTATACTTTGATTCCGCCTTTACGAATCTTGACCAAGGATGCCCAGAAAGGATGTCGTTGGGTATAGCACGAATTATATAGAGATATATGAATTGATTATAAAGGAATCATCACCCCAAGTGAAGATTGTTAAAAAGGAAGTATCCTACATGCTGATTAAGCTTGTGTGACTTGATAAAATCTTTGGCCAAAGCAGGATGAAAGAAAAAGAGTTTCCTTAAGGTATCATCCAAAGTCGACATCAAGGCTTAATAACAAATAAGGAAGGCATTAAGACTAGACACTATACCATGCTCTTTGACTATTTTGGGTTACATAATGATAGGATTTAATTACACAAGTAAGACTAGACACGAAATGTTAAGTCAAACCTTATGACTTTTCTATCATTTGGGTGGCCATGATGCTTTGCTAAAAGCCAATCTTGGTCCATAAGTATGATTGGCCAATTAGAGAATTGGTGATGAAGTCATATTTGATTTGAATCCTCTAATTCCTTGTAAGGTTTGAAATTCCAATTTCTACTTATTGCCGACATGATGAGAAGCCTAATGGATTACACATATAAGGTGATTATTAGGAATTAATTTGGGAATCAATCAAATAGGATTTGATTGATAAAGTTGAAAGACTTCATAGAGAGATAAATGAAGAGTTCAATTTACGAGTTTTTAGGTTATTGCAACTAGTTTATTGTACAACATATGGACTGATTTCTTTAAGAGATAATTAGACCTTATTTTATTTAATTTAGTTAAATAATTAATGGACTAATTAGCTTCTAATGGCCCAAGAAGACTTGCAGCCCAATGCATTAGGCAAATTTTAATTTGATTAGGAGTTCATCTAAAAGTTAGATTACAAGTCTTTTATCTCTTTATTTAAACGATAATTAGCCGCTCCTTAAAAATAAGTTTTAAAGAAAAAACTTTTTGAAATCCTTAGGAAAGATTTATAGTTTCTCATGTGCTGAGATTAAGATCTTAAACACTTGGGAAAAACAAGAGCGCTCTAAGTAGAGAGTCTACTAGCATAGATTCGGTTTATCTTTCTTATCTTGGAGAAGATATTCCTAATACTTGTTGTGTGGATCACTGTTAAAGGCAAAACACTTATGTTGCTCAAGGTTTGACACAACCACTTGTTAGTGGAGCAAGAAGGATCGAAAGACAAGGAGGAGATCACTTAACAATTTCAGGTTCAGGCTTTTGAGGTAAACCATAAATTCCTTTTTACTATGTTTAGATTGTTTTCAATTAAGGAGATCTATGGTTTAGGATTCTAGATAATTTTAAATTCTGCTGCATACTCTGATAAAGTATATCGTAAAAACCCTAACAATGTTTTGTGCTACTAATTATTCATTAAAGGTATATTATCTGATATGGTGTAAGGTAATCATCTTGGAAAAGTTTTGATAATGCTTGGAAATTATGATTGCATAAGAGATTATTTGAAATCTACTTTAAATTGTTGAGGTTTGTTCTTATATATATATGAATGACACCGTCATTGTTATTAATGTGCATTTTTTTATGTCCAATGTCTTGTGAATTTTATTTAATCTATTAGATGAATGAGAATTAGATTATACATAAAGTTCTCGTTGATTGTTAAGTGTCTCTTTTTGTTTACCCTTGAAACTATTCTAGCTCCACCCTTAGTCCTAACCAATTTAATGACAGCCACTTGTGGCAGAAATGTGTATAGCCACATTGGGTGCAGCCAAATGAGAGAAAGATTTGCTTGAAACAAATACATTTTATTTGTATTTTGTGATTTTAGAGGGAAAAAATTAAAAAAATTCAAAAAAGCATTGATATCCAAATAGTTTGAATGTGAGATAATAATTTTTTAAAAATTTTTTATTATTTATAAACAAATAATGTTGTTATTTCTGTTTGGCATAATGTTTAAAAAAAATCTTTAAATTATTTTAAAAATTGGAATAAATCTTTTTTTTATTACATTAAATCAAATTTTTATACTTTTATTTTGGATCAAATAGACTTTCATGATTAACCGTTGACTAACAGTTATTAGTCAAAATACCACTTGTCATTTTATGTTTATGTGGCATTAAAATAACACTGACATAGAGGGTGTAAAATGTCATGTAATCATGTCATGATATCATATAATCATTCACTATGATATGTTAATATATCATGTTCGCACCACGTGATATAAAATGATAAATTATATTTGACTAATGATAGTCAATTGTTAATCATAAAAGTTTATTTAGTTTAAAATAAAAGTACAGGTGCCATTTAAATACAACTTATTGAGATGAATACAACTGATTCCTTCTCACATTTTGATTTCCCATTCATGGGGAAAGATTTAAATATATCTATATATAATTACCATTAAGAAAGCACAATACATGTTAAATTGAGTCAGTAATAATATTTAACTTAAGCCAATGTATGTATGATTGGAAAATACAATAAAGTCAAAGTCTCTTTCCATTTTTTTTTTTTTTTATAATTGGGAGAGGGGGGATTCGAACCCTATTTTTTAGGCAAGAGAATTATGCACCAACTAATAAGCCAAATGTTCGGGTGCCTCTTTTCACTTTTGTTATTCACTTATTTCTTTGCTAATTTTGGTACATATTACATACTGTAATTTATTAAATTATTGAAAGAAGGACCTCAATTTCAGTCCTTCTGACATATGGAAGAGTATGCTTTCAGGCACTACACGAACAGAAACAAATGCCATTGAGACACCTTACGTTTCTCCAACCTGGTGGACAAACCTCAACTTGGTATGGTATTCTTGAAGTGAATTTTGTACTATTTTGAGAGTATAAGATGAATAGGCTTGTTGAGTTTTAGTATGGAAATCTGGAATCAGATTTCTTATTAGAGGAATGTCCTAGCCAATTAGGAGAGTTTATAAATGAATTTTAGGCCTGGGATCTGGTAATAATTTTCACACTAGAGAAATGTCCTAGCCAATTTAATTACAGCCACCTGTGACAGAAATGTGTATAGCCACATTGGGTGTGGCCAAATGAGAGAAAGATTTGCCTGAAACAAATACATTTTATCTGTATTTGGTGGTTTTGGAGGAAAATTTTTTAAAAAATTCAAAAAAAGCATCGATATCCAAAGAGCTCGAATGTGAGATATTAAATTTTTTTTTAATTTTTCATTATTTATGAACAAATAATGTTATTATTTTTGTTTGGCATAATATTTAAAAAAATCTCTAAATTATTTTAAAATTTTAAGTAAATTCTTATTATTTCATTATGTTCAATCAAACTCATATACTTTTATTTTGATTTAAATAAGCCTCTATTACTAATGATTAACTAATTATCATTAGTCAAAATACTACTTATCATTTTATGTCTAAGTCGCGTTAACATGGTACGGATGTGGTTAGCATAAACTAACATATGATGATGTCATCATACCTAATCATCATGTCACATTATCATTCACTATGATATATCAATAGTCTTTCGAAAAAAAATTATAACATCTTAGTATGTCATGTTAACACCAGGTGGTATAAAATGACAAGTAATATTTTAACTAACGACAATTAGCCAATTGTTAGTTATAAAAGTCTATTTGGTTTATAATAAAAATACAAGTGTTTGATTGAACGTACTAAAAGAATAAAATTTTTTTAAATAATTTAAAAACTTTTTAAATATTATACCTATTATTTATAAACAATAAATATCTCATTATTTCTATTTCTTCACTTTTGAATTTGAATTATTTAACATATATTCATTCATGAGATGTGTGCCAAGGGGGAAAAGAAGAAATCTCTTGCCTTGATCCGTAATCCTAGCCTAAGGATCAAATTATCTGCAATGACATAATTATAATATAATTATTTGGAATAAAGTCTATGTTACATAATGTATAAAATATCTTATTTAAATATATCTAGAATAAGTTAAAGTGTTATCTATAGGATTTATTAAGGTTAGTATTTGAAATTTTTATATTTATTTTGTACGTCCTCCGTTTTAAATAGAATGTTCACTTTTCATTTTTTTAGTAAAATTAAGTTACTTTCGATTGTAATTGTTTTTAGATATCATATGAAATAAAAATTTTAAAAAATAAAAAAATAAAAAAAATCAATTCAACTCCCCTAAATCTACAAGCAAATCTAGTTCAAACCAAGTAATAATATAATATCAAAAACTTTATTCCATTTTAGAACAATTCATGACCTCTTTTTGTTGTTTAGGCATCACAACATTTGCACTGTCCATTAACACAGCTATGGATGTTACATCTAGGATCACACTTCTTGTTACAGTCAAAGTCATTGGAACAACTTATTTTTGTTCCAAAAACTGGAACACATTGGCCTTGGCCATCTTTGCACTCTAAAGTTTAGTCTATGCACCTAATTTCTTTGCAGTCATCTACAGTGGTGCATGATTCCCCTTGCACTCCCAGTGCCATTGAGAATACCATTGCTGCAAATTTACAATGCATCAATAGTATTATAATTAAATTTAACATGAAAGTCAGTTAACAAATCAGATCAGTAAGAAAGGGATTGACTTACGCGATGCAAATAGCAAAAGGATGAAAAATTTCATGCTAACAAAAGCTTTTTGCATGTTGTCTTGTGCTATTTGCTAGCTGTTGCTATTCCTAATGATGTCGAGGCTTTCGAAATCACCGTCGTCAATTTATAAGATGGGATAGTTTGACCAAAATGCACCACAAGGGAAGGTGCAATCAATTTGAAATGAATCTGTAATGATATTTACTTAATAGAGCAATTATTTTCCAAATTATTAAGATATTTTACCACACATAATTTTGACCCCAGCTCCAAATTTGATAATGTGGTGTAATGACTAATGACCAATAACATGGTGAATCCAACTGAGCTGTCAAGAGTAGCTGTTTCACGTAATTGACTAGCCCATCTATTTCAGACACCAAAAATCTGAATCTATGAAATTTTTTATCTTTGCCCATACAACACATACATCACAATTTATTACGTCGCCAACTGATTGGATAGAAATTTATATTGGTGCATTTCAAAATAAAAAATGTCTTTTCAAATGAAAAGTTATCTTTTTATATTGTGTCTTATGAATGAATGATTGTAATTTCAAAAGGTAATTATTGAAACATTGCTTTATTTAAAGTTTGTGTCTTATAAATGCGAAGATGTCTTTTAAACTAAGAGATACTTTGATGAAAGTGTTGTATCTTTGAGAAGAGACAATTGCAAACTTATATAAAGGACTTGTTGCCAACCATTTCAATATATCAAAACAAAAACAAACAAGAGCAAAAAAATTAAGAGCAATAAAAGTGTTATGTTCTAAAATTTAAATAAACACTTAAGTTCTCATCACCTACAAAAAGTATCCAAATTTCTTATAATCTACTTGTTACAGAAAGTAGGTTTTAAGGTTGAATAACTTTGCAAACCCTCGAGTGTATCTAATAGTCTACTGTCGTAAAGTGTAAGACAAAGTTCTCGTAAAATTTATGTCTACATAATATATAAAATATCTTGTTTTCTATATGAATTATTAAGGTTAGTATTTTAAATTTTTATATTTATTTTGTACGTCCTTCATTTGAGTGTTCACTTTTAATTTTTTTAGTAAAATTTAATTACTTTCTACCGTAATGTTTTTTAGGTAACATATGAAATTAAAATTTTAAAAAATGAAAAGGTAGAAGAAACAGATTCAACTCCCATAAATCTGCCAGCAAAATCTGCTTCATAGTCCAAACCGAGCAATAATATAATATCAAAAACTTTATTTCATTTTAGAACAATTCATGCCCCCTTTTTCGTTGTTTAGGCATCATAACATTTGAACTGTCCATTAACACAGCTATGGATCATACATCTAGGACCACACTTCTTGTTACACTCAAAGCCATTGGAACAACTTATTTTTGTTCAAAATCAGGAACACTTTGGCAGTGGCCATTGATGCACTGCAAAGTTTTGTCTATACACTTGATTCCTTTTTGAGCAATTTTTGTATGGTGCAGCATCCATTGATCTTTTGTGAATAGCCACGAATTTCTTTTTGTGCGGTAAATCTCTTGTAATTGTACAGGTTTTCACATATCCAAGTCAAATTCAGATGCCATAAGGAGTTCCTGCTAAACAAGTTAGAGACTTCAAATGACATACTAGTAGTTGAGAATAATAAAAATCATTTTTTAAAAAAATAAAAATAGAAAAATTATCTCCAGATTATTGAGATATTTTACCATAAATAATTTTGACCCCCAAATTTTCACATGGTGAATCCGACTATGAGTTATCAAGAACAGCTGTTCCATGTAATTGACTACCCCATCCATTTCACACACTGAAAATTTGGAATCATGCAATTTTTTTATTTTTGCCCTTACTGCACATACACTACAATTTATTACATCATCAACCGATTCGAAATTTATTTCTCCGATCCTTGACCCAGTTCTGAGCATTAATCATCTAAACATAACAAGACAGGGCTGCTCCTGGGGTTAATCAATAGTTAGAGATTAGCAGATACATATCTGGTTCTAGTACATTGCTAAAAGCCTATCAAATACAATGAGCGGAAGCCATGGAAAGAAATCCTGTCAATTATTTTGCATTCCCAAAAACATTAGTGTATTTGAGACAAAATTTATTTCAATTAAAAATGAAGTAGTTGTTTTCACCGTGACAGTAAGAAGTGGTGATTTGTTGCCAAAATGGACATTATAGCAACCATGATGGAAATAGCAACATTGGTTTTGAAAAAAATATTATTAAGTATATGTAAAGAGAGAAAAGATATATACTAACAAGACATAATGACCTAAATGAAAATAAGGAAAGCTGTATCACAGGAAGTCTTTGCCATATCTTCTGATGTGGAGCTTGTGTTACTGTTTGGGTTTCTTGCTGTTATGAACTTATGTGGGTTTGCCACTCTGCAAACCGGTTTTTTTTATAAGAACTGAAACTTTTTTTTCTGAAAAGTTAATTTCCTTTCATCAAGACAAGGGAACCCCTGCAATTTACAAAAGAAAATCTGACTTGAGATAAAAGTCAGATCACAAAATATGCTGGCTTACAAAAATAATGCCAGTTAGAACCAAGAATCTGTACAAGGCAAAATATATATATCCCTCTATACACTGCCCGTAAACTTTCGAAGGAGCCAAAAGCAATTGATCACGAGTCCATTGTCATTAAGTAGTGGAAACATCAGCATTGACCTGTTTCCATTCCTTCCTTTCCCTGTTACAAAGCAAAACATTATTCCATCCAGTTGACTTTATCACAGATGCACACAGCCAGCAACCTCGTAAAAATTCTCAAAATCAAATAAAAGAACCAGCACATAATGCTCAAGAAGAAAAACTGGAAACTCAAATAGCATCATCCGAGCAATAAGTACTGACTGGTGGAATACCATCAAATGCGATTTGGAAGGTCACCAGCTACTCAATATCAGTATTCACTAGCAATCTTTGACAATGTCTCTTTGTTTTCTGTTTCGATTTTCATTTTTTTAATTTACCCAAAAATAAAATGTTTGTGAATTTGTTTTCCTTGGTGTTCACTTGTGCAACTTATTTCTTCTTGCCAAGCAGCAACACAATGCCAAGAATCAAGCATAGTACCACTGAAGTCTGAAGGTGCAGCAAGTTGTGGACATGTTGATATTCAATACCCATTTGGAATAGAAACCGACTGTTACCTGAATGAGTGGGTCAGAGAAACTTGCAACGTAACCGCCCATGTGCCAACGCCTTTCATAGATGTTTTGTTGCAAGTTACTCTGAACCACTCAATCAAGTAACAACCGGCTTCTATTCCAAATGGGTATTGAATATCAACAACTTGCTATGCATTCAGACTTTAGAGGTACTGCACCTGATTCTTGACTTTGTGTTGTTGCTTAGCTAGGAGAAGTAAATTGCACCAAGTGAACATTAAGGAAAACAAATTCACAAAACTTTTTTTTTGGTAAATTAAAAAAATGAAAATCGAAACAGAAAACAAAGAGACTTTGTCAAAGAACGAATTCACCTGCACACACCTTCACTTCTGTATTGTGTTCTACAGGATCAGTGGAAGCTCATTTTGGTGGGCTGTTGGGGAAGGAGCATGTGTTTTCAAAGAATACAGGGGTGCTCCCACATTTTGGTGACACGAGGAAGGGAACTGGGTACGAGGCTGCCTGTTTGTTTTAGTGGATTAGGGGCTTTTTGATGGACGCCGGTGGGAGTTAAAGTTGGATGTTGGGTGGTAGATCAAGGTTCTTATGGCTGAGTCGGTGAATTCATGAAGCTGGGATTAATTCCAAGAAAATATGCCAGTTTCAAGATGGGATTGACGACGCATGGCGCAGAAAGGGGGAGGTCGAGAAAGACAGGGATAGGTGGATTTGGGCGATGAAGGTGGGAATATATAGTAAAGCTAGTTTTCAAGGGATTTAGGTGAAGGTGCTAATGTAATGAGGAGAGAAAGAACAGGTTATGAAAAACTAAGGGATAATGATCAGAATTGTTTCATTAATACAAAAATAAGGTTTATATGCCTTGTCTACATAAGAGATACCTGTAAGTATGCTTAACAAGTGTAAGTATTAGTGTACATGCAAACTAACACATCAAATGACAGCTCAAACACTACATTAATGTTAACCATCAGTACAATGAAACAAACTGAACAAAGTAAGGAAAATGTGTTATTAAAACAGCATCCACGTGCAGCCACAATGCAAGTATTACTCCTCATCACTCCTCCATAATACTTGCAGCTTGCACATTCATTTTGCTTCTCAAGTACTCCAATCTTGGTTTTCCTAAAGCTTTAGTCATGATACAGCTATCTGCAGTTCTAAACAGCAATACTAAACATTAATTTCACCTAACCTCTCAGCATCTCTAATGGCATGAAACTTGACTTGAATATGCTTAGTCTTGCCATGAAAAACAGGGTTCTTAGTGATAGTAATAGCTGATTTGTTATCCATCAATAATGCAGTAGGAAATTTTTGAGGAAACTGCATATCAGTAAGCATTTTTCTCAACCAAATAGCTTGGTTGGAAGTTGCAGCAGCTGATATATACTCTGCTACAGCTGTAGATTGAGCAACAATAGGTTGTTTATGTGATCTTCAGTAGAAGGCTCCATTTCCCAGAGTAAAAACATAGCCTGAAGTGCTCTTGGAATCATCTCTATTTCCTGCCTAATCACTGTCAGAGTAAGCAGTAAGAAGGAAATTTGGATTTCTAGTATAACAAATTCTAAAGTCTAAAGTACCCTTCAAATACTTCAACACACGTTTTCTAGCAGCAAAATGGAGATGTGTAGGCTCTTTCATAAACCTTGATAGCAAGCTCACAGAAAACATAATATCTGGTCTTGAAAAGCATATGAACAGGAGACTACCAATCAAGCTTTTGAATTGAGATGGATCTTTTAGCTTGCTACCATTATGCATTGAGAATTTCTCATTTACAGCTAATGGTGTAGCTGCAGGTTTGCACTGGAGCATATGATACCTTCTTAGAACCTCAATGACATATTTTTGTTGGGACAAAAATACCCCTGCGGTAGATTGTTTAATCTCTAAGCGAAGGAAGAAACTCATTAGTCCCAAGTCAGACATCTCAAATTCATTTTGCATTTGCTTCTTGAACAATTGCAGAGTAGCCTCATCTCCTCCAGCAATCATTAAGTCATCCACATATAGTGAGACAATCAATGGAGATTGATTTTCACACTTGAACACATACAATGGAGCTTCATTACTGTTATTTGTAAAACCTTTGGAGATCAAATAAGCATTAATTCTGCTTTACCAGGACCGTGGGGCTTGCTTCAAACCATATAAAGCGTTATGAAGCTTGTAGACTTTGTTTGGTTCATCAGCAACTTCAAATTTCTCGGGTTGCTGGACATAAACTTCTTCTTCAAGAATTCCATTGAGGAAGGCAGATTTCACGCAAATTTCACATCAAGATGATGCACATTCCATCCAAAGGCAGCTGACAAAGCTAACAATACTCGAATTGTATCAAAACCTTGCCACTGGAGCAAATGTTTCCCAGTAATCAACACCAGGCTGTTGACTATATCTTTTGACCACCAGTCGAGCTTTGTATTTGTTGAAAGATCCATCTAGATTCAGCTTCTTCTTATAAATCCATTTGACTCCAATTATGTTTCTATTTGGAAGTCGATCAACTAGTGACCATGTGCCACTCTTATTGATCATATAAAGTTCTTCTTTTATGGCAGCTAACCATTCTGGTTGTTTAGCAGCATCTGCATAAGAAGTAGGTTCTTCAATTGCTGCTTAGCTTTTGTGATAAACATCACTGAGTGATCGAGTACCCCTCACAGGTTCATCGTCAACATTTTGATCAATATCAGCATCAATCTCTAGAAGAGATTGTATTGAACTTGGATTTTGAGACTCTACAAGATCTGGCATATCCCAACTCCAACTTGCTGCTTCATCAAAAGACAAATTTATGCTAATAACAACTCTACCAGAATTAGGCAAGTAGGCTCTGTAAGCTTTAGATTTAGAACTATAGCCAATAAAAATGGCTTTCTGAGCTCTGTGCTGCAACTTATCCCTCATAGCTTTTAGTATATGAACATAGAAAATGCAACCAAAGACTCTTAAACGCTTTATTGGAGGTCTTTGATCAAACCAAACTTCATATGGTGATTTGCCACCTACTGCTTGAGTAGGAAGTATATTATGCAAGTACACTGTAGTGTTGCAAGCTTCTGCCTAGAGTTTTGTGGGGAGATTCTTCTCAAACAACAGAGTTCTTACCATACCAAGGATAGTCCTATTCTTCCTTTCACTGACACCATTTTGTTGAGGAGAATAAGGTGTTGAAAACTGATGACAAATACCTGCTGCTGTAAGGAAATCAGTAAATTGTTTAGAAACATATTCTCCTCCATTGTCAGTTCTTAGAGTTTTAATTTTGAAGCCAGTATCCAGTTCCACTAAGGCTTTAAATTTTTTGCATAACTCAAATACTTCAGACTTGGCTTTCATGAAGTATATTCAGCACCATATAGTTCTGTCATCTATGAAAATCAAATAATATCTGTTAGCATTCAATGACTTTACTTTCATTGGTCTTGCTACATCAGAATGAATCAAATCAAGTTTGAATTTGGCTCTGCTATTGCTAGCAGATGGAAAAGGCTTTCTTGACAGCTTGCCATATTGACATGCATTGCAAACTGAACCTTGATCAGTCAACTTAGGTAAATTTCTCAATGAAACAAAAACACTGACCTACTTGAGTCCTTTGAAGTTGAAATGTCCAAGTCATTTGTGCCACAAATTGGTCAGATTTGAATCTGAATTTCTTGCTTGCAAACATAGTTGATCAGTAGTTACAGTGAAACACCTCTTATGCATAAGTATAGTCATCAAATAAGAACCAAATGCATCAAATATAACACAGGCATTATCTTTGAATAGCAAGGCATAGTTGTTTTCAACTAACTCTATAAACACTTAATAAATTAAAAGTAAGTGTAGCAACTAATAGGACTTCAGAAATATACCTAGGACTTATGAAAGTATGAACTCGAATAGTACCTTTCCTAATAGCAGGAAGATAGATTCTATTTCCTATTTTGACCCTTGAATGGTAACTCCTGTCTAAGCTGATGAAAACAGCTTCAATTGGAGTGACATGATTTGAACTCCCACTGTCCAATAACCATTCTTGATTATCAATTTCATTTTCTGACATTTCCAGGGCCATGAATAGATTTTCTTCAGCACTAGCAATAGCTTCAACAGTCTGAAGAACTTTATCAGAAGCAAAGGTATTCTTTTTGCATACTTTTTCGACATGCCCCATTTCATTACAAGCTTGACACTTTGCATCTGATCTGAACCAGCAACGATCTTCTGAATGGTTTCTTTTCTTGCAATAAGTACAAACTTTGAACTTACCTTTCTTGGTTGATAATTGACCTGCATGAGAAGATTTCTTCTGCAACTTGTCTTTAGTCATCTTCTTACCTTGAGTCTCTGCATTAGCTTTCCCTTTGTTTGAAGCAAACAAAGCATTCTCCACATTAGCTTCGAGTCGATATGTTCTTCTTTGCTTAGTGGCTAGAAGAGCACTGACCAGCTCTGACACTGTGAGTTGTGACAAGTTTTTAACTTGCTCGATAAATGTAACTATTGCATCAAATCTATCAGGTAAGCTGATGAAAATCTTTTGAACAAATCTGGCTTCTGATAAATCATCTCCAAGCAGCCTCATTTGATTCATCAAATGACTGAGATGATCTATATAATCTTCTATAGTCTGTGACTCTTTCATCTTGATCAGCTCAAACTCTCTTCTAAGGTTTTGAGCTTGCATTTGCTTGGTTTTTGTTGTACCAAGATAATCTTCCTCAAGTTTGGTCCATGATTTCTTTGCTGTTTTACAACTCATGATCCTGCTAAAGATCTTCTCAGACACAGTAGCTTGAATGAAGGACAAAGCTCTATATTACTTTGCTACTTCTTCTGAATGTTGCTTGATCTGATTTATGACAGCATTGTCTGATTTATGACAGCATTGTCTCTCAAAGCAGCAAGTTCTTCCTCAGTTTCAATGGTTGTCCAGAGGTCATAACCTCTGAGAAAAGTCTCCATCTTGACAGCCCAAACTTGATAGTTTTTGCCATCAAATATAGGTGGAGATATGTGAGAAGCTGAAGTTGAAGACATGTTGAAAATGTCAAGAGATGAATCAACAAAGAAAGAAGAAGAATTCTTGATATTCGCAGGCCAACAGGATCCTAAGAAAGCTCTGATACCATGCTAATGTAATGAAGAGAGAAAGAACAGAGTATGAAAAACTAAGGGATAATGATCAGAATTGTTTCATTAATACAAAAACAAGGTTTATATGCCTTATCTACATAAAAGACATCTGTAAGTATGCTTAACAAGTGTAAGTGTTAGTGTACATGCAAACTAACACATCAAAGGACAACTCAAACACTACATTAATGCTAACCATCAGTACAATGAAACAAACTGAACAAAGTAAGAAAAATGTGTTATTAAAACAGCATCCACGTGCAGCCACAATGCAAGTATTACTCCTCAACAAAGGTGAGTCAATTTTGGAGCGAATGGAGGAAAGGATAAGGACAGGCTTTTCATGTCATGGCTCTTTTTTATTTTGATCAAGTGGTAAAATCATTTTTTTTTTCTGATTTGGAAGATTTATTACGAAAATGATTGGGCAGTAGATATTGGCGACAAATGGTAGCTACTCTAAGGGTTAAACCAAACACTCTTTGTTTCAAGAGATTGAATGCAGCCCAAATGTGAGACGATAGTTAGTGGATGGGCATTGTAATTTGTTAAACGAGCAGAATTGTGCCTAGTTGTTAGGCTGAAACTTTCTGTTCTGTAAATGCGTGTAGCTACTTTGCAATTATAATGGGTGCGATTCATTTAAGGTTGTGTTGTATGGGGCAGATTTAAGGGTGATTCTTACATAGGGGGCTGATTTTACCGTAAACTTTTGTCTTACTACGGAGGGTTACTATTTTAAAGGTAACCCCCTTTTTAATGAAAAGGTACAATGGCTTATAAAGGAAAAAAATAGAGCTGGAAAGCGAGCTACATTTCCAAATTTTTAATAGCGGAAAGTCTATAGTTAATTGCCCTGCTCTTTGATAAACTATTCAGCCCACCAAACTTCAATAATTGCAAGGAATGTTGCTTGCCCCTTTACAATGTGTTTAGTAAAAAAAGGAAGGAAAATGGGGGTGTAAGAGAACCCGAGGAGATAAAAGCAAATGGTAAGACACAAGGCTGAAACAGGCAAGGGTACTCTAATATTGCCATGAGTCTCACCATGACTTAAACATTTCTACAGCTAGCTTAATCAAGTTAAATTACAAAGAGACCATATTTTTGAACAATTAAGAATAGAAATTATTGAGTTTTAAATCAATTAGAATTCCAAATTTTTGATAAAAATTTTAGTTTATGTGATAAAAATTTTAGTTTATGTGTAATATTAAGTACAATATTACGTAAATAGAAAAAAAAAAGTAAAAAATGAAAACACATAAATAGACACATAGTCTTAGCTAGCAGGGGTAACATTGAATAGGGGCTTAACTAGGGTCTAGAGCTGATAGGGGGTAGCAATGAGGAATAAGGACCATAAATGGGAAAAAGGTAGTACGGTACAGAATATTATGTTTTTCTTTGAGAGAGTTTTTCTCTTGTCTATTTGCAGCATTTGCGGTATGGGCTTATCGTAGGACAACGTCCCAAAATTGTTTATGGAACCTCCTTGCCCTAGTCTGTACAACTAGTGCACTTGGTTCCAAAATTGGTGCGGCAGGGGGTTGTGTTGTTGCAGATCAGCTTGATCCAACTCTTTTTCGACTGGCAAGCTATAGCAAACACCGATCTTGAAATTACACAGTAACCACCCTTTGGAGATGCATTTCAGTTCACAGTCAATGGTTCGAGTTGAATCTGCTTTATTTTCCATCACTCTTTCTACTTCAAGAATGAAAACCATCTAGAAGACATGGCAATGACTTCTTTTGATTCTTCAAGTAAAAAGAGTGATGGAAAATAAAGATGATTCAACTCTTATCAATATTGCAGATTATGAGCCTCAAACAATTGTATTTATGGAGGAGTTCATGAAGGAATTTTAGGCTTGTAATTTGGTATGGTAATTTTGAATTTAATTTTGTCTTATTATGAGAGTATAAGATGAATAGGCTTGTTGAGCTTTAGTACGGAAGTCTGGAACGAGATTTCTTATTAGAGGAATGTTCTAGCCAATTAGGAGAATTTATAAATGAATTTTAGAACCGGGATTTGGTAATAATTTTCATACTAGAAAAATGCCCTATCAAATTCAATTACAGCCACCTGTGGCAATGTGAATAGCCACATTGCTTACATTGGGTACCCTTATTATTACAGCCAAATAAGAGAAAGAATTGCCTGAAACAAGAAGACAACTAAACGATGAGCAAAGAATACATTGGGTGAAATAGCAAAAATTAACATATAAGAAAGATGCTTCTCGGGTCCTGAAAGTTAAGAAATGAATTGGAACTAGGCTATTTTTGTTCGGTTTGCTAGATCTGATTTAATCTGGTTGCTTTGGGATGACCCTTGTCTGTTGATGTCTTATTGTTCTTGTTTTTTTGAGTTTGTAGGGTGATTCTAGTAGCAACCAGATTAGGTGCTTTCCTTGTGTAGATACTAGATTTTGGTTAATACTGTTACTTTAAAGAATTACGTTACAATATAATGTTGTATAGAGAACAACCAGAACAAGTGAAGTGCTACTTCACGCAGAATAAGTAAAACAAGTAGAACACTACTCCATATGGAACAATTAATGCAAGTAGAACAACTACTTCGAATAGAATAACCACTTCACTTGGATGACAGTGAAAGCAACTCGGAATAAGTGGCAGGGTTCATGGGTTACTTTCATCTTGAAATGTTTCAGAGAGTTTGGCTTGGTGGCTCAAATATGGAGGTAGTTAAGAGGTCTTTCTCTTAACCCTTTCCTGAAGTACAAGTGTTTCACCCTCTTACCTTGTTCTCGTATACTTATTCATGTACAGCTTATTCTCTTATACCTATTCTCGTACAGCTTATTCTCTTGTACCTATTCTTGTACACCTCTTTTATATTACCTTTACTTGAGAACAAGTCTTACTACATCCAATTACAGTAACGGTTACTTACATTAATATTCTTCATAATAATGTCATTCATTAGGCGCATTAAACCCTATTCTTATGTAACCGTCACTTTTAGCACTATATATAGAGCCTCACAATTCATTTGGGAGGACTTTTCTCTCCCCCTCCAAGCTAACACATTCTCAACTTGAGAGCTTCTCTCTCTAAATTCTCTCTCTAATTATCTTGTACTCTCTAAGTCTCTTTAAGTCTCTTCTTATTGTCTTCCACCTGCCACAGCACTTAGTACTTCAGAAACTACTTCAATCTTCCTCTCTGTCGCCTCTGGCACATCATTTTACTTGTTTGCAACGCTTCCTCTCCCTATCACAAGAACTCCCTTTACACCTTGTTTATTTATGGAACATGTCATGACAGGGAGCTTTGAATTTTGCTGATGTTGTTCCGACTGCTACCAAGAGTGAGTAGCTTTTTGTTAAACTCTCTTTATTATTGAATCCAATTCTAATGCTTTTCAAAAAAAAAAATGCTGGGGGTATGGGGTTTCGTGATTTGCAAATGATGAATAAAGCTTGGTTAGCAAAGCAATGTTGGAGGATGATGGTGAACCCGAATGATTATTGGGTACAACTTTTAAAAGGTATATATTTTGCAAATGATTCTGTTTTCAATACTAGAAAAGAGGCAAGGGAATCATGGGGCAGGTTATGGGGGGAATGACATTGACATATGGCGAGATAGATGGGTTCCTAACTACGACCTTATTTGCTTGGATGAGAGTGATGAGGGTAGTAGTATGCCTAAAATGGTTTCAGAATTGATAAATAAAGAACAGGGTAGCTGGCAGCTGGCTGTTATTCAAGGAAAATTGTGTACTGAGGTGCTGGAAGCTAGTAGAAGAATGCCAATATGCTATGGCCTCTGGGGAGGGATAGAGTGGTGTGGCCTTTAACGACAAATGGTAAAAACCGAAAGCTGGTTGGGTAAAAGCCAATACCGATCGGGCATACAAAAATGATTGTAAACTTGCTACTGTTGGAATTGTGATTAGAAATGAAGTAGTGGTAGGTGGAGGGAAGCTTGTACGTGCGAATTCAAGTCTGAAAACAGAAGCGATGGCTGTCAAAGAAGGAATTCAATTAGCTAGGGAGCAGAAATTTATGAACGTTGTGGTTGAAATGGATTCGGAAATTCTTTACTAGAATATTAAGGCATAAAATAAGATATTGGATTGGACGATTGTGCCTCATGTACAAGATATAACAGCGTGATTTAAGTATTTTGGAAAAACTGAGTTTAGTTGTGTAAGCAGGAAAGCCGATATGGTGGCAGACTCGGTAGCAACTCAGTTGAACAAGGGAATGTGCTCAGAAAATTGGGTTGAATTTATTCCATCCTCCTTAGTACACATTCTTAACAAGGATGGCCCTTTCATTCAGCTCCACTGTATTTTGTATGGATAGGTGCATATAGGGTTGGTTCCATATAATTGACTAGCCCATCCAATCCACAGAAAATTCATTTCACACACCAAAAATCTGAATCATTGAAGTTCTTGATCTTTGCCCTTACTTCAAATACTCTACAATTTATTGCATCATCAACCGATTGGATAGAAATTTATTTTCCCCTAGACCCAGTTGTGAGTCGTATTCATCTAAACATAACAAGACATGGCTGCTACTTGGGTTAATCAGTAGTTAAAGAGTAGCAGATGCATATCTGGTTCTAGTAAATTGCTAAAAGTCCATAAAATATAATGAGCTGAAGCAATGGAAAGAAATCCTGTCAATTTTTTTGCATTCCCAAAAACATTAGTGTATTTGAGACAAAATTTATTTAAAATTAAAATGCAAAAGTTGTTGTTTCCACTGTGACAGTAAGAGATAGAGGTTGTTGCCCAAATGGACATTAGCAACTATGATGGAGCTAGCGAGGTGAAAAATCATTGTGGATAAAAGAATGATAATTCTTGTTTACATAAAAATTGGGAAACAAATATTCTACAACCACACTAGATTTGATTTCTCTTCAAGAAGCATGAACAATTACTATCATACACTGAAAGCAAAGGAGGCACTGTCCATGGCTAACAGAAAATAAGCCCTTGAACAATTGAAAGGGAACAAAGAAACGGCCTCAAACTGCTAGGATAGGATATTGGTTTTGAAACCTGATCATTTGACAGTAAAGTGATTCTTGTTCTGCTACTCCCCCAATGAATCAGAGCCTACAGTTAGCACTTCATGGGAGATTAATGCAGGCAGTTGGCAATATCTTTGCTGTCAAATACTGAGAAAAGTCCCGTTTGCTTCTATTATTTCTTCATACCAAAACAGAGGCCTGCAAATAAGAGTCTCTAAACCTTTTGTAAGAAACAAACAATGGAGCAAATGGGTTAAAGGCAGCATTTGGGATACATGGTTTAAACATGATCTCCCCTACGCACTGCCCAAATGAGTAAACCAATAGCTGAAGCCATCGAAGCTATGGAATAACATCCACAAAGACTTGCAATTCGAGGGCTGTTGGGGGTCATCAATGCACAAAATGCACCTGAGAAAGCAAAGATGATGCATATTGTGAATGCATGAAAGGTAGCCGGATGGCCTTTAAAGACAATGATTGGTACTGGGCTTCCTTTGACATACTCGTGAGGAAGTAGAATAAGGATGGTGGCAACTGTAAAGGAGATAAACAGGATGGATTCCAAGATTGTCGTTTGAACTGCAATGCTTGACAGCATCTCACTAAAACTGACATGGTGAGGGTAAAATGTATAACCCGTTGATACCATCTGCTTTTCTATGCATATCATTGAGGGAGAACCAAAAAAATGGCAATCGAGAAAAATTAGAACACGATCACAAGGAAAGTATGCATCCGTGATGCAATTTATATCAACTTAAGCTAGAAGTTCCAAGGAAATGAGGCTACCGGCTTCCAGGAAATTTGTCAAATTGCAAGAGAAGCAATTTTTATAAAGCTAATATTCCTTTATCTTTTAAAGCAGTATTAAGAACGAAGGTTGGTCTATATCTTTTAAGAACCATCCGGGAAATGAGAGCTTAATTATGGCCTGAGAAAACAAAAGTAAAATGGAAAAAAAAAAACCATAAACCAAAAGATAAAGGATAAAGAAGAGGAATTAACAGGTCTTTGAGCTTTTTGACCCACCAAAACTGTTTCCTTCTTGATAATTGAGATGACTCAAGATTAATTTGGAAAATCATGTGCCTTGCAAATTAGAAAAGAATGAGTAGAAACAAAGAGTGGTACCTGATGAGAATTATAAGTTGAAACTCCAATAAATGTAATGTGCATTAAAGCAAAAGTAAAAGAAATAAAGAAAAAGAGAAAGCAATTGGTATGTTAGCAATCTTTTGACTCAACTGTTCCTAATTGGACCATTCATCAATCAGCTAATAGTACCATATCAAAGCTATGGTTTAACTTTAACTTGACTAAAGAATCTCTCTCTCTTTTTCTTTTATTTTCTTTTCTCTCTTTTTTTTTTGGCATAATTATTCATTTTTTTCCACTGATTTTGGGAAGCAGCTTCCTCACATCTTCTAGGAAAATATCAAAAACCAGAAAACCATTCTCAAAATATTATATATGTGAAACAAAGACAAATTTTTAAAACTGCAAGAGAGCACTAAGAATTGACACTGGTGTTCTCTTTTGTTTTCCTTGTATAAGCCCAAAAAAAAAAAAGTATTCTCTCCTGTTGTCATTATGCCTCCCTATTCAAACTTAAGCTCGCCAACTGGTCTACCTTTTTCCTTATTATCCACAATCAAAGAGGTATTTCATCGTGTTGTTAGAATCCTATCCCAGTTTAGGCCTTGTTCTGATGCTAATTCTCTTATTTTACCAATTACTAGATCTTCATCTCTACCAACTTCTCGTGCCATTACCAGAATGAGGTTTTACACAGCTTCTTATCAGTGGAGATCCCAAGCATTGGATTGCATACCACTTAGCATAAATTCTTTAGAAATTGAAATGCAAAGCTATCAACCGAGGCCTCCAGTAAGTCTTGGTAAGACCATTTTGAGTTTATCATTCCAGATAGTTGTTGCCTTGGCTCTGTCATCTTCTATGGGGCAAACTCATCATGTGCTCCCCATTGACATTGTCAAAATTTCTATGATCATGGCTTTTGCAGCTTCTTTCAGTGGGATCTTCCTACGCAGTTCCTACCCAAAAATGGCCAATATTATTGAGAATATAGGATCTCTTATTGCTGCAGTTGGTTTTTTCATAATGACTAGCATTTTCCTCCCTGGTAATCTGTACTGGGTTACTTGGCTAGCTTGTGCATTTTCCTTGCTAGCCTTTTTCTCATCGTTGGGTAAGTCTTAACTGATCCAATACGGTCTCTAAATACAATTCCCATCTGATATAATCCCCTAATTTATGTGATAGCCCATCTTACATCACATGTGAAAGTGATTCTTAATGCTTATGGTGAAAGTGATGTTAAATTTACGTGAAAGTGATGTTTAACAGTAAAATTATGGTGAAAGTGATGCCAAGTTTAGACATGAAAAATTGTTGGGTTAGTGGATATTACGAATTATGATTGGTGATGCCAATGACAACTCCGCCTGTGTCATATTGAGAGTCTTACTATCCTTTGTCACAGCCGGTCCCAAGCCCGGATAAAGGAGGAGGGTCATGCTTAGGTACAAAGCCTTGAGAAGAAGAATTCATCAACCAAGTAGTTGGAAGAAACCTGTTCAGTTGAAAATGGTATTTGCTGCAACATATTTAAGCATCGGTTTCTACATTGTGAAGCATCAGAAACTGACATGCATCAAACTGGAAAGTTGAGAACGTGGTGAAATTAGCAAGTAGTAATGAATTGTCCCATGATGGAGGAAAGGCCATTCAGTTTTTACTCAAAGTGTTAATCAAACGATCTGGATGTTGCCAATTGCCAGGCATTGTTTCAGTACTTGAACCAATTTGAGGACTTAATCTGGCCAAATTGGACGATGCATGGACGAGGTACTTCATCATTTATTGGTCAAAAATCGATCAGAAAATTTGTCCAAATTCAATGTAATTTATTTTGCTTTTTTTTTATTTGACATTTCGAGTACCTTTGTAAATACACATTTGAGAAATGTAGAATGAGTCAACCAATTTGGTCCTAAACTTAGGCCAACAAGAGCCATTGTAAGTAGTCAGAGTTTCCCTAATTTACACTAAAACTTGTACAACTATAATTAACCAAAGAAGGTTGAACAATGATTTTGCTGCGTTTGAATTCTTTTCATTCCTAAAGATCTTCTCTAAATTCAGTTTTAGTTTTCAGTAGTATTCCCTTTACAACAATTCTATAATTGTATTACTTCAATTAATTCATGAATGAAAATTAAATCAATAAATTGTTGTCGCATCAAGTGAGACAAAAATATAAAAATGAAAACAAACATGTATTAACAAGTAATAAAAACTAGATTCGTAACATTTTGGGAGAGTTGAAACAGAAAATGAGATAAAAAAAATGGAGAGAGAGAATTAAGAATCGTCATCCTACTGCCATGTAAGTATGATATGTAATTCAAACCAAAATCTCTACCCAATAAATGGGCAAGGATATCAGTTCTCTGGCTAGTGAATGACTTAAATGCAATCAGGTTATACCAAAATTAGGGGGCTGCAAATTCTTGTATAAAAACCCAATACGTATGGCACACAGGGTTTGTATATACCATCAGCCCATCCTCATTCTCTGGCTACTGGAATGATATCCTTTTCAATTATGTAGCAAAAAGAATCCTATCCAATTTATAAGGTAGAAATTTTGATTTAAATTGCATATCACACTTATATGGTGATAGAATAACAGCACAAGTGAGAAAGATAAGTTTTCTAATTATGCAATATATATATATATATATATATATATATATATATATATATATATATATTCAAATTTACTTTCTTTATAGTTTTGAAAAAATTATTTTTCCAAATTTAAATCAATAAAGATTTATAAATAAAAAGTAGAGGAAATTTTGAGATGTTCCAAAGTTAAATCTTTTTATTTTTTAGATACCTAATACTCTTGCTTTTTCTATATTATAGATTTTTTTTCATGATATTTTTATTAAGAAGTATTAAATATCTATAATTATAATAAATTTAATTTATCAAAAATTATATTTATTATTTGAATTTTATAAAAATTAAAGAAAAATAAATATTTAAAGACTTCTTGGTATATAATGTGAATGTTAGTCCATAGTCATTAATCAATTCATGAGTCAACTTCATTCTTTTCTCAATGGCATCTGGGAAAGTAAGGAAAAAAAGAGGGATATCAACGTTTCAAAGAGGAGCAGAATGGCCAAAGTATAAATGATCAATAGCATTTATTTATCTATATATTTTTTTGAGCTTTACACTCAATTTAATTAACTTGTCCTCTTTGATAATTTAAGTTAACCCTTTTTTACTTAGGTAAACAATAGTTTGACAACAGAATTACTTGATTCTCCGATCAATTGTAAAGCAAAAATTTTTCAAGAACATTAATTAATTTTATTGGATTTTAATTCTTAATAATTTAAATTATTTGAAATATCAATTTTCATTGCATCAAACTTTGTATAACTTACTACTCCAATATTAAGGTTCTTAACTTAAAATTGTGTAAAAATTAACATGAAATGTAAATGTTAAACATGCTATAACACCACAAACATGAAATCATCATACTCGGCTTAAATAATTAAACTTTTTTATGTTACAAATTTTCTTTAATTTGTGCTTGCTTAGTTTAATTAAGGTAGGAACTCTTCAAAGAAGGTGAGGAAGGATTGGTTAAAAATATAAAAAAGGTAGGTAGAGAGTGGATTGAAAAGGAAGGGAATAAAGAAGGAAAAGAAGCATACAGGACGTAAGACACGCTGTGGAGCCTACGAATGTGGACATTCATCAGGAAAAGAAGCAAAAGAATGAGAAGAAATCAAGCTATTGATATTGGACTGGCTAGCCATGATAAGGTTATAGCTTATAAATTTGCCTTTGCGGTGGAACTATAGACCAAAGTTTGGTTGGGATTTTGGAAGTGATGGATCCATTAATAAACACTTCAAACTCACTCAAAAGAGCTGGTGAGAATGATTTGTCAAATCTTAACAAAAGCAATCTAAAAATTAAAGCAACCCAAAGCAGAATAAAAGAACCATTTTATTTAGATATGGAGAAATCTAATTCTACAATAGGAACTAGGGCCAATAGCAATCCAACAGTGAAAAAGAAGGACATTCCCGATTACGTCCTTAGTTTTCCCATACATCTGCGCCGAAGTGATCACTAGTTTATCAATTCGGCAGAGGCCATTGGCAACGGCGGAGTGTGACTATGACTATGACTATGAGTATCACCTTCACCGCATATGCACTTGCAATCAACGCAGCGGTTGGGAAACCCTTGGCAGACTTTGTTGCAGTCTACCATGCGCGGACAGCAAAAGGGTCCTCTTGCTTCAGCTCCAGGCAACCTCCACAATGGCGATCCTGCCAAACCAACAATCTTTTCCATATGGTGAAAAAGGAAAATAGGAAAGAAAACCAAAAGCAAAGGAAAAAGAAAGAGAGAGAGGAGAGAAATTAACCAGATGCCAAAACCAGGAGCATACAGATAACCGACTTGGTCCAATTTCCTTCCATTACAACGGCCATGGTATTTTTGCTCTTGGCACTGTTAGGGTGATGATGGGATTTCATTAGGCAATATTTATAGAGCTTGAGAGAGCTGTAAAAGTCTTTATTTCAATGTATCCACCTTATCGTCTCCGTATCTAAAGGTGAACAAAAGTCAATTAAAACTAATATATTGTAACATGTAATATATTGTTATGTACTTTATATATAGTATATTGTTATATATACTTATTAATGTACTATATAGTATACTAATTGCTCCATAACATATGTTACTTACTAATTTATTAATATAGTCAATAACATAATTTATAGTTTATTGTTATATTTACTTATTACAATACTATATATTAACAATATATTATATTAGTATAAAAGTATAATATATACATTAATAATATATAGTTAAATAGAGGAGGTAAGTATGGTTGCAAAAAGGTCAATGAAAAATCTAATTGTTTTCCTTTTTTAAAAAAAAAAAGTAATTTTAATAGTTTCAGTGATTCATATGTTATTTCAAGTTTGTTGTTTATTGCAATAGACTTTTCATGATACATTGATTTAATCCAAACAATGAAAATCTATATGCTTACAAAAATAAACCGTACAAGAAATCTAGACGGTGAAGATCATGAAACCTAAACTCTTAAACCTGAAACGCAAGAAAAGCTAAATAGCTACTTGCCCCTAAGCAAAAGGATGAGCTAGCAGTGTTACAAAACAATGTCTCGAGACAAAAGTGAGGCACAGCCCAGGTACAGACCAGGCACACAAATCCTAGCGAAGAAACAATCAGAGTACAAAAAACCGAAAGCACACTACCCACAGAAATGACAAGATATTAATGAAAATTATGACAATGAAATATGAAAGAGGAATCAGTGTTCTACGTTGCATAGCTTTCGCCTTTCATATTTTCATTCAATATTTTCTTCTTGCGTGAAATTAAATATTTATTTCATTTTATTAATGCTTTTGATTTTGCATTTTGAAATTTAAATTTCTAATTGAAAATATATTAATAACCCAACTATTCAAATATGATGGTGAAAAAGCATAAAACTCAATCACATATATTAATAACCCAGCTTCCATGTACTTTGTAGGTTAATTTCATACTGAAATCTAAAAAAAAAAAAAATTATTATTTAAAGAAATTAAAAGGAATTAATTTTTTTTTCCAAAATAAGGTTACATTAACCCTAAAACAAATACAATGCTAATGATTACTGCTTTTAAAGAATTGCTATAATTGGCATATGAGTGTGATATGAAATTTATATCAAAAGCTGTGCCTAATAAATTGGCTAGGATTTTTTTTGCTACATAATTGGCAAGGATATCATCCCACTATCTAGTGTATTAATTACTCAAATGCAATTTTAGAGGGCTAGAAATTCTTCTATAAAACCCCCAATTGGCACACTTTGTATATTCATCGCCTCACCCTCAGCTATAATACAACATACAGAGAATTGATTCTAATCAATCATTTGAGTCTCTCATCGGAAAAAATGAGGAAGGCTTCTCTTGGCGTAGCTTCTCTTCTTGTCATCATGACTGTAGCTTCTTGTTAGTTTAAACATATCTTTGATCTGTCTTTCATTATCTCACATCATTATATTCCAGCATTTAACAAATTGGTTGAAACGAAAAACTAATGGTGAAAAATGATTGTTTCATATGATGTGCAGGCGTATCAAACTCAGTAGCACAATCTGAGGCCGACGCGAAATGTTCCCGTGACATAGACTGTGCATTCCAATGTAAACATGGTGGCTTTTGTGACTTAAAAACTGGACGCTGCAGTTGCTTGCCGGCCGCGGCCTCCAGGAATGTCGTACCAATCGTGGATGCCAATTGCCGCCGGGACCCAGACTGCGCCAAGGTCTGTCCTCGAGGTTGCAAAATCACCAACTGTATAAATGGCACTTGTTTCTGTGAGTGTTAGTGCCTGGAAAATTGTTTCATTCTCAGAGGATAAAAAATAAGGTTCATGGATCCTTTTATATATATATTGGAAAAGAAATAAAAGTGAATAATAAAAGTATTAGAGAACTTTGAGCTCCATTCCATATCATCATTTTAAATTTTTCGATTATTCACTTACAGTTACGTAGAGCTACAGTGAGTGAAATCTATTTTTAATTATATTTTCACGTAATTATTAACAATTACATAATTCGTTCCATGATCATAAGTCAATTTTTTCATGTAATAATTAATTAGGGTAAAAATTTGAAATTTTATTTTATCATATATATGTTATTTTTCATAAATCCCAAAACTGCTAAACAATAAAAACAATGAACAGTACAGATCAACTTTATCTCTGAACAGTCAATCTCTAAATTTTATTTTTGAGTAAAATACACCGATATTTTTAACTTTTGATCATAATTACACACACATTCATTAATATTCAAAATGAACAGTATGCCCCAAATGTCTACACCACGTTAATACCTAAACGTGAAATGTCTGTCTTTCATTTTTTTCCACTCTTTTTTTTTTCTCTCAAGTCGATCAACGACGCTCCCTTCCACCAGGCCAACCCATGATTGTATCTACTCATAGAATGCCAGATTTGCCAAATCTCCCCCAGGGAGGACCAGATCATGCTCCCTAGGGGAGCCGATCAGTGATCGTGCTCCTCAGAAGAGCATTAGATCGGTGCTCTCTAGGGGAGCGCTAATCACTAATCGGTGCAGGACCGGCAAGATAGCTAGAGAGATTTTTTTTTTGAATAAGAGAGAAAAAAATTAAAAATAAAAAATTATAATTTATATAGTAATAATTTTTAAAATTAATGAAAGGTAAAACTATCCTAAAAATATTACCACATTATCAAATTAACGAAAATATTAACAGTTAATTAACGACAAGACTTATATGTCTAGTGAAAAGTACTTTTTGAAACTGACTATCTATTTAATTTGAATATTAATAGACCCGCGTCTAATTATAGTAAAAAATTAAAGTATCATTCTATTTTAACCTTTACTTTTGTTAATAACTTTCATATATTTTTCTAAACTTTAACTACAAATAGGATTTCCCTTTCGGCAAGCAACGACATCCCTCACCTTTATAATTACCATTGAGATATTCCGTTCTGGTTCTGATGGCTCAAAAGAAAACTTTTCCTCTCAAAATCTCTCTCTGAGGACTTCCTCTACTTACCATTGCAGTGACCTGCAACACATTGTTTGTCAACCTCTGGTTGAACCACAACGCTTTTACCCCACTCCCCGTTCCGTCCAAATTGAATTAACCATCACCGTTCAACTCCAATTCAGGCGCCATTATTGCCTGACCAAGCAGTTCATCGATCTTGACGGCTAGGCTTCTTTATTCTCCCAAGAAACCATTGTTTTTATCTTCATGCTTTGAAAAACTATGATCGGATTTACCGAATCCTTCGTCTCATTCTTGTAAGGCTCAGAGTCAACCCCAGCGCTCCTCCGTTCCATGCGATCATTGATGAAATCATCCGATAAGGACTTAGCATCGGAACCTGGGAATCCAACAAGGGACGTAAAGTCCTGCCTTTGCATGCAGAGCAATGGAGAACGTATGTGGAACACGTAAACTAAGAAGAAGAGTACGAGGAAGATGAGGTTTCGATCGAAAGGGTTCGGGAATAATCGGCATCGGAGTTTGAAACAAGCAACTATAACATGGTTCCAACTAAGGAGTCATTAATCAAGAAGATGCTGAAGAGGGTTCGAGCCGAAGGTGGAGAGTGTGTTCAAAATGGTGGAGAACATATCAAGAGAAGGCGTGTGGAACGTGAAAATTGTGTGATATGTTCGGAGGAACTTAAGGCTGGATCAGATGCTTGACGGATGCCATGTTCTCATATTTTTCATGATGACTGCATTGAGAAGTGGTTGAAGCAGAGCCACTATTGTCCTGTCTGTCGGTTTGAGACGTCGACAGAGTGAAGAGCTTTTCCTTTTTGTTTTTCTTGCTTCTAGTCAAAGAGATAAACCTCTTCCAAGTTTGAACAACTTGTAAATTGCTTTTGAATAGATTTCTCTTTTCATTGGTTTTACTTAATTTTGTTGTTGTGTTTCAGTAATAGTTTATGGCTTAATGAACTTAAGCTGTTTGTACATGGTGGAAGTCTGCAGTACATGGAAAGAAATATATTAACTGTTCTAACTATTGTTGGTCTGTTGTTAAATATATTTCTTTTGCTTCTGTGATCCATTAATAAAATTCTGATGAACATTGTGGTCTGTTATTTCATATTAAATCAAATGGAAGACTGAATCTTATGAACAAGAAGAATCACTGCAATAAACCTATTCAATATAAATCAATTAGTAAGGGAACTCCAGGGTTCACCATGCTTGTATAATGACACATTTGAAACTTTGGGCCTTTGGTTGGAATGATATGATTGGAAGTGAGTGAGCTTCAAAACCAGTGAGTTCTCTGCTAAGAATTGAACCTGGTCAACTTTGGAGCAAAAGTGAATGATAAAATAAAAGTACAGAAGCAAGTAGTCTTGTCTAATTACAGAACTGAGAAGGCATTAATGTACAAAGCACCTTGTACACTTTTCTTTTTTGTGCTGGAAACTTACTCTGGTGGAAATTTTTACCAGTGGAAGTAAATTGTTTATCAATGTCAGGTGTTCCGTGGGCAGTCTGAGAGTGAAAACTTTTCCAAGCTAGTTTTAGATACTCTTCACCAGTATTTGATTGCAGATTTCCACCCACTGCTTTCAGTCTCCCTGTGAGTGGATGAGCTCCCTGTCCAAAAAGAGAAAAATGAAAAAGGTTTATGCTAGGCAGCATTCTCAGTTGGCCCGTAAGAGATTATCCTGAATTTGTTTAATGACTAGCTTTAGCTGCCAGTCTATCTTATTGTTAACAGAGGTTCGTATGATCATAACAGAAGTTAGCAATCATTAATACTTATCTTTCGGTTTTCCATTTAGCTTTCAACAGGTCATTCCTTGGGGTGATTTGGATTCACTAGCAATGCTACAAAGGCCATTGGATGTCGATATCCTTGTAACTGGTCGCACCTATCAGTTCAAAGCATACAAGCATGAGGGTGGTATCGTCATAAACCCTGGCTCCGCCACTGTTGCATATAGTAGTTTCACATACGATGTAAAGCCAAGCTTTGCGTTCATGGACATCGATGGCTTGAGCATTGGGGTTTATGTGTATGAACTGATTGACAAAATTGATTTTAAGAAGACAGCCACCAGTGGCTCAGCACGTAACCTATTACTTTGATAATGCTTTCGATGATGGACTATTTCATGGTACGTAATTATGAGAAGTTCATGGTATGTTTGAATAGATCACGTTTGATATCTTACAATTTAATGTGATTACAGGTAATATATTTGCAAATAATGTAATTATAAACAATGTGATTACAGGAAAGATAACATTACAATATTTAGTATATAAACAAAATAATAATTAAAATGTAAAAAAGATAATATTGCAACGTTTGATTTATAAGTACTTTATCAATTTTCAAAATTACTTCTATTTATTATAATGTAAGTTTAATATATTTGTATTTTTTTATTATTAGTTTTTATATAATATCATTTCTTAAATATATTTTTAATATCATATATTTTATTTTCATTTCTTATTATAATCTTATGTATTTCATTTTCGTTTCTTAATATAATTTTTTATATTATATATTTTATTTTAATTCTCTTTTCTTTAAAATACAATATAAATTTTATTGATAATCAACATCCATTATCCAACTAATAATAATAAAGAGATATTTCTCAAAACTTATATAAAAAAACACAAATTATAACCTTACAAAATGTTTTTAACAAAATAAGGGTTGAAGGGTAAAAATATTTTTAAAAATATTATAAAGTGTAATACAATCTGATTGTATTAGTTTTGCACTGCAATCACATTACATCTATTGGTTGTAATATCATTACTTTATAATCTTACATTGTAATAGTTTGTTATACAACAAACACCATAATATAATTTATTTAGAAACCCACTTCCAAAAGCTAATCTTGATTGAGAAGCTTAATTTCTTTTAAATCTCATCAGCTAAACATTTTTAAAGAATATAATTTGAGGGGAGGTGAATAAAATATAAGCGTTAATATAATTTTCTGCTCCTATATTAACTACTCCTATTACTAATAGGATTTCACCCTTACGCAACAATCGCCATTGCCTATTAATATTAATTCGACTGAGATTTTCAGTTCCAATTGCGATTGTCTTTGAAGCCTTTTCCCCTCAAATTTTTTCTCTAATGGCTTCAGCTACTTACGACCTTGATGATCTAGATATCCTCGTTTACCAACCTCCGATTGAATCAGAACCCCATTACCCCACTCCCCGTTTCGTCCAAGTTGAAGTAACCATCATCCTTGAACTCAAACTCAAGTGCCATTATTGCTTAACCGACCAATTCATTGATCTCGACAACGCAGACCCTATAGTCTTCCAAGAAAATATTCGCTTTCATCTCCATGTTTTGAAAAACAATTTCCGGGCGTACCAGATTCTTGCTCCCATGCTAAGAAGACTCGGAGTCGACCCCAGCTCTCCTCTATTCGACACTGTCATCGAGGCAATCATCCGACATGGGCGTAGAATGGGAACCTGGGAATCCAACAAGGGACGTAAAGTCTTGCCTTTGCATGCAAAGGTATGGGGAACGTTTGTGGAACACGTAAACTACGAGGAAGAAGAGGTTTTGGTCGTAAGAGCTCTGGAAGAATCAGCATCGGAGTTGGAAACAAGCAACTACAACATGGTTCCAGCGAAGGAATCCTCGATCAAGAAGATGTTGAAGAGGTTTCGAGTCGAAGGTGGAGAGTATAATCAAAAGGGCGGAGAGAATGACATCAAGAGAAGGCGTGTGGAGGGTGAAAACTGTGTGATATGTTTGGAGGAACTGAAGGTTGGTTCATATGCTTCTCGGATGCCTTGTTCTCATGCTTTTCATGGTGACTGCATTGAGAAGTGGTTGAAGCAAAGCCACTACTGTCCTGTCTGCCGGTTTGAGATGCCAACAGAGTGAAGAGCATTTCTTTTTTTCTTTTTGCTTCTAGTCGTATAGATGAACATCTTCCAATTCTGGATAACTTTGTAAATTACTTTTGAAGAGGTTTTCCTTTTCATTAGTTTTACTTATTCTTGTTCTGATTCTGTAATAGTTTAGGGTTTAATGGTTCATGAACTTAAACTGTTAGTACATGATGGAAGTGTACAATACATTGAAAGAAATATATAATTTTTTATTGGATTCTTGTGTTTGCTTTTTGGTTATTTTAATTATTTTATTTAGTTTTGGTCTGCTTTCTTATATATTTCTTTTACGTTGAACTGTTTGTTATTTTATATTAAATAAAAAAATATTACTCAGAAAAAAAATTTTAAACACTCAAACCAATAAATGTCAAATTATTAAATTCTTACTGACATGTATGCATGGCATTAATCTTTAAGATCCAGCAGAAAAAAGAAAAAGAAATGCAGCTGAAAGCCAGTTTCCTGGCATGATGAACAAGCTTTACCAGACATTTTGAAGCAAACTTGTCACCTTCTGAAAAGTAAAAACAATGCATGTTTGTGGAGGGTCATCAATTTTAAGATTATTTTTTGGAACTTGGATCACTTTTTAGACGGGTTAGAAATTGTCTGACTAGCCGAATGATAGGGAGAGGGTTCTCCAAATGGACAGCATGGCCGCAGTTGGGAACCACAACCATCTCATGGAGCTTGCTCACATGACCAATTTCTTTCCACATTTTTTGAGCCACCCCTTTGAATTTCTCATCTTCCTCTCCAACAACGAGCACAAGAGGTGTTCTGCAATGCTTCAAGTCTTCCCATAATGACCTAAGATTAATTGGAAAAAATAGAAAGAAAAAGTTAAAAGAAATGCATTTTAAGTACTTTGAATTCACAAACATTATGTTCTCATGATATAGATAAATCAAATTGCAGTGAACGTTGTTTATTTATATGCAAGGATCACTATTTTTCATTGTCTCCTTAAGGCGTAGTTAAATCAACCAGGCATGGTCTCAAAGTGTCATACAAACAGTAGACCTTTTCGCATCAAGGACAACCCATCTAATGTTACTACTAACCTATCATAAAACTATTCTCAGGGAAAGAGAGCATGAGAACAATATTTCAAGACACTATGCAATTTGAGACAAGTTCAACGACTAAACACTTAAATTGCTTTAGCGTGTTGTGTCTAGCTTGTAGCAAAAACATTGTCCTGAACATAATCATCTTGGCCTTAGAGACCGATTTTCTATGTCAGAACTCACAAGTCATGCATGACTCTTACTTTCTTTGTATCATGCTGCTTTGCTTATAACTTTAATAAAAGCTTTTTGCTTTCACAAATTAAACTTGGAGTATTAAGAAACTGAAACTCTAATTATAAGGAGTATTGACAAAAAAGAAAAAAAATAAAAGAGCTTACGGCTGTCTTCCGGCGCTTAAATCAGACAAAACTCTTGCAAGACCCTGCACATCATCATGCAGTGACCGTCTAGCAGCAATTTGATTAAAATGGGGATGGCTTCTCAAGCTGTTCAATGCATCAGTGTAGAGGTGAACAACAATACAAGCAAAGCACTTTGAATATAATTCAGGCTAGCATAATACTTAGAGTTAATTATCCAAAAAAAAAAAATGGCTTAAAGTTCTACAAAAAGACGAGAAAGCACCTCTTCCACAAGCCTCCAGAATACCAGGTGTCTAAGAATAGCTGCAAACCATGTGTACCAAGAGAACAAGCTCTAGAATCATCTTTAGCCCTACAAATTTTTCTTTCAACTGCATCTTCTAATCCAGGACTTCCAGATAATATAACCGCACCTTCAATCTGAACAGGTTTTCTATCATCAACAATGCAAATATAATATATTACTTCAAAGACAAGCAACTCCATGAATGTACCTTATCACTGAATCTCAGTGCCATGTACAATGCAATCCTTGCTCCCATAGAATATCCAACAAGAGTAACTTTACCAGGAGTGATGCGTTCAATTAATTTAAATAGCAAATCTGCAACTAACTCCATCGACAATGTTGGTTGCTGTGCAGCTTTGTCATCAAAGAGATTCATCTTTGTTACCCCATGGCCAGGCAGATCAACTGAAATGCATCTTGCTGATCCTGAGATGGCATGCATGATACGGTCCCAGTCTTGATTAGTTCCGAGAAAACCATGAAGAAATACAATTACGCTACCCTGCATCAACAAAGTTGTAGTGTGGTTAGCACTGCATAAGGGAGGACAAGAAATAAGGGATGCATCAGGTGAAACAACAATAGCTACAGAATGTCTCAAGCTTTCTTTCATAACTAAGACATGGGCAATTGCTACAGCATGTCTCAAACCTTCTTTCACAAGTAAAATGAAGTGCATGGGCATTTTCCAGCCAAAGTTTCCAACTAACAGAAATGCAGACCAACACACACACATGCACTGAAGTTTTATTAGCGCTAATATCTTGAGATAAAAATAACTAGTAATGAGATGAACCAGTGCGTCCTCGTTGTTGATAAGCAGACACTATTAAATTATAATTTCTTCTCAAGATGCAAGAGGGGAAAGAAAAGAAAAAGGAAAGAGAAAATTAAAGCACATAGATGTCATCAAGCTTCTCACGTCATTTCTTTGACCAATCTCTTGTACGTTGATGGAACAAGAGAAATCATTTGAATCCAGAGTAATCTGGTATCTTAGGACCTCTTCAGCAGTAAACATTCTATGAACAACATTGTTGTTCATTTGAAATTTATGCAGGAGATGGGTAGCATCAGCAACAGATGCTTCTATAAAACCAGTACATGGGTTAGGACCAATGCCAAGCAGGTCAGCTGTTACATCTTCTTCCAGCCAACGGTATGTCCCAAGACCATGGGCTACGGAAGGAGCTAGTTTATTATTCATCAATTTGCATGTGTCAGCATTCTGCATCTCCACATAACAGGAAAACAGGATATATGTTGACAAAGCTAGACCGCTTTCAAATGCAGCACTAATGATGGCCATCTTTCCCCGTCTATGAGCCCATCGTGCAAACATTGCAGCCTTTTCAAATCCACCAATTACAGTTGGTTTAATGACCTGGAAGGACAAATAAAACCATGTGGATCAGGATTATACCAAAAAGGAAAAAAGTCACTTCCAGGTGAAAGAATGCTCATCTTAATGATTCTAATCATGTGATTGCATTATTCTAAATTAACATTCTTACCATTTGGCTCGGCAAATGCATAATGGTTGAGGTTTAGAAAAAGGGTGCTTCAACTAGATAAGAAATCGATACATAATTAACTGTGCCTCACCATACATGAAGTTATTTCACCAAGAGTAAATGATGCATACCCTGTTAGTTTAAAGGGATAATTTAATGTCACTCACCACAGCAACTATTCTGGGGTGACTGTACTTGACAAGCTTATTGAGAGGATTTTCTGGGCAATTATCAATAGTTTCATCCAATGCCACAGGTAAGCCACTTTCTTCACAGTACCTTATAATATCATCCTCATGTTGAACAGGCTCCTGGAATATACGAATGTTAAAAGTCACATAACATGAAACGCCAAAAATGTTATCCAAATCATTAATCCACTTGGAACTAAGAGGGAGTAAAGCAATCACATAAACTAATTTTCTACAAGTTATACCTCAATATATTGCAGGTTACAATCCTTCACCAAGCAGCCAAATTGGATAGCTTCCTCATACGTCCAGTTACGATTGGCATCCACACGAAGTTCAATATGGCAACCAACCTTCTTTCTTACCTCCTGTATAACAGCAGCATCTTCAACTGGATCTGCCCTACGTGCAACCTATCATAGCAGAATTATCCATAAGCCAATTACAGTTTAAGAAATAAAGGACCTTTATAAGAATCACTAGTCATATGCTGCAGTAGTCTTGGCAAAAAATGAAATCCAGAAAAGAAAGGAAAGAAAAAAACTAATGAATCATTTTGAGTGAAATGAAATATCGAAAGCATTATCAGTTAAGTTTGACTTACCTTTATCTTAATTGCAGTAAACCCTTCTTCAACAAGAGCATTAGCAATACAAGCAACCTCTTCCGGAGTTCCACTACTATTAATAAGACCGCATATCCGAACACTTGGCAATCTCTCAGATTTTTCTCCTTCTTTTGCCCCCTGAGGATGAAGAATATTCAATAAAGTCATACCTTGGCTTACTGCTATAGCATTGAGGATTGCCATCTCCAAACCACATCTAACACTTGGAAAGAGAGAACATGCCTGTATAACAACAATTAAAGAAGCCAAGCACTGAAGGTCAGGTTCCACTTCAAAATGTAGAAGATACATGCACTTAGTAGCAACCATTCTTCTCATTCTCTTTTCATTTTCCAGATTTTTCATCTTAGCATTCTGTTTGCTAGATACACATAATTAATAGAATGAAGACAGATGCACCTACCGGAATTCCTAAATTTTTCCATATCCAAGAAGAAAATGAACTCTTGAGCATTGGTAGAAAATAATTAATTGTAGCTCCTTGCAGCACATGGAAAAGAAAACGAAGTTGCTCTTCTACATCCAGCAGGTTTTCATGGCAAATTTCAAGAGGTGCAACCTGTTTAAGCAAAGTAATGCAAAAATAAATAGGACCGAACAGCAGCTTACATAACAAGGGTGACAGAATATACTATGGAAACCAACTGGTCAAAAGGATAATACAATAATTATTTCAAGAAAAAGGGAAAAGAAAAACTGTGATAATAACACACGAACTTATAAACAAGCAAATAATGCATCTAATAGAAACTAACCTCTCCATACCCAATACTTCCATCTTCAAGAGTCAAAGACAAAATAAAACCTTCTCTATAAAATCTAGTGCGGTCAGAATCAGACAAACTTGAAGTAGGTGGAGCGCAAAGTGGAATTCTGTAGCCACACAAATTTGAAAGATGTAAATAACCCCCACAACTAGCAAAGTTAAGAAAGTTTCAAACTATTCTTCTTACAAAAGCATTACCTATAGAGTGAATAACTCATTGAATGGATTTTGCAGTGAAAGCACCCTTGTGACATAGATTCTGGAAGAGAAAGTTTAGAAAGGATGCTGAAAGAATGATCAGCTGCTTGGCAAGCGAATTTTCTTAAATAACTGAGAATGAGAGAAAGATATATTAGCAGAATGAGCAGGTATTGACCTGTTAACTAGGAAATCATAATTACTCAAGAATCTTTAGAACCTAACTACCTGTGGAAAGTGGCATTAGCATCAATGGAACTCTCAACTTCAATGACACAATCTGTTTCTCCTTGCTGAGATGAGAATAAGGCCTCATGTAGTTCCATTTTTGTCTTTACTTCCAAATGCTTCACACTGCATATTTATCAACTATTGAGAGGTCTCCAATGTAAAACCTTCAAAAAAGTTTGCAATTTAAGGAGCTAATTTGCTACAGAGAAAGGCAAATCATAAAGAACTTAATTAATCCTCATCATATACAAAGACACACAAACAAGTGAATAGGTATGATGTACTATCTTTCAAAACACAAATCCAGAAATACCTGGATGACTTATTTACCTGAGAAATGAGTTCAAAGCTTTTTGTTGATACATTAGCATAAGACATAACCTGAACCAAGTTATGGCAATACATTCTTTTCTCACCATTAAGCTCTATTGAGGAATATATCTTCAACTGAATACATCATAATATAGTTTTTCTAGCAGCTTTAGTTTATATCCCTCTTTGACCTTGACATAGCATGATTAAGTACATGCATATCACCTACTTTCAGCTTTGGCCACACCAGCAGTATGGATCAGTTTAAAATATGTTTTCCATATTTCTTATGACCAACAATAGCATTTTTAAAATGACTCCTATTATCCCCATCATAGGGCTACTTTCATTTACTTCTGTTTATTTATTGCTCTATTCTTTCTGGATTCCCACTCATTTGAACCAAATATTTACTTCTGTTGTTGAGACTTTTGATAAACCAAATTTTCTAACAAAAGGATGAATGGGTTATAACCTACAAGAAAATTTATAATTGAAGTTTGGGGTTATCAGCTTCTTCACCTTCTCAGGTCCCAACTCCAGCCTCCCCTTCCCCTCTCTCATTTTTTCAGTTTTTCTTCTATAGTTATTTAAGATAACAATTCAGTATTTAGAATTTTGACTGACGAAATAAAGTTTTTCCACATTTCACTTCTAGAATTTGGTTTTACAGCTAAGGCTTTTCAAATTACTCTTTGAAACAATTCAGCATAAACCATGAATTTAGACTTCTCATAACATGGAATAATTTGAAATTTATGGCAGCTTTAAGTAGTATTTAGAAAAAAGCATCAAAAAAAACAAAGAAAAAAGATAGTTGCAGAAGAATTGCAAAAGATTTTGAACCGCAAAGGGAATGTAAAAAACTTTGAACCTAAAAAGTAACTTAAGCATATTAATTATCTAAAAAGAAGTATATTATGTCTGAAATATTATTGCCTTCAAGAAATTGTTTACACACATAAATAGGAAATTTCAGAAGAATATAAGTTAAGACATAATAGGCACTTTACATCATCAATTTGACACAAACTCAACATATTCCAACTTGGATAATTGCATTCTTTGCTTAGTAAAAAAATTACATGAAATTTTGGGATTTATTGAAATTACTAGGCAAAGCATTCATTATCACATATTCAAACATATGCTGCAATTATCATATAACCACATGTAACTGAAAAAAAAAAAAAGAAATAAAACTTTAAAAGGAAGTACAAAAAATAGGTGGAATGGCATCCAATGCAAGCATGATAATCATGTGATTGCCATGAGAACTATGTCATAAATACCAACAATAAGTTGTAGGCTTTACCCATGTGCCTCACATAGCTTTTGGATTGAAATGTTATGGGAAGTGTAGAAATACTGATTCAACACTCTTGGTTCAGTTATATCTGCAATTGGGAGAAGGCTGAATATTGCACCACCACCATTATTAATCACAAGAATTGTCATCGGTTTCCGCAACATCCTTTAAACAATGAAATTGAAAGTAAAAAACTTTTCCCTGGTCCATCTTCCAGTAAATAAATCAACAATGAAATCATTAAATGCTACATCAGAGTTGTTATAAAACTGTTTAGAGAATGGAAACCATCAAAATTTTCTCCAAGGAACCAATTACATGCATGGTACATGTGTGTACATTAAGTGATGAGAGATTATAAAGGTAAAGTAACATAATTCTGATGACATTCATGGGACTATATGTAGGTCTAGCATGTTACGCCTCAATCATGAGTGCTTTACTGCAATTGAATTGTTGAGCAAAGAAACTATGAAAGCAATTGAAAGAGAGAAGTGTACATAACAAGCCAAAGAAAAAGGGAGACCCCAAGAAATTTATTTGCTTAGCTTGCTTATAACACAAAGTTCACTTTTACCCATTATTTCTTTGAATTTCAAGATGCTTTAGATTTTAGTATTCATTTTTACCTTTCTATTTTCTTCTGGTCCTTGTATCCTTTACTTCCCATGAACCAGAGCTGCAACCCCTCCCTTTTTTAGATTTTTTTCCCTAGAGATTATTGCTTAACCACATGGAGGAAAAGGAATCTTACCTCTGTTTCAGAATTGCCAAGCCATTTGTATCATGAAGGAAAGAAATATCACCAACCACACACAGCACCTAAACATAATTTTAGGATACAAACGTAAAAATGGAAAAGTAAAATGGAATAAAAAAACAAGAAGAGAAGCTGAAAATGTAATACGAAGCATATAAAAGTTAAATTAATTAAAAGAATTTACAGTTTATTTCATTCTTCTGGAACTACATAGGTAAATGAAACTAGACCAGATAGAGATGTAGGCATCACAAGGCTTGAATGAGTGAGTAATGGGCATTCAAAATAAAGAAGGGTACATAGCCTATATGCAATCAAATACATATTTCTTTCTCAAATGAGATTCTTTCACCAACCAGCATCAATGCAACTCAATTGCTAAAGGATTTCACAAACAACTCCAATAAACAATATAGAATAGTCAAAAACTGTCCAGTTCACTATTATGCATTGAATTTCCAATAAAATCACAGAGCACTATGTGGCAACAGGATCTAAGAGGATTTTATTACTTAAAAAATGAAAAAAGGAAAAAAGAACTTAAAAAAAGATTTCCCTCGTTCCCCATGAAGTTAGCTTTATCAATTATGTGCAAAAGAAAAAATGAAAAAAGAAAACTAATGTATTTACTTAAGGAAGTTCAAAAACATTAGATTTTTCTATGTTTGCTATCTCTAGAAAAGATGTCATTCTTGCATTCCATGTAATTCATGTTATAGAATAGGAAATGTGTAAATATTCTTTTATTAATAAACGTGATTATAGGAATTAGAAATCACCATAATTATAGGGATTGAGAATTATCATAATTATAGGGATTTTATTTTCTTTATTCTTTTCCTATTTTAGAGATGTTTAGGCTGTATGTATAGATGATGTATTATAAATAAAAAATGCTCAGTTTTCTCTTCCTAAATAACATGGTATCAGAGCTGTTTTGGCAGATCTGTTTCCTTTGAAACAGAGTTCTTAGTTTCTTGTTCTATTCCCCAATCCGGCCATCTATCGGAGATTCACTCCGGTCTTCTCTTCTGGTCTTCACGCCGGAAGGTTTCAACAAGATAGTTTGGTATTCTTGTTGGGTTTTATTACTGGGTTTTCAAGATGGCAGAGTCTGTGCTAGAGAAAAAATCAATGGTAGTGGCTGATGTGATTCCTGTGATGACAAAGATCACAAAACATAAACTTAATGGTTTGAATTATTTGAATTGGAGCAAGACAGTTCAGGTCTATTTAAGAAGCATTGATAAGAATGATCATATTACTAATGATCCTCTTACTGATAACACAAGGCAAACTTGGATGAGGGAAGATGCACAGTTGTTCTTGGAAATTCGAAATTCCATTAATAGTGAGATTATTAGCCTGATTAATCATTGTGAGTTTGTTAAAGAGTTGATAGATTATTTAGATTTTTTATTTTCTGGAGAAGCGAATATCCCTCATATTTATGAGGTATGTAAAGCTTTTTATCGTGCAGAGAAACAAGATAGGTCTCTCATAGCCTATTTTACGGATTTTTAAAGAATTTATGAGGAGCTTAATGTTTTGTTGCCTTTTAGTCCTGATGTGAAGGTTCAGCAGGCTCAACAGGAGCAAATGGCGGTTATGAGTTTTCTTGTGGGTCTCCCTCCAAAGCTTGAGACTGTTAAATCTCAATTCATTCTGGTTCCGAGATCTCTTTTCTGCATAACACCTTTATGAGAGTACTTCATACAGAAAGCTCGAACTTTACATTGGCTCAAACTAATAACAGTGCTCTTGTAAGTCGTTAGAATAATAGAAGTGGTAACAGAGGAGGAGGAGGAACGAGCAATCGTAACCGAGATGTTGATAGTCGTAGTCAAGAGTCGAGAGGAATTGTGTGCTATTATTGTCATGAGCCGGGCCATACAAAGCGTTTTTGTAGGAAACTCCAAAATAAGTCTCAACAAGGTCAATCAGCAAATGTTGCAACTTCTAATACTTCATCTTCTGATAAGATTATTCTAGTTTTTGCAAATGAGTTTGCTCAATTCTCTCAGTACCAGGAATCATTAAAATCCACTACTTCTCCTATCACAGCTATCGCTGAATCAAGTAACTCCACTACATGTCTTATTTCCTCATCATCCAAATGGGTCATTGATTCTGGTGCCTCAAATCATATGATAGGTAATTCAAATCTATTTTTCACTTTCCAATCACATACAACCTCCTCTAATGTTACTTTAGCCGATGGATTAACCTCTTGTGTTCTTGGTTCTGGAACTATTAATCCAACTCCATCAATTTCATTGTCCAATATCTTAAATCTACCTAAGTTTTCTTTTAATCTAATCTCTGTTAGTAAACTCACTCGTGCTTTGAATTGTTGTATCTCATTCTTTCCCGATTTGTCTATTTTAGGATCTTATGACGAAGCAGATTATTGGTAAAGGTCGTGAATCTGGAGGTCTCTACTTCATTGACACACAAGCTCCAAGATCCATTGCTTGTTCAAGTGTATTGACCCCCTTTAAGGTGCATTGTCGGTTGGGACATCCTTCTCTGTCTTCCTTAAAAAAAATTATTTCCTCAATTTCAAAATGTATCTTCGTTGGATTGTGAGTCATGTCAGTTTGCCAAACATCATCATCTCTCTTCAGTGTCTAAAGTCAATAAACGGGTTATGTCCACTTTTGAGTTAGTCCATTCTGATGTTTGGGGTCCTTGTCCTACTGTGTCTAAATCTAATATAAAATACTTTGTTACTTTTGTTGATGACTATTCTCGTGTCACTTGGCTATACTTAATGAAAAATCGTTCTGAGTTATTCTCTATTTTTTGTGCCTTTTGTGCTGAAATAAAAACACAATTTAATGTTTTTGTGCGCACATTGCGAAGTGATAATGCTAAAGAATATTTTTTTCAATAAATTTCAGTCCTATATGATTCAGAATGGCATTCTCCATCAATCTTCTTGTATTGATACACCCTCTCAAAATGGAGTTGCCGAGAGAAAAAATAGACATCTCCTTAAGGTAGCCCGAGCACTTCTTTTTTAGATGAAAGTTCCTAAACAGTTTTCGACTGATGCTGTCTCCACAGCTTGTTTTCTGATTAATTGGATGCCTTCCTCTTTTCTTCATGGTGATATTCCCTATAATGTCCTCTTTCCTTCCAAGTCTTTGTTTCCTATTGAACCTAGGACATTTGGTAGTACATGTTTTGTTCGTGATGTTCGTCCCCAAGTCACCAAATTAGATCCAAAATCTCTCAATTGTGTTTTCCTTGAGTATTCTCGTCTTCAGAAAGGTTACAGATGTTACTCTCCTACTCTTAACCGATATCTTGTCTCTGCAGATGTCACTTTCTTTGAAAATACTCCTTTTTTTTCCTCATCTTCTAGTTATGATAGTCAAGGGGAGGAAGATGATCTACTAGTTTATACTGTAACCCATTCTGTCAATACCACAGATATTCTTGCACCTGATCCTGCACCTGCTCGAATACCTATTGTCCATGTCTACTCTAGACAACCAGAGGCTCAGACCACATGTCCTTTACCAATCCTTTCACCGTCAAATCCAGTCTCCACTGATCATGATCCTAGTCTTCATCTCCCTATTGCTCTTCGCAAAGGTAAACGTCAGTGTACTTATCCTATTTCATCCTTTGTTTCTTATGATCACTTGTCTTCTTCTTCTAGTTCGTTTGTTGCATCCTTGGATTATGTTTCAATTCCTAAAATTGCTCATGAAGCCTTGTCCCATCCTAGCTGACGTGCTGCTATGGTAGAGGAGATGGTGGCTTTAGATGGTAATGGTACTTGGGATTTGGTAGATTTGCCTACTGGGAAGAAAACTATTGGGTGCAAATGAGTGTTTGCTGTAAAGTTAAATCCTGGTGGATCAGTGGCTCGACTTAAAGCCCATCTTGTTGCTAAAGGGTATGCCCAGACTTATGGTGTTGATTATTCTAATACTTTCTCTCCAGTAGCTAAACTTACCTCTATTCGTTTATTCATCTCTATGGCGGCTACCTATGATTGGCCTTTACATCAATTAGATATCAAGAATGCTTTTTTACATGGTGACCTCCAGGGGGAAGTGTATATGGAGCAACCACCTGGGTTTGTTGCTCAGGGGGAGTATGGGAAGGTCTGTCATCTTCGAAAATCCTTGTATGGCCTGAAACAAAGCCTTCGTGTTTGGTTTGGCAAATTTAGTGAGGCAATTCAGGAGTTTGGGATGAAGAAGAGTAAGTGTGATCACTCAGTGTTTTATAAATAGTACAAGGCAGGCATAATCTTACTAGTAGCGTATGTTGATGATATTGTCATTACTGGGAGTGACACTGCAGGTATTTCATCTCTCAAATCCTTCATACCCAGTTTCAGACAAAAGATTTACGGTTGTTGAAGTATTTTTTGGATGTTGAGGTGTCAAGGGGTAAGAAAGATATATTCTTGTCTCAAAGAAAATATGTTCTTAACTTGTTGACTGAGACAAGAAAATTGGGTGCTAAACCGTATAATGCACCAATGACTCCTAATTTGCAACTTACAAAAGAAGATGATGAATTGTTTAAGATCTTGAAAAGTATAGAAGGCTGGTTGGAAAATTGAATTATCTTACAGTGACTCGTCCTGATATTGCACACTCTGTTAGTGTTGTCAATCAGTTTATGTTTGCTCCAACAATTAACTATTGGGCAGCTTTAGAACAAATCCTATGTTATTTGAAGGGGGTGCCAGGATGTGGTCTATTTTATGGAAATCATGGGCACACTAATATTGAATGTTTTTCAGATGCAGATTGGGCAGGTTTCAAGAGTGATAAGTGATCCACTACAGGATATTGTGTTTTTATTGGAGGAAATCTGATTTCATGAAAAAGTAAGAAGCAGAATGTAGTATCTCAGTCTAGTGCAAAATCAGAATACAGAGCTATGGCACAAACTGTGTGTGAGGTAGTATGGATGTATCAACTATTAAGTGAAGTTGGTCTTAAGTCTTCTTTGCCGGCAAAGCTATGGTGTGATAATCAAGCTGCTCTCCATATTGCCTCCAATTCTGTGTTTCATGAACGAACTAAGCATATTGAAATTGATTGTCATTTTGTTCGTGAAAAGATTCAGCAGAAGTTCATCTCTACAGGATATGTTAAAACTGAAGACCAACTAGGAGATATCTTCACAAAAGCGTTGAATGGACCTCGAGTTGATTATATTCGTAGCAAGCTGGGCATGATTAACATCTATGCTCCAGCTTGAGGGGGAGTGTTATAGAATAGAAAATGTGTAAATATTATTTTATTAATAAACGTGATTATAGGAATTAAAAATCACCATAATTATAGGGATTGGGAATTATCATAATTATAGGGATTTATTTTCTTTATTCTTTTCCTATTTTAGAGATGTTTAGGCTGTATATATAGATGATGTATTATGAATAAAAAATGGTCAGTTTTCTCTTCCTAAATAACAAAACAGGAAAGGAGTAAAAAGGAATAGCCCCTAAAACAATGAACAAGAATTATGAAAAGTAACGTGTATAACTGTTTCAGAAATGCCAAAAGGAATAAAATGAATACATACTCTCTTATTGCATCCAACAGCAAAACCAATAGCTGTGCTGAGCAAACCGTCAATTCCACTAGCACCCCTATTTCCAGCAACTGATACCCACTTACACGGTAATTCTGTCTTTAACATCATATCTGCAATACTGTGATTATCACTTTTCCAGTTACATCCATACATATCTGCATCACGTATTACCATGCTGTTCCCAATAAAAAGAGCAGTCTCAGATGAAAGTGCCTCTGAAATTACATGTGCAATATGAGGTTCCGACAAGGAGTGTTCAGCAGAAACTTGAAATAATATCTCTTGTCCAACCTACAATAAATGGCAACAGAACTTTACAGGTAGAACAAAGGAGGATGCAAGGACAATAGACCACAATATCACCAATTTACACAGAAACAAACTATCAGTAAAGAAAATCTATATCTCACTATACAAGCTCATTTATCCCACCATCAGATGCAAGTCAAATAAGATCCATGCAAGACTCTCTGCATCATCTACTTTCAAGAGAAAACACAAAAAATGCAAAAAAAAAAAGATACTGTAGAGCTTCCCTTTTAGACAAAATAAACAAATTAAAGCCTGGAAGCAAGATGAAATCAGTCCAAATTCCCTAAATACAGAGAAATATTGATTAACTCATGCTGATGGTAACAAGCAACTATGATAATACAAAAACAAGGTATTCGAGGACTATTCTAGTTACACTTTCTAATTTCATTTGGTCCCCAATTGTTGCCACTGCCAGCTAGACCAACCAAACACAAGGTGCAACCATATTTAACCTATTGAGCCATATATCCTAGTAAACATGAAACTCATGAAAGCAAGGACCATGGAGGAAGCAATAAAATACTCAACAAACAGCTAAATGAAACATGGAGAGAATCACAATTTAGATCAATACCATCATGTTCAATGCTTGTAGATAACCACACCATTTGCTGCTTCTATGTGGAATTCGGGCTTTAAGTAAAATATTAGCAAATTCAATGGCAGAGCTTTGGATTCTGTGCGTTACAAAATGTGAAGGATCATGACGGCATGGGTGATTGTCAACCAAGATATATGAGCATGGGAAACATTTCTCTAGCATCTGAGAAATACGCTTGCTTGTTATACGACTCCCAATCTGTTCATCATTAAGAATCAGAAGAAATCAAAAAGAAGAAAAGCATGTGATTATGAATAACTTGGTATCAACAACATGATCCAGATGAAAATCCCACTTGATACCAGTTAGTAACATTTACATTTATTTCAGACTTTAATAACATTTTTCATTCCAAGATGCTTAGGGGAAAAAACAATAACATCCATTGACATACAACAGGGTGGTAAACCCTGTAAAAGGGAAAGAAGTAGAGCTATACCTGAACAATTACATCAAACTGGACCCAATCCCTAACTGAATCTGAGAGCAATGCATGGTCAAGATAATCAACAAAAAAGATATTCTCTTCAACTTCAAGAAAGGAAGACAAGAGCCTTCTCAACCTTAAGCCAGACAAGATGTCAACCACAACAGGCCACTGAAGGTTTTTAGCCAAGAGAAGAACTGCCCACATCTCATCTTCGGTACAAATGGCACCAATGAGTAGGAGCCCTTTGTTAACCCCTTGAATTTTTTCTAGAACTTCCTCCATTTGCCCATGCGTGTTATTATTACATAAATAAGAATGTTGCACTAGAATATACTTAGTAAATGGTTCAGCATTAGACATCCAAGTATCTAATCCTTCCAAACAGCTTGACTTCCAAATTTTTGGACTATCATCCAATGGCTCCCTAAAAGGACAGTTAATATGAACAGGTCCAATTGGTGAAGATGTTGCCCGGTGTACAGCAGAGTCAAGTGTGGTAAGTACCATCCGTGCAGGGATTTCATCGGTGGGGGGAGGAAGACTGAAGAAGAACCTTACAAAAGAACCAAAGTGATTTACCTAGCATCCAAATTAACAGAAAGATGTTATTCACAAATAAGAAAATGGATATATATGTATAATGTAAGATATCAAGAGTATAATCAGTTGCGAAGCAAGCAAAAAACAAAATAAATTCTAATAAATAAGAAAATGGATGTATATGTATAAATGTAAGATATGAACAGTATAAATAGTTACAGTACAAGAAAATACAAATAAATTTTAAAAGATGATTTCAGTTTTATTTTTACCTGATTGATTGATTGGTTTGCTCCACAATCCTGAAGTTCTGGAGGACGATCTGCTGAGAGTACTAGAAGTGGTACAAAGTCCTGACTGGCTTCGACAACCTGTATATTATCCATAATTATAACTTTTTAATTAGGTGGCATGCATTATAAGATAAGCATGCAAAATATTTGCATACAATGGACAAGGTAGAATGAAACAACCATCATAAATGAACATGCAACTAATTCGAGTGAGTAACCGAGAAAAATAGAGGGTGCATATAAAGATTTTTCATTACCACAATTATGATTATGCAGGATAGAATGTTGTAAAAAGATAAGTAGTGAAGGCCCTATAGGCATATTGATTAACTAAAAGAATGGAAAATTATTGACCATATGATGTTCCTTGACTGGGAATAAATAAAATCTGAACTTTTCATAGATGTCTATTGAAACTCACAGCTGGAAGAAGGTTCGAAACTGCAGTGCCTGATGTAGTTATGATGACTGCTGCTTTCTGAGATCCTCTTGCATACCCAATAGCATGAAATGCCAGTGATCTCTCATCAAAGCATGAAATACAGGTTACTAAGGGATGAGCAGAAGCAGCAAGAGCAAGGGGAGATGACCTGGATCCTGGAGCTACACAAAAATACTGCAATGAAGAGTTATTAGGCAAATGCAGAAGAGTAGAGACTTATTAGACTATGGACTAAACCTCACCGTCAAACCAAGGCGAGAACATTCTTCAACTATAAGTAATGCCCAAACAGCATTAATATTTGCACGATCTGGAACGGAATAGGTCATTTCACTGGCATTATCCAACTGATAATCAAAAAGAGACATACAACTTCAACATCCATCATCCAGTTTGTTTATTGCAACATTTCAAAAAGGTCCTAATACCAGCATCATTTGCTGCATCCACTTGGGAAAACAGGCATATTAGGGTTATTATCTTTGATACATGGTAAAATGAGAGCATGATACCTTTATTTGTGTTGACCAATCTTAAAAAATCAGGCCTTCAAGTTCTTTTGCACGTATCTAGAAAGCACATAATTGCATGTATCTTAATTTTTACTTCCTTCTTCTTTGGATAAACCAAAATTTACTTATCCAAAAAATTAATTGGTCATGTTTTCCATTCTATCTACAAAGAATACAGCATTAGCTAGAAAAGTCATCACTTCTTTACTTAAATGAAGCAATTCGTAACCTTGCAGTTATATTTAACAAAATATTTTTATGTAACTATGCATTCGGGCAAAAAAGCAATTGACACTGCCACAAATTGCCTTTCCTTCTTCTCACTCTTAGTATGTAGAATATTAGAACACTGTTTTTCTTTCAACTATTTGCAGATGGTGCCCAAACAAAATATTTAAAAGCATGCTTTGCAAGTAGCCAGCACAAAGCATCATACCATGTTGCAGGCAACACCAATAGTTGGTGTAAACTTGAAACAGAACTGATTGAAAGAAGCTGCCCCTCTCTGCAAGTAAATATCAATACATTAAGACTATTCAAATAACAATTAAGTGTAATTAAGGGCCATAAATATTAGTTGGACCTTAAAGGTGGTGTACACAAATATGACAAATAAAGCCACATCCAAAGCAAACTGAAATATAAAAAATTAAGAATGAATGATTACCAGGAAAAAGGAGATACCAGATCCATGGGGTAAGCTCCAAAATCCCTTCCACCCATCGAAAGAGCATTCATGTATACCTATCAAAACATTTTTGATCAATAATAACACCTAACAACATTGACAGAACTCTCAATTTTGCCCCTTCTTAGAGACACACTCAAAAATGCATACAAAAAGTTTTGCTTGAAGGCAAAAATCACAATTATTTGACTTTAGTAATCAACATGACGACCAGAAAAGTGGGTAAGCATGAAGACAAAACAATTAGAATATATTAAAAAAGGTTATACAGCATCTCAGTCCACTTCAAGAAACAAAGAGACAGGCTGACAACAGATCAACACAGAAAAGAACTAGGCTGAGTGCAGAAAATTCTTAACAATAAGGCATTTGATTTCTCAATTCCCCCACCAAAGAAGAGAGAGAAGAAAAATGTTTGGAGCACAGACTTAACACTTACACATTACCATATCAAAGTCTACTTTGCAAGAACTGAAATTCGTCAGCATCCTCAAAGAAGCAAAGATCAATAGTTCAGGTAGCAGAAAATCAAGGTCATTGAATCCAAACAAGAACCTATAAACAAGACAGAACTTGGGGAAATAGAAAGGGAAAGCACAGTGCGGAATGCATACCATTTGCACAGCTCCATCCTCAACCACATTAAGTTTTCTAATGGCAGATCTTATGCATTTGAAGTGGCATCTCTCTGTAGTGGGCGAAAAGTGAGAACTTACCTGAACAAATATAACAACATTAAAAATAGGACTGAGAGAAAAAAACAGAACTTCAGGAAATATATTCCAACCAGATGAAGAGAAATTAAATCAATGTCTGAACAAAACAAAAAAACTTGGGAAATAGTACATTTTGCAACTTTAAAATCAAGAAAACATTTTTATATGAAAAAGCAAATACTCACACATGCCTACACAGCTTCAGTTTTACCTTAAAATTGTTAATGTATTCATTTTAGTCAAATTTTACAACGTAAAGTAGAACGAAGGATAATTGTATGCAATTTATAATATTGTTAATTCTGAAATCCTATGAAAAAGATTGTATAATTTCCTACCGAAAATACTAGAGATGTTTCATGTAACAGAAAAGTATGTGGAACATCATGCAAGTATCATGTCATGAAAATTAACAGTCAATATAGAGGTGTAGGCTTCTTGGTTTAACTTAAGTCTTATGAACTTGGTATCAAAATATTATATTAATTGGAATTCAGAAACTGTCATCCTAACATAATATACCAATATTATGCAAACCAAAAGTAAGACATCTACATAATGAGTGGGAATCTACGAGCACCTGGTAAAGGGCTGATTCATAAGAATGAATTGCCTGCTCAAATGTACACAAGCAAGAATCACTCCATGCCAATGTGGCTGCTAAAATAGAGATATCCTCATGCTCATCTAACTCGATCTGATGAAACAATCCAAAATCATATATGCATGCATTGCTTTCAGCAGGAGGTTGAAAGTAAACACATAATATTCAAACTTAGTTATTAATTAGGAAAAAGAGAAGGTATGGGGTGCATAAAAGATGTGCAAAATGCAAACAAGCGTACCAGAGGAATGAATAGATAAAAAGAACCAGCTTCAAGCTTCACAGAAGACAATTCTGTGTTGAAATTAATATCCAGAAAACCATAAGTTGACATAGGGATTGAGTCATTTGAGAGACATCTGCAGACAAGCTATAGTATACTCTTTAGCTATGAGAATAAGTTCAAAAACCATGTTGAAGTAAATAACAAAGTCCTTCAAAAATCAAACACAAGTGGCTTTCCAAAGAAATAACAAATAAAAAAAAAACATAATTGAAAAAAAAAAAGAAGCTTCAAAATTCAATTTATTGAAAAACCATAATTCAAGAACATTAAACTTCAGGGTCCAATTTCCTCTGTTTAGTGCTAATTTTCCAAGAAGGTCCTTCAGTAGTTGCACCATCTGAGTTGGTGCAATTGAATTGCATTCAAACCAAAAAGCAATGTGGGGTGGAACCAAACACAAATTAGCCAAGTCAAAGACACCAACTTCCTAGAGGAGTCAATAATATCCGAGTTTTCGCTGGTGCAGAACTATCCCACCAATGCAGAAATTTCACTAAAATCTCGAATAAATCTTAGTATTGCAGTACACAAGTCAATTGTTCCTAAGAATAGCTACAGTTGTACCAAAAAAACATATAACAACAGCTAAGGTGATCAAGTAATTATTAACAAATGCATAGAGGGCCACAATATGCTCCATTACTGTAAGAACTGAGTGACTGAAAAACTGTTGAACCAAAAATTTTAAATTTCAAGATGTCTTGAAAGTTGCAAGTGAAAGCTGTTTGCAGTTATGAAGCTCATGAACCAATGGAAAGAATATAACAATTAACATAGAGTAAGTAGATTAAAGCATGGTTATTGCTGGATACTTCATCACACAACAATTATCCTTTTATCAATTTTTCAACATATATCAAATGTATGAATATAATGTTCGTTCTATCTTTGTCATAAAACAAGAAGCTAACACTAGGAACAATTTGAATTAATACCAAAACTAGCACACAATCGAAAGACACACTGAAAAATCATTTGAACCACATTGATATCAAGAACATTACCTCAAAGCTTTTATGACAGCATGTTTACTACCAAAAAATATTAAAAAAGAAAAAAAGAAGAAACACAAGTCAAAAAAGCATAGCATTAACCTCTTGATCGAACTAAGCTCTCCTGGGACAGAAGAAGAGTTTGTAAAGGAAACAGCAGCTCCAATTCCAAAAACTCCACGAGCTGTGTTCAAGTATAGAGATTTACATGTTGACCTGTTCATCTCCTTAGAAAGAAAAAACAAAGGAAAAACAGCCGAAGACTCTGGTTGAGAACAAAACCAATTTAATGCTTTTGCACTGGGGGGCACAGCAACCTGCAAATACAAGAGTTGCATTGCATTGATTCTAAGAATTGAAGCAAAAATATTAATAATACATTTATTAAAGTCTTGCTTCTTGATAACCTGACTAATAAACCACTTCAATCATGTAAGTATTAATTCACGTACATATATATTCGTATTAATGTTACAAATTTACATACCCTAAATATATCTAGAAGATATTGCAGAAATGGAGCTTTCTCTCTCATTGGAAAACCATCTTGAGATGCAAATTTGATTTTAAAAAATGGAGTTTAAATGAACAGGATCCCATACATTCATGCACCCTCAATGTCAGTACAATTCTTGTGTGTATTTATACCTGAAATCTCAAAACCCCACTAGAAGAGCAAGGAGGATTGAGCTTCAACGCATCCACAGCCTCTTTAATACTCTGGAGACCATGCTCAAGTGTCAAAGCTGGAGGCAAAGTGTGGGTAATGCAGGTCTCCACCACCAAATCACCATCTTCCAATTCATTAGCATCGATTATGGGACCATCAAACCTCACCCCATTAACCAACTAATAAAATCCCAACAACAAGAAACGATCACAAACCAGTTTCAAACGACCTATAAATGAAAAGAATATAAAAAAAAGGGATGTAAATGAAGCACCTTGAGATTGCAGGAAAGGAAATCTTTTTTGCAGAAAAGCGGGAGTCTTGTATATGGGGTTGGGTTTTTGGTGTGAAAAAGATGGTTCTTGAGGTGGGGTTTTGGCGTTAATGCTAAAAATGGTATGGAAAGAGTGTCTCTTAGTGATAACATTAGAGATTTTTTGAGCTTTTTTCTGAAATCCTGAGACGAAAGAAAGGCTTCAGAGCAAAGAGTCAAACTTCGAAGAAGAAATGAAATGGATAGATGAGAGAAGCTGTTGGTTGCTTTGGCGCTTCTTATTCCTATAATTGTAAATTAAAAATTTGGGCCTTCACCTACCAAATCACAAGAGCTCTACTAATAAATAAATTAATTTTAATTTTAATTTTAAGTTTAAGGTTTAAGTTTTTAACAAATATTAAAAATCAAGTTTAGATATTTGATATTGATTTTTAATCGAGGGTAAAGTATGAAGAGTTAAATTTTAATCGAATTCATATTCAAATTTCTCCAAATTAATAAGTAGAAATTTAGATTTTTATGCTTTTCCTAGAGTTAGATCAACTTACTTGCCCAAATTTTTTTTTAATAAAGAGTGTAGAGAGAATAATATCTTAGGTAAAATTTTCTAGGACAAAATCCATATAAATTATTATTGCATGAAATTAAAAATTTCCACCTCAGCAAAAGCCTGATGTCTGACGTGTGCGCGCTCTAATGATATTAGAAAAGTCTAAAGTCTGGAAAGTCTGAGGTTGGGTCACACAGGACACACGCCCTGCACAAGTTTTCTATATTCCACTATAAGCTATCAAACTACCCCAACCTTCTCACTAAATTTACCACACAATCAACAATTTCCAACCTAAATTTTGCAAGACAAGGGGGGACATTTTAGACATTTAACATATAATATAACTAAATTAGAAAGTGTCAAAGGAGGCAAAATCTTAAACATGAGTAATCATAGGCAAAACAAAATATTTCATTTCCTCCAACCCCTCATTATTACCAACATAATATAAAATCCTAAGGAGCCAAACTAAAGAGTTACTGCAAAAATCTTGGCAGGCATGGCCTCAGTTCCAAACTTCCATGCACTCCCCATGTTTCTTGTTGTTACCATGATCTTGTTATCGACTACTCCACTTGCTTCGGGGCAATGTGAAGCAGAATCCAAAAATGCATGCCAAGACAAGGCAGAATCCATGAAGCTGAAAATCATTGCCATTGTTGCAATCTTATTATCTAGTATGATTGGTGTGTGCTCACCATTGTTTTCTCGTCTATTGCCATCGCTTAGACCCGAAAGGGACTTATTCATTGTGGTCAAGGCGTTTGCTTCTGGTGTTATTCTAGCAACCGGGTACATGCACGTGTTACCGGATGCTTTTAACGACTTGATGTCCAAGTGTTTGCCTGAGAATCCGTGGAGGAAGTTCCCTTTCACAACTTTCGCGGCAATGCTGGCTGCGCTGGTGACCCTCATGGTGGATTCGTTTGCCATGAGTACATACAAGAAACGTTGTGCTAAAGCTTCAGTGGCTGATGCTGGCAATGGTGCGGGACTGGAAAATGGGAATGTACAAATAGAGATTTTTGGACAAGGACAGGGCCATGCAGTTGAGAAGAATGATAAAGCATCACAGTTGTTAAGGTGTCGAGTTATTGCTCAGGTATGTATGAAACTTTGAATCCTAAAATGTTGTAGTAATGCAGAATCTTCTTGTTTTTGACAATCATCACAACAAACTAGATTAACTTGACTCAATTTTCGTTGCCCCTGTAACAGTTTTAATGAGAATATAAATTCACCAAATTTTCTTTGTTTTCTGAAGTGAACTTGTTGTAGATGACCATTTACCTCTTTGGACAGTTTCTGGTTGAATGTGTGTGTCTTTAGGCTTCTAAGTGTTCATTAGAAGCAAACCAAAATGCTTTTTCATTGATTAATCAATCCATATATATAATTTATGTCACAGAATTTGGTCCACGAAGGTGTCGTTATCTGGTTTTCCAGCATTGTGCATATAATCACATAGATTTGCTAAATGCAGGTATTAGAGTTGGGAATTATAGTTCATTCGGTGGTAATTGGTCTTGCAATGGGAGCCTCTGAGAATCATTGCACGATAAGATCACTCATCGCTGCTCTTTGCTTCCATCAAATGTTCGAGGGAATGGGACTAGGTGGATGCATACTACAGGTGATCCAACTCTCCAGTCTCTCACAAACACCATTTTTTCATTCAATTACAGATTGTTCTAGTCCATGCAGCTTTGGTTTTTTCCTCTTATCAATAAACATTGTGTCTTCAGGCTGAATATGAGCTCAAAATGAAAGCAACCATGGCATTCTTCTTCTCGGCCACAACTCCTTTCGGAATTGTTCTAGGAATTGGTTTGTCAAGTGTTTACAGTGAGACCAGCCCAACTGAACTCATTGTTGTAGGGCTGCTAAACGCTAGCTCAGCAGGGTTGCTGAATTATATGGCTTTGGTGGATCTCCTGGCAGCGGATTTTATGGGGCCTAGGCTTCAAACAAATATGAAGCTCCAGGTTTGGTCTTATATGGCAGTGTTGCTTGGTGCTGGGTTCATGTCATTGATGGCAAAATGGGCTTAGCCAGTTCCTCGTGTGCTCAACATACCATGTCTTTAATTTGCTACTGGGTAATTCATCTTTCAGAATTCAGAAAATAGAAAATAGAAAATATATTAGTGTAATTTGCTTTGTTGACCAAGAACAAGAAAAAAACCAAGTCAAGAAAGATTTAATATGTAGTAGGAGTATGTGAAAAACAAAGTAGAACAAGAAAAGGAGAATTTGCCTGCCTAACAGTCATCACAAACAACTTTGAGCCTGGTTTATTGCAGAAGAGAGAAGAAAATACTTCCAACTTTTGGGCATCTAAAATTTCTCAGAAATAATATATCATACTAATAAACATGGTTTTATTTCTGATCGAGTAAATTTGGTTACATCACAATTAATCAATCACCAAATCCTTAAACCATAAACCCCTTGATCAACCAGGAATTTGGTCTTGACTAGGATCAATGATAATAACATTTGCCTGGATCCAGAGAATTTTGGATGATGTAGGTTCCCAACCCACTTGTGGCCCAAGAAAGCAATTTTGGCGTATTTGATTTCAACCCTGTAGCTCCACAGTAAAGTTTTCAAGAAAGTGGAATAGATTTGAGGCTCTATAGGCTTTGTTTCAGAGGCCACATGCCTGCAACCAAGACATGATAAAAGCGTGGAGGTGAGTGTTGAAAAGTTCCTAGATTAAGACAGTGAGCATGAGAAACTATTGGAAAAGTGCATGCCTACACGCTCCTGATTACACTGAGCTCAGCTGCAGATATTAACAGCAAAAGAAACCCAAAAAGATTTTGTTTAGGGTCAGCTCCTCTTGATGCTACCAGTGGAATTGGCAACATGCTTGAAAATGGATGTCTAGGTTCGTTTTCTCAATTTGTCACCAAACCATTACCCTTCCTATTATAATGATGACAAATTTCACGGCTCATTCCAGGTCCATAACTAAAATCAAAACAGTTTGCAAACTTCAATTTGTCAATATCGCTATAATTAAAATTGTTTAAACGTTACATCAGATGTAGATGTCTTTAAACCAAAGCTTGCAGCCAGAAAATTTCTTTGGTGCGAGGATGGGCAACCTGGCAATCTATCAGGGCAGAATTCTGCTATAAATAAATAGAAAATGCTTATAAAACACCTCCACAGAACGATGATATAGACAGGGTGCTTTCGCCATATGGGAATTTTTTTTTCCATTTCCACCATTTACAATCTTTGGTCACTGATCTGCCTTGCTGTCCTATGTTTGTTGGTTATAACTCACCTTTCGCTTGGCCAAATACATGGCTTGAAACCTTTAAGTAGCCCCTTTTCCCCCCTCGAGTTATATCACAAGTTGCTAACTTACCCAACATCAATTGACAGGTACCTAACAGGTGAATTATAATTGCATACAAACCTACCAGAATCATCCATTAGACTTTGCAGGGATCGATCAGGGTCAAAAGTTAGTCTTATATATCAACAATGCTTCTGTTTCTGTGTGTATCCATAAGTTCAGATGGATCAATAGTTAAAGCTGTTTAGAGCAATTGCTAGTTTGTAAAGATGAAGATGGACCAAGTAACTAATATTAATAGTGACCACATATCAAAAGAAGTATAAAGACAAAGAAGACAATAGCAGAATTATGGACAAAGTTGATATTATATGATTATACCATTATGCTTCAATGTGTGAGAAAGGAAATAATACAAGGCAACCAATTTTGTCCCATTCGAAAATGGGGAGGCCAATAGGCCTAAAGTGTCCCCTCGTGCAATCAAAAATGCACTCATTGCCTTTCAAGACCTTTCGCATATGGCTTTTGGCTCTTTGTGAGTGGCTTTTGTATACCCTGTGAATGAGCCATTCTTGCTCCTAGATGACTTTTCCATAGGAGTAAGAGGGTGAGGAATTAGCTATAATGCAGGAGCCTGTTTCCTGGATCTTTCTCGAGCGTATAGTCAACCGCAAGTATACCTGCCGTAAATTCTAAAATCTCCAAGCACTTAAAATACAGTACAGAAGAAAACTAATTGGCAGATAAAATGTATCAGATGCCAGTACAAAGTACAAGATGCACTAAAATGAGGTCAGCAACTCAGTTGCGGTAAAGCAGCCATGCTGCTCTTTGACACATTTATGTTCTGTATTGCTTGGACAGTGAGATTGAATACAATGAAATTTAAGCTATTTTCTAGTAGTATTATTTTTCATTTCTTATTCTGTGAATAAGGTACAGTCTGCTAGCTATATATATGTTAATTCTGTACATAAGCATTGGAGGACAAGTAAATTGACTGGCAGACATAATATCTAAAACAATCTTGGACTGTAATAGATCATGAAGCAAGATCATAAATGGGAAACCATAGTTGGATATAACATGGTCTACTTTTCACATATAGACAACCATATATGGGTTAGTTAACCCTACATCGGTTCGCAGTCTGAAAACTGTTATGAAACTTGAGCTAGCTAGTCGTCCCATGATGCAATATACTTGGTAATGGAGACACCAAAGTTTTGAAGTTGATGCTTACGCAACTTTTTTGGTTAGGTTTCAAAAGTGATGATCATGATGATAAGTAAAGCATCACACATCTCCACAAAGCCGGTATGAGCATATTGCTTAAATGCATATGTCATTAGTGACTTGGCTGGTTAATGCGTGGGGCTAATGAGGCTTGTGGCTCAGGGTACTTGGAGAATCCCCTTAATCATTCTCATAGAAATTCAAATAATATACTAAGATGGTTCATCGATCGCGCATATCAACCTCTTGATGCTGATTCGTTTTCGGGAATATGGCATGAGATCACTAAGCAAGCGACCAATGAGTTACCAGTAAGAGCTTAGGTCTTCCCATTGGATTAACTTTCAAGACAAATTCACAAGGCGTGTGGACCTTCATCATTGATGAATATTCTGATAGATAGAGATTGATCACTGTGGCACGTCTTCTGGTTGCAAGTTTGGCAACACTGTGACTTTAGGATTGTACTAGGAAGAATATGATGGGGACACCAATCCTTTCATGAACAAAATATCCAATGATTGATGAATGGCTCCTGTAGGAACTCTTGGCAATGTCAAAGCTCAAGGAATAGCACTGTTAAACCAGAGCCAGAGGGATAATGAACAAGTACTGATCCATTTATATATTATATGGAGATCACTAGTTAAACTAAAACATTTCTTTAAAGCACCTAAACAACTTTAGTATCCACATTGTTAGTGGATTAAGACCTTAACAAAGTTACGTCAGCTCTAGAAAACAAGCGTGCAAGTCAGAATATTCTAAATGCACCATCCACCATTATTATTATAACAACAAACAAACTATGTGTCAATGACAAGAAGGCAAATGTGAAGATTTTGAAAAACATCAGTAAAGAAAAACTGATGGAAATTGCAACTTGTCTTTTAATAAGATGTGGGGAATGAGGATCATGAAATTTAGCAGAAGAGGAAAGATGATGATGAGCTTATCCTATTTGAACCAATTACTGCAAAATGTGATGACCTCAGGAAAGAATTGGAAAGGGAAGAAAGGAAAAAAAAAAAAAGAAGAGTTGTTTAAGTGGGGTGAAAGTGGAGACAGTGCACATTTGGTACAGGTGATAGTACCAAAATTTTTGCAATTCCATGATGGAGAAGCCTAAAAAGATTTGAAAGCAGATGCTGATATGGTAGCCTGTGTGGTCACAGAATTTTCAAGAGACTTCTGCCATTACTGAAGTAGCCAATAGTTTAAGACAATAAAATTGTCAGAGGCAGTAGGAAAAGTAATGCACCCTATATTGCATAACCAATATGCATGATGAATGACTGTTTGCCAATATGCAAGTATAAAGCAGACACTCCTGTTACAATCGCCATGGCTTCATTCACCTTTTGATAAAGGCTTTTTCATTTAGATATTACATAAAACCACCTTACAGTGAAATATAGTAGTTTAACTTCAATGTCCATGAGATCATTGAGTGTGGGAGGCCTAATTGCTTCCAGAATTAGAAACAAATTTTGAACTATGGACATACTTATTTAAGGCTTTGACAACAACAATTTACTAGGAGAACTGAATGTTCTTCTTAACATGTAACAAACTAAGCTTTATTAGTTTCATTATGAATTTGGATCCAAACATGTTAAAATATGTGGTCATGTGCACATCCACGCACATTGGCACAAGTGTGGGAGGGAGAGAGAGAGAGTTCATGTTGGGTTGAGTTGACGGGCTGTGCAATTGGGTGCAGGAATGGTGCACCAGACACACAAGGTCACTAGTAAAAGGACCCACTTGGCACAATTATGTGTTTATGTTGCCCTCTCAGATGATGTTTGGCACCAAAAGGATTAGGCGTTAAATCCAGTCCCCCTCCGTACCTAGCACTTCTTTCACATTTGTGGTGCCCCTCCTCCTCTGTCTGCATACTAGCTATAGCAACAACTTAGGCCAGGCACGTATGAGGATAAAGAAAGCAATAAGCCATTCATGATCCCTTTTAATTCTTCTTTTACTTTTCAAACTTTTTTGTTGTTTTCTTTAATTGGTAGGACCCCAGAAACTTAGCTCATCTCGAAATTTTCCAATGATTAATCAAATCAAGGCATTTTCATGTATTGAAGAAAGATGTCCAATTTTTGGCAGTGCAGAGGATTAATTTGGTATGGTGTATGCTTGAATGCATGTTGTGATTCTAAAGGTGTTTGCATATTCATGATTTGGCTTTTGTAGCGACCTAGTCCTTCTCTTGACCCATCTCATTTCCTAAAATCTAAACATATTTGACATCATAGTTGCCACAGCTTTCTGGCATTACTGCTAATTGGTATAGACGGCATGACAGGTCAGTGCTGTGAAGGATTAAATTCTGCTAATTGCAGAAGGAATGTGAGTGATACCACCAAAATTGATGAACAGGGCAAAATTCAACTTACATCACACAGTTTAGTCAAATTACTAGTGATATATGTCAGTTGCTCATATTCTGCACCTGAAATCATGGATGAACAGCCAATTTGCCATTCACCTTCCACAAATAGCATATTCTATGGTACCCACACGCTATCAAGTTGTAGGAGTGACATATCCCAGCTTTGTGTATTTTTCTCCCCACAAAACTTACTATCAGTCAATCATGTGTGGTCCAACTCCTTTTGGCAGCTTTAGATTTTCAGGTGTTGCTCAAAAAGTTTAGCTTTGATTCTTCTTTTTCGTATGTGTGGAGCATAAAAATAATTATCTGCATGAAGGGTTTTAACAATGCTTCCAAATTTCCCATTCATGAGAGATCACAAATCTCTGCATTCCCTTAGTCCTATCAGATAATGGAATAAGGCAAACCTCTCTAAGTTGGTTCTTCATCTACTCTACATAATAGGTGTATGATCCATGCGAATGATAATTTTCAAAGACAATGACCATAATTTTCACAGTTGAGCACACATTGGTACTCTGACTAAACCTCCCGAAGGAGAGCAGAATTCTTCAAAACCCTGAGAAATTTTATGTTAATTGGAGTACTTGATGAGTAACTGAAGGAAACAAATCCTTTTCCTAAAGTTGGAACATTTTTTATACAATCCCTTCCCTGTCTATCTTCGACAACATCTTAGTCAAACAACACTGAGATAAATATTACCCCTCTGAAGGGCAGTTCTGTAGTTTGACCCCATATTTTAATAGTGCAAAATGAGGGAAAAGAAGGACAATGGAAGCTGCTTTTGCAATGACAAGTTCATAACAGGTGGGGCATAACTTTGCTGCATTTGACGTCGGCGCAGGCTAGCTAGGAAGGGAATAAGGCATCAAGAAAGCTGTTAGGACTAGGACAGTAGGAATATTAAGGCTTGATTCTGTAAATCGAGTATAATCTTTTGTCATCATTTCTATCTATGACAGCAGTTCTCCCTTTGCATTCATGCACTGATTAACGTTATATATAGAAGTAGTGCAGAATTTCAAAACATTATTTTACCTAACCTTCTTCGGATGTTTTGCAGTGAAACATATTCTCCAGTTGCTCCCCAATTCCTATCTAGTCTTTTTCTTTAAGAATTTAGCAGCCTAGAGCGGTTCCTTTTAGTGGGGAATCACCTAAAATAAGCTTTGTAGTGTTATTAAACACGGAAACGAATTAGATGTGGATAGAATATTGGTAATCTATTAACAAATAGCTGAGAAAACATGCGTTTGCAAGTTGCTGCCTCTGAGATATGCCAAGACTTTTTTTATCTGATCTTTCTTTTATTAATCTTTCCCTTATCATGTTTGCAAGTGGGCCTCAAGGGATATAGATTACCAGCAATATTGTATAATTAATCATCAACAAACAAACTGATTATTCTGACAAAGATACTGCCATTTTCTTAGTTTCAGGTTATAAATAGTACTACTTTAGAAAGGTGCTTTGGGTACTTGAGATGGTAAACGTGCCAATCGATGATACGTCATGAAAGAATAACAAAATTGATAACCTGTTAAGAGGCACTGAACTATTCCCACACGTAGATTGCAAGATAACTCTTCTATAGTGTTCTTCAGTCAATGTCGTGGGATAATTTTTGATACACAACATATCAGATAAAAAGCAACTCAAGGCACGTATTAAACTATTAGGATGGAAGATAACTTTTCCTAACAAAAGCTTCATGTACTGATCAGGACTATTGCTTTAAACCAGTGGCTTTGGTGGATTAAAGTTTGCCTCAAGGGATCCATATATGCAAATGAATGATCTCCAAGAAGAGGAAAAGCTGGAAAGATGAAGAAGTCAAGCATAAGTATCAGGAGAGAAACAAGAATCATAGTTAAAATTGCCCAGTTTCAGTTCAAATGAAAGACAATGAGATTGCAGGGATTTTTTTTTTTTTTTTTTTTTTTTGCTCACTGAGATTGCTGGGATTTAGGTACCTGATGTTAAACTATATCTAGATAATTGCACTCTTATGGGACCGTCCAATCTTAAATTTGAAGTGCCTAGTGAGTCATCTGATTATAATAAAATTAGTCATAGAAACTATGTTTAATTTAATGGTTTACTTTTAAACTGGACTTCATTGCGTCATCAGGCACAAGGCCTTATTCCCTGCTAGAATTTTGAAGTATGAAAACATGTCCTGAGATTGACTTCGACACCATTTCTCAATTGCCTTTTCTTCTTTCTTTAAAACATTCCTCACTCAAATTATTACTCCCATATCAGCAAGTTTTCTCTCTTCTAAGCATCATATCAGATGCCAGATGATTAGCCAAATCTAAAATTCTATGGCGTGCTCACACACCTGATCTCATGCATGCATATATACATCAATGCATACATACAGACATACGCGTCACTATCCCACGACTGCAACACCTGTAGCAGTATTGTTGCCTTTTTAGAAATAATGGATGGGATGTAAAGCGAGTTGTGCGTCTGCTACCACAGCATTCATAAATAAGATAAATTAACCTGTCAGTTCACATTCACATATTTATGATAAATGTTTCAATTCTGCTCTTGTAAGCCCTGATACTGTTACACTTGTTGCTGAAACTGGCCCACCTCGGAAGCCCTTTTCCTCCTATAAAAGCTCTCCATTCATTCCGTCCTCCCCTACCTTCAAAGGCTAAACAATCACTGCAACACATTACAACCCTTCAGTTTCAGGCGTCGACTTCACAACTTAAACCATGATTCCTGGTGAGCTCACAGGACTCCGCTACCTAGCACCAGAAAACCCAATCCTGATTCCAGCCAACCTTGGCATGATGCAAAATACTATACCAGATTTTAATTTCAATAGATTCTTGAGCAACCTACCCATTTCCCACATCCCACTGCCTGCTCATGAATTCACTGCACAGTCTTCAAGTATCAGCAATCATTCAACTTCAGACGAGGCTGAGGAGCACCAGCTCAGCATCATCGATGAGAGGAAACAACGAAGAATGATATCTAATAGAGAATCTGCTCGTAGGTCAAGGATGCGGAAACAGAAGCACCTGGATGAACTTTGGTCACAGGTGATTAGGCTTCGCAACGAGAACCACAGTCTCATGGACAAGCTGAATCATGTATCAGAGTGCCATGACCTAGTTCTTCAAGAAAATGCAAGGCTCAAGGAAGAAGCCTCCGATCTTCGCCAAATGCTGACTGACCTAAAAATTGGTAGTCCTTATTCTCTTGCTTTGAGAGAGCTGGAAGACATTCCCTGCAACACTGCTCACCTGAGAGCCGAGTCAACAAACCAATCAATTGCTAACTCTGTAGACTTGCTTCATTGAGATGAGAGCTATCTTGCCATATATAACTATTCTGTGTTCCTCAGTTTGCTACGGTTATTAATCAAGCTTTTGGCTTAGTTTGAGCTGTATGAGATTAGAATTAAACCATGCAATAACATCTTTTGATCATTTTATCCTAACTCAGCTTAATGGTTTACATACGTCACCTACACAATCCATAGTCTGAAGCAACTGTTTGCAGCTCTTCTCGCCGCATAACATTCCAGAGCATAATATGTGAAAATGATACCTGCAATGGTCCATCAGAAACAAATCAAACACTCAATCATGACCTTTATCTATTAATCATTTTACGAACCCCACCAAACTCTGTTTATAGAATTTCACCTGAGATATGGATTAAAGAAAGAACAGTAAATAGCACTGAGAGACTAAAGAAAGAAATCCTGACGCCTAATATGAATTATATTTCAACAATTTTACTGCCATAAGGGGAAGTAACATTTTTCTTTTCTTTTTCCATGTGCCCTGTACAATGGTTAAGAAACAAGTTGCTTTTAGAGTGGTGGCCCTTATGTGAACAGGATCCAGTCATGCCACAAGGAGGCCCCATAGCCAGTAAAATCTCCAGTGTTGCTCACAATAACAGGGGCAAGAGGACAAATGGTGGTGGAAGTGCTGCTAGTAGTGGCTCATCATTCAAATAACTACTATACCAAGCAAAACATTTGAAAAGGCTATCCACTAACATACCCAAAAGTACTATTTTCAGCTTTCTGTGAGGGCACCGATTTGCCTGCCTAGCTTGGGTTCAACCCAGCTTACATTGTTTTCACCAAAATGAAGGCGACATCAACCGCAGCCTACGGTTCAGGTGCTGCTTGAACAGTTCCCTTTTACAGAATGCCAGAACCAACTGCACTAGTAAGTCCTATCCATATCTCTGTTGCTTTCTCGTTGCTACGTGGATGATCGTGAAATTCGTGCTTGCACCTATGTTATGGATAATCTTCCAAGACATGGCGTCAGTTTCTGCATAAATGGAAACAACCAGGCTTTGTTTGTTCTTTACACATAAAAAGGTAATGCAGGCTACAGTTAGACCGTTTCTTATTTACGCATCTCTTAATCTTTATGGATGATTGTTTTATTGGTACTTATAGTTCCTTTCCTTTACCTGTCTGTTGGCTGAAAACTCTACAGCAGTGAACAAATCTGCTGCTTAGTGCGATACTGTTTACCTGACCAAAAATAAGTTCTTAAGTTTCATTGATTCTCACAACAATATGTCCATGAAATCATAAGCCATCCTGTATGTTGAGATTGTGAATTTGCATGATTCTTGTATAATCTTCAACTGCTTTGCTTTTATGATATTCTAAAGTTAATAGCATTTCAGAAAGTATCAGACCATAGTTCCAGAAAAATTCAAAGAATGCATCTTTGGGGCTCAAGAATCAGAATATCTTTTTTAAGGGATCAATGGGCCATCCAGATTAAGCAGCATATCAAGTGTACAGTACAATATTCAAGCTAGTCTTTTCAGAATAAGGAATCCAAACAATAATAATGAACAGCATGTGGTGATTGGTGGGATCAAATAGTAATGACAATGATCATTAATAAAATTAAATCAATACTTTAGTCACCTACTTATAATCTTGCTGAAGAGGCTTAAGTTGAAACTCAATTTACTCACCGCAAAAATGCTGTTCTTTTTTCCCCATAACGGACAAGAACAGACACACCCACATGCATGTATATCTTAATGGAAAATTTTCTCAATTGTAGAATGCAGAGTCAGTTCCCCCCAAATTCAATGACCCCATGTCAGCCTTTTTTCTTTTTCTCTTTTTGGTTTCTCATCTTGATGGTTCTTGGTTACCATTTACAGAGAGACACATCAATATGAAAAGAAAGAATGCTAAAGGCACTTCTTAAATGCATGAACTTAAATGATTGATTCTAGTTCCTAGGCAATCAAATGTGCTTATCCTTACCATAATGATCCAAGAGAACTATTGCTAGGTCAACATAAATCTATATAATCTAGTTGAAAATTGTATTAAATCATCCTGAACAATCAGTGGTGGTGATGATAGCAGGTAAACCCATAGTTCAGTTCTAGAGACGACACTTGGCAATAAGGACAGCATTAAGGATCACTGTAACCTAACTAAAAAAATTTACTCTTATGACCTAGAAGGCAAGAAATCATGAACTCCTCTCACCTCACAATGTGAACAAGGGATGCAATTAGAATATGGTAATGTTATTTTACTATGAAATAAACAATCTAATCTATACTAATAACTCCTTAAATAAGTCTGGAACTGATAAAAATGACAGTGAAAAAACGGAAACAGGCATGCCTTGAAATCCTTTACTAGTAGTGCTGGGTTCCAGCCCAATTTCAGTTTTCAGTTATCTAGTGATTTCGGCGCCAAGGAAAGGGTATCTAGCAAAGCATTGGACTTGTCCTAGGATCTCAGAAGTAAGGACTTTGTTCAAATAAAAACAGACAAATCCATTCAGTCTTGATTGATGCATGCAAGAGTTCTGTTAGCTTCAGGATCTCAGCTCTCGGAAAATCTGAAGCCCAATAAACTTCAGGGCTAAGTGCCCAATTGACCCAAGGAAGAAACTAGGTTCAATTCTCAGAGCACGTCTTCCCACTAAAGGTTGGAGCCTTGGACCATGACTTCCTAGCATGTCCAATTTAAGATATTGGTTGGGTTTTGACTGTGAGAACAGCAACTTGAAAAGAGTTTGAGTAAAATACTCTAATTTCATAAAATTTTAATCGTAGTTTTATGTGAATTTATTAATATTTAAAATAAATAATTCATCATTTGTTAACATGTAAATATGAAATGTGTAAAATATATTTTTTTTATTTATTATTTTTTTTTCTCTCAAGTCGACTGATAATGCTTTATTACATCGATCAATCACCCTATGACAAGATCTAATCGGATCTCCCTAGAGAAGCATGATTTGGTCGAGCTCTTTTAGCCACACATCCCAAGGGCGCACTAGATCAATGTTTCCCTTGGGAGCAAAATTTAGTCGAATCTGATGCTCTTCAACCAGAAGATCTAATCTCGAGGTGGCCGATCGACAAAAGGTAAGTTAGAGAATTTTTTTTTGAATAAAAAAGAAAAAATTTTAAAAATTAAAAATTATAATTTATATAATTTGATAATTTTTAAAATTAATAAAAAATAAAATTATCTAAAAAGATATTACCACATTATCAAACTAATAAAAAAATATTAACAATTAAATTTATGTGTTCATCGAAATATATTTTTGTAAAAGAAATAATTCATTTCGAATATTTAATGGAGCCGTGTACAATTACAACTAGAAAATCATGATATTTTACCAAAGATTTTCCTAATGATAGAAATTTGACAGATCATCCCACTATCTCAAGGATAATCCACCATCAACCCACATGCTCTTGCTATTTACTTATGGTACAACACCTGACCTGATCAAGAGCCAATTACAAAATTAACGCCTACATGAGAATTAAAGATTGAATTCTCTGTTCTTGTGTTCAAATATTTAGTCCTATCATATAACACAGGCTCATTACAATTTACAGGGCCATAGCTTGAATAGAGTACATAAGAGTTTAAGTGAATGGTAAAATCAACATCAAAAAGTAAGCAGTTCAAAAAATGAGTTTGATTACTTTCCATTGGTAAAACATTACAAGAGTAAAGAAGCAAACAAGAGGATCATGGCTCATCTTTTTCTTGGGTGTAAATATAATCCGTATGAGCAGCCAAGGACCTCCTAATCAGACATTCTTCACCATCCAAACCTTTGCACTCATCATCACTGTAACTTGATTCCTGTAAATCGTCAACATACAAAACCCCTGTCAAAATATGCCCACCAAAACCAAAAACAACATCATTTCCCAGGAAACAATACTTACTGGTAAAGAAAATGGCATCTGAGGTTCATCACTTTGTTGCAGAATACTGGTTGACAGAAGCCTGCTCTGTGCTGTAGATAGCACAAGCAAAGCCAACATCAAGAACGCGAAGGTCTTACTCTTTGCCATGCTTTTTCCTTTTTTTTTTTCCTTTTTCAGTTTAAAGAGAGCTCGGAGGAATGGGTTGAGCTATGCCTAAATAGGGGGTAATGGTATAGCTAGACCAGGGCTGCAGCCATCATTTATATTAGTAGCACTATGTACGACTGTTGGTGAGGGCAATTCACCTTAGGTTCCATGAATGAAGCATTGAAATCATAAAAGCAAAAAGTCAAAAGATTGGCAATACCCAGTTGTGGGGGAAGTCATGGGTGACTTTTTCCTAGGAAACATCGCCATTGATCGACATCATTGAGAACCGTATCAAAATATATATATTTTTTTCTTTGGATGATGATGCAGAATTGCAGAGCAGTGTGCGATGGCAAGCTAGCTGAACATGCAGGTGTAAAATAGATACCAAGCTCTCCCGCATGTGGTACACAACTGTCAAATCATTAGGGTACTCGGGTAAATTTTTAGGATATCAAAATAAATATTATAATAATAATAATACATCAGCAGTAATTTTTTTTAACTTTATAAGTAAATTTTATAATTAAATTTCAGGTCTATATTTTATTTATCAAAATCATAAAAACGAGGTAGTACTCACCGACAAGCTATAAAAAGATTAAAACAATTTATTAAACATGTCGAGAACAATGCGATGATATTTATGAATTGACTAAGCAATTTAGCATTTCAAGGTATTTCAATGAAATAAAAAAAAAAAACACATTATTTTATGATATTTTATTTATTATTGATTAATTTTATATTAAATATCATTTTAAAATAATTTATAATGATATTATAACAAGTATTAATCTCTATTGTCGTTCTTTTCATGAAGAGTCGTTACATGTTACGTTTGTTTCTTTACGAATGAGAGAGTATCAGGATAGTGATAAAAAAATTTTACATTTATTAAGTTGAAGGTATTTTAAATATATATAAATATAATAATGATTACTTCTCTTATTGTTAATTGATTTTCGATTGAATGTTCATCTTAAGAAATTCAATTTAATGTTTTCATTTTATCTAATGACAAAAAATTAAATTATCTAAGCTTTCCTTTTTTCTAATTTTTCGTTTATATAAGAAATATTACTTTTTGTTTAGTTTATGTTTTTATTATTTAGGTTTTGTTATTTATTTTTTATTTTTTTAAGAATGGTAGTAAAGCAAAAAGTTAAAAGGCAAAACTTCTAAATTTGTATTATATTTTATTCAAATATATTTTTACTTAAATTTAGATATTATTAAGTGATTATTTTTCGGAATCTCTCTTTGTCAAATAAAAAATAATAATACTTGAAAAATCCTTAACTTATTCAATAAAATTCAAATAAATCTTTATTCTTTTATTACATTTAATTAAGTTTTATAATTTTTATTTTATGTCAAATAAGTTTTAATAACTAGAGGTCAATTACTTGTTATTTTTATACCCAAGTGATAATAACACATGATTATATCGATATTTCAAATTAAAATTTATTATAACATATTTACACGTCACGTCAGTATTACATGACATAAAATGATCAGTAGTATTTTAATTAATAATATTTAATCAATTTGTAGTGATAAAAATTTATTTATTTTGAAATAAAAATGTAAAAATTTAATTAAATATAATAAAAATAAAAATTTATTTAAATATTTATAAATATAATTTAATTTTTTTAATATTATGTAAAAAAATTCAACCCATGCCTAAGTCGAAGCTTACATTTGTAGGTATGAACCCTACTTAAAGCCCGACTTGAACCGGTCTAGGCCCAGTCCATGGAAAACTCCGATCCAATGAGCAGGCAGGCAGGCTATTCTTGTAGCCATGGAATAGCGCCAACAACAACTGCAAGATATTTTCTCGTTATCCTGTTAGTTTCCTTCTTCCTATTGTTAGGATACTATCCATGTATATATATATCTATGAATATCAACTGTTTTTCGAAAACCATCAATCCAAAAACTCAATCATGGCATCTTCGCCGGCTCCAATCTCTGGAATATCTTTCGCCAACCCAACACTGCCCAGAACCAAGAAGGCATCAGCTTCACATTATCCCATCCCGAAAAAACCCAGACCCCTGGCCAAAGAGATTTACTTCAACCATGATGGGTCTGCCACTAAGAAGCTTCAGGTCACTGTCTATGATCAAAGCACATTACATTCAACTGACTCTGATCACTAAAACTTAAGCTTACATCCAGATGGCTTTCTTTTCTTTTTTTATTTCATCGTGTTCTGTTCTTCTTTCTTTGTTGGTACGATCCAGGCAGGTGTAGACAAAGTGGCAGAGCTTATTGGGGTTACATTGGGACCGAAGGGAAGAAATGTGGTTCTGCAAAACAAGTACGGACCTCCCAAGATTGTTAATGATGGAGAAACTGTTCTCAAGCAGGTTTTCTATTTTCTACTTGGACCCATCACTCCATCACTTCTTTACCCTTTGTTTTTTGCTCCTTTCTTGATATGGCAATTGGAGTTTTCATTAATACCCCAAAAAATTTTGGTTTTTATCTTCTTGAATTGTTGTAGCTAATTCCTTTAGCTGGAAATTTACAGGAGTCTGTAAATTAGGATAATATATCAAGAGCTATTCAAGATAACCAGCATAAATTGCTTGAAAATAATGGACTGTCAGAAATTGGTACTTCAGGGGCTCTTGTTTTTGGAGTATTAATATGCTATTTAATCTTTGTTGCACATTCTCAAATATGGTTTGTTTAATGCTAGAAGCAACTTAAAAAGAATCACAGAAGACCTTTCTGCATTTCTCTTCTCATGTTGATGTATTGTTCACCAGGGTATTCAACCAATATGGATATGTTCAGAAACTCTTCCTATGATTTATCATGAAAGGTCATTATCATTTAGTTGTTTATTTGGGCATTCAAATAAATTTAGTGATATTTGAAGATGCATTAGTACAGCTGCAGAAGCTAATATCAGGAACGAAGAGTAAAATGACCCCTTGTAGTTCAAACTTAATACAGTTTGGTTCTTTTTTTTTTCTGAATCGTATCTCAATTGTTTAGATTGAGTTGGAGGATCCGTTGGAGAATGTTGGTGTTAAATTAGTGAGGCAAGCCGGTGCAAAAACAAATGACCTTGCTGGTGATGGTTGCACTACATCTATAGTCCTTGCTCATGGTCTAATTACAGAAGGTGTGAAGGTAAGAATCAGATGGTACTATGAAGCTACAATTTCAATCTGATCATCCCATTCAAGTGTATTTGTGATTTCAATTTATTAAGTACGCTTCTGGTTTGTATAGCTTCAAATGGGAGTTCTGTCAACTTTTATAATCAATAATTCTGTTTCTTCCAGGTAATTTCAGCTGGAATGAATCCAATTCAAATTGCCCGAGGGATTGAGAAGACAGCAAATGCCCTTGTTTCTGAACTCAAATTGATGTCCAGAGAGGTGCAGAACTTTTTTAATTGCCTTCTTTTCCAGTCAAAAAAAAAAAAAAACAAAACCCCTCTATGTTCCAATTATTACTGGAAATGGAAATGATATTTCATATATGTTCCGAGAAGCTGAGTTGAGATTATCTCAGGCATGCCTTATGTGCGAATGGATAATATATTGCAGGTTGAGGATTGTGAACTTGCACATGTTGCTGCTGTTAGTGCTGGGAATGACTATACTGTAGGAAAAATGATCTCTGACGCTCTTCAACATGTGGGAAGGAGGGGTGTAGTCAAAATTGAAAAAGGAAAATGTAATGAGAACAGTCTACAAATTGTGGAAGGAATGCAGCTTGATAGAGGATATTTGTCCCCTTACTTTGTCACTGATCCAGAAAAGAGGATTGTTGAGTTCCACAATTGCAAGGTATGAACTTTAGGTATTTAAAACATGACATATGTTCTATAAAGTGATTAGAGGTATGAAATCCTTGATTGCAGTTGCTATTGGTTGATAAAAAAATCACACATCCAAAGGAGATGTTTAAAATATTGGACAGTGCTGTTAAAGAGAAGTACCCTATTGTGATAGTTGCGGAGGATATTGAGCAGGAAGCTCTTGCTCCAGTCATTAGGAACAAACTCAAGGGTGTACTGAAGGCAGCTGCTATTAAGGCCCCTGCGTTTGGTGAGCGCAAGAGCCACTGCTTGGACGATATTGCTATCTTGACCGGAGGTAACAAATACTGATATTCAAGTCAGCTTTAACATTAGAAATGTCTATATATCAGTTCGATCAGCTAGCATAGTTTATTTTATCCTGACAATACTGGAAACAAATTAAATAACGTTCTCAAGTTTACCACTTACTGCATATTGAATGTTCTCAAGTGTACCTGTCACTGCAAATGAAATGGCTCAATATATTTCAGTGGATAGATAGCATCTTCAGGCATAAATAATTATTTACAGTGGAATATGATCCCAGAGGGTAGAGAAAAGAAGCTATACATACCCAATAATTAAGTGCAATAGCTTTGACAACTGTTATTATTGTTATATGTGTTTAACCATTGAATGCTTGTCTATGAATTTATTTTGGATTCAGCAATGAATTCTTTACTTTATCTGAGATCTTTGTGCTAGTAATGAAGTGCAATTTCAAGATCTAAGCATAAAAGAATATATTTTCACTAAGCATATACTACTAGTAGAAAGGACTATAATGACCTACTGCCTATTTGTGAGGAAAAAGGTTCAAATCAGGAGTTGGCCTTGAAACTTGCTGGCTCCTCTGTTTATTTACTACGGCAGGATAAAAATGTATTGTTTAGAATTCAGGTCAAAGATTAAGGGGACCTTATTCCTCAGATTATTTGGATCATATTGCTTTCTTTTTGAATCTGTAGTAAAATCACTTCTGCAAGCAAATTAAATTGCCATCCTTCTCCCATGGAATTCTTCAGATTCCTGAACATTTTGCTTCTTTACAGTATTTAATTATTTTTTATAGGCTTTTCACATGTTGATCTTCTTTTCAGCAACTGTAATCAGAGATGATATGGGTTTGACCCTAGATAGGGCTGGGAAGGAGGTATTGGGCACTGCTACTAAGGTTGTGATAACTAAGGATTCTACATATGTGGTTAGTGATGGAAATACACGAGAAGCTGTTCAGAAAAGAGTTTCTCAGATAGAAAGACTGGTCGAGGTGCATATAACACTCTTGGTTTTTTCTTCTTTGCGTAATCAGTAATGCAACACACAATGCATACAGTGGTATGGAAACTAGGACCTCTCAACACCTCAGCCCATCCTTTGACCACTGGAACAAGCCCTCCTTGGAAACTCTGTCTATTATGACAGTTCCATATTGCTCTATCAATTGTATTGTTAAGTATTATACAATCACCTATCCTCTATATATTAGTCCATGTTGTGTTAATTGTCATTACTACAGCCTCACAATTGTACAAGATGCATTTTCCACCATGTAAATAAATCAAATCAGAAAGAGCTACTAATGTTAGCTAGCATATTGCAAATTTTCAATGGCTATAAGGAAAACTCTTAATGCCTCAGGTTTAAAATTGATTACAGAATACGAGGGTGAGGGAGGAAAGGAAATCTTATAGCTTAATTAAGATGTAGAAATCTACATATTTTCCCCCAATGATATTTCTAAAATATTGAAGAAAATAGGTGTCTAGTATTCTCTGTGAAAAGTGATTTAAGTACTTATTTTGCAGAACACAGAAGAAAATTTTCAAAAGAAGATACTCAATGACAGAATTGCCCAATTATCAGGACGAATTGCTATTCTTCAGGTGAGCTAATATACTTATAATTTTTAGCGATGAAACATCTAGATACTCTAGGAATGTCGAAAAACTTAAATGCAGATATATTTCATATCATTGATTGAATCTTAGGTTGGAGCACAAACACAAGTTGAGTTGAAGGACAAACAACTCAGAAATGAAGACGCTTTGAATGCAACAAAGGTAAATAAGTTACTTATCTAGTTTATCTGCTGATATTATAAGTCATTGTCATAAAGCAAATTCAGGGATTTTACCTCTTGTAAACTATCAAGGAAATCCAGGATCAGTGGTATCCCACATTCTCATGGTATGGTTGATCTACCAGAATAAACCCTCAATTCAGAGCACAAGTACTAAGCATGTTCCTGATTTTTTTCTTTCTAAATGGCATGTTCCTGATTTATATTGAGAACTTGAGAGTTATCTCCTCATCTTTAATTCTCCCAACAGTATAAACATGGAATTTCGTTATTTCTCACATTAAGTTTTGCCAAATCAATCGTGAGTAGTTTGCCATCATTACCTGTCTCTTAAGTGATTGACTTTCAAATTATAAGAAACAAGCTTCTGACTTGGTAAAATGCAGGCAGCTATAGAGGAAGGTGTTGTAGTTGGTGGTGGCTGTATCCTCTTGAGACTATCTGCGAAGGTGGATGGCATTAAAAGCCTGTTGGACAACCAAGAACAAAAGGTATCTAAATTTTTTCTTAGTTTTCTTTCTTAAAGTTAGTTGTTTAAGTTGATTGTTGAACAAAGACTAAGAGCACAGGACAAAAATTGTTGATCGATTGTCACCTTATCAGCATGATTAATTAAATCATTAGGCATGATCCATATCCAATAGTTGTGTTAATACATCCATCAATCAAACTCCAAATTTCTCTGTCAACACGCATCATTTAAGATAAATATATCGCATATGCCTTCAGTCTCTATTATCTACAGAGATATCCATATTATTATGATCTTATATTTACAAATGTGAGCAGATTGGAGCTGAGATCTTCAAGAGAGCATTAAGTTATCCAACAAAACTAATTGCCAAAAATGCTGGTGTTAATGGCAGTGTTGTTGTAGGGAAGGTCTGTGAACTTCAGCAGCACATCATATTTGCTTCAAGCATTGACTGGGGTGTAAAACATTTTTGGAGTTACACTCCTCATTATGTTCACTTATTTCATCTTGTAGGTCTTATCCAATGATGATATAAGATATGGGTACAACGCTGCAAGCAACTCTTACGAGGATCTGATGAAAGCTGGAATTATGGATCCAACGAAGGTATCATCAATTAAAGTACCTATGTGTGAATGCACCTATGATGTGCCTATTAATGCAGTCAGGGTCCTGTATGTATACTGTAGAAAGTCCTTGTTGACCTAAAAAGATGTCTCTGACTAATTTAAAGCAATGATTATGAGGAGGATAAGTAACAAAAATTTCAGCTCATGTAGCCTAATTAAATTAGACTAAGAGCTCAGTAAACAAAAATGAAGCCAGTTCAAAAATGTTAGGCTCCAGCTCATGAAGGCAATGTTAAAATGGCTACAGGCTTTTATTTCAGTGGAGTGTTTCAACAGTGTTTTAGCTAACGTAAATAATTAGTTCTCATATTTTCTTTTCTTTTTTTCATTGGAGCAGGTTGTTAGATGTTGTTTGGAGAATGCAGCATCTGTGGCCAAAACATTTCTGACATCTGATGCTGTTGTAGTAGACATAGTAGACATCAAGGAATTCAAGTCCATCCCAAAGAGAAAGAAAATGCCAAAACTAACTAGCTCAGTATTTCCCAAACAATTACTGCCCATGTACCGATAAAAGATGCACAAACAGTCAATTAATTCTCCCATCTTCTGCACTACTAGTATCAATTATATCAAAAGAAGCTTCAATGAGCAGCATCAAATGATCATTCAGGTATTTGACCATTAGCATTAATTTACTTAGTAAATGGAGTTGTGTTGGCTTTGTCGAATAGGCTGCTATCTTTTCATCCTCCTTCTTCTAGACACAGGATGTATCAAGTGGGACAAGCAAATATAGGACCAAAAGAGTGAAAGTTGAAGTTGAAGACTTTTAAACTTGTTCTGATGTGCTGATATTGATCAATGCCAACTTCTATCTAGCTGGTTATTCTTCAGTTCCCTTGCATCAGCTTCTTCAAAGAAGCATACAACTCAGAGTGATGCTGCAAGTTGAGATGAAAGGCTGACTGGTATCCTACCCCTAAGGATAATGATTTTTTATGTAGATGGTGTTTTTCAAGCAGCAACATCAATAAAAAAAGGGAGAAATGATGTCTTGTAAAAATGCTAAAGCATGTATACAAAATTAAAGCAGGTGATGAATTATAAAACTAGTATTTTTCTCAAATCTGCTATTTATCCTTGCCCTTTTCAACTGAATCATGGCATGTGGTCTTGTGGTCTAACCCTTCTAAGTAAGGAACTTTACTTCCCTTGTTGTTTGAATATTTTCTTATTGGCTATTGGGATTTAAGATATCTTAAGACACTAGCAATTGAATGACTAGAGTGGTGATAGTTTGTGGCAAGAAATCTGAGTTAGGAGGAGACATGTTTTCTGCATGAACTTGATATTGCAAATGATAATGAAAACACAACCTGATTTCCATCCATCTAAGCATATGAAACAAGCAAGACTCAAACAGAAAGCTCCCCAAGACAACCTCTTACTGAAACCAAAGAAGCACCGGAGCCTATTTATTAGACTGAAAACTGAAAACCTTATTTGGAACATGTCCTTCTGTTGTACCAACATTACTCTACGGGAATGGGTTCAAAGATTGAGCTCACCATACACTCTTCATTAACTTGGCTTTGAATACCAAACCAATCACCGTATTGATAGATACGATGAGTACACCGAGTCATTGCAGGCCTTCTTACAAGAGCTGAAAAGAAAGAAAACCCCAGTTGGGATTTCCCTCTTTTATCTTGAAATCTCAAGCAATCTTCACCAGCTAGAGTGAGGAAACGATGGTGGTATTGATGGCGTTAAGCTTGCAGTCCTGTCCATCCTGGATTTGGAGGTCGCTGGGATTTCTGTGATTTGGACTTTCTAATTTTAAATTGAAAGTCTCAAATTTTTAACTGATTTCGTTTCTCGTTATAAATCATTAGCAGCACACGACCTCAAATTAATGATTATTAAAGGTTTAAGTTGAAATGTGCAAGATTAGGAGTAAACATAGTATTTCGGTGTTCCTTTTTAGTGTCTGCAACTCTAAAATACTAGAATTAGCTTTGGATAAATCCAATTTCAACTAAAAATTAATTGTAAGTCGAAATATTGCTAGGTAAACAATATTATTATTCGTGTGAACAAAGAAATATACCATTATCTGCAATCACTGTTTGCACAAGACAAAATCAAGATTGTTAAAAAGTGTTGAATACATGCATATGTAAGACAAAATCAAGTTTGATATAGGGTTGAAACATTGTTAGCAAGATTCTTATAAACAAGAGTAAGTCAACAAAATGCTTCGAATAACAGTATCAAAATGAAAAAAGTTCCATCTCAAAAAACTAGAAAGATGAAGATGGTGAGTAAACTATAATTACAAAAATAATCATATTATATATATATATATATATATATATAAGTTTTATACATATGTTAATAAAAAAAATTAAAAATTAAAGAATGACGACTGCCACCACCCAATTGACTCCACCGGTAGTGATGACCATCTCCAATTAATTTGTGTTCTAGTTATTCCTAAATTTTCTTATTTAGGGACTTGCTAGGCAACTTTGAGTCTTTCTTTCTTATGTAATGTCAAAATTCATTATTTTTTTACTTCCCTTCAATCACAACAATGTTTTAACCATTGCAAACTTTCCCCATATCGATAATCTGCTCACAAACTCAGACGACCTTGTTGTTAGGTGGTGAACACTTTGAAACGGCACACTTTGATATGAAACTTGTTACCATTTTTTTATTATTATTATAAAAAATAAGTTTTTATCTGAAAGTTGATATGCATTTATTTTTATTATAAAAGACACATCACAAATATATAATTTAATTCAAAAATTGTTACAAAATATGTCACAAGTATGAATTTTTTAAGTTTTTGCGAAAATATATTAAAGTAGATTCTTACAAATTCTCCATATAAGAATGGAGAGTTACAATTTAGAGAGTTATTAAAAAACATATGTTGAAAAGAACAAATACAAAGCAAAAAAAAAACCCTTTCTTTAAATAGTGGATCAGATTTTGAAGTGCATGCATGACTTTAAGTTTAGTCACTATCACCTATTGTTGATATTGTTGATGTAACATATAAAGATCAAAATTATGAAATTGTATATACAAATGAATTCCAATTATTTAAAGACGACCAAAGAATTAGAAGAAAGAAATAAATAAATAAGAAGTCAATTCTCTCTCAGCTCATAAATTTTATCTTGTTCATACCAAGATTTCAACCTAAAAATTCCAAGATGGAGTCTTAAACTCTAGCCGCTGGAATCGGATATAGTAAAACAAGAACAGTAATTAATAAAGATAAGTTAATAAACAGAGAGCTAAGGAGACATGAACATATATTTTTGAACTAACAAATCCCAAAATTCACCCACTTCTAATATATGATCTGGATTAATTTGTGTTGTTGTAGAGGCAATAGTTGAAAGTTGAAAATCACTATAAAATTAACATATATACTACAAGGATATCTATCATAAAATTATATGCAACTTAAATTAATTAAGAGACAAACCAAAAATAGTTTACTAAAATTCTATCACCATAGTAAAGAGAAGTTCAAAATTGATGTTATAATTTGTGTAGCTCAAACACGCGTGCACACACACACACACACACACACACATATATATATATATATATAGTTTTTTAAAGTGTTGAAAACATAGGTACATACATTCATTCTGTTGGTGCAGGAGTGAACTTTATAAGGTCAGTCTCCTGTTGACAGACGCCTCCTGGGACAAATGTGTGTGGGCAGTCGATGGGTGTAAGAGGCTTCGCCTTAGCAAAACATAAACGAATTTCCAGCAATTGGAGGGTTCCGTCCTTTTTATTGCATTGAATTTGGGGAGTTGCTTTAACTTTTTCTTTGACAGCATTCACAATCTCTGTTGCTGGATAAGGATCTTCTCGAGGTACAACCTTTGTGCCTTTCAATGGATCATAATTATAATTTTGGGCAAGTGTTAAGGTAGCGCCGAAGTATTCCACAGGCTTGTCGGCCGGATAATCTGAACAAATTCCGTGGTTCTTCCATTCATGTTTCCAACTTTCTGCACACATGTTTATATTTTCATAGTTCTTATAGTTTGGCCAATATTTTTGCAAAGTCGTTTCAATGGACTTCAATAGAGGCTGTAAATTGAAGAAAAAATATATAATTAAAAAGCACAAATAAATAGACTAGAAGCAAAAAAGAAGATGTTATAGATACTGACTCTTACATTATCAGACACTAATTTATGATGTGGTGATTAAATCTCTAGTGTGAGGTTTCAAGTTATGTTGGGATTTATTTGTTTGGAATTACAGAGGGTTACTTGCGTTATTTAATTACTCTAATTAGTTTTAAGCAAAATAAATATATAAGAACAATAATTTGCTTACCAAAAGATTTTTGGGGTCTGTAGGAGTGACATCGGTACACTTGTTCTTTTTGGGATCATATGGAGGCACTTGCGTGTCATCCTCATACATTGGCCATAAACCATGGATGGTAAAATACCCAAGGGTATCAGGTTTACACTCCAGACTGCCCTGGTTACATGCAGAAGGTGGCCATCGGAAGCTGAGTTTGTAGAAGCTGAACTCTTTATTATCCCTTGAGAATAATATTGCAAGAAGTAAGATGATAGCAGCTAGCAGATAAATCAACAGTAGACACCGATTATCCATCTTCTCTTTCTCCTTTTCTCTGGAACAGCGAGGAAAGGTTTTTAGATCTGTTTATTTTAGAGAGAGAAGGTGAGGGTCGATGTTAAAAGAAACTTGTTGCTAGTTTATTTAGGAAAAGTCCTTCTTTATTGTGTGATTGGTCAATTTATTATCATTATTTTTTTCTTCTTCTATAAATTTGGTCTGGTCATTCTTTACTTTTCTTGTTTGCGAACTTGCTAGGAAATTTCCAGTCTTTGGTTGTTGTGTATTTAGTCGATTTATTTATTACTAGCCTAGGCCCATGCGTTGAGTTCGAGTTTCTTTCTACCCGCTTTTTGCTTTCTCTTTCTACTTCTCTTTTTTTTTTTCTTTTTCTCTTTTTTCCTATGCCCTTCACACGTGATTTGAGAAAAATGCCTCACATTCTTTTTAAATATATTATAAATTTTTTTAATCAAAAGATTTATCCAATTTTTATATTTTTTTAATTTTATTTAATTTAATCTCTATATTCAAAATTTAAGTAATTTAATCTATTAATTTTAAAAATTACTTCAATTTAATTTTTTTCCTAACGATATTTAATTTTGTCGTTAAATGATGACATCAACGATAACATTATCACTGACGTGTCACATTTGATGATGTGACATTAAGATGATGATATGGCATGCCACGTGGCACCTAGTGATGACGTGGTAATGTCATGTGACACTATACCATGATGTAGCAATGTTGGCGTGACATTGACATGACAACATGTCAGTGCCACATGGTAAATTAAAATTTTTTTTAAAAAAAAATTTTATCATGTCATAAGGATTAAATTGAACAAACATATATGGTACAGAGATTAAATTGAACAAAATTGTGATGTTGAGGGATTAAATTGTACAAAATATTTAAAAATATATAAATCTTTAAGTAGATTATTGATATGCTTATTAATAAGCTCGATATTTAAGTGTAAAAGATTTATGGTGTTAAAAAATACATATTAACATTTTCTTACTTGATTATTTGATTCTAGAATATGTAAATTAATTTATCTTTTTTACAAAAATTAAGTTTGAATTCTCCTTCTATAAAAAAGATTTGAAAAAATTCCATACTTAAAATCAAATTTAGATGAATAACTTACATTATATTAAAATAAAATAATATAAAATAACTAAATATGTTGATTTAGTTATAATTTTTAGAATTTACAAATACACATTCTTTTGAAATTATTCAACTCTTACCAATTTACTTTTTATTTAAATTTACTCAAATTAGCAAAATATGTTAATTTAGTTACAACTTTCACAAGTTACAAACACACATTTTTTTGAAATTATTCAACTCTTACCCAATTTACTTTTTATTTAAATTTACTCAAAATTTCTTATAAAATAATTTTATTTAAATTCAAATGCCACAATCAAATTCTACGAAATTAAAATTAAAATTATTAATTTGAATTTACAAAAAATTTATTAATAAAATAAAATATTACAAATATTTATATTTATATTTAACTTTATCAACCATATAACTTTACAGTTATATTTATAGTTTTTAATCTAAGAAATTTTAACTTAAAAAAATATAACTTGAAATATTAAACAAAATAAAAAAATAAAAAATAAATAAATAATTCAAAAAGTAGAGTTCAGATTCTATTATTGTAATAAGAGGTTTGTCATATCCAAATTAAGCAAGTCGAAATAGAGAATTATTTTTATAATTATCGCTAACTTCATATATCTGTTTTTCATTTTTTTAAAAGAAAAAACTAAATCAACATATTTTACTAATTTGACTTTAACTTAAGTTAAAAACTAAGTTAAATAAATTTATCACTAGCCTGTGGCCAGGCGTTGCATACTAGTCTCTTTCTACTTGTCTTTTTCTTTCTGTTTTTTTTTCCTTTTTTTTCTTTTTTCCAATGCCTTTCACGTGGGTTGAGGATAAAGCCTTAAATTCTTTTGGAATATGTTATTGATTGTTTTTCAATCAAAAGATTTATCTAGTCTCTATACTTTTTTAATTTTATTCAATTTAATCTCTATACTCAAAATCAAAATAATTTAATCCATTAATTTTGAAATTACTTCAATTTAATCATTTTTCTTAACGATATTCAATTTTATCATTAAATGATGACATCAACGATGATGTCATAATTGATGTGTCACATTTTGATGATGTGGCATTGAGATGATGACATGATATGTCACGTGGCATCTAGTGATGACGTGGTAATGCCACGTGGCATCTAGTGATGACGTGGTAATGCCACGTGGCACTACACGATGATTAGGGATGTCAGTGGGTACCCTACTCAATTACACCAAGCTAGGGTACTCCATAAACGGTTTCAAGTAGGGTTCGGGTAGTGATTTCAGTACCTAAATCTGGTTCGGGTATCACCCATTGGGTACCCATTACCTGAATCTGATTACTATTTATAAATATTTTATTCTTATTTTAATAATAAAATTAAAAATTTACAATTTTTACCAACTTTACAAGCAATTTTTTTTTGTTAAAAACTAACAAATATATGAACACGTGGCACTACATAATAATTAGGGATGTCAGTGGGTACCCTACTCAATTACACCGAGTTTGGGTACTCCATAAACGGTTTCAAGTAGGGTTCGGGTAGTGATTTCAGTACCTAAATCTGGTTCGGGTATCACCCATTGGGTACCCATTACCTGAATCCGATTACTATTTATAAATATTTTATTTTTATTTTAATAATTAAATTAAAAATTTACAATTTTTACCAACTTTACAAGTAATTTTTTTTGTTAAAAACTAACAAATATATGAAAAGTATGGTTATTCTAATTATTAATATGATGACATTAATATATTTAAATTAAAAAATTATTAGATTGTTAATTATATTTAAATAATTTGAATATTATATCATATTATAAAAGAAAATAATTACTATTATATATATATATATATATATACTTTTAATATAAATATATTTACTTTCTATTTTGTGTTAACATTACAAAAATTATGACTTATAAATTATTAATGATAATATATATACCATATTTATATAATCTTATAATATATATACTTAAAGAAAGCTTTTGAGATTAAAATAGTTTTGGAACCTAAATGTTTTGTTTAATTACATGAAATTAAGAACAAATCCTTATAATTAATTAAATTAATTCATGAAACTATTATTATTAATTAACTTGTAATGTCTTTTAATATATATAGTTTATATATTGTGTTAATTTATAAGGAATATAATTACTATTTTATATATTAAAATATTTTTTATGTATGCGTGTGTGTATATATATATGTACTTTAAATATAAATATATTTAGATTTTATTTTGTATTAACATTGCAAAAATTATAACTTATAAAATTGTTAATTACAGTATATATACTTTTGTTTATATAAACTTATAACATATAAATTTAAAAGGAAGTTATGAGATTAGAAAAGTTAATTGGGTATCCATGAAAAAATTTTAATAATTTTTTATTTAATTGGGTATTTAAATGGGTTAGGGTAATTATAGGGTAGTGGGAATATATTAAGGTTAGGGTTAGGATAATAATTTTTAAATTATTCGGGGTAGTTAATAGGGTTAGGGTATGTGATTTTTAATAGGGTTAGGGTTCGGGTAACTTGAAATTAACGAGTACTCTACCCATTGACATCCCTAACGATGATGTGGCAATGCTAATGTGGCACTAACATATCAATATGTCAGTGCCACGTGACAGATAAAAAAAAAATTTTTTTTTTAAAATACTGTCATGTTATAGGGATTAAATTGAACAAAAATATATGATACATGGATAAATTGAACAAAATTGAGATGTTGAGGAACTAAATAGTAAAAAAATTTAAAAATTATAAATCTTTAAGTATATTATTGATATGCTTATTAATAAGCCCAATATTTAAGTGTAAAAGATTTATGGTGTTAAAAAATATATATAAATATTTTTTTACTTGATTATTTGATTCTAAAATATGTAAATTAATTTATATTTTTACAAAAAATAAGTTTGAATTCGCCTTCTATAAAAAAAATTTTGAAAAAATTTCATACCTAAAATCAAATTTAGATGAATAACTTGCATTATATTAAAATAAAATAATATAAAATAACTAAATATATTGATTTAGTTATAACTTTCAGAATTTACAAATACACATTCTTTTGAAATTATTCAATTCTTACTTTTTATTTAAATTTACTCAAATTAGCAAAATATGTTAATTTAGTTACAATTTTCATAATCTACAAACACACATTCTTTTGAAATTATTTAACTCTTACCCAATTTACCTTTTATTTAAATTTACTTAAAATTGCTTATAAAACGATTTTATTTAAATTCAAATACCACAATCAAATTTTGCTAAATTTATATTTAAATTATTAATTTGGATCTACAAAAAATTTATTAATAAAACAGTACAAATATTTACAGTTATATTTAACTTTATTAACTATAAATGCAGTTTTTAATCTAAAAACTTTCAACTTAAAAAATATAACTGAAAATATTAAACAAAATACAAATATAAAATATAAATAAAAAATTCAAAAAGTGGAACTCAGATTCTATGGTTGTAATAAGAAGTTTGTCATGTCCAAATTAAGCAAGTCGAAACAAGAAATTACTTTTATAATCATCGCTAATTCCATATCTCCGTTCTTCATTTTTTTACAAGAAAAAATTAAATTAACATATTTTGCTAATTTGACTTTAGCTCAAGTTAAAAATTAAATTAAATAAATTTCAAATTTTTATACTATTATAAATAGAAGCAAAAAGAATTTATTTAATCATTTTATATTATTTTATTTTAACGTAATATAAGTTATTCATCTAAATTTGACTGCAGATATAAAATTTTTTTATAGAAGGAGAATTCAAACTTAATTTTATAAAAAAGATAAATTAATTTGCATATTTTAGAATCAAATAATCAAATAAGTTATGCAATCTTTAATCAAATATTTATATATATTTTTTAACATCATAAATTTTTTACACTTAAATATTTTGCTTATTAATAAGCATATCAATAATCTACTTAAAGATTTGTATTTTTTAACTTTTTTTTCAATTTAGTCTCTTAATATCTCAATTTTATGCAATTTAGTCCTTATATTATATATTTTTATTCAATTTAATTCTTATAAAGTGGTAGAATTTTTTTTTTAATTTGTCACGTGGCATTGACGAGTTAGTATGTTAGTGCCACGTCAGTACTATCACGTCATCATATAATGTCACGTGACATTGCCACGTCATCACTTGGTACCACATGGCATGCCACGTCATCATTTCAATGTCACATCTTCAAAATGTGACATGTCAGCAATTGCATCATCTCTAACGTCATCATTTAATGGTAAAATTAGATGTCATTAAAAGAATGTATTAAATTGACGTAATTCTCAAAATCAAAAGATTAAATTGTTTTGATTTTAAGTACATAGATTAAATTAAACAAAATTGAAGAGTATAAAGATTGGATAAGTCTTTTTGATCATTTTTTCTCCCTTTAAATATTTCATAATAATGGTTTAAAGGTTGAAAACTTTCCAAATAATTTGCTCACAAGCTTGACTTTATATTAGGTGGTGCAGACTTTGAATAGGACACTTGATCTAAAAGTTGTTACAATTTTTTTTTATTATAAGAAAATATGTTCCTGAGAGTTGATACCTATTTATTTTATTATAAAAGATATGTTACTAAAGTCAAAAAAAAAAAAAGATATGTTACTGTGTTTTAATTCAAAAGTTGTCACGAAATAAGTATGAATTTATGTTTTTACATAGATATATTAAAGTAGATATTCAGTATATAAGAATGGAGTGTTTCAAGTTTAAGAATTATTAAAAAAATGTTGGAAAGAACAAATACAAAACAAATAAATCCTTTTGCTTGATAACTTTTATGAACATTACCTTTTAAAAAAAAACTTTTATGAACATTGGATCAGACTTTGATGATATTATTCAATGATCAATACAATGATTTGGCTTTTTTTTTAAAAGAAAAAAAGTCAATATGACCTATTATTGATACATTGTTGACATAACATATAAAGATCACAATTCAAGATCAATCTTTGGGTAAAGTCACCGATGTAAGAGTTTTAGGTCCCAAATTTAAAAAGATGACATATTTTTATAATAATAATAATAATATAGTTAATTATATTAAAAATATATAAAAATTAAAATAATTAATAAAAATATTTATCTATTTTGTCATATTTAATAAATATTTATTTCCTCTCACTCCCACATACTTATTAATTCTGAACTAATTATCTCATTTTCTATTAAAAATATGTAAAATAAAAAATAATTAATAAAATAGTATATTTTTTTACTTTTTAAATTATGTATCTAATAAATCTAAATTTTTTTATCACTTTTCAACTATTTTTTTTAATTTATAATATCCACTCTTAAATTTTTCTTTTGTCAGTTACTCTTTCTTCCTTTTAATTTCATATTTCTTTCAAATAATACACAAGAAGTCTGTTTTGTTATTATTTTTATAAAGCTGCGAGCTTCATTTACGATTTGTAATAAATATTCAACAATTAAGTACTATTATTCTAATATTTACAGATTTTTTTATTTTTATTTAGAGTTTATAGTATATTATTATATTATCTTTATTTTATGTGATAATTAATTTATTTAAATTAGAAATTTTGATTGTTGATTTTATATTAATCATTTAAAAGATATAAAATGATTATAATAGTTAAATATTTTTAGTATTTCATAATAAATATTTGAATATGTTAAATCTAAAATATGAATTTAGTTATTCAAAGTTTTAAAAAAAAATTCTTTAATTTCAATAAAAATGTCTCATTGAATATTTTGTTTTAAGCTTATGAAGTTATTGAGCCATCACTGTCACAATTATGAAATTGTATATACTAACAAATTCCATCCACTCAAAATCGAAAAAAGAACCACAAGAAATAAATAAATAAATAAATAAAAAGCCAATTCTTTCTCATTCCATAAATTTTATCTTGTTCATATCAAGATTTGAACTTAAATAGATATAGCTAAGTAGACATGAACATACATTTTTGAACTAACAAATTCCAAAATTCATCCACTTCTAATGTATCTGGATTAATTTGTGTTGTTGTAGAGGCAATAGTTGAAAGTTGAAAATCACTATAAAATTAACATATATACTAAAAGGATATCTATCATAAAATTATATGCAACTTAAATTAATTAAGAGACAAACCAAAAATAGTTTACTAAAATTATATCACCATAGTAAAGAAAAGCTTTGGAATTGATGTTATAATTTGATTTTCCTCAATTTCCCTTTTTCTCTTTTTTTTTTGTCTAAATGGGAACTTTAATCGAAATTAGAGAAAATTTATGATTGTGGAATCATCATAGAATCATAAATTTTCTTGTCTTAGATTCAATATTATAGTGTGTAGATTTCATTAAATATTTTTTTTCGTTGTTGATTTGTTTGTTTGACCTATTTATGAAATCATACTATGGAATGGAACCAAAATATCCAAATTAAATATATTTTTTAATTGAACCCAAAAGTCTAAAATTAATAAATTTTGTTCCCCTATCATGTAAAACGTATTCGGAGAAAGGTCTAGAAGTGGAGGGCACATTGGCTACAGTTCTCATTCTCAAGCAGATAATGTGAAACACAGTGGAACCTGAAGGAGATTTGATATTGCAAAGAACAATGAGATTGCCTTATTCCAGGTTTTATTGGGTTCATCGATCTCATTGTTGCAATTTGATCTCCTTCATTTTCAAACGCAAAAAATAAAAATAAATCAGAGAATTGGGTATTCAAATGGAATAGTTCAAGGGAAAAAATGAAGAAAAAGTAAGGGAATAAATTGGAAAGGAAAAAAGGAAAAGGAAAAGAGAAAACAAAACAAAAAACCAGAAACAGAAGGAAAAATAACTGCCAATTTTTTGACGTCAGAACAATTTTTAGAAGCTTTCCAAATGCCAAAGTTACATGTGTTATCGTATCTGAGCTACTTGTATCCTGTCTTGGATTCTCTTCTCGCGTGGCCCATATCATAAAGTATAGGGTGGGGGACGGGGAAATGGGATGAGAGATTCTTCCATTTCTGTCTCTCAGGCTTTCTTACAAGAACTGAAAAGAAAGAAAACCCCTGTTCGGATTTCCCTCTTTTATCTTGAAATCTCAAGCAATCTTCACCAACTAGAGTGAGGAAACGATGGTGGTATTGCTGTGGTTAAGCTTGCAGTCCATCATCGATTTGGTGGTCGCTGGGATTTCTCTGATGATTGGGTTGGGGATTTTTGCCTTCATTGCTTTTGTTCTTTGCTCTGCTGCTTTCTTGCACCATGCCAAAAGTGCCTCTTAATTTCATGTTTCAATGCTCGGGTAATGCCTAATACTCTCTCTGAGAACACCTTTTGTCCTTTTGTTCTCTGATCAGCTTCTGGGTGTCTAAGATTTCTTTGATTTCAGTCATATATTCATTTTATTGCTTTATGATTAGTTGTTTATTTGACCAGTAAGCAAAGAAACAAACTTGAGAAGGGGGATTTGGTTTGAGGAATTAATCCCACTAGGAAGAATTGAAATGTCTGGTTGCTTTTTACTACTATATTTGGCTACCAGGAAACAGCTAGACACTCTAAAAACAAACTCAAACCTGTCAAATTGCAAACCGTTGTGAACATTCAGCTCATTTCATTGCCAAATATGCTTATGAGGCTAGCAGCACTGATTGACATGGTTGTGTTGTCAATTTTAACGTTCATTACTTGTAGATGATGCTGATAATGGTGAAGCAATTGATGTAGCAACATTTTGTTGGAGAATAGTTACAAATACAATCACTATTGGTATCACTGGCCTTCCTGACCACCATGGCAGGCTGGGGTGCTAACATCCAGAGTCCTGCAATTAGAAGCTATGCATTCCCCCACAGCCCACCACTCCTCCAAGAAAGGTTGTAACTCTTTTCCTTAACAACCATTTTACAGCAATAAATAAACTATATCACTAAAAGTTGTTCCATCTTGTTGCTGTGCTATCAATGGTTGAAAAAAGAAACTACTGAAAAGAAAAGCAATAGAGAAAGGAACCTAATAGGACTAAAATAATGTGGTATCTTCATTCTCACTGTCCTCAATTCTCTTTGAAAAACAAATTTCTGTGAGCCATGATTCCTGTAACGGACTTTCTCTGTTCCTATCAGGTGGAGGAAGACTGATGAATATAGAATGAACCTATATAACCTTTTGCAGTCCCCTCTAACAATCTTGAGGTTTTCCCCCCATTCTCTTCTGCCTCATTATTCTTTATATGTATTTTTCTTGATCTGCACCATCTCTTCTCACTTTTAGTTTCTATTCCTGCTTTCTGCTTGGGTGCATTGAAATTTTATTTCAATCCGAAGACAGAAAATATAATCACCTAGCTCTGAGCATATTGCAGACAAACTATCTCATCACACAAAAACTCCCAACTCATCTAAGAAGAATATAATAGATAAGGAAATGCTCCAATTTTTATTGTGAATCCCAGTGTTAGCCTTTCTAAATTATTCTTACTACATCTGTATCAAGTCCCATTAACTATCTCTCTAAATGAATCTTCATTGGCTTAACCTTTTTAAGGCTAGATCTTGTCATTCCAGTCTTTCAATTAGCATTTATGCTTGGAGTCCTATCGCTCCTTACTAAAATGATTGCAATGCTTGCCTTCCCCATTTTGAGTTTCATTAGTGAATTATTACCGAACGAGATACTTCTTCTGATTTTATCAACTGCTTTAGCCATTTGTTTGCTTGCTTTATCTGCTTTAGTCATGAAACATTGCTAATTACTACCTGAATCATGCAAAAGCAAAATGGGATGAAGGCAAATCAAGCAAATTGTAACCTCTGTATCTATGTTTCAGGTGTCGAAAGTGGTAAATCAGTAGCAAGTTTGAAAGCGCAGTTTGTTGTTTCTTGGGGAAAAAGTTCCTTTGAAGCGGACTCGATGGTGGATGGGTTGTGATCTCAGTCTTTATGTATCTAAATTGACAGTGTAGGAACTCCACCTGTACTCAACAATAAAAGCTTTCATTGCAACGAATTGAACTGTGGTTGAGATGAAGGCAGTTTTCCTTTGATATACTTTGGTATACATCTGCTATATTATACCCTGCACAATTACAGAAGATTCAACTATACAGTATTATTTTGAAGTCGCTTTAAAGCTTTAAAGCTAATCAAGCAACTATAACTTTCAACTCCACAATCAAATATCCTTTCTCAAACTTAAAAGCAATATGCCTGGAATTTTTTCTGATATGAATTTTTGTTGAAGTATGGATAATTATCTTATACACTGGAGTTTAAATATCTAAAAATGATTGAAAGATAACCATGATTCGAAGAAACAAAAAATTGGAAAGAAAACAATACTGTATTCATTTCTTCTTTCTCTGCTTTCTAGAGTAGACCATGCCCCGGATCCCGTCAGGATCAGCCACAAACCCGAGAGGCCTATAGAACCCCAACACCCTCGGCTCCGAATACAATGCAATGTTACAAATACCCTTCTCCAACAATTCCTCTACCAACCGTTCCATGACAGCTTTCCCAAGCCCGATTCCCTGGAACGAAGGGTCCACCACCACGTCCCATATTATAGCATTGAAAACCCCGTCACCCGTTGCTCGAGCAAAGGCAACGGGTTTCTGGGTCTTCTTGTACTCAACCCAAAGCATGGATTCCGTGTGTTCCAGTGCCAGCTTGATCTTTTCCGGGTCACGCCTGGGGAATCCTACGGCTACGAAGACGGAGTTGAGGTGGTCGAGGTTGAGGTCGGAGATGGTGCGGCGGAGGAAGAAGCCTCGCGACTCGAGGTCCTGGTCGGAGATGGAGTATTTGCATGTTGTCGTTGGGAAAGGGAAGGTGGGGGTTCGGAATGGGGAGACGATGCCACGTGAAAGCATTGCTTGGGACAACGAGAGGAGGGGAGAGTGGATAACGAAGATGGTTTTGCTTCCGATTCTGTGGCTGTAAAGGGCGGTTGGTCGGTTGAAAACTAATAGGATTGGCGGGAACTTGTGGGCCATGTTTATTATTATTATTAATTAGGTTAATGAGTATTTAAATATTGTTTAAGGATAATTAACAAATTATTTAAAAATTAATTTAATGTATTATTTTTACCAAAAATAAGGCATTAATTACACATTTTTTTCTTATTACAATTCAAAATTTCAAGTTGAAAGATTGATTTTTTTTTGAAAAGAAATACATGGTTATGGATATATGTTTTTTTTTTAAATCAATCTAGAGATTGATTTAATGGGTTCATTACCTTTAATCAGATTTTTATATTTTTAGTTTAAATTAAATAAGACTTTATGAGTATTAGTTAATTAATTGTTATTAAATAAAATATTTCTTATCAATTTACGTAACATCAACGTGAATAATAAAAATATTACATGATTATATCGGTGTATTACGTTAGTATTTATTATAACATATTATATTAACATCATATGACATAAAATAATAAATTATATTTTAATTAATAATAATTAATTAATTATTAATTATAAAAATTTATTTAACTTAAAATAAAAATAAAACTTTTGATCAAACGTTTTAAATAATTTAAAGCTTTTTAGATATTATAAAAAAAAGCCAAGAATTAATTAAGTACGGCAAATTGATTTTAAGTTGGCGAGGAGAATGGGTGTACTGAACTCCAAAGTGGCGGTTCTCAAACATGCACACCGAACCCTTTGGCGGAAATTAATCAATTCTGTGATTTATTTGTAGCTAAAAGCCTAAAAGAAAAAGTAAGTTTAAATTTATGGGGTATTAAAAGTAATTTGCCAAAATAAAACGGGTAATTTACAAATAACTCAAAAGGACGGGTGCCATTGATTGGGATCTTGTTGGTTGGTCCGTGATAGGGTCAAAACCACCTACCCCCCACGACACCCAATCCAATTGAGAAAGCAAAACAACATAACAACAATTCAATTTTGAAAGCTTAACCTCCATGTGAAACAAGTTCACACCCAAAATTTCTTGCTGTTATAAAACCAAGTAATTTTCCAATCAAGTTCCTCTGTTTTCTGCAAAACCCACTTCGAGTTTTCCATACCTTCGGGCTGTTTTCAGAGGTAAAAAATGCTTGCTTTATCTATTATTTATGTGTACCCAAAGGCATATTTTCTTGAATTACTGATCTGGGTAGTCTTTTTTATGTCTTTTGATATTAAAAAATCATATCTTTGATGGGTTTGTAAAGTAATAATGCACTATGTTTCTGTTGCTGCTGGTCTAAGATCTCAAGAGCTATGCCGTCTCGTTCTTTTTGATTGATTCTTTTAAAGTACTTTGATCCCTTATCCTCTGGTTAATATTTTATTTCTCAAATGTTTAGGCTGATGCTTTATAGATTACTGCTTCTTTGTTATGGAGTCATTACATTTGAAACTTGTGATGTATTCTTCTTAGGACATTAAAGTTGATATTTTCCTTTTGGTTCACTTGCAATGAGAATCACGGTTGTGCAGAATCATGAATTTGTTGTTAGAATTTGTATTTTAGTTTCTTTCAAAGTTGCAGATTATCTTATCATACGGTCGATTCACATCATTGGATGTTGTAATGATATTTGATGTAGTTATTGTTCAAATTGAGTTTCAAGTAGCTGTTTTGCATGTTCAGCATATCCTGGCCTTTCAGCATTGGTTATTCATTTAGAGTCTGGGAATTTTCAATAAATATTTGGAATTCATTCCTTTTGTCTTTCCTTTTTTGAAGAATGATACTCGATAGATTCTTGAAGATAAATTAGCTCATACTGTAAGGCATACACCCTAGGGATGCAGAGAAAGATGTTAAGAGCTCCTTTAAATACTCTGATTTTTTATTGAAATAATCATCATAATAATACCGACTTAAATAATTCACATAGCCCATGTAGGTATAGGAAGGTACCTAAGAAAGTGATTCCACTTTGAAGACTGATCCTAGTATTTAGAGTATTTTGGCTTAGACATAATTTCCTTTTACACATAATGCACGTAAACTAAAATCTGTATGATTTTCATAAAAATACTAAGCCTTGAGCTATTCTTAGGTAAATCAGTTAGCCTGATCTATTGACACTTAAATATTCATAATTTCCTCTCAGAAAACTTTGATTCATGTCTGTTTGAAGCATAGAAGAGGAGATATCTAGAGTTTTTCCTACTCCTGTATGGCTTGCATGGTAGTTTGCTCTCAATCAATAAGTTTGGTTTTGAATTTGACTCTGAACCCAGACTATAGACTTACTTCCACACTTATTCCACTTGTGTCATTACTTCTAACTGCTAATGAGTTGAACTGCACATTTGTTTTTAAGACACCTGTTGTCAAAGAAAAGGAAAATAAAACCTAACTGCTACTCCTAAATGCAAGGAATAGTAAATTCTGCCTGTAGATCTTTTGCTTGAAGTTTTAAAGCTACCTTTTTAAGCATCTTAAAGTAGTATCATCTGTTGTGTTGCATCCTTGTTACTGAATCCTATAGATGCATACAATATTTGTGCATTTTCTTAATCTGTTTTGGCTGGCTTCAATCTTATATTGTTGGGTTTAGTGCCATGAGACTTTGTGCTGTATTTATGCTTTGGGATATCTATATCAGCCTTTACATTTCAGTGTCGCAATGTCTACAAAGAATTAGCCTCAAGCCACTTGCAAAGCTTGTTCTCTCTTTGTTATCTATATAATTCTAGAAATAGTTTTATAAAGTTGCCATTTAACGAATGATGTTAAATTTTATCATCCAGTAGATTATAATGGTCGGCCTTACTAGAATTGGCCTTGCTGGCCTTGCTGTCATGGGCCAAAATCTCGCCCTAAACATTGCTGAGAAGGGATTCCCAATCTCTGTTTACAACCGGACCACTTCAAAAGTTGATGAGACAGTTGAAAGAGCTAAACAGGAAGGGAATCTTCCTTTATATGGATTTCATGATCCAGAATCGTTTGTTCATTCTATCCAGAAACCTCGTGTCATAATTATGCTTGTGAAGGCTGGACCTCCTGTTGATCAAACCATTAAAACTTTATCAGTTTACTTGGAGAAAGGGGATTGTATCATTGATGGAGGTAATGAGTGGTACGAAAACACTGAGAGAAGAGAGAAAGCCATGGCAGAATTAGGGCTGCTTTACCTTGGAATGGGAGTTTCTGGTGGTGAAGAAGGTGCTAGGCATGGACCTTCTTTGATGCCTGGAGGTTCCTATGAGGCTTATAAATATATAGAAGATATCCTTCTTAAGGTGGCTGCTCAGGTTCCTGACAGTGGTCCTTGTGTCACTTATGTTGGCAAAGGAGGATCTGGAAATTTTGTTAAGATGGTTCACAATGGGATTGAATATGGTGATATGCAGCTGATTGCAGAGGCCTATGATGTACTGAAATCAGTTGGGAAGCTCTCTAATGAAGAATTACACCAGGTTTTCTCAGAGTGGAACAAGGGGGAACTGCTGAGCTTCTTAATAGAGATCACTGCTGATATATTTGGAATTAAGGATGACAAAGGAGAAGGATATCTGGTAGACAAGGTTTTGGATAAAACCGGCATGAAGGGTACTGGTAAGTGGACAGTTCAGCAAGCTGCAGAGTTGTCTATTGCTGCTCCTACAATGGCATCATCCCTGGATGCGAGATTCCTTAGTGGTTTGAAGGAGGAGAGAGTTGAAGCTGCCAAGATTTTCACATCCAGGGGCTTTAGTAACATTCTGGCTGACGTAGCTGTTGATAAGAAAAAGTTAATTGATGATGTGAGACAAGCTCTATATGCATCTAAAATATGTAGCTATGCACAAGGAATGAACTTGATACGTGCAAAGAGTATTGAGAAGGGGTGGGGCTTGAAACTTGGGGAGCTAGCTCGGATCTGGAAGGGGGGTTGCATCATTCGTGCTGTTTTCTTGGACCGTATAAAGAAGGCCTATGATAGAAACCCAGACCTGGCAAATCTTCTTGTTGATCCGGAGTTTGCTAAGGAGATTATAGAGCGACAGTCTGCTTGGCGAAGAGTTGTTTCCCTTGCTATCAATTCAGGTATTAGCACTCCTGGTATGTCCTCTAGCCTTGCTTATTTTGACTCGTACCGCAGGGAAAGGCTGCCTGCTAATTTAGTTCAGGCTCAGAGAGATTACTTTGGAGCTCATACTTATGAGAGGATTGATGTCTCAGGATCCTTCCACACTGAATGGTTCAAGATTGCTAAACAGTCAAAAATCTAAAAGTTTTCTGTAGTGGACAGGTGTAACTTGCATCAGTGAAACATTGCCATTGAACTTAATTATACTGCTTAATGGCTCAAGGACTGTAATATTTCATTTTGTTGTCTGGCAATGATATCAACTCAATTTTTGGACACAGTCCTTTTATTGTTCATCTCCCTGTACAAGCCCAGCTGGCATAGTCGTTTTACTTTTAATTGTCTGCCCCTTCTGCAGAATATGAGCTTTTACATTCCCCTTTGAAGGGATAAAATAAGTTCTATCTGCTGCTTGTTGAAAACTGAATCACTATTATATCTTATTTTTCCTGTTGTTGCTTCTTCTCTTGTCCTGGACTCCTTTTTCAGGCCTTTTGAAATTTTGATGCACATATATCATTGTAAATGATAAACTTCGACACCTTTAAGCATTAAAAGAAATTTTGAATTTCTTATACTTGATCTATGGGAAAAGATTCTATAGACTGTTTTGTAGCCTGGAAAGGCCATGCAGCCCTAAATGGGTCATGAATAGTTTAACTAAAGTGCTTTTAAAATCCTTACTAGAAATATACCACACTTTTCTTGGATAAACCCAAGCTCATCAACTTTCATGCTTGGTGTTGCAGGGTTCACTATGAATTTGGATTGACTGATTTTCTAACTCTGCTTTTTCCTACACCAACAATCTGCAGAATTCAAAAACCTCCAACTTGTTCTCCCAGCTTTTCCCTTCTAATTTTAAGGTGGGGTTGGTGGTTGGATCACTTTTACAAGCATTGCTTTGTTTCACTACCGGCGATGATTAGACCTAGCCCCCCTCCAGTCCCCACAGCCCCACCATGTTCCCCTTTCTTATGCCCGTTTGAGTTTGTAAAGGGCTTCTTATAGGTGATGCCTTCTCTGATTTGTAGGAGCCTCTGGAGATTTGGGAAAGAAAAAATAGGTAAAATATTTTAATTTTGATCGAAGTTATATAAAAATTTATTATTTTTTAAAATAAACATTTTGTCATAAATTTTTTTTTTTAGGCACGTAAATTTAATTATTAATCAATCGTTACGTGTTTTTATCAATTTAATGATTTAATAAGAGTAAATAGATAATTTTATTTTTGATTAATTTTTAAAATTATTATTATATAATTTTATTAATTAAAAAACAAAACTCCTCCCCTGGGAACCCGAATGGGACTCCCAAGGGTTCGCGTGGGAGTACCGCCTTTTCTTGCAGTGCTGGGGAGTATTTATTTATTTTTTAAAATATAGTAATAGTTTTTTAAATTAATATGAAAGATAGAAATTTTAGTTTTTTTATAATTTTTGTTAACAGTATTTATATTTTTAGAATGGAGAGTTTATTTTAAAAATTAATAAATTTATTTAAAATTTCGATTAAAATTTAAAAAATTAAGAGTATTTTAGTCAAGAAAAAATCTTATGTTTTAGAAGTCTGCTAGTCATATATTTGGGGGCATTATGTGCCTCAAAATGAAGCATACTCAAAAACATGTTGTGATAAGACACAATCACTTTGACAAGATCTTTTAGGTTTGTTGAAGAGGTAATCAGTGCTAATCAAACCATTTCTAGCTGTCTCATCACCAACCAAGTCACCAAGGTCTGTTTCAGCACCTGTTTAAGGCTACAACGCGACTGATCAATGAAAAGTTCACTGCACCAAGTCAAGGTCTGTCTCAGTAGTAAAATAGAATACTTCCTCCTTGCACAGTACATACTGTTGAGTTTGCATCAATCTGCGGACCTCTTGTACGTAGTGTAGTACTTTTCTCCGGAGGGAGACCTATTGCACAGTATATACGGAAGTTTACATTTATTTTTATGTCAGGGGTTTGTATGGTTACTAATATTGTAGTACTACATACTATCTGCCATTCTTTTCATGCTACCAACATATATACGCTATGTATCTATGTATGTATGTCACATACAATCTCTAGCTCTTTTCAATTCTCATGTAACAATCTTTGCAACAGAATTTAATACTAAAAACATTCATAATGATGATGATGATGATGAGAATAGCAGTAACAATAATAAGGAACTTACATAGAACGCATTAAAACACCCTGATATATGCTTCACCGTGAAACATCTATGAGATTCTCTAGCCAGCTATACCCCATTCAACATTGATGCTGATTTTGTGAAATCCTGAGAAACAGAATCAGCAGCCATGCGTCACTAACAGAGTGCTGGGGAAATTTGGGACACACCTATTCTTCCTGGCTCATAATGTTGATTGTCTTCACTTTCTCTCCACCTCGAACATGACTAGCAGCACTAATTGCCTTACGCTCTAACTTTTCCTTCTCAATTTTGTTTCTTCTTTGGTCCCTTTTGATCACCTGTTTGTGAAGTTTTTCTGTGGAGGTGGACTTAAGCATTTCATGCTTGTGACGATCCATCCCCAGATTTTGCTCACTGCTGCATGGAAGTTTGTGATGACTCGGCCCAGAAGAGGCATCTGAAGCCATTGAGTCATCACTCTCATCATCATTGTGGCTGTTACCGTCATAGTTGCCGCGATGATTTTTGTGGTTGTCTTCTTCCTGTTCATGAGTATCACAATCGTACTCATCAATGTAATTGTAGCGATCGTTTTCTCTGGTGGAGGAGCCAATATACATGGTCCAACCAGACTCACTGCTGCTATGTTTTTCATCTTCCATGCCTCCGAGGATATGAGAAGCCTCCATGGCAGCCACTGGAGCCAGCGGACAGGATGCAAAGTTAAAACAAAAGAGAGAAAAGTCTTAGGTTAAGAAAACGTGTTAAATATTTCTAGTACAAAGTGTAGTGTAGAACTTTGTTTATTACCTAGAAAGTGGACTTATAGCTTTGTCTCTCTGGAGTCTTGGCCTTCGTCAAACAAATGCACCTTTACACACATTGGTCGAAGGAACCTAACCCTTACAATGCTCATAAAGCTCTTGCAATCACTGGCTAGAGCAATCCTAGCACCATTAATTCTCTGAATTTAATCACTAGAAGACAAACTTTTGGTGATATATATGTTCCTGCATCTCATAAATATGATAAAAGTCTAAGTTCTGAAACGTGGAAGGAGAAAAGAACAAGAGTGTTTTCACTTGGTTAGTATCCTTCTTTACCTGAAAAATACCAGAACCTTTACCTCTCTGTCTATCTCATTAATAACGAGCAGCGTTTCGTTTAAGGTGGAAATCAGATGAGAGAGAGTAAGAACCAGAAGGTGGAAATCAGATGAGCCCACCCAAGAAACAAGGAGAATATATATTAGACCCATTTTCTTAAATAGGTTAGAACAGTAACTCTTCATTATTTCCTTAATGTTAACATTATTCACTCCTATTTAATTCCTCTGTGTCATGTCACGAACAAGCATCAGTCCTTCCCTTTTTAAATAATGCAAGGAACCTAACAGGGTGGTTTGGGCACTTTGTATTGCATGGGGAGTATCTGACGTTGGCAAAAGGTTGTTTTAGCTTCTAGCCTTCTGTTTTTGTTGTTCCGTTTTCAGTCTTCCCCAAAAGTAATCCCATGTCTTCTTGTTTCTTGGGCAGATGTTAGCAGTAACTCCTCCATGGGGCGGCTGCTGCTGCTAATCACATTTATCACATCGAAAACAAGCCTTGGAGATGCAAGTAATTGTCCTAATTCTTGACTTTATGAAGTGTCTTGTCCCTATTTCACCTAATCATGTGACTTAATGAGCATGCCTTGCCCACCATTAAATGGCCATATCCCTATAGGTTTCTGCTTTTTTGTCTTTTCACAGATTTGTTTCTGCTTAAGCTGACCTAGTGAGGGCCCTTGCGTCATGCTTGCTTTCTAATGCTCACCCTTTTGGGGATCCATGTGCCCCTTCTCATAATTAGACAACGTGGCCCTAAACAGGAAAACTTTCTCATTAATTGCATCTTTGCTGTTTGCTTTACAATATCTGAATATGTTCCCTCATTTAAAACAATGTAGATTATTCACTGTTTTTCTGGGTTTCTTGATTTCCGCAATTTCCATGTTGCTCACAGAATGACCTTTTACATTTGCCTGCTGATTGTTGAAAGAGGCCTTCTTGGAGTCCAGGGATGCAAGCCTGCCTAACAAAGATCAAGGACAAACTAATATCTTCCCAGTTTCTTTGCAACCATGCTTTCTTAATTAGTCTAACTAGTAAAATAATCAGCTTCAATTTTGTCAGAAATAGTAGGCTATCTTAAATTACAAAACCACATGATATTTTTGTTTCTTGTGAGAAAATGAAGACATTCAAGAAGCAATAATAGCCTTCCATCTCACTTAAATAGATTAAACAGGTGATCTGAAGAGCTGTGTCATGATGTGATTAGTCATTGACAAATTGCAAGAGATGATCTATTCAAGGCCCTCACCTAATCAGGCTCTGGCCATACCAGATTAGACACCATTCCTGGTCAAAAAACCAAAATAATGTAAGCTGCCTCATTTTGAACCTCTCATAACCATGGAAATCATGGCTTAAAAATTTTCTTCAGTTGAACAAATTGCAACACCCTGGTTAAGAAAAAATTTAGTGGACGATTAGAACTAAATAATGACTGCAAATTCCCATGAAAAGGGCAGTGTTACATTTGTTACTGCTTGTAATCATTGGTGATTGCTGCAGTGAACTTTATCAAGCAAACCCAATTCTATAAAACGAAGCTGCCACTGTTGAAAATGGTCGACGGATTGGAGCTTCCTCCATTTTTACGTCTCATAATTAGTTCACTCCCTTTTACTTGCCATAATGCTTATGCATTAATGCCAAAACGGTTTCTTAATCATTAATTAACTATCATTAGTTTTCTCTCTAATTTTATTTAAAATTACAAGTAATTTTTTAAAGTGACCCATCCTTTTATGGTGATAATATTTCTCATCCATTTAATTGGCTTTGAATTGTATGGAGTTGCACTGCATCCTATATTCCTATTGATTATAACCTAGTGTTGGGATTCCATTCTAAGGGTCAGAAAATAAGTGGTGGACGGGGGAAGGAGAAAGAGGAGTTGATGGCTCTCTATGCAACAGGGGGAGCCCCCGCCCCCCCCCCCCCCCTCTGGCAATATTCCATGGTGGAGGTAGGGGACCTCTCGGTTGACCCAGAGGTTGCAAATTGTCACGGATATACGCCTTTGGCAGATGAGAGCTAACTGCTAAGTTAATTAGATGCTACATCTGATTGCTTAGTCAAGTTACCTTTTGGAGACTGCCAAAGTTCTGCTATAGCTTTCTTAGGTTTTCTCCTTGAAACCTGTAATTAACCTACTTCAGTTTGCAGCCAGGCATGCAAATAATTGAGCTGCATGACGGTTTGAGTTAACCCCAACTTAACTCAAACTCTGTTAAAAGGGTGAAGGAAATCAAAGTTAAACAGTTGAAACTCCCATTTCCTTCATCCAAGCTGCCACTTTCTTCCAATCCTTCAGCATTAGAGGGTAAAGGTGATTTTAGCTGCAGTGGCAGAAAAAACTTGATTCTCTTATTGTATTCTTGGAGAAGAAATGTTAGGAGAAGTGGATACTTGACCTTGGGAACTCAAACTCAGCGAAGATCCTCGTACTTCCAATGGAACAAACTTTCACTCATTCTTAGGCCAGTTCCTTCACTTATTCATCTTCTCAAAGCTGGGCCTTAAGGTTTCTTATCTGGTAAGCACAACAGCAAGGCCCAATGTATAAGATTATACCAGCCTTAGACAAAAACTTGTTAACATCATGAATGAGCCTATTTAAGATTAATTAAAACATTAACTCTTTTTTAAAAAAATTATTGAATGTAATTTTTTTAAGCCACCTATGAGACAAGCCTTGTGGCCCTAATCCCTACCTTAGGCAGAAATCATCTATATGATATAGGGTCATAGTTCTAGTCCTTGACTCTTGCATGCAATGTCAGGAGGTGCAGCGGTGTGACTAGTTTATTTATTGCCGTATTGGCCCACAGGCAATGAAAAGAGAAGCTTATCCAAAATACAAAAAGATGGGGGAGAATGTGACTTGTAAAGAACAAACTGACTGCCACCCTGGTAGCCATGAAGGTGATGGTAAAGATGGAAAATCCAAAAGTTTCAGCCAGTTGATAGCATCAGCTTCTGCCATTCCTTTCTTTTTATTCTGTACATTAACTCAATGCCATGTGCCTTAAGCCTGGTAGTGAGGGGGAATGGGAAGTTGCCAAACCTCTTTCTGGGCCTGCTGACCTAACATAAGTCCCACCCTTTTTACACCAAACCTGCATTTGCTTCGACTGTTTCCAGAACCACATTGAATGATTTAACCTGAACTTATAATTAAATGTTGCTTGGTGAAGAAGCCACAATATCTAGGAGTTTACATCAAATGAAAGCTACCGGGGCGGAGGGGCCTGGGCTCTGCCTATATTTAGGGAGGGGATGGGAGGAGAGGGGGGGACTCTTATTGCAGGTGTACATCAGCAACTGCAACAGCCCAGTCTTGACCATCAAGGTCATTTTCCCTTTCTTTAAAATGATGGAAAATATCATCAATGGAATCGAAGTTCTGTTAATTTTTGAAGCATTAAATGTTATTGAATTGAGACACGTGGAATCAAATAGGCTGTAATTTGACTGGTGAAAACACTATCCCATTTTGTAAATACCTTCTTACTTAATTCTATCAACTAATGTGGGAATAGGAATCTTTGCATTTACTCTATTGCCAAGAGATGCTTACAAACCACAAAAAATGAAAAAAACAAAGCTTTGTCAAAAAAATTAAAAAGAAAAATTAAGTTGACTTTTTAATGCTTTCATTCCATCGAATTTTGGTTAAAAAATTAAAAAAATAATCACATTTCATGAATATAAATATTCTTTAATTTTTAAAAAAAATCTAATGCAAGCGTCTAAACATGCATTGACGTTCCAAGGGGATGAAAATGATTACTTATAAAATGATGTTTAAATCAAATAAATTTTTATAATTAATAATAAATTAATTGTTATCAGTTAAAAATTTACGTGACATTAACACGATATTAATGTGAATGGTGAAAATATTACATGATTATATCATTATATTATATAAGTGTGTTGTGTCACTACCGTGTGATATTAAATGATAAGTTTCGTTTTAACTAAAAACAGTTAATCAATTATTAGTTATAAAAGACATACTCGTCTCAAAATGAAAATGTAAAATTTTAATTAAACGTAATAAAAAATAAAAATTTATTTATTTATTTTTTAAATAATTCAAAGATTTTCTTTAAAAATAATATTATCTCTATTTCAAAATTAACATACCCTACTCACCATTACTCTTATTTTTTAAAATATACATAGTTATTATATCATATTTTTTATTTTACATTTTATAAAATTTAATTTTAAATTTTATAAAAATTTCTCCATAATTATTATTCAAAATAATACACAATAATCAATAGATAGCTTCTGATGTATGATGAATAATAATACTAATAATAATAATAATAATATTATTATTATTATTCTTATTATCATTATTGTTATTATTATTATATGCATGATTTTGAGATGGGCAATTTCAACAGAAAGGGCAAAATGGTGAACCGAAAAAGGAGTGGCAATTTAGAGAATCTAAGAAAACCAGTGTGAATTATAAGACCGCTAATAAATATATTCTTGGATTCATTTATTATTTGCTTTTGGGCTTAACGAAAGCATACTTTCTACTTTATTCACTAAAAGGGACACACAAAAGAAATTAAAAAAGGAAACAGAGAAGCCGTGGACTCTGTGTTCCTGTGGATGTGATCCACACCCTTTCTTCCTGATTGTTTCCTGAGAAAATTTTTGGATCAAAAATCAAAGCTTGGGAGCGAGGAAAAAATGGGTTTGATCCAATATGTCAAATCGATCAATTGCGAACAAGAAGCTTACCCTGCTTATGAAGATTTCATTGTTCTTCCTCTCTTTGCCCTGTTTTTCCCCTCTGTCCGCTTCTTTCTCGATAGATTCGTCTTTGAGGTACTTGGTTTTATCTTTTTTATCTGTTTTTATGATAATTTTGATTGGAGTTTTGATTTTCTTCTTGAGTTTTTGAAATTTTTGTTATTTTAATGTTTTGTCTTTTAGCCGTTTGTTGAATTGTTTTGATGGGTTGTTTTTGTGATTATAGGATTGGCTGATATAAGATTCGTGGTTTTTTTTTTAATGTGTTTATGGTGCTGGTAGTTGCTTGCTGCATGTAAATGGTATTACATGTACTTTTATGCTTCGTGAGGAGGTTGATATAATGCTATGAGTGATGGTGAAAAGAATTCAATTTGGGTTTTGGAATCAGATCCTGGTTCCACTGTCTTTTAGTTATTTTTTGTGGTTACTGATATTTAAAATGAATAAGGTATAGAGTTGAAGTGTATTTAATCGAAAATTTTGGAATTGATAAAGATTATAATATGGAGAGTATGTTGAGCAATTTTTCTATTTGCATTACACTTCAGTTATGGAATTCATTTAAATTGGACTTGATCACATTGTTCTTGCTTATGTTAATGCATTGGTTTTGAAATGGCTGCATTTGTCGAAGTCTAAGATTGGTCCCTGTATTATCTTGGGCAGTTTGGACTAAATGTAGTCTCATTCCCTAGGATGACTAAATGTAGGTCTTTCTTTTGTTTTCTTGAGTTTTTCTCTCCTTTGAGCCTATATATAAGTGTCTTGCCATTGTTTTGACATGGCACTTCTTATTGGTAAAGCTTCAGCCCAGGTTGTTGTTTGGACATATTTTATAATTGATTGAGAATTTGCCTTGAGTCTTATACGGTTATGAGTTATTCACAGACATCTGGAGACTTTTTACCAATTTCTGGAACTTTTTGAATTTACCTTCTTTGCTACAAAAACCTTAATGCTCTTGCTTTCTTGGGCAGACATTGAAACACTGGCATCCTCCTATTAGTTGTGACTTCATTGTGTGTGGGCTTGCTTAGTGCTATTTAAAGATTTGTTTTAAGATTATTTCTATGTATGTAAGTACTATGTCCATGTTGATATACAGGTATTTATCATTTAAGTTTGAAATTGGAAATTTTCACTGTTATAGGGAGACAGTTTACTGTATTTTGCTTGCTAAATGACTTGAAATAAATCAAACTAAGGTGATCTTTTAGTGTGGATAAAGTTCATATCGTAGTTGCTAAGATAAAACCATAAGCATAAATTAAGAAGTAGAAAGCTGCCCCTTTTCATTCTTCCCATGTTGAAGTGGTTGTCTTGAATGTTGAGGGGAAACGTAGTCCAAATTTGGCATATTGGATTTCAAGATGTCAATTATGTGATGTAGTCCTATTTATCTTTAGCTAGTTTGGTCGTTCCTCTCCTTGTTTCCTCTCTCTATTTTTCTGTCACTGTCTTTCATCCTAACAGTTTATTCATTTTCTGAAAATATTTTACATGGTTTCAGAAAGTTGGAAGCCGAATGATTTTTGGAAAGGGGCACCAGATGATGAATGTCAATACAGATGAGAGAAGGAAGAAGATTAGAAAATTTAAGGAGTCAGCTTGGAAATGCATTTATTATCTGTCAGCCGAAATTCTGGCTCTCTTTGTAACTTATAATGAGCCTTGGTTCAAGAATACAAAATACTTCTGGGTAGGGCCTGGAGATCAGGTCTGGCCTGATCAAAAAATTAAGTAAGATTCATCAACAATATGTAATATATTTGCTGCTGTTTGATTTAAATATCAATGTTGGCATAAATATATTCTTGCATTTATTATACAATCAAAGGCCAAAGACATGAGAAGTGCAGCTTTATTAACTCAAAGACTAACTATTGTACTTCTTTTCCAGATTGAAATTAAGGGGACTTTATATGTATGCTGGTGGATTTTATACATACTCTATATTTGCTTTGATCTTCTGGGAAACAAGGCGTTCTGACTTTGGGGTCTCAATGGGTCATCATGTTGCAACTGCCATCCTCATTGTGCTATCTTACATATTTAGGTATGCTCTGACAGGTTCTTTCCTATACATAAGTTAGACTCATAGATTAAAAAATTTTGCAGGATAGTTGTTTCTGTTCTCATGCCAGTTGCTTGCAGATTTGCCCGTGTTGGTTCGGTTGTTTTAGCTATTCATGATGCTAGTGATGTATTTCTGGAGGTAGGGAAGATGGCCAAGTACAGTGGTGCTGAAACAATTGCTAGCTTTGCATTTATTATTTTTGTTTTGTCTTGGATCTTACTGCGTCTCATGTACTACCCATTCTGGGTCCTTTGGAGTACAAGGTTTGTATAAGTTCATGCCTGATATATATTGGCTACCGAAATTTATGAGTTTCTTCTTAAGCACTGCAGAATCACACCCATGTCCGTACAGATAGCACTACATTTAAGGGTGGAGAAAAGCAACTAATAAAAAAAGTTATGCTTACACAAATGATAGTGGCTGACTGTGGTGCAGTAAGCAGCAATGTTTATGCTCTCGGTCACAAGAAAAAGAAATACTTTTCTGGGTTTTTTCAGTTCACACACTTTAAGCCCTCTAATTGGATTAGTCCTGGTACTGTGAAATTTATAATATTTTAATCAAAATTAGGAAATCTTATAATACTCAAAATATACTTAATAAAGAATTCAGTATCATGTGCATTGAGCTCCATGTTTCTGCCCCTTGAAAGTTTTAACCCTTTCTCCCCTGATATGTGGTTACTGATGGATCCTTTTGGTTTCAGCTTCAGTATACATAAGGATTTATTTCTTTAGTTTTATACAAATCATTTCAGGAGTGGTGACATTTTGATGGAAACTGGTCCTTTTTTGTAAGAAAAAAGAAATGCTAAGTTTGCCTTCTGGTTCTCATATAATCTGGAGAATAAAAATTGATTTAAATTATATTTTTAATTTTGTTCTTTTTATTAATCTTATGTCCCTCTTCTATTGCAGTTTTGAAGTTGTTCAGACATTGGACAAGGAAAAGCATCCAGTGGATGGACCATTTTGTTATTATCTGTTCAACACACTTCTATTTTGCCTGCTTGTTCTTCATATTTATTGGTGGGCACTAATGTATAGAATGCTAGTCAAACAAATCAAATCCAGAGGCAAACTTAGTGAAGATGTCAGATCGGGTAAGTAAAGCATATTTTGTCACATGGATGTAACTGCATGTAAGTACATAGATGCACCATCGAAAATATTTTTTCACATGGATGTGATTGTATTTAAGTGCACAGATGAACTATAGAAAGAGTGATAAATGAATTTCAATAAGTATTTCTGAACAAGCTAAATATGAATTTACTATTTATATCTTTACGTCAACTGGCTTAGATCCTGATTGATAAATGATAATGAATGTCACATTTTCCAACCTTAGGATAGTGCACAATTTTTTGCTCATTTGTAAATAACTTTATAAAAAAATTAATGCTGTAAAAAGAGCTTCATACCATTGTTCATGCATATTTTCATTTTAAATCCCTCTAGAATGTGCTTTCAAGTGGCTTTCCTTTTAACTACATAGCTGACTGTTTTATCTTTACTTTTCATTTTGACCTTTTATTAATTTATGCAGATTCTGAAGGTGAAGATGAGCATGAAGATTGATCTGGAAAGGAGGAATTCTGCATTAACAGGACTTATGAAAAGGTAATCTTACTTTTATTTGAAAACCTCATAGAACTCATCAATTTGATTTAGTAGAATCAGTCATAGACCTCCAGACTCGGTTCTATTTAGAAACATCATAGAAAGTCCTCTTTGGTTAAGTGCACCACAAGTGACTACAAACGCTCTTGTGCAAAGTTTTAGTTTTCACTTTAGTTTCTTTGTCTTCTTTCTCTGTAAACTGATAGCGTCCATTTGCCCTCAAACTGATAGAAAGGTCTCTTGTCATATGTTTTTGCAGATGGCGAACAGCCCCCATCGGTTTACACATTGATATTCTTTTAAGCTGAATGAAATACTCGCATTTTCCTTGTAATTTCGAGATGAGGTACAGAAGCATTTTGAAGAGTAGTTTAGTTGTTGATTGTTGATGTCAGGCTTTGGGTCCTCTTCAGATCACAATGTTGGGTCTAGGTCTGCTGCCTCACCAGTAATTTGTTGTGAGAAAACACGTTTACCATGAAACTGTAATTCACCATCTCAAAAAGGAACTCTGCAGCCAAGTTGAGTTCAGAATTCTTTTACCTGCAAGCCAATGATTCTTTGCCTTTCAAGTAAATAACAGAAAAATTACTTCATTGTTATGACCTGGGGGTTGAAATTTGACGCTTAAGTACCCTGGCAGGTTGGATCTTGAATTCTGGTATATATTTATACAAAGTCCCTTTACCGACCAGCGTCAGCAAAAGCTCTACTGCAAATGGGGACTTTGTCTTGTATTAATATCAGTTAGTCAATCAGCTGTTAAGTATAAAAATTAATTTAATTTAAAATAAAAATGCAAGAGTTCAAACGTAACAAAAAAATAATTTATTTAAAATTTCTTGAGCAATTTATGTAATTAAAATTAAAAGCAAGAACCTCGTCGATAATTCTATTTTGGGCTGGGCCAGCGGTCATCTGAGCTGGGGAGGAGGAGAAATAACAAAGCCCAAAAGAAAAATAAAAATAAAAAATGAAAAAAAAAAAAAGGAAAAGGAAATACTAGTAGCTCGCCCAAAGGGTCACCAGCAATTTTCAGCTTTCGAGTTGGAAGATATACGGGGAGACACTGACCGCCTCTTCCCAACGACGTCGCTCTCTACTTACCGGTAAGTCCCTTTGCTTCTGCTACTTTTTCATCAAAACCCCAAACAAGATCTTCTGCTTGTTTTTTTTCATGTATTAGTTCTTGATTTTTATTGCGTGCAGCTCAATTTTTTAGAATTCTTTGCTTTATTTATGGGTCTGAACTCTGAACATGAAACAAATCAGTGCAGTTATTGTTGGACAGATTTCTTGTTTAGATGCATCAAGTCCTTAACTTCCAGGTTATGCATGTGAAATATTTGAGAAAAGGACGGAAGGAAAATTGGGTTTCTTTGAATGAGGGGAACAAAGTGTGATTTAATGACTGTATGAGGTGAAGGTTACCTTCAGGGTTAGTTATGGAAGTAACCCATTTTTATTTTCTGATTTTTTTACTGGTTGAGTGATTAGTACTATAGAAATTTTGTTGATCCTTGGACTATCCTTTCTTTTGGGAAATGCCCAAAAGATTATATTCATAGATTGTTATTGTAAATAGGAATACTTTTTGATGATCAGACATTATTGATCTTTGTAGCGAATTTGAATTTTTATTATCAATCTCGTGCACTTTTGCGATTAATGCTGATAATGTTTCTGTTTTCTTTATTTGGCAGTGTGTGAAACTTGATTTTTAAATTGTAAGAATGGAAGATGTCATAACCGAAATTCCCCCGCCTTCAAGATTCTTCCAGGAAGATCTTAACAACTTTATACCTCCATCCCCATCTCTCCCGTTGCCATTCCTTGTACTCTCTAATCCTAAGCCTGATAAGCCCCTTCGTCCATCTCTCCTTGTCATCGCATTATCATCTCCATCTTTGTATATCTTCCACCATTTGTCAACTAAGACCTTAATTGGAAGTTTTATCCTACCTGAGATCCCTTTCTCTGGCATCTCTGTTGAACCCTCTCTAGGAGACAAAACCTGCAACATCTATTCGCTTAATGATGAGGACAATTCTACTCTCCTTGTGTCAGTTCAACATGGTGTCTCTGCAGAGAGATCTCACTTTGTTGCAAGGTTGCTGATAGGTGAGGATATTGTTCCTGAGAGGGTTCTGATATTGGATTCAATTCAGAGCTCAAACTTCAGGGGCAAGCTCTCACCAGATGAAACATATGCTTTTAAGCTGGAGACATTAGCAGAAAGAAAAGGATCAGGTGGTGGCAATGTAGACTTCTCACTGCTAAAGGGTTTAGACTATTTTCCATCTGGTAGCATGATTGATGGCTTGGCTGCTGCTCTGTTGAGTCGTTGCCAATTGAAGAACATAAAGGGGACGTTGTGTGTTTCATGGCCTGAATTTGGTAGTTCTGTTGTGACTCTAATTAGATCTCTACTGCAAAGGAATGTACTTCCTAGCTTGGACTTGAGCTTAAAGGGAGTGGTGCAGGATCAATATGCAAGGTTCAATCGAATTAGGCATCAGCCTTATGATACCGAATTGTACACTTAGTGAACTACATTTATGCATTCGCCCACTCACACAAAAATGAAGAAGAAGAAGAGAGATAGTTTTATGTTTTATTCCTTTCTTAACATTTCTCTCTTTTTGACATGTTGTTCTGCTGTATATTTTTCTTGGAAGAGGTGCATGAGAGTAATTCACTAATTTGTCTGCTGGGTTTTGCCATTTCTTTTAAGTTGAACTTATAAGAAGCCTCTGAACTTGCTCCTGTTTGACCTTTGTCTTGCATGTTATAACTGATGTGATTCAGAATTACATTAAACCAATCTCACCCATATTGACAGCAGTTATCCTGCTTTACATGTCATAGGAAGTTAAAATCTGCTTGCATATTTACTGGAATTATCATTTCTAGTCTCTGTCACTCTAAACCTTGCTAATTGTATATCCTTTTGTTCCATGACATTATATGTTGGTCTTGACGTTATCACCTAAGATTTAGCCCATGTCCCTGGCATTAATAATGATACCTTGGATGGTCTTGCTTGTTTTGGAACCTCTAGATGGAATATTGTCTTATTTGAGTACTCTGTGCATGTCTCTTCCAATTTTGTCTTGCAAGCACAGAAAACAGGTTTTGACAATAAGCCGAAAGCGCCTGTTGGCATCTAGAGAATAAGGTCTTTTGCCTGGAGGAATTGTGTTTTGCATAATGATTTACAATAACTATTCCTTTAAGGATGAGATGATAAATGAGCTATGCTCATCATCCAAGGATTGATCTCCCGTTTCTGAACTTGAGTTGAAGAAGTTATGTCTTGTACAAAGGGTTATGCAATTGTGATCACAAAGCAGTTCTAAGCCCTTGCAATAGATCATATAATTGATAGTCTAGGCATGCAGGCTTGGGTTGGTTCGAACCCAAGCCACCCCTTCCCCAGTGAATTCGTAGATTTTCCTCTTGTATATATAATAATAATTAGTTAAAAAAACATAGACAACATAGCTTAAGGACCTCCTCTTACAGGAGCACTGCCAAAGTCTTTGTTAGGTCTGACTTATGGAAGTCATTCTGTTTGTGGCAATTGCTTTTGATGTCGGCGAAAGGCAGACTAGAAAGACTGGATAACGGGCTGAAAGGCGAAGAGGGGCGTGCATGGTTCAGTTGCTTCTGAAAGGAACCATTGAGACACATCTAGCACCCCAGCATTCTTGTAATACTGGAATACGTGGATGACAAAGTCAAATTTTGAATGAGAAGTCTGCATTAAATCAACTTCTTTTGACACGTGATTCACTAATCTCTTGCACTTCAAGAATCAAGATCACAATTGTGCATCTAGATTTTTTTTATCCCCCTGGAAAAGCAACTGAAGAATGAAAATACAAGAAAGAGTATATGCTATTTCATTGTTCTTGTTCTTCAAGTTAAGAGCGTCAAGCAGTGAGCTGAATTCCAAATTGTCAGGTGGAACTTCATCAATATTGAAGGCATTGGTTTAACCTAATATGTTCAACTAATTAAGTCTATGTTTTATAACAGATACCAAAACGATTAGATAATCACATGTTTTCCTTTGGTTTAATATAGATTATTAACGACCCTTTAGTCAGAGACTTGTCCTTTTCCCCCCAAGGCTTCAACTTGCTAGATAAGTAAGAGGAGGAGGCTGCAACTTGTTTGAAAGTTAAACAACTGAAAAAGCAGTGAAACATTTGCTGTTATCTGTTTATGGTTTGGTGGCTCGCCCAAAAACCTTTTCAAGAAATTTATTTAAATATAAGATTTACGTCATTGAATCTGTGTCTAAGTTATAGTTTTTGGTTTGAGAGCATCCACCAACCAGGCCAACATTAGTTGCATCCTCTCTTGACTAATTACACATATATTTTTACTAATACTCAAACGGTTATGCACAAGGAAAAGCTTTCAGAATTTCCACCTTCTTTTTCCCTTAAATATCTTACAGTCCCACCCATTTCCCCATCCATTCATTCGAGAACAGCTTATGCATAGTAGCAAAAGAATGGGGCATTACCCTTCTCTGAGCAGTGTGAAATGTTTCATGGTTCTGGTCTGTATCTCCGTTTTCAGCTCTGCCAGTTTGGCAAGTGAACCTCGCTTGACATTGGATTACTACAAATCTACATGTCCGACTGTGTTTGAGATTGTGAGGACAGAAATGGAGTGTCAAGTGCTCTCTGATCCTCGCAATGCAGCCTTGATTGTTCGACTACATTTCCACGATTGTTTTGTTCAGGTGAATCCGAGACAAATATCAATGCATATGTATTGCTCAAAATTAGTTTGGAGGAAAAATCCCAAAAAAAGAATTTACATTTATTATTATGAATATGGTTTGTGCAGGGTTGTGATGGGTCAGTTTTGCTTGATGACACAATTAACTTGGAAGGAGAAAAGAAAGCTTCTCCAAATGTAAACTCCCTTAAAGGATACAGAATCATTGACAGGATTAAGAACAAGCTTGAATCAGAGTGTCCTGGCATTGTTTCTTGTGCTGATATCCTCACCATTGCTGCCAGAGATGCTGTGATTCTGGTAAAAATCAACATTGATTTGTACAAATCAAAAGCCTACAACACTTTAACAGTCTTAATGCTTGAGTTAGTCTTATTTGTGTTTTGGTCTAATTCTTTGCAGGTTGGTGGACCTTACTGGGATGTACCAGTGGGAAGAAAGGATTCAAAAACTGCTAGCTATGGTCTTGCCCTGGAAAACCTTCCTGCTGCTACTGAGGGTCTTCTCAGTATTATATCAAAATTTCTTTACCAAGGCCTCTCAGTGACTGACATGGTGGCTCTTTCTGGTAAGCTATTCCTAGAATCTTTCCTAATATCCTCTCTTGTGTTTAGTTCTCCATGGCTCCTGTTTCAAGCTATATTATATTTTTTAATGAATAAAAATATTACTACTCGAATCTAAAATCTTTATTCAAATTATATTCGAGATTCGAGCATTTAACTAGTGCATGATTTCTCTTTTTAAAAAGTAAGATTCGAATCATCTTTTTTCAAATAAAAAAAATCTTTATTCAAATTTCGGTGAATATCCTTATCACTTGAATTAATAAGTTTTTATAATTAACATACATAACTCTATTTGTGTAAAATAAGCTTAAATACAGATAATTATCTTTTAATTTCAAGCTAAGTAACTTAACTTTAGAAATATTAAATTCAAATCATAAACATATTTTCTCGAGAATAAAATGGATAAAAATTATTATTGATATATTCAAAATTTTAAACCCAAAAAAAAAAAAAAGATAAGAGTTTATAGGGGAAAGTAATGAAGTGAGATTTGTATGAAAGACGAAATAAGATTGGACAGAAGTTAAAAAAAAAGACAAATACAAGAAATTTAGGTTTGGAAGTAAGGGGGTTAGATAGGAATTTAAGTAAAAAGAAATGATTTAAAAGAGAGATTGGAACTTGCTTTATTATTATTATTATAAATATAATAATGAGTCAAAGCACTTATATATTATGGTTTAGAAAATGTATTTAACCATATAAATTACTTTTTTATTTTTAAAATAGTGTTAATGGATCATGCCATCAGTATAAACCTACCAAATATTTGGATGGCCTCGACACCTCCAAATAATGAGTAAATTCAAAGAAAATTGCTGGTTGGCTTGGAGTTTATTTTAAGATTTTATTTTTATATTGTTGATATAATATTTAAAAAAATTTAAATTATTTAAAAAATTAAAAAAATTATTTTTTATTATGTTCGATCAAGTCTCTATATTTTTATTTTAAGTTAAATAAATTTTTATATTTTTATTTTGAGCCAAATTAGTTCTTATGATTAATGGTTGATTTAATCAAAATATCATTTGTCATTTTATGTCACGTAACACTGATGCAACATGTTGAAATGTTACAATTGATAATGGCATGATATACTGATATATCATATTTAATAATAACATAATATTATAAAATGAATATGTGGTATTTTTCACTGTCCATATGAACGTCACGTCAGTGTCATATAAGTATAAAATAACAAGTAATATTTTAACTAATGAAAATCAATCAATCATTAATTATAATAACTTATTTGACTCAAAACAAAAATACAGAGATTAAATTGAATAACAATAAAAGAATAAGGACTTATTTTAGTACATATAATAAGAAATATATGTTAAGATTTAATATTTTTGTTCACATATTTTACTCATTAAATAAATAAATAAATATATACTTGTCGGGCTCATGGGCGAGCTCGGTTATAAAAGTTTATGACTGGTCCGACCTCTATTTTTGGCTGGGCCTGACCAAAACAAATTCAACCCAATTAAAAATCCTAAATTAGAAAATAAAAATATTTTGGAACCACAAGATATAAAGTTCTTTAATGTTTTCAGGGTCTTTTATTCATATAAAATTTTCATTATCTCAAAGCAAATTCTGCATAAGTATGTGTAAAACCAAATAATTGGATTGTTGAGACTTTTATGGGACTTAGATTTTCCATTGTCCTGTTTGTTGTTTCGGTGGATGCCACTTGCAGGGGCTCACACCATTGGCATGGCACGCTGTGTGAATTTTCGAGCTCGAATCTATGGGGACTTCGAAGCAACTTCAGGGAAGAATCCATTATCCAATTCATACCTTAGCAAATTGAAATCCATTTGCCCTGAAACCGGATCAGGAGACAACAACGTAACAGCCATGGACAATGTCACACCAAATCTTTTCGACAATTCCTTTTACCATACTCTGCTGAGAGGGAACGGGTTGCTCAACTCGGACCAACAGATGTACTCCAGCTTGTTGGGGATCGAAACGAGGAAGCTTGTCCAGAAATACGCAGAGGACCCTGTTGCTTTCTTCAATCAATTCGCGGATTCGATGGTGAAAATGGGAAACATTGTGAATTCGGATAGCTTTGTGAGTGGTGAAGTGAGGAAGAGTTGCAGATTCGTCAACACTTGAAAAAGAGAGCTGCATTTGTTCGATGAATTACGTAGTAATTGTTTGCATGTGCCAAAGAAGAAACAAAATAAAAAGTTTTTAATTTACAGTTTTCATCGAGTTTGTCAAGAAATTGAAGTTTCCTTTGTACCAAGAAATTTAAGGAAACTGAACGTTTATGTAAGATTCATTTTAAACCAACTATGCAACAAAGTGGTTTTCCTACTGCAATTTGATCTCTTTAGCCTCTTTGGCTAGGTGCATGTGTCACACCCCTTCTTAAGAAGAAATAGACTGAGTGCTTCAATCTCACGTTCAATCGGTAAGGGGTTGTGACACTTATAAACGTAAGTGTTGTACATTCTATCAAATTAATTTTTTGAAAAGAAGATAATAATCTTGTGACATATGAATAAAGTACACATGTATAAAACTATGTCCAAAAAGAGATTTTAAATTCAATTCATAAGTTCCCTCTTATTTAATCAATAACATTTTTAAAGTTTAATAAATTTTTATTTTTTTATTACTTTTAATCAAACTCTTATATTTTTAATTTGAGTCAAATACATCTTTATAACTAACGATCGATTAATTGTATTTAGTCAAAACGTTACTTATTTTTATATCACGTGTTGTTGACGTGGTATACTGATATCAATAGCGAATTCATGATTTTATGTGAGAATAGCTAAAGAGTAATTATAAATGTAATCATATTATATATAAAATTTTATACATATAATAATAAAGAAAATTAAATATTGAGGGGTGGTAGTCGTCACCACTTGCCACCCCCTTCCTCATGGCTTCGTCAATGGTTAACATGTTTTAGTAATGTAACATAATTACATTATTATATAATATTTTCATTTTTTACTTTAAATTTGAGTTTAGTCGTTACGTTTATATATAAAAAAAAAAGATTTTTTTGTCCTTTTTTCTACGCAAATGCAATAAATAGGGCATGTTGAAATGGTAAACGTTGATGAAGTCCATATAAACCCCTTTTTCTTTCTTTTATTTGGGCAGATAAAAAAAAGTCTATACACGTTTAATAGCTTTAAATTCGATGCTTGATATTTTAGTAAGAAAAATGTGATGCCAAATATAACAAGGTTTGTCAGTGGTGATATTTTCTTCCCCTATACTTCTTAAATTCTTACTTCTTCTAGTAATTATTGACTTTGTTTTTTGTTTCTTTTACCAACAATATTTTGACTAGATATACACATTTAATAAAAAAAATATATCATACTTAATTCTACGACAAAACGTATATATCTAACTCGAAAAATTAGATTCGAATCTTTTTCAATTTAAAAATAGTATCGTATCAAATTTTGAAAAGAATTATTTAAAAAATGAAAATATGTGAGGGTAGCGTTTCGGTCTTATAGAGTTACCTTAAGAACTTTATATAAAATTTTGTCAAACTTAATATTATATTTTTTTTGATTGATTTGTTTATTTGGTTTATTTTAATTGACTTGGATACTAGATGTCGTTCACGTTATATACATGATAAAATATTAATTTTGATTATTATTTTTTATTTTTAAATTTAATTTCATATAAAAAATAATCATACATGTTCATTAGACAAGTTGTGACTCAATGCCAACTAGACCTACATTATAAATTTAATTAATTAAGTACTCAATTTCATTTTCATCTCATGTTTTCCTATCAAACTTTCAGGGATGAAATTTGACGATGAAGTTAAATATTATCGATGATGAATAAAATTATTGAAAGAATTCCGACGAAACAAAATTTTGATTTAAAGGTAAAAAAAATCTTCAAAAAGAAATTTGGTCGTTTTCGAGTTTGGTAATTCAAGACTCCAAGGTAACCTATGTACATTATTACATTAAGATTAGACAATTCTAAGTCAAATATAAAAATTAATAGATGTGATGAAAACGATTTGATACTGTTTAGAGCTTTGAAAAAAAGAAGGTTATTTTCAAAGTCAATCATCTAACAAGCCGATGTAACAATTTAATATGCCTAACTCTTGCATGGGTTTTCTTTCCAAAAAAAAAAAAAAATCTAGCATGGGTTTGCATCCTCTCAATTATTTTTTTTTTATTTTTTAATACATTGATCGTTATTGTGTATATGTACAGAAACCAATCATGAATTATAATTTTATATACAACAGATCTGATTATGAATTGTGGATCTTATATATTAAATCGCATCACAAAATTTTAATCATATATATAAATTTGTTGGTTATTCTCATCAAATATCTTATTAGTTTAATCTTTTGACCCAACATTTTTGTTTTTAATATTTGTCCACTTTGATTGCAAAATTTTATTATTTTAATTTTAAATATTATATTTATGAATAAGTTGATTTGTCATATATTTATGAAAGTCACCTTTAAATTATCCAATAAAACTTTGTTTCGTAAGGAAGGAAGTGTAGGGTCAAATAACATTACATTTGAGAAAATGGTTTTTAAAAATTCTCAAGAATAAAATGAAGTTATTTACAATTTAAAAAAAAAACTTTTATATCTATTTAATTAAAAATATTTAAAAATCACTCAAAAATTAATGAGTATAATATTTGTCAATTGACACCAACAAAATATATCAAAGATATTTGAGACATCTTATTCCTAGATAATTGTAATTAGACAAACAAACCTTTTTCATATTTTAAAGAAATTATTTTTATCACATAAATCTATCATTTTGCCTTTAATAAAACACTATACAATAGTTAACATTTAATCCAACTTGAAGGTTTCTACTCAAATCTCAAGACAAGAAAGGCGATATTATCAAAAGAGCAAAAATTATTTTTTATTATGTAATTTAAAATTATACATATTAAAAAATAAAATTATCACTTAATAAAAAATGAAAGTATATATATTAAACTAATAAAAATATATTAATGACAAATTGACACCATCAATAAAATCATAAACCTCAACAAAAATGGTCATTTTTGAACTTTAAACAATTAAGTTTCGCATCTTCTTAATTTAAGATTTAAATATTTTATTTGTCTCAAATTTTATATTTTTAAGAAAACAATGAATGAAATATCATAAGATTTCTACTAGCACAATACATTATAATCATATACATATATATATATGTATAGATAAAAAATTTTATATATAAATAAGATTACATTAATCTAGAATTTGCCATAACAAGAATTTAGAACACAAAGCATAGTTGATTTCTGATTCATAGTTTAACAACGGAAATAACATTGACCAGATTGACTGTTGGTCTTTAGTGGACTAGGATCTTCTTTTCCTTTTCTTTTTAACTCTCTAATGAGTGAGATTTTCATATTTTTACTTTAATAGGAGAGGGGACCTAGCTTTTCTTTATATAGTGAATCCCTAAGCTCACCCATCATAGGATTTAGAGTTCTTAAATAAGCCTATATATTAAATCTACATTTATTGTATTCATGTATCGTTATTGCATACATGAATCTATAATTACTGTATATATAAATTAGTAGATTCATATATTATTCTGAATCAATAGATTTATGTATCATTATTGTATTCATAAATTTATAAATCTATGTATCATTATTGATTATATATATGTATATATATACTATTTTTTTTCACTTTAAGATGCTTCACGATTAGATTCGGTCAATCAAGTCACAAATTGAGGCTATACCTTGCGATGTAATAACATGCCTAGGATTGATGATCAGATGGAGTATATGAACTCAAAAACAAACTCTGAATTCGTCAAACAACAAGAAAAGAAAGACACAGACAGGCAGAAAAGGCAATCAATCAATCCTATGAGGTCATAGGTTTGTTGACGAAACGTTCTTTGAATCTACAAAATGCCCAAATCGTTTAGTCAAACGTGTAGCCCTGGAATTTTCAAATCTTCTATCTTTTCATTGTTGAAAAAGGCAACAAGGTAGAAGGGAACCCAAAGGCAGGCAGGCAGGCAGACAGTCCCCATTTCCTTATGGTTCCCTTCGCATATAAAAGTTGGAAGAGGAAAATTAGAAGGAATTGATTCCACGTTTCACCTAAACCACCCCTTGTCTCTTTCTTTCACGCTCATTAGTGTTTCTTTTATTAATTTCTTTTGGATATTTGGTCCACGGCTCAAAGGGGAAAGATGGGGTATAGATATTTCTTTCTTCAGGTCAACAGTGTGAGAACATTAAAAACTTTGACAAGTCTTGGATATATACTGTCTCTGTCTTTCTATTTCTTCCCAGTAGAATGTTCTACGTATTGAACATGGAGGTGGACAAAAGCTTTTCCTATTCTAAAGAATATAGAGGAAATATCCGGTTGTATAGTAAAGTAGGGACTTCTCTGGATTCTGCTCGGCACTGGAAACACAGGTGGAGTCAAGAGGATTTCGGGTTTAGGAGGCAAATAAGAGGGTCGTTTGGGAAGTAAGACTTAATTACTAAATAAAAAAATTATTATAAAATTAAAAAAAGAATATATTATAAAATTTTAAATCTTTTAAAAATGAGTGAGTCTCTATTGGTACTCGTCCCTCTTCCACGGACTATAAAAAAATTAAAAAGAATTTATAATATATATATATATATATGACATTAAATTTTTTAACAGTTCATTTTACATATAAAATGGGAACTGATTGAACCAGAACAATGGTTGGTTTTGTTAATATGTTTTTAGGCAATTTTGAGTTCTCGAGACAAGGTGATCCACAGGATTGACTTCCTTCAATGCAACTTGGAAACTTTGCCTTTAATGGAACTGAAAATTTTGGCCCATCCAAAAGATAAAACACAAAGAAACGCATACAAATCCAATCATGGCAAAAGGATCAAATTGATCTTCTTTTTCTTTGCCACATGCTTGACATGCCAAGTCCACCTACCACCTCTTGGCTTCTGCTAACACTACCCATTTGGATCAAAATCAAAATCAAAATCAAAATCAGTTTATTCTTCAAATTATGATAATTACCACTCAAATTAAGAATAAAAATCTAAGTGTCTTATCACATTCGATTTCACCACTAGGATATCATATTATAAGATTGTTTCTTTTTTGACACAATAACCTATAACTCAATCGAAAAATCAAAATAAAATTACGATCGAACTGTTATTATATTATAAAACTCAATAATGAATTTTGTCATTATATTTCAATTTTACTATTTCCATACAAATTTTATGGATTTTTGTTATTTTATATTTGAAAATCAATAAAATTAAAAGTATAACAACAAAATTAAATGATGGGCAACTCTTAATATAATATTGTGAGATATTTATGCGGGGGAATTGGATATATGTAATTATGAAAATATGGGTCTGACAGATTGAGAAATCATGGTCCAATCTCCAACTGCCCTCCCCACACCGCCAACCCAAATGGTACGTTTGGTTGGGGAAGAAGATATTGGAATTGGAAGTAGTAACAAAAAGCAAAAAACAGTCCATTTGAGACGCGAATACTTGGCCTCCCGGGATTGAGTGGATGTCACCGAACATTATTTATTTATTTAATAATTTTAATTGAAAAAAAATGAAAAATGGAAAGTACTGGTACTATTAAACGGCGCTCTCTTTCATCTTTTATGTGAATCCGTTCTCGACTGAGTGTCTACTTTTTGCAGATTCTCTAGAATTCCCAACTTCCCAGAAAAAAGAAAGAAAGAAAATCCCGGAAAATCACATTCTTTTCTATTCCGGGAAAGGAAACCAGAGAAATAAAATAAACAATCTTTTTTTAAATGTGTATGAAGAAACGGTGAACTCGGTGTGACTCATTTACTATAAAGAAGAAAAGAAACCGACTCTTGGCGTGACTTGGTGAGTAAAGTCGCCATCAGTGCAAAAAAATCTTTCTTCTCTAGTTGGTTTAGATTTATTTGTAAATTCTGGAATCTGGGTATTGTTTGTTTTGCCAGTTTGTTATCTGGGTAACCATCATTTTTCTTATTGTTGGATTTGTTTTGGTTTTTTTTTTTGGGGGGCGGGGGGTAAAAGTGGTCGCTTTAGATCCAAATAAGGTGTTAGAATAGAGGTTTTGGTAAGTTTAGTGTTATTTTTTTGGTTTCTGTTTAATTTTGTTCTGTTGTTAAAGGTGGTGCAAGTTTTCATTTTTTTAATGTGATCTTTATTTGTTTTGGTAATGTTGGGTCATTGAGGATCAAAATTTTGTGTTTTTATTGTTTGTTGAATGTAAAAGGTGTTTGTTTTGATCTTTAAAGATACTATGTTATAGCTTTATGTTGGATTTTTGTATTGGTTTTTCTGAAAACTGACAAGAGTTCACTAAATAAAGAAAAAGCTAATTAGTTTGTTTGCTATTGCTTGATTCTACTCTTTCTTTGGTACTTTTTACACTAAATGTCTGACAATTTCCTTGAGTATTTAATGTGAAAAATGAGATATTAGTGACTAGTACCACCGATAATCGTGACAGTTACCAATCCTAGGAGATAATAAATATGTATTGCTGTAATCTTTTATGATGACGATCTGAATAGCTGCTTGCCTTGCTCTTATCATTGTGGAGTTTGATGCTTTGGTTGCACTTTCATGGATTATTATGATATTAAAGTTTAACAAAGATTCTCATTTATCATCTTAATTTTTCTTTCATTTAGTGCAAAAAGAGTAGGTGAAATCTTTTATTTCCATAAAACTCTTACTGCTGTATCCATCCTTCAAGAACTGGATGAGATGCTCTTTCTTTTTTTTTTTTTTTTACTTTATATTTTCATGTTTAAAGTTATACAAGAGGAGAGCATAAGTGACTTGAATCTTAGATTTTACCTAAACTGCCATCATGCCTTTTAACTGATGTAATGCCAAGTCGTCTGTTGAAAAACTTAGAATTATGTACGCAAGGCATCTCGATGATTCATTTCCTGACCTTATACCGAAGGTTGAAGTCACTTAGAAGGTCAATATATTTTTTTATTAAACATCGTGTTAAGAACAATTGAGCACATGTGGGAGTAACAGATAAAGTCAGGGTGATTATCATTGCCTTCTAATGTGTCTGTGGCATCAAGTGACACAATCTTGACGTTTATAGATGACATGAGATTATCTTAGTTTTGCCAATGAATTTTGTTCTCTTACTTTAGTTTCAGTTTTGTTGTTGATTGACATTGTGATTGTTTTCTTATTGTACATATGCAACTTTTATTTAGAAATGATATACAGAAGATAAATGTCTGTCTTGCTTTCCAGCTGAAAGAATATCTGCCTTAGATTGGATGAAAATCTAGTTAGTTGATGTGCTTCACAGGCATACTGTAGCATTGAATCCTTTTCAGTGTCCCAAAGGGCACAGCTATTCTTTAATTGTTTCTCTGCACTACGTATTTATTTATTTATTTATTTATTTATTTTGTTTACTGTATCAGAGGTAGCTGTCATTTTCAATGGCTCAAGATGCTTCTAGTTTTGAATCACACCATAAGAAACCAGGTCTCTTAAAAGATCAAGTACGGCTGGTGAAGCGAAAGGGCTGTGATCGCCATGAGATTGTTCCAATCCAAGATCCTTTGTCTTTTGAGAAGGGGTTCTTTATTGTTATCCGTGCATGCCAACTGTTAGCACAGAAAAATGATGGAATAATATTAGTAGGATTAGCAGGTCCTTCTGGAGCAGGGAAGACTGTATTTACAGAAAAGATACTCAACTTCATGCCCAGCATTGCTATTATATCAATGGACAATTATAATGATTCTAGTCGAATAGTTGATGGAAACTTTGATGGTAATTCATCTTTTCTCCCATTTTACTGTCCTTTTGCAAAATGGTACTTTTGGAAGTTATTATACTCAGGAAGTAGCTACACCATTAAAAATGTCTTGACACCACTTTCTGGAGTAGTTTTTTAAATTTTTTCTTGTTCTTTTATTTTTTAAAATTAATTGATAACTTTGTATAAAGGCCTATGCTCTGACATGATTGGATTGACCATGATTTCTCTTTTTGTTTTTGTTTTGTGAACAATGACCTATTGAGAACCACTGAAAGGTGCTGTTCATTAGTGCAAGAATGTACGTATAATTATGTTAAAATGATCAAGGAAATTACTTCAATGATGTAAGTTCAACTATGGGCTAGTATGATAGCAGATGGGATGATTTTTTATTACCACTTTAACATTAAAAGCTGTTCCTGATTGACATTAAGGTCTTGGTTTGCCAAACTAATCCATTTACACAGAGTAAATAGAATGTGTCTTGCCCGACATCAAGTCCAGAAGCTGTGTATACTCTTGAGGATGTTAGTTGATGTGAGGTATGCATGTGCTTTTGGAAAAATTTTCAGCGAAACATCAAGTCCAGAAGCTCTGTGTGTGTGTGTGTGTTTAGTGAAAATATTTTGTGTTTACCATCAAACTTCGCTATGAAACTTCGCTGTGTTTACCATCAAACTTCGCTATGAAATTTTCAAAGGATAAACTCCCATTCATAGTTGAAAGCTATGAAAATATTTTAATTACTTATTTGTGCTTTATTCTTGAAAAAGCGCTACTAGTTTTTAGGTTCTGTAAAGCAATGCTGATATATTGTTTAGCATATGCACCATCTGGTGATGGTTGAATCTATGAATTTTGTGTATCTTAGTCTTGAAATTTCCAAATTTGCACCATTAATCCTTTTATTAATGAATTAACTCTCTACTAGCTTTTTGAGTAATATGTGCACTTTTTTTTTGTCTGTGTTTGTGATTATCTTCTTAATTCCATTGTCTTTTGTTGCCATCCCTTTTCATCATTCTGTTGATACATATGCTGTGCACATCTGGAATTTGTCTGCCTGTTTCTGTAGGGTGCAGTCAATTGGTTGTTACTATTATTTAAGTATCCTGGGTGTGAGGAATATCAATTTTCAATTGCCTTTGGTGACACATTGAAGTGCTAAACAAATTTCCTTGTTTGAAGAGCTTAGCCTCTGTTCTGGCTTTGGTGCCCTTAGAGCATGTAATTGGATTTCACTTGTGGTGGGGAACCCTATTAATGAGTTAAAGGCTTTCGAAGGTCTACATCAGTGGTTTTAGGTATTTATCCTTTGAATCTAGGGCACTTTTTGGTAGGTTTCTTTTGGACAACACAGTTTGTTTGGCAGACGGTTTTCTTCCATCCTTTCAACTTTCATTGCATGGATTGACCTATTTTCTTACATTAGCTTCTGTGCCTAAGCCTTTCCAACTTTGGATGATTGATTGATCAAAACCTCTTCAGAATCAAACTGTTTAAGTCTCCAGTGTTTATGTTCTCTGGGTGTTGCATATCTTGGATGATTCAGCTTGTCTGTTTTGTAAACTTCGACTCATACCTGCCTTCCATTTTGAGTTGTTTTTCTTGTTATCTTTTTTTCTGTGTTCAAATATGGTGTAGTATATGAATGTCCTTGAGTGTGCTTTATTTTTATAGGAATGAGATCTAAGACATCAATAGAAAGAGCATCTGTTTTAATTTTTTGTTTGAATATCTATATTGTTGGGAAGTCAAAGTTAAGGATTTTAACTGAAAGCAAGCAAAGCAAATGACAACCTTCTGATTCTTGTAAACAACAGATCCACGCTTGACAGATTATGATACATTGCTCCAGAATGTTCATGATTTAAAGCAAGGGAAGGAAGTCCAGGTTCCAATCTATGATTTCAAGACTAGTTCCCGAACAGGATACAGGTTGAACACTGCTTCATTTAGTGCATATCAGTACTATCATTTGCTTATAAAGCTGTTAAGGATTAAGTTTTTGCCGGTATGCCAAAGGAAAAGTAATGGTAACAGTAATAACATTGAATTGTGAATTGTAGAAGTAGTTGATCAATATAGTATTAATCCATAGTATAAAATCAATTAGATTTTTAATCAGATGGTCTGTAGTGCTTTCATATTTGGCTGCTAGATTTTATATTTAATCTAGCACATATACATGACAGGACCCTTGAAGTTCCAAGCTCCCGCATTGTAATTATTGAGGGCATTTATGCTTTGAGTGAAAAGTTACGACCTATGATGGATCTTCGAGTATCTGTTACAGGGGGAGTTCACTTTGACCTTGTTAAACGAGTCTTACGAGACATACAGCGTGCTGGCCAAGAACCTGAAGAAATAATCCATCAAATATCTGAAACTGTATGTTCAGCTCCCTTTCTTTGGTTGAAATTTATTACCACAGAGTGAGAAAAGGCTTAGTTTGTTGTTTTGTAAATCTTATGAACCTACTTTAATGCATTTCAGTGCATCATTGTTGTTTTCCGGTAGAACTCAGCATGTTCTATGTTATACAGGTATATCCAATGTACAAGGCCTTTATTGAGCCAGATCTCCAAACAGCACATATAAAAATCATTAACAAGTTCAATCCATTTACAGGATTTCAAAGTCCCACTTATATTTTAAAGGTTACTATTTGCACTGACTTTTTTGCTTGTTCCTCTATGTTACAATACTTTTAAAGTTGCTGGTGACTATACTTGTTGCTATCCCAGTAGCTATGTCCATAGCTGCTCTGGCATCTCAGTTTTTCTGTTTATTGTAGTCAGCAAGGAAGTTTACAGTGGATCAAATTAAGAGTGTTGTATCTGAAGAACATGCAGAAACAGAGGAGCAGACTTATGATATATATCTTCTACCTCCTGGTGAAGATCCAGAATCTTGCCAATCATATCTGCGGATGCGGAATAAAGATGGAAAATACAGTCTCATGTTTGAGGTTTGTCCCTCATATTTCATCTCTTGTTATCATGAGTTTAGGTCCTACAGATTTGAGTTCATATTTTCAGATATGATTGACGATATCACTGGTCCTATAATTAATGTATTACAAGAGTTAAGATTGTTGTAGGAATCTGGAGGAACCCTTGTAGATACATTGGGAAAACATGTATTTGTCTAGTTCTAAAATATAGTCTAGTTCTAAAAAAGCATAAATTTAAGATGCTTGACACTAATGAGCATATTTCAATAAACATAATTGTCATAAAAAAACCACCTGCCACTCGAATGGATTGAATTCTTTGGTTTTTTTTATCATGTTTTTTCGTTGTGCTTGATACCTCACCTTTCTCCTCTGGTGTATGTTTGTTAAAACCATACCAACTGATGAAAATTTCATTTGATGGTTTGTGATTCTCATTTTCAGGAATGGGTGACGGATAGTCCATTTGTCATATCTCCAAGGATTACATTTGAAGTTAGTGTGCGTCTTCTTGGTGGACTAATGGCCTTGGGTTATACAATAGCTGCCATCCTTAAAAGAAACAGCCATGTATTCTCTGATGATAGAGTTTGTGTGAAAATTGATTGGCTAGAACAGCTAAATCGTCAATATCTTCAGGTACTTATTAAGAATCTGAAATCTTCTTCTGAGAAAGTACTAGGATGGTGTTTTAGTAGTTTCAAAACTTCCTTCAGTTGAAAACTCATTCCTGATTTTCTAGTTTCTATAAATGTTTATAATTTTCTTCATATATTTTGCCTTTTGTTCACACAAATTATGTTTTATCTACTTTGCCTGTAATGATTCCCGCAAATTTTTTTTTCCATTATGTGAATTAACCTTCTTTCTGATGATTTTTATGTAATTGTCAATATATCCTTTGGAAGGGTGAAAACTTTTGAGTGTGGATTCATATGAAACACGGCATAGATGCTTCATAAGTGCCATTTATCTTTCTTGGAAGTGGCCAAATTAACATTTTAACTTGTGCTTTATATTTAGGAGGAGCTCAGATAATCATGTGAGGAATTTGATGATTTACTATATCAATTAAAACATCGGTCATATTTCTTGTGTCAAAATATCACTATAATTTGCAATTTAAGCTAATATTAAACTTTTTTTTTCGTAGTTTGTTCGTAGGCTACTACTAACCACTGTGTTTTAACATTCTTAAATAGGTGCAAGGAAGAGATCGCTTAGTTGTAAAATGTGTTGCAGAGCAGCTTGGTTTGGAAGGTTCATACATTCCACGTACCTATATTGAACAAATCCAATTGGAAAAGCTTGTAAATGAGGTTATGGTATGACAAGTCCCAAAAGCTTGTGATGTGTTTTTCAATTTTAGTAGCTCTCATCTAATAGTTGGACAGGCCCTGCCGGAGGATTTGAAGACAAAGCTCAGCCTAGATGAGGATCTGGTGTCAAGCCCAAAAGAAGCTCTCTTAAGAGCCTCTGCAGATAGGGTTGCCTTGAGAAATAAGCACCTCAAAAGGTGCAAATATCTGATACACATCTTCTGTCTGCAGCATGAGAATGTTATTTCATGGCCCTTTTCATGTGTATTTAACTAATAGAGTGATGCATGATAACATAAACAGTGGTATGTCACATTCATATTCAACTCAAAGGGAGAAGAATATACCCCACTTTGCTGGATATAGTGTGAACAACCGGAGGTTTGATGAGAGAAATTCAGACTCAGCTCTAGCACACCAGGTTTTTAAGTAGTTCTTTTAGCTTTGTACTTGATCTTTTACTAATATTTGTTTAAATGCTGTGGCAACTAATCTCTCCTGTATTATTCTTCTGCCCTGTGCAGGGAGTCATTACTCAGCTTTCAGATCAGATATCCTCTCTGAATGATAGGATGGATGAGTTTACAACCCGGGTCGAAGAGTTGAATTCCAAGTTAACCATCAAGAGAAGTAGTTCCAGCCAACAAAACTTGGCTTTTCAAGCGGATCCTTGCAATGGCTCTGCTCCAACTTCTTACTTCATCAATGGTTTAGGCAATGGTTCCATAATGCCCAATTCCTCATCTTCCTCCCAGCTGGCTAAGGATTCACCTTTAATCGAAGAGGTACTGTGGCTGGTCTCTTTAAGCCCTCTTATTTAAGTTTACAGATCAACAGAAGAGACCTGCATATGATCTAGATTGCTGGCAACAAGAGTCAAGACATTTGAGGTTCCTTTCAATTCTGGGAAAAGTTAGAAATTTTTAGGCATGGATCATATAAAATCTCCGTTAAGGGCTGATTTTGGTTGTCAAGGGACCAAGGGAATTGTGTCTTTGACATAATTTTGAAACACCAATGGCTAGAAACGACTTAAATATTGTTCATAGCACCTATTCAATTAAGCCTATATCTGCTCAAGTATATTTATTCATTTCAAGTTTCAGAGTCAGCTGCTATCCCTAAAATTTTTGTGCTCTATATCTATGAAGCAGATATCCATTGTTGCAAGGGGACAACGCCAAATCATGCACCAGTTAGACAACCTTAGTAATCTCCTTCATGAGAGACTTGGAGAGAGGTCTCAGCAAGCAAGTACAAGAAGGAAAAACATGGTGGCTGATGCAGAGCCTATCAAAGTTCCTCTAGTTCTAACAACATTGGTAATTGGCGGTCTAGGAATCTTCTTATACAGGGGCTTTTTAACCCGAGACTGATTCGAACCTCTGGAATATTTTTCACGTTTTCTTGTCCTTTTATAAGATTTTCTTTTGTCCCTCCAAGTGTTTTTGCAGCATTACTCTTCTACTCGGGAAAGACAGTCAAAAACTGATCATTAAGAGCTAACTGGGGGCAAACAAAACAATGCTTTCAAGCTTTCTCTTTGAGGGTTGTAAAAGAAGGGTGCTCTGGCTAATTTTTTTTTCTTCCATTTGTTTCACTTTGTGGGGGACTTCCTAGCCATATTGGCAAATGCTATTTTAGCCAGTTGTGACATTCTCTAGTTATAAATTAATAGTTATTTCTAGAGTAAAATTATGTAATCATTTTCACTTCCATGTGGATGATACGCATCTCCCTCTTTCAGTCTCATATGAAAACAATTTCGGCTACTTTGGACCTTCACATCAGATCCTCATCCAGGCTGAGATTAGCCAGTGCCATACTTATTCCAAGTTCCTCTTGTCTAGTCGGTTTTGGCTCAAATGAATATTTGGTTTTAATTATTAATCAATGAAGAATGAGAATGCTTTGCTGTTTCCCTTGGAGAGAGATAAAATAGAGAATAAAGAAAAGAACCTTGAGAGAGAAAAATATTTTTTTGATATTTTTTAAAGTAAATTATTAATATTTAGTTTTAAGTGTTAAAGATGTAAAATTTTAGCTCATTGATAAAGTGACAGTATTTGGTGAGCAGACAATGTATAATATAAATTTGATACACTTATAATTTTTGTACACTACTGACTTATCAAATGTTGTCACGCATTAATGAGATAAAAAATTTTAAAAATTTAAAATTAAATATTAATAATTTTTTAAAAATATATAAAAATAAAAAATTTCTTTATCTCTCCAACTCTCTCAGAACCATTCTTTTCTTGTTCTCTCCCTTTTATCTATCTCCAACTCTATCATCTTTTACTTTTCTCTTTCTTTCTTTAAAAATATGTTCGATAAAATTATGCAACCTCAAAAGTAATAAGATAATTAAATATTTCAAGATAATTTTTATATGTCGAAATTTAGTGATATATTTTTTTAAGTGATTTCTTCATTTGAATTTCTCCTCTTTCAACAAAAACTCAAAATACCCTATCAAATCAATCTGGTTTCAGCATTTCAACATCTGGTCTTAGCAATTTCTCTCTTAGGGTTCTAGAAAAATGCAATGTTTTGATTTGAATTCCTATTCTTTGAACAAAATCTTGAACTCTCTTATCAAATTTCTCAACTTCTAATTTGTTAGGGTTTCAACAACCTCTCTCTTGGAGTTTCAAAATTTTTTTATTTTGGATGCTTGGTGAAGAACAAGAAAACAATCTTGAAAGAGATTTTTAAGGAATAAGTGAGAATATTTTATTTTTTGTTTAATTAATCATTGAAAAACTTTTAATATTTAATTTAATTCAAAAATTTTAGTTTTATCTCTGAAATGGACAGTAGTGATCATAGTAAATAAAGTAGCTTGTCAATGAAAAATTATATAAATAGTCTAAAAAAAATTTCTAAATATACTTGGTAAAAATTGGTCATTGGTTTTTTTTAGTAATCTTGAGAATGCAGGTATAACTAGTGACTTGTAAAAATATAGCTATCAATAAATAAATAAAGTAAAATTATTTTTAGCTATTAATAAAATAAATAAAAGTAAAATTATTTTTGATTGGGAATCCGTGGATCTTAATCAATAAGAGATAAGATAGATTATTTTTGACAAGATAAGATAGATTATTTTTAATAAGATAAAATAAATTATTTGACATATAACAAAAGGAGAGTCATTATCTTATTCAGTAATAGATAAAATAAATCTTGATAAATAAAAGTCTTTACCGTTATGTTTTTTGTATTGGAAATATGTGTGACACTACTTAGATTGGTATGTATCTTTATAGTTTCTTTGATGTATTTCGATTATTTAAATTGGTATCTATCTATTTCTATTGTTTTTAAATCTAATTTCTTTTAAATAGGGACGTAATTTGTGCATTGGAAATATGTGCCACTTTCAATCACCTAGAATTCTTGTTGTGTCCGGACTAAGTTTCTGTGATGTAACCAAATTACTTAAACTAGCTCTTCCTTTAGTTTCTGAAATCTAAATTTCTTTTTAAATAGTGACGTAAATAGGTTGTTGTTATATGAGTTTTCACTTGTACCTAATCTAATAATATAAGGTTCGGTATCACCCTTAAGATATATATATATATATATATATATATATATATATATATATATGGGGTTTATATACACTACCAATTCATCAAATCATACCACATCATCACAATGATAATTTTAAAATTTGTAAGGACGTGAAATTAAATATTAAAACATTTTTAATAATTAATAAAGTAAAAAATAAAATATTTTTATTTCTCCCCAAACCCTCTTTCACATTTTTAGATTTCATTGTTGTTCTTCCTCAAATCCTAAAATCCTATTGAAACCTTAAGAGAGAGTGAGAAATTTGGTAAGAATATTTTTTTTATTGGAAAAATAGGAATCAAACCCTACAATCATATGATTGTATTTTTAAAGAAAATTTTTAATATATAATCAGAAGGAGTTGGAGAGAGAAAAAAAATTATTTTATGAATTTTTAAAGAAAATTTTTAATATTTAATTTTATCTTATATATATTTTTAAAGAAATTTTTTAATGTTTAGTTTTAAATCCTTACAAATTTTAAATATATCATTATGATGATGTAGCATGATTTGGTGAACTGATCTATACACTGTTAGTGTATCAAATATAAACATATATATATATATATATTAATCAAATAAATTAATTAGGTATTTAACAAATTAAATAACTAAATATCATATAAAAATTAATTATTTATATAATGTTTCAAAAATTTGTAATTTGTGGGATTTAAATTTTTATCCTTGCATACCTTTAACACAAGCTTTCCTATGTTAACCAACTTCTTTTTTTTTACTAATAAATATAAAATTAATTTTATATGATTTTTTGTTATTTAAGTTATTTAATTGGGATATAAATATGTTGTTGTTATATGGGTACCTGTGAGTACTTAGCTAACTTGATAACATAGGGTTCAAATGTGTTTTTTTTTTTTTTTTGAAAAGTAACTTTATCTTTGGTTATGAGGTGGATTAGGGTAAGGCTTTTAAAAGTCGACATGGATTCGGGTAGGTTTCGAGTATCACCTTTAGAATGCCTTAACGGGTTCAGGTACTCTACATTTGGTTATGGAGCAGATTAGGGTAAGGCTTTTAAAAGTCAACACGGGTTATGGGGCGAATTAGGGTAAGGCTTTTAAAAGCCAACATGGACTTAATTAAGTTTCAAGTATCACCTTAAGATTATATATAATCTTACAAAATTTTTAGATTTAGTGAAATTTGAACCTTTGTTCTCTTTACCTTTAAGATAATCCTTACCATCTTAATCAACTTACATTATTATAAACTAATAAATGTAAAATTAATTTATATTAGTTGAACTATGGTGCAAATTTAAACAAGTAAAATTCGTCTTAAGTATTTAATGAATTCAAATAATTAACAAATAGTGTTTTACTATTAGAATTCAGTTTTGGATAATGTTTTGCAACTTTAGGTGGGTTTTAATAGAGTTTGGATACCTTCATAGTTAAATGATTTTGGGTCGAGTAACTTAAAAATAACAGTACCCTACCCTTTTACATATATATTTTGGATAGTGTTTTATGATCTTGTTTGAGTTTTAATAGAATTCAGATACTTTATTAATTAAATGAATTTGGGATTGGGTAGCTCAAAAAAGCAGGTACCTTGCCCATTTATATCCCTAGTTTTAAATGCCATTAACATTAAGTGTTTACATAGTGCCATACTTAAAGTCTAAATTCCTCTTGTTTGATAGATTTTGGCTCAAATTAGTTCTAGGTTTTATATATTAATGAATAATGACACAATTACTTACCTAGGAGGATTCAATTGTCTTTTTGGAATAGGTATATATGTTTAATTAAAAATTGGAATGCATGTATATATAGAGTTTTTTTATGTCGTCCCACCTCTAAAGGTTTTTGACATTGTGAACCTGAGTTGGAGAGCAGAAAAGTGCTTGTTTATAAAGATTTACGTTGATTTCGTCCAGAAGCTGGAACATATGGTTTCTTCATTCGAATTTTCGCCTAGCAGAATAGATTGCCATAAGGTCCTGCGCCGGAGAGGGCATTCAGATATAATCAGTAACTTGCCAGACAATGTAATTGAAAGCATCCTTGGTAGATTGCCGATTCGAGATGCAGTGAGAACAAGTATCCTATCAAGAAGTTGGAGGTACAAGTGGACTGCGCTTCCTAATCTTGTATTCGATGTTATAGATGCTGACCGTTCTATTTTTCGCTTGAACAACAATGCCTCTCAGTTCGAGGATGACGATGAACTTGTTAAGGTTATTTACAGGATTCTTTGTCAGCACAAAAGCCCCATACTCAAGTTTCGCCTCCTAATCCAAAGCATGAGAAGCTATCCCGATGTTGATCAATGGATTAATTTCTTATCGAGGAACGGTATTAGGGAAATCAACCTCGAGTGTCTCAAGGAAGACCGGTATAAAATCCATTCTAGCTTGTTTTCGTGTGCAAACCTGAGGCAGCTGAGGCTTCAGCATTGCGTAATCCCATCACCTCCTCCGACGTTCAATGGATTCAACTGCCTTACTCGCCTTATAGTTTACAGTGTTACAGTCAACAATGAAGGGTTTGAGAATCTCGTTGCTAGATGCCCCCAACTTAACCAGTTGTACCTGATTTGTGTGGATGGTCTTGATAGACTGAACATTGATCATGCTCCCAAGCTGCAATCTTTGTTATTTGTTGGCAGTCTCAAATATATCTGCTTGAAGAACACCCCAAGTTTATCGCATGTGACAATTTCTTTGTCTCAACTGCCTGATATGAATGAGAATCTTTGGAATAATGGGGGATCAATCTCTTTGATCAACAACCTAGATTGCTTATCCAATCTTAAGAGTATTGTAGCAGGATTCTATTCTTTGAAGGTAAAATTTCCATTTTGTTATATTAATATAAACATCTATCTTTGTTGCTTAAAACATCTTGATGCATATTTTTTATTTCCATATTTTTTTGGGGGTGAAGTTCCTTGCTGAATGCAGGGCTAGAAAGAGGCTTCCATCAACATTTATCCATTTACGGTCCATTTACATCTCTATGCTAATGTTTGAAGACGTTGATTCACTGTCTTGCGTTGTTGGCTTGATTACAAGTTCACCAAATCTACATAAACTTGTTGTCACGGTGAGTTTCTATAATATTATTCTCTTCAATCATGTCACCATAACTATTTTGAGCTATATAATGAGATCAATTTTGTGATCATCCACAGACATGTACTAATTCAGCAGCAGAGATGGAAACAGCGACAGAGTATTTGGAAGGAGAAAGCCGCTCCATTGGTGGTTTGATGAAATTGAGATATGTTGTAATGAAGCAGATATCAGGTTTGGGGCCTGAGATGGAGTTGATGAAGTTGATACTTGCCAAGTCACCATCGCTTAAGCAAATGAAAATTGAACCCGACAAAACAGTTGATATCTCCAGTGAATCAAGGATATTGAAGGACTTGGTACGATTTCCTAGAGCTTCAAGAATTGCAGAAATCATATATCAGAACCAAGATCACAGCCCGGCTGACTGATCAACTCCTTGTTTTCCACTGCCTTTTCATCTCTCTCTCTACATATATATATATATATATATACACACACGCGCGCACGCACACGCGCTTGACACTTTGTAAATAACAAATTAATAAAAAAGAATACTCAAAATACTCTGAAACAATTTAAACAATATCTCTTTCATTTCCTTGTATTTTTCAATTTTTTCTACACTATTTTGTTGTTGCAAAATTTTATAGAAATTTGACAATTTTGCCACATATTGATTGATATCTAATGAATTAACTTTGTTAATATAAAACGCAATCAATCATTAAGTATCGTTTGTAGTCTGTAACTCTACATATTCACAGGATTTGATGTCAAATTTCGAGAATTAAATTTTACTGCAAATCATCTTGGCTGACTTTGGAAACTGCAGCTACGCTCAGCAGCGTGAGATTGATGCTCCTAATCTCAAGTTCCTCAAATGTTTCTATCTGTTTCAAAAATTCCCCACTTCTTGCAATATTCGTCAGTGTTCATGACCGTGATGAAGATTGGGGAGGCTTCCCTTTTATTTGTCTACCTGCTATAGTGTCGATTTTTGAGATCAACGGTACTCTTGTACAAGAGAAGAGTGTTTTGAATCAAAAACACATTGACCAGCTTGGAAAATGTCGCTACTGTTTTTCTGTCAAATTTTGTTAGTTGTTTTTTTCTTTTTGTCATTAATATCTAATTCGTTAAGCCTCTTAGTTTATGTATATGGTAAACTTGCAATTAAATTAAATTTAACTAAAACTCTACTGCAGTAAGATATATACATATATAGTGAAAATTGTCAAAAATAACCTTCGCAGTAAGGTGACTTCAAAATGACCGTCTCTATAATTTTAATTATTTTTAGTCAATGTTTGACATGACTTGATAAGAATACCCTTTAAACTAATTAATTCAAATAAATACATTTTAAACCAATTAATTCAAAAGAAGGCACGTCTCGGTTTCTTTCTTTCTGCTCTTCTGCCATTCAGTTAAAAATTCTAAAATTAATCTCGATTTAGATTTAGCTATCCCTTCGTCCAGCTCTCCAACGCCATCGGAGTATATATCTGGCCGTCTACCTCTCTAACGCTATCGAGGTCTACATCGGCAGTCAACTTTCTCACGATCTCAAAGTGTAGAGATGACATCAATGTATTTATTATGAGTTCTTAGGTTTATTTAGGGTTATTCGTAGAACGAAAAAGTTGATGGGTAAATTATATGAGTTTGGATTTGTCTTACCTTCACAACCTTCAATTTGTGAAATTGATTAACTATCACAACTTAGTTTAACAATTTATTTTTAAGCATATATATATTTTGATATTTGGTTGTAGTACATGAATGATAACTCATGTTATATTGAATATACATTTAATTTTTAAAATTTATATAAGAGTTTAAGTTAATTACTGCTGGTAATTTGAATTTACATTTTTTAAAGTAACGTGATTTAGATTTAAAAGTTATTAGACCAGTAATGTTTGTACTTGGATTGTTACAACTTGTCAAAAGTCTATACAGCCTTTTGCTTGATTAGAAGCTCTCCAAACTTGAGAAAGCTCAAAATCCGGGTTAGCTCGTTGTTATAGTATTATTAATGTCGATGTTGGTCCCTTGATAATCTTCTTAATAGTTTTTCTTGTGGGGGGAATCGTTCAATTATGAAGAACCATCACATGATTGTTTGCATCAGCTTCGAGAAGTAGAGCAGAATAACTTCAATTGTAAAATTTATGAATTAGATATGATTAGGTTTCTATTGATCAGATCATTGACAGTGATGAAATTGCCATTCAGTCCGGAAGCTGAAATCATATACCTGGATCCTTATGAGGAGAAATCTCCTTACATTTTCCCTATATAGTACACTGTTTTCCATTCCCAAGTTAGGTTTTCATGGAAGATTTTACTACCAGAGAGTATCTGATGAGGAAAACTCCCCAGCTCAGCAACGTTCTTCTTCCACTGTTTGAGAATCTTTTTCTGTATCTGCTAATTTGTTTCCTTCAAGAATTTGAAGCACTTCAGACATATTTGGTCTATGATTTGGATGGTGTTGGGTACAAGAAAGCGACAGCTGAATCATTCCCTCAAGCTCACTCTGATCGTATCTCTTTTTCAAGGCCTTGTCTATTAGCTCATCAAACCTTCTTTCCTTGTAAAATTTGTTCACCTGCAATAATGATAGCAGTTTGAGTAATTGAATCCATGGAGAAAGAAAGGAAGCAATTGAATTTCGGAAGCTATTCAGATTTCAAACCCAAGAATTGTTTAAAGTGCAAGAAGATCTCTGCTGCTTACCCAATCAATCATTGCCCTTTCCTCAATATCCATTTCCCCAAACTGCGAAGGTCCTTTGCCTGTCATTAATTCAAGTAAAAGAACTCCAAAAGCGAATACATCAGTTCTATCAGAGGCCTGACCTGTTGACAAATATTCTGGAGCAATGTACCCTATAGTTCCCCTCACAGCCGTTGTCACATGTGAATCCTGGTGTTCCATCAGCTTAACTAAACCAAAATCCCCCACAACAGGCTCGAACTGATCATCAAGCAGCACGTTTGCAGCCTTAACGTCCCTGTGAATGATCTTAGGGGCACACTGCTCGTGAAGGTATAATAGTCCCCTCGCTGTGCCAAGGGCAATTCTTTTTCTTGTACCCCAATCCAAGGCTGGTTTGCCTGCAAGACATCAAGAGAAGGAACAATGAAGTAAACTATAAATAGCCATTTATTCATTAAAAAATGTAGCAAAATCAAAGCAAGTGATTCAATTGTAGCAGAAAAAAAATACTGTTATGTTACCTTTGAGACGGGTAGCAACACTCCCATTAGACATAAAGGGATAAACTAAGAGCCTCTCTGTTGCTGTCATACAAAATCCATAGAGTTGTAGAAGGTTCCTGTGCACCGCTAAACTGATCATCTTTACTTCAGCTTGGAATTGGGTTTCCCCTCCAGCAGCATTTCCATCTATGAGCCTTTTAACTGCTACAACTGTCCCATCTTTAAGATATCCTTTGTAGACAGTCCCAAAACCACCCTTGCCCAGTATGTTTTTGCTGCTGAAGTTGTTTGTGGCAATAACAAGATCTTGGAAAGGGAGCCTCTTCAAGTTCCTAATGGATTCTTCTTCCTCGTTTGTGGCTAATAATATTCAAAGAAACAGACAGAGCTTACCTGAAATGTCAAGATTTTTAACTTTACTTTCAATAAACAAAAAGGAAAAGAGAAAGAACCTCACCATTGGCATTGAAGAATATTTGCTGCTTGTGTCTCAGCCGTCTCAGAAAAATGAAAATAAACCCCAAAACTAGTAGGCAGGTGCAGCTTAGGGAACCAAATGCTAAAGCAATTGCGTGGCTTTTGGGTTTTCCAGAAGGTTGTGAGTCTAACAAGTAAAAAGCACAGAAAAATGATGTCAGATTAAAGAATTAGGCAATCGTACAAATTTGGGAGAAGCCATATCAATATGGAATTAGAATTTCTAAACAGAACCGGAAAGTAACGTAATCTTAAGGCAGGTGATAGGATATATATAAAATTCTTAAATTCTAGATAGGGTGACTTAAATCGTGAATTTTACACTAAAGTCAAAAGGTAGGTGATTAATGGTTTGAAAAAGAATTAACACAACCTTTTGAACAAAACTTCAAGATAAGGACAAACTGAAGAAATATTAAGAGGGACAACTGTTCTTACTTTGTGAATTATTTAAGGAAAAAGATATTGGCATTGGTCTTGTTCTGGGGCAGTCTTGCCCATTCCCCGTGGCACAGATCAATGGGTTTCCGACAATGCTGTGTCAACTAAAAAAATGTATTAGCAAATAATAAATAGACAAAAATGGTACTAAAAAGTTATATAGTTAAATCTTTTGTTTTAAACATGGTAAAACACAGGACACCAAAGCTAACTCTAGGAGTAACTTACTTGAATGTTTTTGCATAGAACCCCGGCATAGGACCACTCAAATTATTGAAAGACATGTCCCTGGAAAATTCAGCAGATCCCACATATTGGTAACCCTTACTCTAACATGCATCATTTTGGAAAGAACACTAACTGGCATTCATGGGATTAAGAGAATTACAGGAAAGTAAGCTGAGTCATGTTTGCCAAGGAGGAAGGTATTGGTCCTGAGAGGCTGTTATTATTCAGCCTCCTGATACAAATTTAAAGAAAACCCATTATTACTTTCAAACTGATTCAAGTAAATAACTGTAATTCAGAAAAAAAAAAATGTGCTAAAGCATAGACAATATTTCAATATATATACATACAGGTATTGGAGGCTTTTTACATGGGACAGACTGCTGGGAATTTGACCAGAGAAGGAGTTGATAGAAAGATCAAGTGTGTTAAGCTTGGGAAGCTTCCCTAATTCGGAGGGTATATGTCCTGATATGTTGTTGTCCTGTAGGAGCCTGCAAAACATTCATTTAAGATACAAGGCTCTCTAGCTATAGTTAGCACAATTTGTCTGATGAGAATTTGATACTCACACATGTTGGAGATTTGTCAACTCTCCAATGGTAGGTGCAAGAGTACCAGACAAATTCAGGCTTGGAGCTCCTCTGAAACAAAATCATTTCAACCACATCACTGTATCTTCCCTAGTCTTTACTAAAGTACTAGAATATAGCTATTTATCTTTTTGTGTGTATTGTGTTGTCTTTCCAAGTTTCAATGAGTGAATATTTTGGTTGCTTTAAGTACTACTTACAGCCCAACGACTAGACCATCAGGATTGCAATTGATATAACTCCAACCGCATGGATCTATGGCTGTTGCATCCCAATTGTCAAGAACCCCAAGAGGATCAACCAGGAAATTCTTAATGACCATTAAAGCTTGCACTAAGAAAATTTCGAAAGAAAAAAAAAAAAAGGTTACTTCACAATTCAAATTTTAAAACTTCTTCAAGTATCATATATATGAGAAGGAACTGCGGTTACCTTCAAAATTGACAGCCTTTAGTGATAACAATGCAGACACAGAGGTGCAGAAGCAGAACAAGATCACACCATATAAAACAGATTTCTCTTTCCAGGAATTCATTGATCAGGTGCTTGCAGCTAGGACAACAGGCAAGGTAACTAAAAAAATCTAAGATCAGCTTCTTTATATAGCAGGAAGTGGGTGAGATGCTGATAAGAATTGCGAGGAAGATTCAAGAAAGCCAATCCTTTACTGGGCTTGTTTCATTATAAGTAGTGTTTACATCTCGTGCCAAGCCTCCCATGCAATCTTAGCATGCTTTCATCTTTACCAAATTCCTAACACAACATTATATAATCCAGGTGAAACCGATGCCACCTCTCTCTCTCTCTCCGGCACCGTTTGGAACGACAACTTTCAAGTCAACCTTGGTGTGTTGGGACGGACAGCACTGGAAGACAGGAATTCTTGGAAGCTTCAACACTATCCTGAATGAATAAAGCTCATCCATGATTCTTCAACGTGAATTGTTAAATATTCTGCTAATTACCTTTCATTTGTGCAGACTCACTGACCACCTTTAGCTGCATCACTAGCAAAAGCAGCCACATTGGCCCACAGCTGGCTTAATTTGTCTCAAGAATAAATTCGTGATTTGATTGTTAGAAGTATGGAAATGGAAATGCTAGGATTGATTAACTCCATATATAAGCAACCACTGCATATATGATAGTGTGGCTTTACAAGCTAAAACCTATTATAAATGAAGGATGAAGAATGAAAGATGAGGGGAAACAATGAAAATATCATCATCAATCAACAAGGAAACTAAAGCTGTTTAGTTCATTTTTCATTTTTATCATTCACTCTTATCTTTCACTATAATAAATGAAATAAGATAAATTAATACATTGCTAATATTAAATACTCTCATTTTATTATTTTTATGAAATTTTCAATAATAATTTATAAAGTAGTTATCCAATTATTTTTTAGAAAAAGAAACAAAAATTGAAAACCAATTTTATGTAAGTCTGAGAAAAAAAAAAGAAGAAAACAGAAATAAGTATGAGTATTTAAAGAAAGGCCCAAACATAGCCAGAACTCTAAGTCTAAATGGGCGCCCAACCCAAACATAAAATAGACTGTTCACTAAAAGCACAAACTCCAGCTAAAGTACAAAACAGTACAACACCCCACCGAACAAATTTAGTAAAGCTTTAACCTTCCAGCCATTTTTGCATCTTTAACTGCAGTATCTGATGAGAGAGATAAAGAGGAAGAACAAGACAGCAAGAGAGTAAGGAAACTTAGTTCTGCTTCTGGGTTTTCGATTTTATCCCAGGTTAGTTCTTTTTTTCTCACTGTTTTTTTCAGTCTCATATATTTACCTTTTTGCCACCCGGTTCTTTCAGTTTTATTTGATCCATGTCTTATGATCTGTTTCTTCTTCACTGATGGAAAGAATTAGGAAATCCCAATATTTTTTTAATCCTAAATTGCCCCCAATGATATGCATGAAAAGTTAATAAATTTGGTCTTTTTATTGAAGCTAAAATTACCGAGACATAGAATAGGCTATATTTCGATGAATTCATTGATATGTACTTAAATTATGCAGATGGATGATGTTTCCTGTCCGGATTTAATAAGTGATTTGCCTCAAAGCATTATAGAGGGTATCCTCACGCGTTTACCAATACGGGATGCTGTTAGGACTAGCATTTTATCAAGTAAATGGAGGTACAAGTGGGCAACGATTACTCAACTTGTTTTTGATGAGAAATGTGTGGATTTATCGAATGATCGATGTGAATTTGAGGATAGTCTTGTAAAATTCATCACTCGAGCTCTTTTTCTTCACCAAGGACCAATTCACAAGTTCCAGCTTACGACTACGTATTTGCAATGCTGCCCGGATATTGATCAATGGTTACTTTTCCTGTCGAGGAATGATATCAAAGAGTTGGTTCTTGAATTGGGAGAAGGAGAGTGGTTTAGAGTTCCTTCTTGTCTTTTTAATTGTAGAAAGCTGACCCGTTTGGAGCTTTTTCGTTGTGAATTGGATCCACCACCGAGTTTTAAAGGATTCTTGTGCTTGAAGAGTCTCAATCTTCACCAGGTTTTGGTTTCACCTGAGGCAATTGAAAGTCTTATATCTAGTTGCCCACTTCTTGAGAGCTTGGCATTGTCTTACTTTGATAGTTTAGCTCTCACTATCCATGCTCCAAATCTAAAGTATTTGTGCCTGGAAGGTGAATTTAAAGACATTTGTCTTGAAAATACCCCCCTTTTAGTTGCAATGTCAGTGGCTATGTACATGACTGATGACATAGCTGAACACTTTGAGCAAAGTTCAGGGTGCAACTTTAACAGGTTTCTTGGTGGTGTACCTCGTCTTGAGAGGCTCATTGGGCACATATACTTCACAAAGGTAAACTATCTTGCATTTCTAATTTGGTTTGTAAAGTCGATTTAGTTTGTAGTTGCTCCAAGGTACTGTCAGTTTAATGTTTTTCTGTTTTAAGTATTTGAGCATAGGTGATGACCCTGGAAGACTTCGTATTACGTATAACCATCTAAAAGTAGTAGAATTGTATCAAGTGAGTTTCGAAGATATGAAGGAGATACTCGTTGTTCTTCGCTTGATTACCAACACTCCTAATTTAAAGGAACTTCAAATTTCGGTGAGTGTTGTAGGTAGTTGTTGGCCTTCCCCAGCAACCCCCCCCTTCTTGTCTTTATATTTTCATTGACGGTTGATATTGTTGTCTTTTTCTACTTCATACACTACCTTATGGTGAATCATTCAAGATCCAAAGTGATCCTGTTCTCTCTGCATTGTTTTCTTTAGGGTTCCTCAAACACGTTAGCTGCTATTGATGCACCTGATTTGGATTTCTGGGACCAAAAATGCCCTACAGATTGCACATTCAAACAACTCAAAGTTGTGAAGATGACAGATATGTCTGGTGTGCCACATGAGATGGAGTTCATCAAATTTCTTCTTGCAAATTCACCTGCACTTGAGACAATGAGCATTTCACCTTGTGTATATCTTATGGATGGAAGAATTAATATGTTGATTGAGCTGTTGAGGTTTCGACGGGCTTCTGCTCAAGCTGAAATTTTGTTCATTCAAGATTAAGCATTGTGGGTCTGTTTATAAAAAACAATTATTTTGCCCTTCCATCTGCTAATTCCTTTCCTTTCTTTTGAAATCTCAAAGAACAGTTGGGCTCCAATTGCAATTTTTTTGTATCATATTCTTTTGAAATGTGAATAATAACATTATTGAGGAAATTGATATTATCTATAATGTTCAAGTGAAGTGATTGATCAGGACTTCATGGATGCTTATATAGGAAAGCTTGGAAATAACCTGAAGAAATTCAAGCAGTAAGTCATGTTCTTCCAGATTTGTACTGAGAATATATGATTTTCTAGAGTATCATGATTCATGTGTAGTTCTATTAGTATTTCCTCTTTTAGGCTAAAAACTTTGAGTTATGAATATTACAATACCATCACATGTACATGCACACATTGAACACATGCTTGCATAGATACATACACATAGATACACCCATGGTTGCATGCAGATAAAACCTAGTATAAAACTTGGGATTTCTAGTGATAAATGCCACTGATAGCCTTTTAAACTGCCTGACAGTTGTGGCATTAAATTTTAGAGAGCAAATAAAATTCATTTTGGAAGCATTTTTATTACAAGTAACTCACAGTAAAACATCCCCAGAAAAATTCTTCACTCACCAGTAGCAGGAAATGTAACACTCAACCTAAAAGTCAGTGTTTTTTTAATCCAAATCTGTACAATCAGAAATGAGACAGATTTAGAGTTTTCAGTATTATAATACTATACAACACGTTCCTGTCCTAAGATGCATTTGAGGTTTCTTCTTTTAAACAATTTATGATTCTCTCCCTTCTCTCAGAGGTGCATGTCATCTTGGTCCAGAGAGCTCCATTGCTTGAACCAGCAAGGAAGAGTCATCAGTAAGATCAGAGTATCTCTCTGAAGAGGAGAATTCATTGGCTCTGGACCTGGTTGCTTCAGCTCTCTGGGATGCTTCCCACTTCTCGGCAAGTCCATCACCTTCTAGCATGCGAACCACTTCTGACATCTTGGGTCTGTGACTTGGAAGGTATTGAGTGCATAGAAGAGCCACTTGAGCCATTTCTTCTAGCTCAATCCTATCATAATTGTTTTTCAGGTCCTTGTCAACTAGCATCTCAAGTTTCTTTTCTAGGTGAATTTTTCTTACCTGCATATAATAATAATAACCAGGTACATCAGATTTCTGCAATTTGATTCTTTGTGAGAATAGTCTGACAAGTAAAATTTCTTTAATTAGCTCACCCAGTCAAGCATGGCTCCTTTCTGGTTAGCTGTCTTCCCGAATTCGAGAGCTCTCAGTCCAGATATCAGCTCAAGTAGAAGGATACCGAACCCAAAAACATCTGTTTTCTCAGAGGACTGGCCAGTTGATAGATATTCCGGGGCTATATGTCCCACAGTGCCTCTCACAGCTGTTGTCACGTGGGAATCCCGGTGATCCAGCAACTTTGCCAATCCAAAATCTCCAACAATGGCCTCACAGTAATCATCAAGAAGTATATTTGCAGCCTTAACATCCCTATGAATTATCTTTGGGTCACACTGCTCGTGCAAGTACAATAATCCCCTAGCTGCTCCTAAAGCAATTCGTTTCCTTGTTCCCCAATCCAAGGCTGGTTTGGCTGCAAAGACAGAACTTACAATATTATTCACTGGTAAAATTTGCCTTATTTGACATTTAAGATTGGGGACAAATCAACATGCCATTGCATCTTATACTATTGGAGTATGCATTTGTTATATACTTCATAGTTATGATTGTTAGTTCTTAAGACTCCATAATTCGGGGGATTAGATCATATCAGTCTGAGTTGTAAGAGATTAGCAATGATTGCTGTTGCATTACCTTTGAGGCGAGAAGCAACACTACCATTGGACATGTAGGGATAAACCAAAAGTCTCTCTGTCGCTGTCATGCAAAATCCATAGAGCCGAAGGAGGTTGCGGTGAACTGCTAGGCTTATCATCTCAACTTCAGTCTGAAATTGGATTTCGCCTCCAATGGCATTTCCATCTTTAAGCCTTTTCACAGCTACTACTGTTCCATCCTGGAGATACCCCTTATATACGTTTCCGAAACCTCCTTTTCCAACCAAGTTCTTGCTGCTGAAGTTGTTAGTAGCTACCTGAAGTTCCTTGAAAGGGAACCTCTTCAAGTTTCCAAGGCAAACTTCTTCCCGATGTTGTTCTGAAATGTTCAAAAGAGTGTGTTTTATGGAGACAAATTAGCCCTTTCTTATAAACTACATGCTTTTTTCAGTGCAAGTATATTTATTTTTTCAGTTTACACTAACCATTAACATCAAAGAATATTTGCTGCTTGTGTCTTTGCCTGCACCAAAGAAGTAAACCAAATCCAAGAATAAGTAGACAGATGCAGCCTAGGCTTGAGCCAAAGGCTAAAACAATTCGGTGGCTTTTGGGTCTTCCAGAAGGTTGTGAGCCTAACAAGCAAAGCAATATTATGTCAGCTTAACAGAATTAAACAATTATACAAATTTTGGGAGAATATCAATATGGAATGTGACATAATCTTAAAGCAGGTGATAGGGTACATATAGAAATCTTAAATTCAAGATAGGGGGACATAAGTCATGAATTTTACACTAAAGTCAAAAGGTAGGTGCTTAATGGTTAGAAAAAGAATTAACACAGCTTTTTGAACAGAACTTCAAGAGGGAGAACTGTTCTTACTTTGTGAATTATTTAAGGGAAAAGATATTGGCATTGGTCTTGTTCTGGAGCAGTCTTGCTCATTCCCCGTGGCACAGATCAATGGGTTTCCGACAATGCTGTGCCAACTAGAAAAATGTGTTAGCAAATAATAAATAGAAAAAAATAGTACTAAGAAGTTATATAGTTAAATCTTTTGTTTTAAGCATGGTAAAACACAGGACACCATAGTTAACTTTTGGAGTAACTTACTTGAATGTTTTTGCATAGAACCCCGGCATAGGACCACTCAAATTATTGAAAGACAAGTCCCTGGAAAATTCAGCAGATCCCACATACTGGTAACCCTTACTCTTAACATGCATCATTTTGGAAAGAAAACTAACTGGCATTCATGGGATTAAGAGAATTACAGGAAAGTAAGCTGAGTCATGTTTGCCAAGGAGGAAGGTATTGGTCCTGAGAGGCTGTTATTATTCAGCCTCCTGATACAAATTTAAAGAAAACGCATTATTATTTTCAAACTGATTCAGGTAAATAACTGCAATTCAGAAAAAAAAAATGTGCTAAAGCATAGACAATATTTCAATATATATACTTACAGGTATTGGAGGCTTTTTACATGGGACAGACTGCTGGGAATTTGACCAGAGAAGGAGTTGCTAGAAAGATCAAGTGTGTTAAGCTTGGGAAGTTTCCCCAATTCGGAGGGTATATGTCCTGCTATATTGTTATCCTGTAGGAGCCTGCAAAACTTCCATTTAAGATACAAGGCACTCTAGCTATAGTTAGCACAATTTGTCTGATGAAAATTTGATACCCACACATGCTGGAGATTTGTCAAGTTTCCAATGGTAGGTGCAAGAGTACCAGACAAATTCTGGCTTGGAGCTCCGCTGCAACAAAATCATTTCAACCACATCACTGTAACTTCCCTAGTCTTTACTAAAGTACTAGAATATAACTATTTATCTTTTTGAGTGTATTGTGTTTGTCTTTCCAAGTTTGAATGAGTGTATATTTTGATTGCTTTCAGTACTACTTACAGGCCAACGACTAGACCATCAGGAGTGCAAGTGACCATACTCCAGCTACATGGATCAACAGCAGCCTCATCCCAATTGTCAAGAACCCGATGAGGATCAACCAGAAAATTTTTTATGCCCATTAAAGCTTGCACTGAAGAAAAGAAGAAAATTCAAAGAAACAAGAAAAAGGTTCATTTCCTGATTAAAATTTCCTTCTATGCATACAATTTCAAAAGACAACCATGTGTTTTCTTCCAATTATAATCAAAGTTCAGTTACCTTCAAAGTTAACACCTTTTGGTGAAAGCAATCCACATGCAGAACTCCACAAGCAGAGCAGGGCTACACAACACAAAACAAACTTCTCTTTCCTGAATTCCATTGTCTCAGTTGCAGCTCCAAGAAAGGTAACCAGCTTCTTTTGTATGTAGGGAACCAAGGAAGCAGGTAAGGAGCTGGTAGAAGTTTGTAAGCAGAGATTCAAACTGAAGCAATGCTTAAGTAGGATCGTTGTTGTTTTTTGCAATGTTTACATCAGTGAAAGTCCCCATGGTTCCTATACAAGAATAGAATTTGCACTCACTCTCAACTTTCTGTCAGAAACTCAGAACCAAGAGCCAAGAAAACCAGAGGGTTTGGATAGTTTTTAAAAAAAAAACAAAACAAAAGGCAGTAGAGACTAGTAACATGCCCGCCACTGGTTCAAGCAAAAGCAGAGAAAAAAGAATATATAAAAAAGCTATGCTACATTAGCCAAATCAAGATAATATCAACACAAAAAAAATCCTTTCAATCATATATTTATTTAGGGAATAGGATGTAAACAAAGCAAAGTGAGGTATTAACTGTTAAGCACATTAAGATTTATATTATAATTAGGAATGCTTAATTACCGAGTGGGGTTAGGCAGTTCTTGGGTGTCAGATTGAGAGAACCAAGTGTTGTTGGGATTGCTTTTTGATTTGCTAAAGCTTCCACTGTGGCCTGTGGGATCCAACATTCCCTGAGGTTGGCCATTTCTTTTATTTAAAAGCAGAAAATGGAGTCAGAAAATTCGATCTTCTAATTTGCTTTATAATAATTAATAGAAAAAAAAAAGGTGAGAATCTCGAGGGGATTGTGCTCGAGATTGTTGATGTAATAGCTTAGCTCCTCGTGAGATCTTTGTTGTGAGAATTATTGCACACCCATTGCTTCCTTTTTTTTTTTTTTTATCTTTTCTTATGCATTAATTTGTGTTAGGTGTTGCTTTTTTTTATTCTAGGACACTCACCTTGTCTCCCCCACTCCACAGTCAAGACTCTGTCCCATTTCACCAATCCGAAAGCACCCAACTTTATAAAGCAAAAGCTTCTCTCTCTCTCTCTCTCTCTCTCTCTCTCTCTCTCTCTCTCTTAATCTAAAGACATCAAAATATAATTTAATTGTTTTAATGTTTATTACTTTCCTGTTATTTGTGAATAATTATTCAATACATAACACTATTTCATATGGTGGTAGATCCTACATTATTGAATAATGACTATAATATCATTACCATTTGATAAACCTTTGTTCAATTTTTAGAACAAACATTCATAAATTAACGTAAATTACTATTTATAAGAATTGACGAACAAAAGTAAAGCATAGTCTGATATCATATTAAATTTTTAAAACAAATATTTAATTTAAAATTAATTAAAAATAAGTGAAAATGTTTTTGTTATATTTATATGTTTAGAATATCTTAACTTAAAATATGTAAGATTTTTTTTTATCATCCGACCTATAAATATAACAAAAAAAAATTATTTATTTTTAAATTGGATAATTGTAAGTAAAATTTAACGTTATTTATAAAAATTTTGTGAATAATTGTACTGTTTGATGACAAAATAACATTATATTTCGTATGGTGTCGGACCGTACATTATCTTGTAATGACAACAACTTCCTTAGCCCTCGGATGAAAATCCGAGGGTAATGATGGTGCTAGCTAGCAAACGCCCGAGAGTAGAAAATGAGATTCCATTTTCTCCCAAAACACCAATCATGAAAATGGAAGCAGAGGCTGATGATTGCTTGTTTTGGTACACGTGCAATGGAAACCCCACAGTGTGGTTGACTTGATCTTTCAAAGAGTTTTTCTCTTCTTCTCTAAAGTTTAAACATTAAGAAAGGAGAAGATTTGCTCGATGCAATATTCATGATCATTTTAACAGAAGTAAAGTTGATCAGATGGTTATGATTAATGATCAGACGTAAAGGTTTAGTATGATAAGATTAGCACCAGATCGGGACATTTTACGTGTATGGCCATGGAATGGCTAGGGAGCATCCTGGCTTCTTGGTTTTTCAGGCCATAGAAAGGCCACTGATAGCCAAAATCAGTTGCTTTCCTTAATCTCGACAATATGTTCGTTCAGTATTAAAAGTTAAATATTCTCATGAATTGTTCAAGTGGAAGTTTATTTGTCAATGGAGCAATGCCAACCAAGTGGAAAGGAGCACATATACTTTCACAGCTTAATAATAGGCAATCCAATATTTGTATGTAAAGTTGTGTGATTTGTCTGGTTTTTACCCAAATGCAAAGCCAAGAAGTTAAAAACAGGCACTTATCAGCAGGAATGTAGCTTTTGGATCTGTTCAGGGGGAGGGGGGGGAGGGGGGGTGAGGTTTGAGTACAATTTATGCCATTGAAAGGTAGATACGAGCCTTTTTATCACCATGAACTTCAACTTTGCATGAAAATTGCATTCAAACCACAAAGGAAGAAAGTGACTTTGGGAGGAAGATTCAGGTTAGATTGAGGTTTGGGTTCCACATTGTTTCGCTGCCCGACAAAAGGGCCTGTTTACTTGCCCATTTGATTGAACATTCGCATCAGATATCTGGAATGAGAATAGGAATGCTTGTCCACAGGTTAATATAACACAGTGAATTAAAGGCACTCTTGCAGTAGTTGGGTATATATGTCTCTTCCCATCATTAGTCCCCACCACCAAACAAGCATTCCACTTTAATGGATTCTTAAGATATAGTAGTGTATGTTTTTTAGTATGACAAGATATTGGGTCTTTTCTTCTCTCCTGCCATCTAATCTTATGCTTTGGCTCCTTTCCACGCACTTATTTTACTACTACTGTTTGCTGCTTTTAACTCTTTCTCACCTTGGGTTAGCAAAAGCTTTGGATCGAATCAATAAAAGAAATTGCCAGGCAGGGTCATGGAGGGCCAAAAAGGAGTCAAACAAGTAGGATCAAAAAAAGGAGGAAGTTGACCATATGATCCAAATGAAGAGGGATACCCCAAATGAGTAGGAAATAATTGTTCTTTTTCCGCCACTAGCTAGGGTGTGTTTGATTGAAGGAGCTACAACTCTTTTTTGAACAATTTGTACACCAAAGTCACATGAATTTAGCTCTGTCTTTGTCCCTTAAAGGCATAAAGAAGACATTATAAAGCTTCCAAAATAGTTGACACTCCCTAACCCCACCTCTTCTCCTCCTCAATTCACCCCCTGAATTTTTCTATTCAGTCTTCACCCCTATCGTTTTCTTTGTACCGAGTTCAGAGAATTCAGGTTTCAATCCACATGATTCTCCCACCGAGATCAGAGATTAATTGGAAATGTCGCCTAGCTAGACCAACAGAAATTAAGAGTCTCTTCTTTCAGTATCTCCAATCAAGGCCAAGCACTTGTTAATTTTTGTGAAGATTTCAACCAAGAAACCTGCCTCAACCAATTAATCGAGATCTCCAAAGGCTACCCTACTCAAAGGAGCTATGAACATGATAATAGCAGTTGGAAGGGCGAAGTGGCCAAGTTCTATCCATTAAAGGTTGGGCCAATAGAATAAATTCCCTTCAGAAAGGGCGCCCTTTAAAAGCTTAGGATGCCTCACACGCAAGCCATACTTTTTCTTTGCTTTTATAGTGCGTATACGACCTTTTTGTATTTACTAAATTCTTAATACCACACAACGTAAAGAGAGGTGAAAAGGAACGGTCATCTGATCTCCCCCCCTTGTTTGATGACTTTGGAATGTTGCTGATAAAAGGCACAGCAATTTCAAATGTGCATTAGCTCATGTACAGCCATTGCAGTTGTAACAAGCGTGAAAGAAGGCAGGCTTAGGAAACGTATACTATCTAACATAGGTCCCGTTTATAACCCCTTTTGATGAGCGAAATTGATGAGAGACCCAGAACCCATTCTGACACTGTTTGAGTTCAAATCTATGTTTCAACTCCTTTAATTTTTGACCCCTTGGTTAATTAATCTGTTTAATGGAAGGTAGGAATGCAGTCTAAAGATGTCTTGTTGACAAAATCACTGTGCGCAATGATATGATTTAACATGTTTTAGAAGCATTAGGAATAAAAAGTAAGTGGCAGCATCAGGATGCAGACAAAAATAATTCAGTCATAAAGCAAAAAAAATTATATAGCAAAAGGCAATACAAACAAACCAATAGAAAACAAACATCTCCACTACACATGGAAACAATTCACTGCTTTATCACAAGGATAATGGCACCCTGGAATCCATAGGTCATTTTCCAATTATGAAAGAGAATCCTGGAAGTAGTACTGCAGCTGAGTTACGTGACTAATGTAATCCACAATCTTATTTTACATGGAATTTTTTCCTTTATTCAACATCTTGATGTAACTGACGACCAAATTCGACTAGCAGACAACCCGGGCACGTATGAAAGTTGGCTCCAGTTTTGCTTTTTAGGAAAATTGCTTAGAATTCTTGACAAAAACAGTGAAAGTAGGAACTGTCAATGTTGGAGAAAAATTTGAGCAATTGGCGCCCGAGACTGTGCTTCAAGTAAACATTTTGTATCAGATTAGTGATTGATCAAACGTGGAAAACAACTGTCAACATTCACAAATCAGTTAGCAACTCGTTGCATTTAATATTGCTTAGGGAGATTAGGTTGTCAAGCAGCATAGTAAGAATTTTGAAGCTGATATGATTAAGGTCTACCTTCAACCAGGATTGGGGAAAAATAGTGAAGTTACTTTGAACTATATGCCTTTTCCCTTTGAACCCAAAAAGGAATTGTTCACGCATGTTCCAAACTTCATAATTTGGAGGGAACCCTATAAAGAGAATGATCTACCAAGCTTTTGGCTTCCTGTTAATAGCTGAATAGATGCATGTGAAGCCTCAAAGATGGTCCAGGTAATTGGGACACAATTTTAAAAGCTAAACAGTTAGCCCAACCAGCATGGTGGATTGATGATCCTTTTGGAAATGCTGTTCTATTAGCCAAGTTCTTGTAATCCAACTGTATCACCTGCTTCATAATTCTCAGGTCAAAACTGGTCCCATTCCACATCTCTTGCAAACCCCTCATTTCAAGGAATCATGGTGCCTGAATTTGGTTTGGAAACATGGTGACCACGATTGGTGCATCTAAAAGGATATGGACAGAGCCTTGACAGAGTGCATTCCACACAATAGCTCCAAGCCAGCTTACTTTCTGTTCAAAATTGCCTTTTATATTCACATACAATGTTTTTGTTCCTTCAGTCCTTTAGCTTAGTTTAGCCAGCCTATCTATAGTTGGACACCAAAATCCTAATACATCACGGTCAGTCAGCCCTGTGCTAGCCTTGGGTTAAAGATAGAATAGATTTGGTAGTTATGGTGACAACAGGGAACACAATTTGAGACAGCCGCATGTTTGAGTCCAGCTATTAATTTTTTTGCATCAGCAATCACTGTCTGAATTTGAGCCACAGTCTGGTCCTAACTTAACGGTCTTCTTTTATATGAACATTCAGAACAAAAGGCGGTCAAAGATTGCCGCTTTTCACCACGTTACTTTCTGCTATACCATGCAACTTTCTGCTCAAAGCCTGTTTTGAATTCAACTACTCAATATCAAGCATGTCAACAATGCCAGGCGCTCATCTGAATTGCTTTCTTTACTGTATATGTGAATAAAGCAGCAGCTGTCCCCAGTACCCTCAACATCAAAGGCACGAAGATAGACCAAGATAAAAAGATTATACTCTTTGCATTTTGATTAGTTTAAGAAAAAAGCACAGCAGCAATGTTTGTTTGGTTCAGATTTCAGTTACTTCTCAATTTTCCTCATTCTTTCCTAGCCCAAGACACCTTTAGTGGGTTCAGTTCTGCCAGCATAAACATACAGGAATGTCTTGATACCTCCAGCACTAGTAAGATCCTCAAGAAAACCAATAAGCAAGGTCCATCGTAAGATAAAAAGGGTCGGCAAAGGTAAAACACTGGCGCAAAAGGTGATTACCTACTTTAATGTGTGTATTTTAAGCGTTTGGAATATTGTAAGAACTGAGACACGCTTAAAAGCATACACAACAGACACGCTTAAAAGCATACACAACACTGAAAAGGATGATACCCATAGTCCATAGAATTCAAAAAAGTGGCTGCAAGCAGAAGCAGAAGCTCAAGCAAAAGCAACCCATGGCTACTTTGAGTGCAGAACTGATAAATATAAGGTGGATTCTCAGAATTCTAGAAAGAAAGCGTTGAATTGATTCCCGGACCAATAACTGCAAATATGGAAGTCGTTTCGAGCTGAGCTGAGCCTATTAAACAAATGAAGGCAAGTAATCTGATTGGTGATCAAATAATTATTAACATAGTAGGAGAGTTTAGGGTAGAAATAGTAACAAATAGATGCAACAGAGACAACTAAAGAAACTATATAGAGTAGCTATTTCACCATTAAAATGAGTACGAACTTTTACCAACCATTTCTGTAAAGCAGTGACCATGCACAACTTAAGTACTGACCAATTTAGTTCGATCATAAGTTGCAGCATTGGCTTCAAGGGGTTTGCAATTCTGATCTAACTGTGAAAATAAAATGCTTCCATAGAAAAAAAATTTAGATACAAATTCATACATAAATGTTAGAATGCAGAACTGAAATATAATGAAATAGCTTCAAGACTTGTATCAATGTCACAGTCTTAAAATTTTATTCATCTCACTGATAACGTACAAAAGATTACAGGCATTCATGTTTGTTCCCAACAGATTGAAAAAACGAATTAAAATAATATAATTTATTATTTAGTTACCTGCAATCCTTTTGCACATAGACATATTGGCAAAATATAGTGAATAAAGATCAAATGCAAACTTTAAAGCAGAAACATCAAAATCTTATTTGTTTGAGGGAACACACACAGAAATATTGGCCTCAGCACAGAAGATTGGAATGCAACTGATCGATTGGCAATATATTTTTCAGTTTCCAGTTATTTATGCACATTCTGCCCCAAGTGGAATCCAAGTTTTTAGTACATAAACAAGTCTTCAGCAAGAGTTGCATATCCTATAAGGCTATCACAGATGAACTCTAAACCCAATCAAACAGACTGACATTAGATCTTTTACAACTAGATGCAGTTTTATATGCTTTAATGATAGATGAGATCATGAAACAAGACAAATTGAAACAGAGTGTTGCAAGAGAGGTATTAACTTCCAACCATAATTGAAATGAGAGAAAACAGTGAATCTATCAAAAAAAAAAAAACAACAAAAGAATGAAAGAAAGAAGTATATATAATAGACAAAAAGTGTTCAGCATGCTTTGATTTCTTGTTAATCGTTGGATTGAAGCATTGGTGTGTGAAGAACACAAATTCCAAACGTGACCCTAGCTCAGATTGTCACGCCAATCTCCTTTCATTCGATCCCTCCTTTTTTATAATATTCTCTAGATTACTTTTATGTCATTTTGTATCAGAAAATTCTTTATAAGAGCTACATTGATGAGTTCTTAGTTGATTGGTTCTGTGACTGCAAAACGTAATCAATTACTGTGTTTCCTTGTATGTAAGGTTTATCACTTGTAACTTTTTTACGAATTAATGATAAGGGTAAATAAAAATTTAGAAACAATGACATTGATGCACGATTATCCTTTAACTTTTTGTATTTTCAATCATATGCTCTAAGAACTTTCTATGGTTCATAAGATTGGTTTCACAAGTTGAATTTGTTAATTTCATGTTTATTTTGATAAATTTTACTTTTTGATAAATTTTGCTTTCTGATAAATTTATCAAGTTAAAAATAAATTAAAAATTTTGATGGAGAGAGAATTTGAAAAAGAAAAATCAAGATAAAAACTAACCATCTAAACCAATAAGAAAATGAAACATGAGCCCTATAACTTCTACTAAATACAGAATATCCATTTTTGATCTAAACACAAACAATCAATGTGGTCTTTTAAAAAAGTCACATTTTCTTGTAACACTAAAACTATATTGTATGAATTAATGAATCACGTGACCCGCTTACATGTGATTGTCTTCTTCTTTGTAACAAGGAACCACTTGATGTGAACAACAATGAAAAACATTCTCATGCATAGATAGAACTCATTTTCTGATTTTTTTTTTTTTATAATTAGAGAAGGGGAGATTCGATCCTTACTCTATAAGCAGGGGATCATGCACTAACCAATGAGCCAAATACTCGAGTGCATTTTTTGACATATTATTGATTCCTTCTTATTCTAATTTCTAATAAAATTCAAAGTTGACCATGGACATTCGTAAATGTAAGGAAGACAGCAAAATCAACCCATTCCATGTTCTTTAACAGGTATAAAAAATTTCTGGAATTAACTAGATAAGAAAAAGATATGAATTCTATAATTTTCAAAATTCAGCACTTTGTGCAAAAATAAAATTTCACACTTGATTGTTGAACAACCTATAGTTGGATTCATTATTTAAATTGTCATAACATTGAATTTTTCAACAAGTATGATTTGATGGGTTTGGGCTCAAATTAATTTGGACT